>NW_028270142.1:139043163-139711847 GCF_037043375.1 Chiloscyllium plagiosum
CAGA
Source organism: Chiloscyllium plagiosum (assembly GCF_037043375.1). NCBI lineage: Eukaryota > Metazoa > Chordata > Chondrichthyes > Orectolobiformes > Hemiscylliidae > Chiloscyllium > Chiloscyllium plagiosum. The sequence continues at coordinate 139,043,168 of NW_028270142.1, forward strand.
CCCTTCGGTCCAACTCGTCCATGCCGATCAGATAGCTCAACCCAATCTAGTCCCACCTGCCAGCACCCAGCCCATATCCCTCCAAACCCTTCCTATTCATATACACATCCAAATGCCTCTTAAATGTTGCAATTGTATCAGACTCCACCACATCCTCTGGCAGCTCTTTCCATACACATACTGCCCTCTGCATGAAAATGTTGCCCCATAGGTCTCTTTTATATCTTTCCCCTCCTACCCTAAACCTATGCCCTCTAGTTCTGGACTCTAGGGCATCTGGATGGGTATATGAATGGGAAGGGTTTGGAGGGAGATGGGCCAAGTGCTGGCAAATGGGACTAGATTGGGTTGGGATATCTGGTCGGCATAGACAAGTTGGACCGCAGAGTTTGTTTCTGTGCTGTACGTCTCTATGATTCTATGACTCTATGGTGGAAGAGGGTGTTATGGTGTTTTCAACCTAATAAGATGAACTCAAAGTACATTGACGCTTCCTTCAGTTGTGAAAGGAGGGTCGTAAATGCCATTCTTGTTTATTTACATTACAGTCTGTGGGTCTTGAACAGTGACAAACATGGAATTTGCTGAGACAACTTGCGAGTTTGAAATTGATTGCATAATTCAATGTCAAAATATGTGCGTGCGTGAGCAAGAGAGAGCGAGAGAGAGAAGCGGAGATCGGTCAGGGCTTGGAAGTTCTCAAATTTCCTCGTGATGCCCAAAAGGAACACATCATGCTTTGTTCCATGAAAAGCTGATTGAACAACTTTATCTTTTGTTTTTATCAGTCCACTTTCTGATCATCTTTACCAAGCAAGAAAGCCCAAACAAGTCTCCTTGCTGTCATCAACAAGTTAAAATGCAAATAAGTCCCAATGGCATCACTGAGTCCTGATCCACATTCTTAAAAAAAAGCTGCTTACCTTTAGAGGCATACAATCAGCCAGCCACAGTTACACTGTTTTGTCAAGTCAAACAAACTAGAATATCTACAAAGCCATTTTTGGATCAGTTCCTGGGATGCCTCAGCCTGTGACCTCAGTTGTCAGATAAAGCATATCTGTGTCACGCTTCCCAAAAACTGTACTAGCACTCTTTCCATTCTCTTCCTGCCTACTAACTACTCTGACATCCACAAGTCTCCATGCAAATTAATTTAAAAGGGAGCAACTCTATATTTCTATTCAATAAACAGCAGAAGAGAAGGAACAAAAAAGAAAGACATAGAGAAATACAGAAAATGCAATTAGAAAATATGTGAGGCAGCAAAAGAATGACAACTAATCTAAAAAGTGACAAAAATAATCTAAGTACAATATTAACAATAAAAACATGGGAATCAGGCAGAAAGTCAGAGTGAGGGTAAGAAACATATGTATATTTACTTTGTCTCCATGATCAATGTTATGAAAGAGCAACTAACATATTGTAACTGACAAAACAATTGAGGGACTCTGCTGATGTCATTAACCACAAAGCAGAGTGTGAATGGTTCATGAAACTTATCAGACCCTGAAATGATGTTATAGGCCGTGACTCACTGCAGCCGAACTTTTATTTATGTAATATGAAAACAGACACTTACTGGCAATAGCACACTCAGAGCAAAGGTAGCTTGGATCATTATTGGAATGGACTTTCTAGATGTGATTAATGTGCTATTTCTGATTCGGATACCCATCTACAAAAAATGTTATTTATTTTATTAAGACATTCCTGCACCTTGAGGTTTGCCATCAGTTAGCATGATTAAGCCAGCACTTGGACAGTGTGTAAAGTTGACAGTAAACGTCTTCAAGCGAAGCAAGCCATTTGAGAGGAAAATATCATGAACAGAGCTGTGTTTTCTACTATATAAAATTGTAAACTGCTTATTTGTTCTACCAATAGATCACTACTAAAACATAGCTCGCTTACAATCATCCTCGTGCACATTCTTCTGAATAAAACTTGTGCCAAAAGGTAAAACATCTGCTTCTCCTCAGTCCTAAGTGGATAGCTCAGATATGAACAGCAAATTCAGTTTTGGCAATCATATCACTTACCTGCAAGTTCTCAAACTCTCAGTGCTGGACTTGAAACTGGTCACATTAACCATGTGCATCTTGACCTAACTGAAACATATTGATGCAAGGATTCTACGATAGTGAGGCATCTTGCATTGTGGCTCAACATCTAGGCTGTTTTGCTCACTCTTCAGATTGAAAATATTTTACTCACAAATTGTTGGAAGTTGGCAATCGGGAGGCGAGGGGAACAATTCAACTGACGTTTTAGTGAACAATGGGACCAACAGTCTATCTCATTAACTACTGATACTTAAGGAAACTAAAAGAAACAGAAAAAAATGCAGAAACAAATGTGATCAATATAGAATCATACAGCACAGAAACAGACCATTCAGTCCAACCAGTCCATGCTGAAAGTAATCCCAAACTAAACTATTCCCACCTCCCTGCTCCTCACCATATCCTTCCAAACCTTTCCCATTCATATACTTACCAAATGTCTTTTAAACATTGTAATTGTACCCACATCCACCACTCAAGAAGTTCACTCCACATGTGAACCATCCTCTGTGTAAAACAATTTGCCCCTCACGTCTTTTTAAAATTTCCCTCCTCTCACCTTAAAAAGTGCCCCCTAGTCTCAAAATCCACCATCCTAGGGAAAAGACAACTACCATTAACACTCTCTATACCGCTCATAATTTAATAACCTTCTATCAAGTCGCCTCTCAACCTCCTACATTCCTACTTAGAGCAGAAAGAGAAAGAAAAGTTGAAATAAATCACAGGAAAAAGACAGAAAAAGAAAAATAAGAAAATATAAAAAATACAAAAATAATTGTGTTAAAATATCTAGGAACAATTTTCTACTTGAAAGAACGACACTCCAGTTTCACTTGTTCCCTTGCTGAGCAGACAAGTTGCATGCCATTGTAAGAATGCAACTTCTCTCACTAAATGGGGCCTTATATTGTTAAGTACTAGCTCTAACTTTCATTCACTTAGGACCAAGACTCATTCAGCCCCTTGAGCATAGTCCACTTTTCATTCAAATCATGGCTGATCTCAACTCCCTTTAACAGCCTTAGGTCAGTATTGCAAATCGCCTTTTATTATTTTTTTTTACTGCCTGCCCTTTCTTTCATTGCCATTTGCAACCTCCACTCACGTAAAGCACCCAAACTGAAATCAGTCAATAAAACCTTTATTGACTGTACAATATATGTCTCTGCCTTCCTTGTATCAATTATGAATAATTTTCAACAAAATGTCAAATATTTATTTGGTGATTTACACAGAAATAGACACAGAATTGTTACATTGCAGATGGAGCCCCATCCTATTGTGTCTGCACCAGTACTCCAAATGAACTTCATAACTCAGTGTTATTCTCCTACCTTTTCCATTTAACCCTGAATACTGCTTTGATTCAAGCAATTACCTCATACCCTCTTGGATGCCTCAATTGAAACAGCCTCCACCAAACTTCCAGTGCATTCCAGAACCCAACTACTCGCTATGTGAAAAAAATCTCTCACATAATGCTTCTTTCCTCGCAAATTACATTATATGTGTCCTTTGTTTCCAATCCTTTTACATGAGAAAACACCTTTTCCCTATGCAGTATGTTCAAGCCTACATGGTTTTTAAAACTTCTATCAAATCTCCTCTAAGCCATCTTCTCTCCAATCAAAACATGCCTGTCTTCTGCAATCTTTGTGAAAGTTTTCATCGATGGAACCATTCTCATAACATTCTCTCCAAATGATTCACATCTTTCCTATAGTGTGCTGCCCAGGACAGTATGCAATAATCTAACTGGTCTCTTCTACAAGTTCAGCGAACATCCTTGCTCCTGCATTCTACGTCCTTTTGAATAGAATCTACGATATTGTATGATTTAACTGTTCACTTCACCTGTCTGCCACCTTTAGTGGCTTATGCACATACACCCAGATCTCTTCATTTTCGCTTCACAGCATTTAAGTTAGCACTCTTCAGGGTAGCACCCTTCATTCAACCACCTCACCTCACTTCTTCTGTTTAAAAAGCTTACTCTTAATCTAAAATTAGACTTGTGATAGACTTAACAGTTAAAATCTCACTTGAACGTTAATTTTTAAAACTCATTAGACATCACTGGTTAGGCCAGCATTAATTGCCATTCCCTAGCTGACCTCGAGAAGGTGACCTTCTTGAAAGACTGCAGTCCATTGGGGTAGGTTGATTCACAGTACCATTAGGGATTTTCAGGATTTTGACCCAGCAATACTGAAGGAAGTGCAATATAATTCAAAATAAGGAAGGCGTGTAGCTTGAGAGAAATTGCAGGTGATGGCGTTCCCATGGATGTGAACCCCTTGTCCTTCGAGGTGATAGTGGTCTTGGGTTTGGAGGTTACTTGTGTGAACTTAAGTTTTATCAGTTGCCATAAGAACACATATCCCCAGTGTGCCTCAACCTCTAGATTACTAGTCGCAAAAGATTACCACTATTCCACTACCTCCCTAATCTATTTTGTTAATCTATAAAATTTTGATCTCATTGAATTTACTGCTTTGTTGTCTAAATGGTTTATGCTGTTGTTTGTACCTCATAAAAACTTCCCACTCACTTCGGGTAAGCTTATCAAGAATATCGTCCTATTCCTTTCTCTCATATTTATGCAGCTTCAGCTAGGATTCCTCAACTACTCCAAGTGATAGCAGGTTCCAATCTTTAACCAAGCTCTAGGTTAAGAAAATTCTCCTGAATTTCCCTTCAGATTCATTAGTGTTATTTTGATGAAAGGAAATCAAAAACAAAGGGTCATGTGGAAACAACATTTCAACATTGAGTCATAGAGATGTACAGCATGGAAACAAACCCTTTGGTCCAACCCATCCATGCCAACCAGATATCCCAACCCAATCTAGTCCCACTGCTAGCACCCGGCCCATATCCCTCCAAACCCTTCCTTTTCATATACCCATCCAAATGCCTTTTAAATGTTGCAATTGTACCAGTCTCCACCACTTCCTCTGGCAGCTCATTCCATACTCACATCACCCTCTGTGTGGAAAAAGTTGCCCCTTAGGTCTCTTTTGTATCTTTCCCCTCTCACCCTGAACCTATGCCCTCTAGTCTGGACTCCCCGACACCAGGGAAAAGACTTTGTCTATTTATCCTTTCCATGCCCCTCATAATTTTGCAAACCTCAGCCTCCAACGCTCCAGGGAGAACAACCCCAGCCTGTTCTGCCTCTCCCTATGGCTCAAATCCTCCAACCCTGGCAACATCCTTGTAAATCTTTTCTGAACCCTTTCAAGTTTCACAACATCATTGTGATAGGAAGGAGACCAAAACTGCATGGAATATTCCAACAGTGGCCTAACCAATGTCCGGTACAGCCGCAACATGACCTCCCAATTCCTGTACTCAATACTCTGACCAATAAAGGAAAGCATACCAAACACCATCTTCACTATCCTATTTACCTGCGACTCCATTTTCAAGGAGCTATGAACCTGCTCAAATCCTCAGTAGCAACCAGTAGTAAGTTAAGCCAATAACTTTAGTATGTGGAATTAATTAAAGGAATTGCAGAATAAAGAACATTTTTACTTTAAAGTAATAAAGAGTAAATTAATACAATTTGGTGTGATCCTTGAAACTTTGTCGACACTGTGCCAAGGGCTGAAAGAGGTTCAAGTCAAGAAACTGAGCAGACAAATCTAAACCCAAACAGCAGATAGAACCTACCTTCGTCCAGAATAGGCCGTGAAATAACAAAAGGAATCTCCTGCAGTGGTTCCATGTATTTGTGGCCCGCACTGATCACTTTTATCTGAGGTAAGCAGATGACCAAAGTCCCAGGCATATTCGCTTCAGTATGGTACCAATTCCTCACCGTCCCTGGGATGTCACCTGCCACGATGGTACTTGGAGATGGCAGGCTCTCATTTGGAAAGAATACACAACATGACTGAACCTCCAGCTGAAAGTGAAAAATATAGAAGTGCCATCATAAATCAAATAAGCACTGCTTTTAGTTGAATTTTATGAGTCACTATTGACTTCCACTCATATGTACTAAAAATGATATTGCATTGTTCTGCAGAACAAAAATGAGAAACGACATAACGTCTCTTTCAACAATAATGTTCGGTAAGAGCAATCAATCTCAAATCTCAAAATTACTAATCCTTTTACATATCAAATTCAAGATCAATGTGAATAAGTGGTTTGTACAGTCTCTGCAGAATAGTTTCCAAGTCAAGAAGAATACCTGTATCACCCATGTTTGGAATTCTCAACCCCAGATAGCTTTGGATGGTCAAGTGTTGGAATCTACCCAAAAATGAGAAGAACAGTTTTTTTGAATGCTAACGGAATTAAGGGATATGGTAAAAGGGTGGGAAATTGAAGTAGAAGATCAGTCCCAATTTTACTAAAGCATACAACACACTTGAGAAGCCACACAAACGACTGAATGGTTATCACAAGTTTGGAGCCTTGGGCTGGTTTCCAGTTGTCTAACAGGTGAGCAGAAAAGGGGGAAATGGCAAGGCACAACAGATAAAAAGTCAGCAGGAGTGAGAGAAAACACAATGAGTGAGAGGCAAGCAGGGTATAATGCATACCAAAAACATTTAATGGAAGCAAGGAGTTAGGAGATAGGCAAGAAACCAAGAAATGGAAAGTGTGAAGGAAAATTATTATAAAGGAGAACAGAAAAGATGAGGAGCACAATAAACAGAACAGAAGGATGACATTTGACCAACTGAAACTTCCCCAGAGCATTCCAGTTAGTCTTACTCCACTCTTTTGCATGTCTCCGCAAATTATTATGCTGCACTGACAACTCATTCCAATTTAATAATTCGGAAGCGTTGAAGACAACAGAGGCTCCAGTTGCTCTGTTCGTAAGATATCTAGTAACACTATTCAAAAGAAGTGCAAGAAGGTTCTGTGTCATGCCTGGGCTAATATTTATATCTCAAGTAACAACAGTAAAGCAGATTATCTGGTCACAGAGTTCTTGCTGTGTACAAATTGGCTGTCATTTACTTCACACTAAACGCTGACTACGAGATATCATGAGATTGTGAAAAAAAATCTGCAAATGCAACTTCTCTTCTTCTTTCAAAGTCAGAAATTAAAACTGCTTAAGGTGCATTCATTTATATGTTTATAAAGTCTGACTGTCTGAATGTGTGAAGAGACAAAGTAGTTTTGGGTGAGATGATGACCAATCAATCCATTCCTCTCATGCATTCTCTACCTTCCCTTTCCTTCCAAGTGAATTCTCAACAGCTACACCAACCTGCTCATTTATTTATTAGACCTACACAATAATTTTGAACAAAATTTCAATAAATATCAAGAATAGCTGGGCAGCAGAAGACTTAATCTGTGTATTGATGCCAGATGGTGCTGTTACTTCTTACAAGTGTAAAGTATAAATTACTTATGAGGTTTTTATGCTTTTCTCCCCATCAATTATTTATTCAATTATTTTTTAATGATCACTATTGAATACAAATCTATCAAAAACTAAAAGACTAATTGCTTTTAAGTAGTGTAGTTAAAATCTAATCTGATGGAAGTGATGGGTGGAGTGCCAACAGGTAGGATGCTTTCATCATGGACGACACTGATCTTCATGAGTGTTGTTGGAACTGCACTCATGCAAGACAGTAGAAATTATTCCACCCACACTCCTGACTTCAGTCTTGTAGATGGTGAGTTTGGGGTCTCAGCCAAGGAGTAATTTCCAGCTGGAACTGATATTCACAGGTGAGGTGGACTGACTGTGGTCCTGCCCATAGCATGTCCTTCCACCAAGACTACACTAGCTAAAAGTTGAAGAAAGTGAGCCTGTTGCTCTGATCTGGGTGGGCCAAACCTTTGTTAAAATGCATGCCTCAAGTCCCATTTACAAAGCAGGTGTATGATTAATGGCCTCCTCCAGAGCTCCCCAATATTGCAGATGCTAGTCTTCAACCAATTCAATTCACATGATACCAAGAAAAGGCTGGTGCCACTGAATACTGTAAAGGCTATGGGCCAAGAAAACATTCTGGCAAATACACTGAAGACTTATGCTCCAAAATTTGTTGTGCCCCTCGCCAAGCTGTTCCATGACAGCACAACACTGGCATCTACCCGACAAAGTGGGAAATTGCCTAGGTATGTCCTGTACAGAAAAAGCAGGGGAAATCCAACCTGGCCAATTACTGCCACATCAGTCTCCTCTCAATCATGAGTAAAGTGATGGAAGGTATCATCAACAGTGCTATCAGGCAGCACCTGCTCAGCGACATCCAGTTTGGGTTCTGTCAGGGCCACTCAGCTCCTGACATCATTACAGTCTTGGTTTAAACATGGACCAAAGGGCTGAATTCCAGAGGGGAGGTGAAAGTAACTGCCCTTGACATCAAGACCACATTTGTGCTATCAAGAACCCATGATAAAAGTGGAGACAATGTGAATCAGGCACAACCACTCCACTGGTTAGAGTCATACTTTGCATACAGGAAAATGGCTGTGATTATTGGAGGTCAGTTATCTCAGGACCAAGACACCCCATTGGAGTTCCTCAGAATAGTGCCTGAGATTGAAATATTTTTGGTTGCTTAATCGGTGATCTTTTCTCCATAAAGCTGAAACTGAGGATGCTTGTTGATGTGTGCATAATTTACAGCACCATTCAACTCCACAAACACCGAAGCAGTCCATATCTAAACTCAGCAAAACCTGGACAGTATCCAAATCTGAGGTGACAAGTGACAATTAACAATTGTGCCACACAAGCACCAGGCAATGACCTGGTGCATTACCTTCACTGAATCCTCCATGGGAGAATTTCAAAGTTGGGATAAAAGCAAACAAATATCAGCATTCTCCCTGAAGCCAATCCCTCCAGCTTCACAACCATGATAACGACTCGTCTGTTCCACCAGTCTGGGCACTGTATCTGATTGCCAAATAATTGACTCCAAAGCAGATCTCCTTTCCACAAACTAAAGGATACCACACAGTGTCAAGGAGTACAGAAAAATATTTCAAAGGGCATTAGGCCCACTGGAAAGGGACCAAATTGTTGTGTGTGGTGTCGGCATCAGCCCCAACAAGCCTCAACACATTCAGTGACGGACCTTGATAATCCCCCCCTTACTCCTTTATCTTGGCATCTGTCCTGAAAGCGCAATTTCTGTCAATAACCGACCAAGCAAACCATGCACACCAACCACTGCCTTGCTCTGCTACTGTTCATACTTATCTAACTTTCCATTCCAACTTCTGACTCCAATCTGGTACCTGCTGCCATTTTAAAAGCAAGTTCAGCCACAGGCTTGGATTGAAAACCAAGCACAGGAAACAAGACTGTTCTTGGAAGGCAGAAATGTAATATAACTGGCAAAATTGCAACAGCTAATTGTTCTTTCTCATTTTAAGCAGTGAGTCCAGAGAGTATTTGTGGACACCAAACTGAGATGAAGGTGGATTTTGTTAGAAGTTAAGAATTTTTTGTCTACATTGTTGACTTTGCACTTGCATGAGACCTAGAGTTCTTTTACAAGATGGTAGGATTAAGTTTTACATTCGTCATTTTATACGCCTGCAGATATAATACTATTTCACCCCCTCTTCAGGTTTCAGCCTAATCATGGAGACACCTACTGTGTATCATTGAAAGCTTAAATTTCCTCTTTTAAATATCTGAAGGGTTCACTCTAAGGTGCTCTGCAGGACAAGTAGCAGCTCCTGGGAGTTTATTGCAACTCTGAAGCCACATACATTGTGTTGCGTAAGATTATTTGGATGGTATGTCGAAAGCAGGTAGCTGATGGACAAGGTTCGGCTGTCTTCCATAAAAATTACTTTTATGTTTTCCATTAGTTGGTTCCTGTAAAATGGTAACATAACACAATTTCAAATGAGGACAAAAACAAGCTGATGGCTGACTGTAATAAATTGCAGCTGCAATGGCAACATGCAGAGCTGAAATACTCTTTCCATAAATACTGAGAGATGGAACAGGAACCTGCTCTGTCAAGGGAATGGTGTTTTAGAATCATTATGCCATGCCTTGCTCATTCTGGAAAAAATGTTATTAATCAACAAAAGAGATACTGGATGGATGATTAACTATAAATTGTTTATGCAGTAGATGCGTTGACAACTAAAGGATTACACAGATCTCAAACACAAACTGTTAACATGTGCTTACCATAGCATGAGCTGCATGACCTTTAGTACCACTTTTTCAAAAATAAAAGACACTGTTTGGGGACATTTGATGAAATACAGCACATCAGTATAGCAACTAGCTTTATTGTTGCAAATCTGCTGAAATTTAAACATCTGCGACATTACAAGAGAGTTTTAAATCCAAAACAAACAACCTTGGATCAATAAACGACTGATCAAAGGAATAATTAAGCTCTGCATATGCCTTAAATAGCATTATACAGAAACAATCAAAGTCTTTTAAATTAACAATCTATTTATTTTTTTAATTCAACTTCTATTTTTCAATAATGAATTCTTGTCAGTTTGTTTAAGCAACACTGTCCCAATAATAGCTTAAAAAAGGAACATTTACGATCTGCAAACCAGACTGGCGCATAATCAAAGCTTTCAGCATTATCACACACTAAGTCATTCAGCAAACGAAGATTCTGTGATTCAGAGTGCAGCTGAATACATTTAAGGGGGTTGCATTGTCAGGAATTTCCGGCTTGCTAGCCAAAAATTCCAGATATAAACAAACTGACCACTCAATAGTATCCAGGATGGCAATGCACTACTAGTTGCTTAAATCTTTTCAATATCTATTGCTGCCCAAACACTAAAACATACTTTTACAGTGGAGCAGAACTAAAGGAAATAAAACTTTTTGCAATTCAATTGCATTTGATTTTAAATATTGGCTGGTTAGATGATTACAAATGGTTGCAAGAAATACTCATTCAAAGTTTCTACATGAAGAATGCACAATTTAGATCCCTAAGAAATTGTACTCTTGGAAGAAACATGACAATTTCTTCAGTCATCTTGGATGGTGTTGCTCTGGCACCAGATGAGGTAATATAAAGTCAGAAACACAGTTGTTCACTATCAAAACTCGCATCTAGTTCGACCGTGTTTTTAACACTGGCGGAACCTGCTTCAGAGTCTCACTATTTAGATTACTGTCACAGTGAAAAGATTACTTCCCAAACAAAGATTTTGGATTTTTCCAGTTGGATCCTGAATCAAATCCCTTTCTCAAGGTTTGGGCACATAATCTAGGTCAATACTCCACTGTAGTGCTGAGGAAGCATGGCACTATCAGAGGAGTCATAGAGATATACAGTGTGGAAACAGAACCTACGGTCCAACCCGTCCATGCCAACCAGATATCCCAAACCAATCTAGTCCCACCTGCCAGCACCTGGTCCAAATCCCTCCAAACCCTTCCTATTCACATACCCATCCAAATGCCTCTTAAATGTTGGAATTGTACCAGCTTCCACCATTTCCTCTGGCAGTTCATTCCATACACGTACCACCCTGTGTGTGAAAAAGATGCCCCTTAGGTCCCTTTTATATATTTCCCTTCTCACCCGAAACCTATTATCTCTAGTTCTGGACTCCCCGAACCCAGGGAAAAGACTTTGTATTTTTATCCTATCCATGCCCCTCATAATTTTGTAAACCTCTATAAGATCATCGCTCAGCCTCCAACGCTCCAGGGAAAACAGCCCCAGCCTGTCATTAACACAGTGTTCAATGAGCCTCGAAAGCCTAATCAGGGAAATATCAAGAATCAAATGGTACTATCTGAAGAGTAGAGAAGTTCTCCAGTGTCCAGATCAACATAAGATACCTCAACCTGTTTTTGTCACATTGTTGGTTGTTTGCATTTCTGTGCTATATGTCGTCACATTTTCTACAACATTTCACAATTGTTTCATTGTTTGTCAAGGGTTTTGGGAGGTCCTGAACTAATGAAAGAGACTATAAAAATGTAAATTCTTCAATTTCTTTTGCATAATTCTAACCGTGTTGAAATGTCACACTCGCCTTAATAACCAAAAATCTTATATTATTAAGAAAAACTAAGGATAGCAAATTTCCTCCATTTAATTTCTCTTCCCCCATCATTTTCTCCTTTCAAAACTCCTTGTTATTTTAAAAGAAATCTTTCTGAACTTCCTGTAAATATGTGCAGGATGGATAACATCTTGAACAGGTCCTCAAATGCAGACTTAAATATGAGTATTTCCTTCAATCATTAATTTTTAATTCATACACACTTTAGACTTGGGCAAATCTTTGAAGTGGTGCATGTTGGGAGGACTAACAAGGCAAGGGAGTGCATAATGAATGGTAGAACGCTGGGTAGCACTGAAGATCAGCACGACCTTGGTGTACATGTCCTGAGGTCCTTGAGGATAACAGAATAGGGGATAGGGTGGTTAAGAAGGCATATTAAACCAAGGCACAGAATACAGGAGTTGAGAAGTTATGTTGGAGCTGCATAGAATATTGCCAACAGCTGAAGTACTGTGTGCAGTTCCAGTTACCACACAAACTGTACTGGAATGAGTGCACAGGAGACTCACCAGAATGTTACCATTGCCATTCACCATGACAGCTAAGAGGATAGTCTTCATAGGACAGGGTCAGGGGGAGGAGATCTGATTGAGGCCCACAAAATTATGAGAGGCATAGATAAGGTTGATGGAAATAAACGGTTTCCATTGTAGAAAATGTTAATTTCGCATCTGCATAGATTTTAGGTAAGGGACAGGGGATTTAGGAGGGACTTAAGGAGAAATTATGAGTATCTGAACCTCACTGCCTCAAAGAGGCAGGAAACATCACAACATATTAATAAGTATTCAGATGAACATTTGAAATCCCACAGCATGCAAGGCTATGAATCAAATGCTGTGAAACAGGATTAGATCAGTGCTTTATGACTGGCCCAGAGGTGGGACTGTAATACTCTATGGATTTTATGATAAGTGATGTAAGCTTTGCTGACAAGGCCAGCATTTAGTACCGATTCTTCAATGCCCTTGCAAAGCTGGTGGTGATCCAACTGCTTGAACCACTGCATTCTGTCTGGTGTACATACGATGCTATTAGAATGTTCCAGGATTTTAACTCAGTAACAGTGAAAGAACAATGATGCAGTTCCAAGTCAGGATGATGTGTGGCTTAGAGAAGGATTTGCAGGTGGTGATGTTCCCATGTATCTATTGCCCTTGTCCTTCCAAACGATAGTGGCCATCAGTTCAGAAGGTTCTAAGGAGCTCTAAGGAGCTAAGGTGTATCTCTGACTTCATGAAGGAAGTTCATTGAAGAAGCAACTGAAGATGGCTATATATGAGCTGTACACAAGTCACATTCTTGAAATCATTCTCACCACTGAATAATACATTTAGAGTCCACATTCTTAAGCCTGGAAATTAAATACAGAAATTAAATATGAGGAGACTGGTTCAGCAAAAATAAAATCTCACGGCTTCATACCAGGAAAGACTGTCCACGATCAAGGGATGGAACAAATCAGGCCAGTTCAGAAACTGGCTCAGTTCTAAGTGTGCTGGAATTTGGATACTCGGTCTCACTGTTTCTTCGAATACATTGAGATAATGGTATAAACATATGCCCAAGTTGTTGCTTTAAATCACCCAATTAACTTTCTTACACTTATACAAACAAGGTGCAACAGTAGGGTATTTGGCCCTGCTCTACCATTCAATAAGATCATGGTTGATCTGTTTGTATTCCCATCTGCCACCAATAATTTTCAAGTCCCTAGCCTAACAAGAACGTACCTATCTCTGCCTTAAGTATATTCAATTATACCGCCTTTGGAGGTAGAGAAGAAGGGTAAAGGTAGAGTAGGAGCAAAACCAGAAATTGCTGGTGAAACTCAGCAGGTCTTGCAGCATCTGTGGGAAGAAAATGGAGTTAACAGTGACTCTTCATCAAAAGGTACAATCGGATTAGAATCACCCCAAAGCTTTTTGGTCCGTTACTAATATCCCTGTAGTGTCATAGAGTCATAGAGATGTACAGCATGGAAACAGACCCTTCGGTCCAACATGTTCATGCCGACCAGATATTCCAACCCAATCTCGTCCCACCTGCCAGCACCCGGCCCATTTCCCTCCAAACCCTTCCTATTCATATACCCATCCAAATGCCTCTTAAATGTCGTAATTGTACCAACCTCCACCACTTCCTCTGGCAGCTCATTCCATACACGCACCAGCCTCTGTGTGAAAAAGTTGTCCCTTCGGTCTCTTTTATATCTTTCCCCTCTCACCCGAAACCTATGCCCTCTAATTCTGGACTCACCTACCCCAGAGAAAAGACTTTGTCTATTTATCCTATCCATGCCCCTCATGATTTTATAAACTTCTATAAGGTCACCCCTCAGCCTCCAACGCTCCAGGAAAAACAGCTCCAGCCTGTTCAGCCTCTCCCTGTAGCTCAGATCCTCCAACCCTGGCAACATCCTTGTAAATCTTTTCTGAATTCTTTCAAGTTTTACAACATCTTTCCGATAGAAAGGAGACCAGAATTGCACGCAATATTCCAACAGTGGCCTAATCAATGTCCTGTACACCCGCAACATGACCTCCCAACTTCTGTGTCCATTTGTCTCTGCCTGTGCCTCTAACAAATACCTAGGAATGTTGATTGACATTAAACCTGTTATTGTTGATATTTTCTTTTGTTTTAAAAAAGTTTGTTCACAGGATGTGGCATTGCTGGATAGACTAGCATTTATTGCCCATCTGTAATTTCCTGGAGATGGTGGTGATGAGATGCCTTCTTGAAATGCTGCATTCCTTCCAGTGTCCTTGGTCAGAGATGAAATGACGATACAATTCCAAGTGTGGACGATGTATTGCTTAGTGGTGTACATGTATCAAGCTAAAAGAATGTACCCAGAAAGTAGATGTCACTTTCATACGGTGCAATCATGCAGTGATGTCCAAAATAATGGCAATGGTATTGACATAAATAAAACCATAGCAAACTTTATTTCACTTCACAGCACATTTAGGCAAAAAGGATAATGGAACCTAGGCAGGTAGATAAAGAAATGAATTAGCCATGAGTGAGTAGGAATTCTTGCTCAATCAGCATTATTTTCTTCATGCCACCAGTAGAAAAGGATTAAAATCAAAATTAAAAGGTCTAAAATCAAACTTTGTTAAATGGAATCACTAAATTATCCCTTATTTCTACTAAAAATTAAACTGATAGAGTTATGCTGTTATAGAAATAGGAGAAATATCTTCACCAGCAGGCTTGTTCACAAGGTAACTGGAACTTTGTGAAGTTCAATTTCAAATCAATTTATCACTCTTTTCCTGTTCACAAATAGATTCTGGTTGCCGATTCAATGTCAGTAAGTTAAACAGTTCACGAAATATAAAATCAGGAGTTCAAATGTAAATAGAAAATCAAACCTATAACTGTAAATCATGTTATAATTCAACACACTGTTCATCAAGGGAAAGAGAATGAAGTAATATGCCAGTAACAGTGCTCATGCTGAGGGTCAGATTCTGTTCATGGAAACCATCTGTTTCAGTCCCTTCGAGCCACACCAAACACAAATGATCTTTTAAAAAAATATCCTATTCATTAATGCATCACAGCTGCAATGAGTGTTACTTCATTTTTCCATGGTAACGTCCTTTCTGTTTCAAGGATCTGATTTCAGTTTGGTAGCAACATATTCCTCCATCAATATTGAACACATTCATGTGCTAAATATTAAGAGTTATTGCACATTCCTGAAATAGAATCGTTTCGTTTTAATTAGGATTACATCAGAACTTGTAAATCCTCAATATATCATGTTCATAACTTTCTTTTTACACAATACAGTTTGAATTATTTCTACTAGCTGGTGGCTTAATCATACATTTCAGTTTTAATAGGAAGTTAATTTAATTTCAAGTAGAGTTTTAGAAATACTCTAAACTTTATTTAAAATTCCATTCCTTCATCAAAAATATATTACGCACTATAATCAAAATAACTGAGGGGGATAATCTGATTTCAAAAATTAGATCCCTGCTTTAACAACTGCACAGACACATTCTACAGTCCCAGATATTTCATAAATTCTAGCAAACTCCTCTTAACTGGTTCCAGCTACTGTAACACAACATGACAGGCACAACTGAAATATTGTTTGCTTTCACATAGAACAGGAATAATTTGTAAAATCATGAGAATCGCAAAATTAATGAATAGGTCCATCCTAAGAAAGTCATTTCAAATTTCTAAGGAAGAAATCTTTCCCCTATCTGATAAGTTACAAAATAAGGAATATTTAGGCTCAGGAAGATAAATGTAAAAGCTGAACTATGAAATACTAATGGTTATACTTGTTCTTCCCAAGTATTCAAAATCTGAACAGAATTTGTAGAATTTCCATTTTTCAGAACAGTATAATTATGCGCAACATATCTCACTTTAAACTGAAAAGTTAAAAAAAACATCAACTCTGCTTTAATGCCACTTTTTGCAATAAAGTAATTTTTTTATCACTCGACTTTTCTCCATTGCTATAAACTGTGTGTTTAAAATTGGCACTTGTAATTTGTGCTTATGAATTTTAGGTATGGCAGTTTAGTTAATAATTGGGCAAACACAGCCAGTAAGTACGTTTTGTGAAAGTGAGCTCATTGTATGATGAGAGGAAGTTCCTTACGAGTTTGATTGAAACCGCATGGAGTCCAAATTATATGCTGCAGTTACCTAACAGCACTGCTGTTGCTGCTGCTGCCAGCAATCCCATCAGCGGCTGTACAGTCAAGTAACTGAGCTGCGTCCACAGCCTCCAGAGGGTCCAAAGCCAATTTCAAGAGTTGGTGTCTGCTAACATCTCTGGAGGCAATGGCGTCCCTGGCAGCAATATAAACATTGCTACTGAAATGCAGAGAGGTCTTTCTATTTTCAGTTGCTGGCCAGAAAGGAAGTTAATCATTGCGCAAAAAGAACTGGCTGAATAGTCCACAGAAGTCCACAGGTTATTTCAAACAGCCAATTCAAGTTTTGTTCACGTGGCTGGATTGTGTCTGGAAATCATGAAATTCACTGAAACAAAGAAAAACTGAAGGAAAAAAAATCTTTCCTTTCCACAGCTGGATAGGTTAACACTGGTCTTCAGTTTTTCAGAAAAAAGAAATGCCACATCTGAAGTAATGATAAATATCTGCCAAAAACTTCAAACCAACTCTCAGTGTCACTAATCCAACTTTCCCTAAAGCTTAACCCAAAATTGGATTTTCTTAACATCAGGTGATAAGTCACACAGAAACTAGCACTGCCACTATTGGAAATAAATTGTCCATTTGGACAAGTTGCATGTCCATGACAGTGCAAAGGAGATATTAGGACAGTTGAGAATTTTGGTACAAATTTGCTCAATGTTGTCATCACAAATGCTCAACTCAAACAGATGGCTTTATTTTATGACCCCCTGAAGGCAGAAACACTCAGAAGTCCAGTGAGTGGACAACCTGCCATCAAAACACCCTTCTGCAAACTGCTTGAAATGTTACAGAATAGGTATGGGTGAATGAGACCTGTTGAGGCCCTTAAACAGGCAATTAATGGTCACTTTAGGGTATTATACCACCACTGTCTGTATTTTACTCTTGGTGGAGAAAGAAACACCACTTGAGAAGTTCACCCTGGTAATTAATTAGGGAGAATTTCTTTTCAGGCCCATTAATTCCATCACAGGACTCTCACCCACACTCGTTCAAACACTCCAGCAAGGTCTTTACCTCTGAAACAGTCCATGTGGCCTCTGAAACCTGGCTCTGCCCTCAAGTTACACGAGTTCCTCAATACTGGAGACTGTCTGTGCATCTAATGAACCACCTTTCAGCTGGCACTAGACAGAGCTGTTAATCTGACTGGCCACCATGCTTTAAACTCCTCCCTCTGAACAAAGACTGAAAGCATTCTCTTGTAGCAATTAATGCTGTTAAGCTGCATTACTAAATAAGAGATCTCCTTTCAAACATGGGCACAAGGAGAAATATTTTTCTCTCAGAGGGTCATCAAATGTGGAATTCTCTTCCCCAAAAAGCACTGGAAGCTGGGTCATTGAAGTTATTCAAGGTCAGTGAGATGGATTACTGATAAACGAAAGAGTCAAGGATTGCAGGAAGCAGACAGCAAAATGGAGCTGAGACTATAACAGCCATGATCTTATTCAATCCTGGAGCGCACACAAGTGGCCTAATGTCCTATTCGTGCTCCTAAATTGCTATATTTTGCTTTTTGGTGGTGTTACTTCAAAGATAATCGCTGAAGGACTCTAAGGACTCAATTGCTCTTCTTCACATACTGCCATGGGATCTTTAACATACATCCAGGAGGGTACATGGGGCCCCAATTACTGTCTAATTCTGAAATCAGCACCATTGACAGGACCGCACTAATACATCCAGGATATATTATGATCACTACTCTAACAATCAAGAAAAGCAGCACTGGCATCCCAGAGAGAGCAGTAAAGCCAGTTCACCAACAAACTCAGAATACCATTATCCTATAATTGTTATATAATTACTGGTAAGGAAATGAATGTATCAGCAAGAATATAAAGCATGAAAAATGTTTAGTACATACTGTTGCATGATGAAATTTCTCCTAAGAAACTTTTCCTGCTATTATTCACATATCACCAAATAATAGTTCCATCCAGTTTCTAATCCATAGAGGTCTAGCCTTACATTTATTCAATGAGCCCACATTTGGAATGAATAAAGTGTAAATAAAGATATCCAAATATAATTCGATTCCTGTGTCAGTGCTGGCATTAGACACTGGACAGCTCAATTAGTAGATGCTATAGATAAAGACTTCCTTTACTTTCTGTGGAGAGAAAGCAGAGATAACCTTTTGAGTCCAGTCACTGGACCTCCAGCAATTTCTGTTTTTGTTGCAGATTTTAAACGTTTTCAGTGGCCAGCTGTACATTCTTTGAGAGTTCGGCTTTTTAACTAAACCTGCAATACTGTTTGCACTCTCTTGAAAAGCAAATTAGCATAATCCAATAATCAAATGAAATTTAAAACTCCAAAAATTATAGCTTCAAAGATTGAAGAAGCTTATCTTCCATTTGGGCAATTTCTAGGGTAATTAAGTATTTTAATTTTACTGTGTTGTGAATACAGTGTAGGCTTATATTGATAGATTAAATCTATCAGTTAAATTGGCTGTCTGTCTCCATGTCATAAATGTACCTCTTATAGTTCAAAATGCTGAAATTGGTAGGTATTAAACTCAAGTGAAAGTAAAATACTGTGGATGCTGGAACTCTGAAAGAAAACTTCAACTCTGAAAGACAGGAATCATCTTGGGCTCAAAACATTAATTTCTTCTCTCACTGCAGATGCTGCCAGACCTGCTAAGTTCCTCAGCATTTGATTTCTTTTTAGGGGTTTACTTGGATGTGCACAAGTCTACAATAATAACCTTTGAATGTCAAATATTTCAAGATAACTTAAGCCTTCTTTCAACGAATAAAAATTTCAGTACCAATAACCACTCATCTTTTCTTTATATTCATTAGTGGCATGTGGGCATTGCTGGCTAGACCAGCACTAATTGCCCAATCCTAATCATCCAGGGGGCAGTTAAGAGACAACCACATTAATGTGGATCTGGAATCACATGTAGACCAGACCAGGTAAGGATGGCAGATTTCCTTTCCTAAAAGGCATTAGTGAACCAGATGGGTTTATACAACAACTGATGGTGGTCATCATCACCAAGATGCTAGCTATTTATTCCAGAGTTTTAAAATTAATCTCAAATGTCATCAGCTGCTATGGTGGGATTCAAACCCATCTCCCTCGAACACGGACCTGGGATTCTGGATTACAAGAATTACTTGCTTCCCCAAAATCTCCTTTAAAAAAAAGTAAAATGCACCAAAGGCTTCAAAGGTGCATTACTAAACTAAAATGTCTTGTCCACAGCCACTATATGGGAAACTAAGAGAGATTATGAGACACTTGGTCAAAGACATAGGTTTTAGCAGAACCTTAAAGGAGAAGAATGAGGTGGAGGGATTCAGGGAGATAAAAGACAAGGTGGCACAACTGCCAAAGGCCACATGAGAAGCTGAAATTGGAATAAGTTGGATGGCTAAAAGGCTGGAGGAGGGGTAAGGGTTATAGAGGGAACTAAATAGAGGTTTATAAATTGTTGGGTCTCGAGTTAAAGTCGATTACTGAATACAGATCTGATGGATGAACAGGACTTGATACAAGTCAGGTTATGGACAGCAATGTTTCAGATGAAACCATTACAAAAAAACTGTCTTAATTCTTAAAAAAAATAAACTGGAGCTCATCAGTACCCAGCATCAGCACCTAGCAGAGACACGACCTACCTGAAGTGTTAGACGTTTGACTCCATCCCATACTAATCCAATGAATTCCTTCATTCTTTCCTCTGGACTACTCCATTCTTCAGAGCTTTGCATTACTTTTATTGGGACAGAGAACGGGCGAGATTCTGAAACAAAAAGAAATGACAGGGAAAATTATTTACAAAAGCCAATGTGAGGAAGCATTTTATATGAATGACATCCTTAAAATTCTCTCTAAACTTCACTGCAAAAATACTGAATTATAATTAGATTCAAAAATTACATCTGAAAATGGATTCATTCCAGTTTTACTGTTACTTTCCTAACCACAAGTAGTTTCATGAATGTTAATAAGTATTAAAGTAAAAAAGAAGTCCTGAACCATAGTTACTTAACAATATATATATTCATGAAAAGTAGTGGCAGTGTCCCTACCTCTCAGCTAAGTGGCCTGGGTTCAAGTTCCACCTGTTCCAGAGGTGTGTAATAATATCCCTGAACAGGAGTTGGGACATCATGTTGAGGTTGCACAAGATGTTGGTGAGGCCACTTTTGGAGCACTGTTCTGGTCATCTTGCTATAGGAAGGATATTATTAAATTGGAGAGGATTCAGAAAAGATTTACCAGGATGTTGCCTGGACTGGAGGGTTTGAGTTATAAAGGAGAGGGTGGACAGGCTGGATTTTTTTCTACTGGAGTGTAGGAGGTTGAGGGGTGACCTTAGAGAGGTTTATAAAATCATAAGAGGCCTTCATAAGGTGAATAGCAAAGGTCTTTTCCTGAGGAAACTAGAGCTGATTAGGAACAATCAGCAAATACCCATGTCCAAGCTGAAAATGGTCGTCTTTAACTTTTTGATATAGTCGATCACCCTTTGTGAATTAAGAAACCAGATTTCATCAGCAATGAAAGTTTTCAAAAACTGAATTCAAAAAGCCCTCTTCCAAGGAACTCATTAGTGAAATTAATCTTCATTCCCACTGTTCTCAGAGGGATTAACGTTTCTCTTTCACTCAATGTGCATTAATTTCCACAACGGCGAAATACTCCACTTTGAACAAGAAAAAATACCAAAGGATCCTAACCACAAATGTACAAAAAGTGTTTAATATTCATTCATAGGACGTGGCATTCATTTATTGTCCTTCCATAATTGCCACCAAGTTGTTGGAAAGCTGTGTTCTTGAACTGCATCAGTACAGGGGCAGAGGGACACCGACAACATTGTTAGCAAACAAGTTCCATATTTTGATCTTGTGACAGTGGAGGAATGATGATATTGTTCCAAGTCAGGGTGGTGAGTAGCTTGGAGGTGAACTTGCAGGTGGAGGTGTATCTGCTCCTTATGTTCTGCTAGATGGTGGAACTCACGGGTTTGGAAGGTACTATCAAAAGAACTTTGGTGAGTCACTGCAGCACGTGTAAATAAGATCATAAGACCATAAGACATGGGAGCAAAAAATAGGCTATTCAGTCCATTGAGTCTGCTCCACCATTCAATCATGGCTGATAAGTTTCTCAACCCCATTCTCCCACTTTCTTCCCATAACCCTTGATCCCCTTCACAATCAAGAACCTATCTATCTCAGTCTTAAATATACACAATAACCTGGCCTCCACAGCCATCTCCGGCAATGAATTCCATCGATTCACCACTCTCTGGATGAAAAAGTTTCTCCTTATCTCTGTTCTAAAAGGTCTTCCCTTTACTCTAACGCTATGCCCTGGGATCGTAGTCTCTCCCACCAATGGAAACATCGTCCCAACATTGAGTCTGTCCAGGTTATTCAGTATTCTGGATGTTTCAATTAGATACTCCCCTCATCTTTCTAAACTCCATCGAGTATAAACCCACAGTTCTCACACATTCCTCATATGTTAAGCTTTTCATTCTTGTGAACCTCCTCTGAATACACTCCAGGGATAGTACATTGTGCCACATTTCTGAGATAACTGCGCACAATACTCCAAATGTCGTCTGACCAAAGCCTTATAGAGCCTCAGAAGTACATCCCTTGCTTTTATATTCAAGTCCTCTCAAAATAAATACTACAATTGCATTTGCATTCCTAACTACTGACTCACCCTGCAAGTTTACCTTGAGAGAATCTTAAAGTAGAACTCCCAAGTCTCCTTGCACTACATACTTCTGAATTTACTCCCTATTTAGAAAATAGTCCATTCTTCTATTCTTCCAACCAAAGTGCATGACCTCACACTTCCCCACATTGTACTCCATCTGCCACTTCTTTGCCCACTCTCCTTACCTGTCCATATCCTTCTGCAGCCTCTCAACTCCTCAATACTATCTGTCCCTCTACCTATCTTTATACCTCTGCAAACTTAGCCAGAATATTCTCAGTTCCTTCATCGAGATTGTTAATGTATAAAGGAAAATTTGTGCTCCTAACACCAAGGCTTGCAGAACACCACTTGTTACTGGCTGCCATCCTGAGACGGACCCTTTCATCCCCACTCTCTGCTTTCTGCCAGACAGCCAAGCTTCTATCCATGATAGCACCAGACCTCTAACACCATGGGCCCTTATCTTACTCAACAGCCTCCTGTGTGGCACCTTGTCAAAGGACGTCTTGAAGTTCATTGGCTCTCCTTGGTCTAACCTGCTCATTACTTCCTCAAAGAATTCATCAATCTCCCCTTGATGAAACCATGCTGACTTTGCCCTATCTTACCATACACTTCCAAGTATTCAGAAATCTCAACCTTCACAATGGATTCCGGGATCTTACCCATGATCAAAGTTAAGCTAATCAGTCTGTAATTTTCCGTCTTTTGCCTTACTCCCTTATTAAACAGGGGTGTCACGTTAGCTCCCTGATGCTATCGATTCCTAAAGATCACCACTAATGCTTCCACTATCTCTACAGCTATCTCCCTTAGAACTCTGGGGTGTAGTCCATCTGGTCCAGGTGATTTATCCTGGATAAATAGTTTTCAATGCTGTCACTGTGCTTCAGTCGAGGAGGAAATGCTGGATGTGGTGACAAATCAGATGGGCTGCTGGTGGCTGAATGTTGTTAAGTTTCTTGAATATCATTGAAGCTGCACTCATCTAGATAACTAAAGGAAATTGCTTCTGACTCCTGTATTGTACACAGTGGACAAGACTTGTGGATGCAGGAGAGGACAGTCAACAGAATTTTGATAGTGTCTGATTCTGCAATGGTAGTACCACTGAAAGTCAAGAGTCAATGACTGAATGCTCTTCTGTTAGAGATGGCTATTGTCTGGCTCTTGGGTGATGCGAATGGTGCTTGCCACTTATCAGCCCTAAGGTTGAGTGTTGTCCAGGTACTGCGGCATTTGGACATGGAATCACAAAAGGTGATGAAAATTGGAGGGAAGAAGGGCCTGTTCCTGAGCTGTTAATTTTCAATTGTACAACCATCAGTGAACCACCTCTGACCTTATATAACCATAAAGAAATTACAGCAGAGAGAGACCATTGTTGTTGTGGTTCTGTTCGCCGAGCTGGAAATTTTTGTTGCAAACGTTTCGTCCCCTGTCTAGGTGACATCCTCAGTGCTTGGGAGCCTCCTGTGGCGCTTCTGTGGTGTTTCCTCCGGCATTTATAGTGGCCTGTCCCTGCCGCTTCCGGTTGTCAGTTTCAGCTGTCCGCTGTAGTGGCCGGTATATTGGGTCCAGGTCTATGTGTTTGTTGATGGAGTTTGTGGATGAGTGCCATGCTTCTAGGAATTCCCTGGCTGTTCTTTGTTTGGCTTGCCCTATAATGGTAGTGTTGTCCCAGTCGAATTCATGTTGCTTGTCGTCTGCGTGTGTGGCTACTAAGGATAGCTGGTCGTGTTGTTTTGTGGCTAGTTGATGTTCATGGATGCGGATCGTTAGCTGTCTTCCTGTTTGTCCTTTATACTGTTTTGTGCAGTCCTTGCATGGGATTTTGTACACTACATTAGTTTTGCTCATACCGGCCACTACAGCGGACAGCTGAAACTGACAACCGGAAGCGGCAGGGACAGGCCACTATAAATGCCGGAGGAAACACCACAGAAGCGCTTCACAGGAGGCTCCCAAGCACTGAGGATGTCACCTAGACAGGGGACGAAATGTTTGCAACAAAAATTTCCAGCTCGGCAAACAGAACCACAACAACGAGAACCTGAGCTACAAATCTTCTCCCAAACTTAGAGACTATTGTGTCTGCACCAGCGGAAGAAATTAGCAGCCCATTCTCATCCCAGTTACTAGCACCAGTTACTAGTTACAGGTTACAGCACTTCAGGTGCAGATCTAGTTTCATTTTCAATTAATTGAGGTTTCTGCCTCAGCCACTAAATTGGACTGTGACAACCAGTTATTCACCAATCTCTGGGTGAAAGAAAATTTCTTGAAACCACCCAGTCCTTCTACCAACTACCTTAAATCTGTGCCCTTGGAAACTGAGTTCTTCAGTAGAGGAAACAAGTCTTTGCTGTCCACTCGATCCAAACCCCTCATTACTTTGTACACCTCAATAAGGGGGCGAGTTAGCTCAGTTGGCTGGATAGCTGGTTTGCAATGCCATGTGATACCTTGGAATCAATTCCCATACCAACTCAGGTTACTAAAAAAACTTCTTCTCAACCGTCAGGTTAAAACATCACCTGTCATCTCTCTTTAATGAGAGAGCCTCCCTGTGGTCTGGTACGACCATTGGAACTTTACCTTTCACTTTTACCTTTTAACTAAGTCACCCCTCAGCCCCCTCTATTTTAAGGGAAAGGTTATCCAATATTTTCTTATAGCTGCAATTTCCAAACTGAATTAAAGTTCTCTGTGCTTTTTCAGCAGTAACTAAGTCCTTATCGTAAAGTAGTGACCAGAACTGTACAAATAGATCCAGCTGTGGCCTAACTGCCTTATAGCACTGCATCTCTGCTCTTACCTTATCCAATGAAGGAATGCATCCCATACGGTTTCCTTACCACCTTTTCTACTTGACTTTCCATCTTCAGAGACCTATGGATGTACACTCCAAGCTCTTCCACTTGCTCTGCCCCTCTAAATATCCTCCCAGTTATTATGTATTCCCTTCCTTTGTTCACCTTCCCCAAAAGCATTTACTCACTATTCTCCAGATTGCATTTTATTTGCCACCTTTCCATCCACTCAATGCAACTATTGATATCATTCAGCAGTCGACAGCCATGCTCTTCACTATCACTGACATGGCCAATTTTGTGTTGTCTGCAAAATTTCCAACCATCCCTCCCACATTTCAATCTGAATTATTAATATATACAATCAAGGGATCCAAAACTGAGCCCTGTGGAACACCACTGGAAACTGCTTCCTATTCACAAAAATATCAGTCAACCATTTTGGATCCAACCTGCCACTTTCCCCTACATCTCAGGGGATTTAACTTTTCTTAATAGTTTGCCATGTGGAATCTTGTCTAATGCATTATTAAAATCCATGTCAACAGTATCTAGTGTACTATCATTATGGATGTTCCTTGTTACTTCCTCAGAATATTCAATTCAAATGACATGACTTTCTCTGAAACCATGCCTCCCCAAATCATACTTAATTCTATTTCTCAAAAGTTATTTCACTAATTTGCCCATAACCAAGGTCAGACTAACTGCCCTGTAATTATTTGTCCTATCCCTTGCAAGCTTTTTGAACAATCAGCGGGAATAACTGAGTAATAGATGGCCGTTACCAGGAAGCAGCTGACAATGGCTGGGTCCAGGACACCACCCTGAGAGAACTCCTGCAATAACATCCTGGGGACGAGATGATGTTGACTATCACAACAATGTTCCCGTTGTGCTGTGTATGACTGTAACCAGCTTTCCCCAGTTGCCACTGACTCCAGTTTTTTTAGTGCACCTTGACGCAACACTTGATCAACTGTTGCCGTCAAGGGCAGTCACCCCCCTTTCCCCGCTCAAGTTCTACTGGCCTTTCAAGATTAATGCTACCCTGTGCAGCCATGGTTGATGATTGCTCTACACTTTTCCAGGTGTTCTTGTTAAACTTGTTAATAATAAAGCCCATTCAACCTGGGTGCTCCAGTACACAACCAACAAATGATTTTTTTTTTAAATCATTCTCCAGCTCTAACTTTTCAAGATTTTTTAAAAAGTGTCTTGGGCATTTTAACATTTAAGTTTTATAGCAGTGTGCTGCCTCTTGACAAGTACAATCCCTGTGAAATGTGCTTACAATTCTTGGAGTTTGCCCTCCATTACGTCACTACAAGGAACTTTGGTAGGGTCAATACAAGTGCAGTCAACAGGCAAAGTTCCACTGTGCTATGTTTACAGATTGGAACATGTGCTGTCAGAAAATCTGAGCTTGCATGGTTTGGCTACTTAATTGACCAAAGAAACATTGTAGCAGGAGTAGGCTGTTCACCATCACAAGCCTGCCTCATCATTGACTTAGATTACAGTTTATTTGCATTTGAACTCATTCGTTTCATTACATTTGAACTTCATCCTGCATCCCTTGCTACCCTGGCCTAACACAAATTGGTCAATTTTGATCTTAGAATTTTCACATGACTTTGAATCTCAACTTTTTTTTCTAGGAGGAAGGGAATTAAAAAAAACGCAGTCTTCATCTGATCTGGTCTACATATGACTCCAGGCCTATAAGCAGTTTGGATGATTCTTAACTGCCCTCTGAAATGGTCTAGCAAGCCATTCCATAAAACAATAAGATGTAGTAACGGAAGAAGGCAATTCAGCCCATTGAGTCTACTCCATCATTCAATGAGGTCATGGCTGATCTGATAATCCACAATTCCATTTTCCTCCATTTTCACCACAAACAGTTTCTCTACTGATCAAAAATCTCTGCCTCAGCCTTGAATATAGTTAAGACCTACCCTCGACAACCCTCTGCGGTAAAGAATTCCAAAGCTTCACCAATACCTCTCAGAACAGAAATATTCAGAAGAGTAATCCCTGTCTTAAATGTGCAACCGCTTATTCTAAGGTTATGCTCTCTGGTCCTACACTCTCCCTGCATCTACCCTGTCTAGTAACTTAAGATAAGGTTGCCTCTCAGTCTTCAAAATTCCAACAAGTACACACCTAATCTACTCAACTTCTCCTGATAATTCAGTCCCTTCATACCTAGCATCGTTCTTTTCTAGACTGCCTCCAATGCCAGTAGATCTTCCCTTAGTGGGTGGCACGGTGGCACAGTGGTTAGCACTGCTGCCTCACAGCGCCAGAGACCCGGGTTCAATTCCCGCCTCAGGCGACTGACTGTGTGGAGTTTGCACGTTCTCCCCGTGTCTGCGTGGGTTTCCTCCGGGTGCTCCGATTTCCTCCCACAGTCCAAAGATGTGCAGGTCAGGTGAATTGGCCATGCTAAAATTGCCCGTAGTGTTAGGTAAGGGGTGAATGTAGGGGTATGGGTGGGTTGCGCTTCGGCGGGGCGGTGTGGACTTGTTGGGCCGAAGGGCCTGTTTCCACACTGTAAGTAATCTAATCTTATCTAATCTAATCTAATCTAATCTAGATAAGGGGACTATTCACAGTACTCCACCTGTATTCTGACTCATGCCATGTTAGTTGGTTTTGAGAAGATTTCTGGCTCAGGTTGAGATTCTAGATGTAAGTTTGCTCGCTGAGCTGGAAAGTTCATTTTCAGACGTTTCACCACCATAATAGGTAACATCGTCTGTGAGCCTCCAGTGAAGCGCTGCTGTTATGCCGTGCTTTCTATTTATGTGTTGATGTTTCCTTGGGTTGGTGATGTCGTTTCCCGTGTTGGTAATGGCATTTCCTGTTCTTTTTCTCAGAATGTGGTAGATGGAGTCCAAATTGATGTTTGTTGATAGAATTCCAATTGGAATACCATGCTTCTAGGAATTCTTGTCTCTCTCTCTCTCTGTTTGGCTTGGCCCAGGATAGATGTGTTGTCCCACTCAAAGTAGTCTCCTTCCTCATCTGTATGTAAGGATACTAGCGATAGTGGGTCATGTCTTTTTGTGGCTAGTTGATATTCATGTCCCCTGGTGGGAAATTAGTCTAGCAAACCTTCTCTGACCTGCATCTAACGCAATTACATCCCTCATAAAATGCCTTCTGAAAATCCAAATATATTACATGCCTTGATTCCCCTTTATCAATCTTGCCTGTCACCTCCTCAAAGAATTCTAGTAAATTTGTCAGGATCGATTTCTCCTTCATGAAGCCATGTTGATGCTCTGTAATATTTCGAAATGCTCTGCAATTACATTCTTCGTTACAGACTCACCGTTTTATCAAAAGCAGATAGTAAGCTAACGGGCCTCCTGTTTCTTTTTGTTTTCTGTTTTTCTTGAATGAAGATGTTACATTGGCAGCTTCCAATCCTCTAAGGATCATCAGGAGATTACCACCACTGCACCCACCATCTCTGTAGCTAGTTTCTTTAATTTCCCAGAATGTATCCCACCAGGTCCCACGGTACTTAGCAGTCTTTAACCCTGTTGGTTTCTCTGTCACATTTGTTTCGTAGTGATGTTTATTGTATTTATTTCATCTTTTCCTTTTGTCTCTTGAACTTTTGGAGTGCTATTACTGTCAGTTGTAGCTATATTCTATGTTCAATTGCATCAACGACTGAAATGTTCAAAAAAGTAATGAAACTAGTTGGAACACCCGGGATACCTCAAGCAAATGAACAGCAACAGTTCAAGAATGCAGTTCACCACTACCTTCTCAATAGCAATAAATGTTGCCCCAGCCAGTGACATCTACAATAAATCAATAAACAAAGTTTCAGATGTTCAGCATTGCCACTGGAAAATTGATTGCAAGCAAGGTTGACAGTGGCTTTTCCTACTGTCATTCTCAAACCTCTTATGTCATTGCTCAGGCTAATCTAAAAGCCTTCACAACTGATATTATAATACTGGCCTCTAATTTTGAGTATCAAACTTCAGAAAGTGCAATTATTCATTGAGCTTTGGGAAGATTTTAAAAACATTCCTCAGTAACAGCTTCTTTTGTTTTAATAAGTTTAGTGTCGAACAATACCTTGCAATGTTTCTGGAGTAGCCAAGGAGGCTTTCAAAGATAATTGGCAACTGTGAACAAATATAAACTATTGAGAATATCAGAACACCTCTGAGTTGGAATGATCAAAACAATGCAATGATACAGTTGAATAATTATAAATAGGATCATAAAGCCAGAGATCATGACAGCATTAATTTTTAACCAATGAGGGTAATATGTTCCTTGTAAAATTACTTCTCATAAGTTATATGTTTTGATTTTTTTTTCCATGAAGGATGCAACTTGGATTTGTGTTGCACCTTTCAGTAGCTCAAGATACAGTAAGGCATTTTGCAATTCAGTGAGATATTTCTGAAGTGTGATCTGTATTGTAGTTTCAGAGCCGTGAGTTATGCCCTCAATACTATACAAAGCATGCATTATTGCACTTACTGAAATGGAACTTCCTGACCATTTACCATGGCAAACTAAATCCCTTGGATGCAGTGAGAAGAGGAAAGTTGGATGGGAAGATGCACACAACCAAGATGAAGGGAAAATTGAACAGATTTCCTTTCAAACATACATTCTGTTCTGTCCACCCTGATTTTTCCTATCAGTTGCAGTGTGCAGCAAGCTAGCATGGCCAGGGGTAACAATAATTATAAATAAATCTACAATTAAGACATAAAAATTAATATAAATGTTCTCAGTGCGATCTTCTGCATTGATGAAAAATCCCAGCTCAAAGGATGAACAGAAACTGATAAAAGTGAAGGTCCAATGCTAGCAAATCACAATAAAGCTATTTGAGTCAATGGAGCCTAGCTATGTGTGAAAGTGGGAACTGCAGATGCTGGAGATTAGAGTCAAGAGCATGGTGCTGAAAAAGCACAGCAGGTCAGGCAGTATCCCAGGAGCAGGAGAATCGACATTTGGGGCAAAAACTCTTCATCAGGAATGAGGCTGTGAGTCGAGGGGGTGGAGAGATAAATGGGAGGGGGTGTGGCTAGGGGAAGGTAGCTGAGAGTGCGATAGGTGGATGGAGGTGGGGCAAATGGTGATAGATCAGAGGGGAGGGTGGAGCGGGTAGATGGGAAGGAAGATGGACAGGGAGGACAGGTCATGAAGGCAGTGCTGAGTTGGAAGTTGGATCTGGGATCAGGTGGGGGGAGGGGAAATGAGAAAACTAGTGAAATCCACATTGATACCATGGGGTGAGAGGGTCCCGAGGCAGAAGATGAGGTGTTCTTCCTCCAGGCGTTGGGTGGTTAGGGATTGGCGATGGAGGTGGTCCAGGACCTGCATATGTCTTTGGTGGCGTGGGAGGGGGAGTTGAAGTGTTCGGCCATGGGGCAGTGGGGTTGGCTGGTGTGGGTGACCCGGAGACGTTCTCTGAACGCTCTGTGAGTAGGCGTCCAGTCTCCCCAATGTAGAGGAAACCGCATCGGGAGCAACGGATACAGCAAGTGACGTGTGTGCAAGTGCAGGTGAAACTTTGAAGAATGTGGAAGGCTCCTTTGGGGCCTTGAATGGAGATGAGCGGGGAGGTATTGACACAGGTTTTTAAATTCCTGCAGTGTCAGCGGATGGTGCTGGGAGTGGAGAGTGGGTTGGGACCTGACGAGGGAGTTGCAGAGGGAACAGTCTTTACAGGAAATGGATAGGGGTGGGGAAGGATATATATCTCTCTGGTGATGGGGTCCGTTTGTAGATGGCGGAAATGGCAGAGGATCAAGCGGAGCCTAGCTATAGTTCACTCAGAAAACAGAAAGCAACAATCAGCTGAAAAATGTGAAAAGAAGAGAGTATGTTCCATAAGGAAAACTGATCCCATTACAATTGGAATATTAATTTCTTCTCATATCAGCTACTTATAATCCAAACTGTAAAACTAACAAAGTCACATTTTAAAAGAACATGCTGCCATAAACGTTGAAGCTGTCACTCGCTCATCGAGAATAAAAAATAGAAGCTTTTTTATCAATGACTACAGCAAGATTACATTTGTGTAATGTTATCCATGTAAAATGTTTTTGCACCTCCAAGTGTATTAAGTCTTAGATCACGTTGCCTCTGATTTTTCTGTCAACAGAACATGTTCCACGCTAAGTATTTCCACATGACTCATCAAAGTTACTTTTCCTCAAACACTTATAGAGTCATACAGTCAAACAGCATGGAAAGAGATTTTTTTGGTCCAACTCGTCCATGCCGACCATGTTCACAAACTAAACTAGTCAAAAGAACTCTGAGCAGGAGTAGGCCGTCTCGCCCTTCGAGCCTGCTCTGCCGTTCAATAAGATCATGGCAGATCTATTGGTGGCCTCAGCTTCACTTACCCATCCTCTCACTATAATCATTAATTCTTTACTGTTCAAAAAAATTACCTATCTTACCTTTAAAAACATTTACTGAGGAAGCCTTAACTACTTCACTGGGCAGGGAATTCCATAGATTTAAAATCCTTTGGGTGGAGAAGTTCCTTCTCAATTCAATCCAAAATCTGCTCCCACCCCACCAATTTTGAGGCTATGTCCTGTTGTCCTAGTTTCACCCACCAGTGGAAACATTCTCTCTACTTCTGTCCGATTTATTCCCTTCATAATTTGCCATGTAGCCACACATGCCTGCATTTTGCCCATATCCCTCCAAACCTTTCCTATTCATGTTATTAACCAAATGTCTTACAAACGTTGTAAATGTAAAAGGGTATCTTTTATAACATATAGTGTTCAAAGATGCAGAATGCATTCCAAATATGATCTTGTCAATGAAGTTTAGAGAGTTAAATAGCTGATCTCATTTATAATTATGTGCTTCTGTAGTATACTGTACTTGGTTCTTCATTGAGCTTTTTAATAATCACTCATAAGTACATTGAGACCTTTATTTATTTGTCACCATTGTTTTAACAAGTAACATTAATTTCAATACATGTTTAATCATAAACAACTTTTTGATTGTTGTGTCATAACTTCTTAGTCAGCATTTAACATTTTGGTATTTTCCTTCCTAGTCTTTCATGTAATTATCCAAATGTCTTTTATAGAAGTATTGCAAATCACTCTATAATTTTGATAAAGATTAGGGTGGCACGGTGGTTAGCACTGCTGCCTCAGGGTGCAAGGGACCTGGGTTCGATTCCAGCCTCGGGCAACTGTCTGTGTGGAGTTTGCACATTCCCCCAACATCTGCGTGCGTTTCCTCTGGGTGCTCCAGTTTCCTCCCACAGTCCAAAGATGTGCAGGTTAGCTGAATTGGCTGTGCTAAATGTTCAGGGATGTGTAGGTAAGGTACATTAGAGAGGGGAACTGTTAAGTAATAGGGTAGGGGAATGGGTCTGGAAAGGATACTCTTCGGAGGATCTGTATGGACTTCTTGGGCCAAAATGGACTGTTTCCACGCTGTAGGGAACCTATAATTCGCTCCGCATCTATAAAATCAGTCTTCAAAATTTTCTTTGAAGTCACCGTGACTAGAGGTTTTGTCCTGCAACTTCATTCTCCCACAAATTTATTGTCGTAGGGCTAGACATTTTTGATCTCAGTTTTAACTGCCACTGGAAATGAAGTGTTCAGTTTTATGTTATATTGCTCAATGTGCCATTTAATATAGCATCTACCCCTACCTTCTTTATGTCTTTATAATGAGCTTATTCCGTCACTGATTCAGCCTCCCCACCCCCTTCATTCTGGCTGCCCCTGAGCTACTCACATACCTTAAATATTAAAGAAACTCTCCTGATTACCATAATATCATTCCTTGGAGTGTTGTTTAAAACAAACTGTGGCTGAAACTTTACAGAAGTATTGCAAATCACTCTGTAACTTTGACAAAGACCAGTAGAATCCATGGGGAAACAGCAGAGACAGATTTACTAGGAGCTTCCTCACTAACCTTTAATCAGAAAAAATAACATGCTCAACTACTAGATCCAAGCCAGCATTTGCATAACTCCAAACTCTCCAAGGGCTCTCCACCATCTATAAGACATAAATCAGGACTATGATGGTATATTCTCCACCAGCCTAGAGAATTACAGCTACAACATCATTCAAAGAGTCTAACATTATAGAGGACAAGACAAATAGATTGGCAACTCATTTGCCTGATGAGATATCTACAGACTCCACCATAGACAAACTGGCTACACAGCACAATATCTAGATGATGTACTGCAGAGAATGGTGAGTGATGATCCTGGGCTTTTCTTTTCTTATGTAGCACATTAGCTCTGTGGTAAGTTTGACATTCCTTTTGAATTAACCTTATAATAACCAAACCCAATAAGATGGGGAAGCAAGTTCATCTGTCCTCAACTGTGAACACATCGATTTGGAGGTATCCTGTCTGGAATCCTAATGAATTAGATTTATTCACCCAGGACCAATTTTAACATGATCAGTAACTGAGTCTAAAATTAATAAGATAGATCATTGGGCAGTCAATTTAGGAATCAGATAATGTGGGTGTCACTGGCTAGATCAGCACATACTGATCATCTCAATTGCATTAAGGAGGTGGTGAGCTGTTTCCTTGAACCACAGTGGTCTATGCTTTCACCCACAATGTTATTAGGAAAGGAGTTTCAAAGTTTTGACCCAGCAACAATGAAGGAACAGTAATTTATTTCCAAGTCAGAATGCGGTGTTGTGTGGAAAGGACCTTGCAGATGTGGTGCACCCTTGTATTTGCTGCTCTTGTCATATGGGGTGATATAGGCTTGGAAGGTGATGAAAACGAAGTCTTGGTGAGCTGTTGCAGTGTATCATGTAAATGGTAAATATTGTTGTTACCATGTATCAGTCGTGCAGGGAGTGAATATTGAAGGTATTAGATATGGTGTCTGTCAAACAGGGCTTTGTCCTTGATTGTGCTGAGCTTTGTGTGTTGTTGGAGTTGCACCCATCTCGGCATGAGGAGAATATTCCATTACTCTCCCAACTTGGGCCTTGTAGATAGCGGACGAGCTGTGAAAAGTTACAAGTTGAGTAGCTCATCACAGGATTCCTAGCCTCTGCCCTGCTCTTATAGCCACAATATGTATATGGTTTGTCCAGGTCAGTTTCTGGATGAATGGTAACCATATGTTGATACTGGGGAACTGAGCTGAAAATGTGTTGCTGGAAAAGCGCAGCAGGTCAGGCAGCATCCAAGGAGCAGGAGAATCAACGTTTCGGGCATGAGCCCTTCTTCAGGGGACTGAGCAATGGTCCTGCCACTGAATGGTCAAGGGACAATGTTTGCAATCTGTCTTGTTGGGGATGGTCAATGCCACACAAATGCCAACTCCAAATGTCACTTGCCTAACTTATCAGCCCAAGTTTGAATGCTGTCTATATCTTAGTGCATCTGGACATAAAATGAGCAGTTGCAAATGGTGTTGATCATTGCGCAATCATAACAAGCATCCCTCATTGCATGAGGGAGGGAAAGCCAATGATGAAGCAGCCAAAAATGCTTGGACCTACTGCACTACTATGAAAATAGACCATAAGACATAGGAGCAGAAGTAGACCATTCAGCCCATCAAGTCTGCTCTACCAGTCAATGAGATCATGGCTGATTTAATAATCCTCAACACATTTTCCTGCCTTTTCCCCATAACACTCAATTCCGTAACTGATTCCATCAAACCTCAACAGACCTGTGATAAAGAATTTCACAGATTCACAACCCTCTAAGAAGTTCTTCCTCATCACTGTCTTAAATGTGCGACTCTTTAATCTGAGATAATGCCGTCTGGTCCTCGCCCACAATGGGAAACAACCTCTCTGCATTTACTTTAGTGTATTTTTCAATAAGGTCACCTCTCATTTTTCTATATTCCAACGAGTACAGTTTCAATCTACACAACATTTTCTCATAAGTCAGTCTCACCTGGTATCACCTTAGAGAATTTTCTTTGGACTGCCTCCAATGCCAATATATCTCTCTCAGAACTGTTCAAAGTATTCCAGCTGCTGTCTGACCAAGGCTCTGCATAATTTTAGTAAAACCTCCTTACATTTATTTTCCATTCCCTTTGAAATTATTGTCAATATTCAATTTGCCTTCCTTATATTTGTGGAACTTGAATGCTAGCTTTTTATCATTCATGGATGAGAACCCCCAAATCCTTCTGTTCTGTAAATTTTTGCAGTCTTTCTTCATTTAAAAATATACAGTTCTTCTATTCTTCCTGCAAAATGCAGGAGGAACTCATACAGTAAAGTTTTTACAGAGGCAATTGTCCACCAACAACTACAACCATCTTCCATTGTGCTGGATATGACTCCAACTAATTTTCCACACTTCCCATTGACTCCAATTTTGCTAGGGCTCCTTGATGTCATATAATGTCAAACTTTGTCTTGATGTGAAGAGCTGTCATCCTCAATTCCTTGCTTGACTTCAGCTGTTTAGTCTACATTTGGACTTAAAGCTACAATGAGGTTAGGAGTTGAGTGGCAATGACAGAACACAAACTGAGGAGCAGTAAGTAGATCACCCCGGCAAATGCTTTCTAGACGGTATTGTCAGTCATACATTTCATCCCTCTGATGATGACTGAGGTTAGATAAACTGACAAATGTCTGGGTTGGATTTGTCCTATTTTCTGTGTACAGGGCATACTAGACAGTTTTCCACAATAAAAGATGCAGTTTTGTAGCTGTACTTGAACAACTGTTTAGAGACATGGCTAGTTTATAAGTGCAAGTCTTCATTATTATTCCCAGGATGTTTTCCGGGATCCCTTTATCATATCCAGTGCCTTCAGCCATCTCTTGCTATCACATGAAGATATCAGCAGCTGGATGAAATGGCTAATCATCCACTCAGCATACCTAGCTTAAGATGCTTCCAAATGCTTCAGCCTTGCCTTTTGCATTAATGTAGTGGCCTCTGTCATTATTGAGGATGGGAATATTTGTGTAGCCTTTTTCTTCAACAATCAGTGTTTCAATTGTCCACCATCATTCATGACTGCATGGATCAGGACTGCAAATCTTGTTGTTTAGGTCTATACATCAGATGCTGCTTACATTGCTTAGCATGCAAGCTGTTTGGTACTGTATCTTCACCAAACCGACAACTTATTTTTAGGTATGCCTCCTAGCATGCTCTTCTGCACCCTGCATTGACAAACAACCAGCAGTGTTCATGACCAATAACAGTCTGGTCTGGGACAACTGATCTCATTGATATTTATTAAAGATTTGGATTTTGGTATTTTGGCATAAATCCAAAGTTTGGAATGATACACAATTAAGAGAAGCAGCAGACCATTCAGTACCTCAAACATTCTCCATGATTTAATGAGAATATGGTTGATCCTCAACATGAGCTCCACTTTTCTTCCGAGCAATAGTCTGAGATTAAGCCAGTCTTAATTGCAACCTTTGGGTCATAACTGATCTCAAACTTATCTCCATGCAAGTTCCAAAACCAAATTCCCCCTCCGAACACCACCCAACTTCATAATCATCCATAAGCTTGAGTTCATCCAAATTTCAAATATCCTTGTCTTAAATCTCAATATGTCCCCTTCCCCTACTATCCCTGTACTCACTGAGTATATTGGTTGCTGGTCAAGCACATTTTAATTTTAAAATTCTCATCCATTTTTAAAAAACTCTTACAACCTTGACTCCCCAATTCTAATCTCCTCCAATCCTATATCCTCCTAGATATCTGTGCTCGGCTAATTCGGGCTAGCTGATTTTAAATGCCCTGACATCAGTCACAATGTTGAGAGGCCATAAGCTCTGGTATACCTTGTTTCATATATCTTGCTTGCTTCCTTTAAGACACTGCTTAAAATCTTCCTCTAACCAAGCTTTAGACATTGGGCCCTATAACTCCTATGTAATTAATTGTCATATTATTTTATAATGCCCCTCTGAAGATTTTATTGTATTAAAGGACCCGTGTAAGTAATGAGTAAATCTATTTGTAATAACTATTGCATACAAAGTGCCTTTGATACAGCAGTGTGCCCAACATGTCTGTGTAATCACATTCGAGATTCAAACCATTCCCGTAGCATTAGATGATGGCCTGGTGGATGCCAAGACTAATAGGGTAATAACAAAGGAGCCCCTGTTGTTGATGAAACCAAAATAAGGGGTATGAGGAGAAAAAATTCAGGAAAAGGTGCTAAAGCGTCTACTTTCAAGGGGAAGCAAACTTGAAGGTTCCAATTGAAAAGTGGAGTCAATGCTGTCGAAAAAGAGACAGAAACTGAGGACAGGGCTCTGTTCAGCAGCGGAATTAGAGAAAATAAAATCCAGTTCATTCATAGTTGTGAGAGTAACTGATCCACTTTCAGCTACAATTGCTGTTGTTACGTTCTGAAAACCTATGTCTATGCTTATAATTTGTCACTTAGTGACAAATAGGTACTTCTCATGAATTCAAATTCATCAATTACGCAATTAGGCATTTTTGTCAATTATTATCACACATTATGCCTAATATATGAAATGCACAGACTTTGATGATGCCAAATAAAAAGAGGGAAGACAAATCCATCAAATATCAGACCCATACCAACCTATTACTCATTATTGATTCATATAATTGTATTTTGACTTCCCTTTCCAAAGATTCCTTTAGTTTTTCATCCTGGTAATAGATGTTCTTCAGTTGTTGGCATTGTAATGACTACATGGCATTGCTAACATCAAAACTCTTGCAGCTCATTCCCCTGCACACCACTCAGGGATTCCACAAACATTTACATAATCAACCAACATGGCAAACAAGTTTGACAAAAACAAAATTGGGCATTCTACTATGATACATTCTTTTTAAGTTCCTCATTACACAAATAATATTCACATTTTATGTTTAAACATTTACTTAAAGACTGTAACAGAATACAGTGCATTATTTTAAAAGAGACATCAAGCTAACCAGCTCAATTAAATATTTTCCTTATTATCCTTCCAACTCCAATGCAGTATCTTTAATACCATGTTTGGGATGCAGATGTTTTTCATGTTTCAACTTTGTTTAAAATATTTTTTTAAAAACTTTTCTTTGATCATGACGCTATTCCTCCATAAATAAACATCAATGCTTTTCCAAACTTACCCCCCTCACACAAACAGACAACAGGGTTTAATTTCCTTAAACACAACACAGATGCCCAAAAATTATTGTAAGACTAGGCAATAATACCAATGATTTTTTTAAAGGGAAAAAAACATCAGTCTTGCTATTTTCAGGTTCTTTGGCTGATCAAGTCCTTATGTTAAAATGGATTTCTATAATTTTGATTTGAAACATAAAGAACCAGGCCTGATTATAGTGAGACCAATATGATGCTATTCTGCAAAGTCCAAGGCAGTGCTCTACATAAGCTATATCTGTGTCACTGTAAAAGTATAACAATGATAGCTCTTATCATTGTACTTAGAGTATGTCATGTCATACAGCCCCCTATCCCATCAAAAGGATTTTTAAGGTTGAGCAAGCAAGATCAACATTAAAACCTGACAGTCTGCACAAACTTACAGATTATTAAAAAAAAAGCATTCATATGACTCGTTTCACAACTTAAGGATATCCTTAAACACTTGACTGCACATTTCAAGTACAGTCACTTTTTGACTGTAGGTAATAGAACAGCTAATTCTCCAGCAAACAGCAATGAAATAATGACCAGTAGTGTATTTTGATTATACTGATTTGGACATTAACTCTCCTTTTCCTTTCCAAATGAAATGTGTAAGAGCATGAGAAAATTGAAGCAACCTTACAACAGGTCAAGGAGCTGCACGTCACTGAATATAAATACCACATTGTGGACACTGAATCTTGATAATACACTGGAAGACGACATGCTAGTTCACAGGTGCATGCTCTGGCTGATATACCAAGGGCACGAACACACAAAGAACATTAGTCCTTACATAATGTAACTATAAGATCAGAGCCTAGTGCATCAATGATTATCATATACAGCAGTATTCTATATTAATATATACAAGTAGGGGTACAGTGAAGACGTAGCCTGAAGACTGCCCTTGACTTTGACTTCTAATCGACCAGTCTGTAAAGAATGCAAAGTCATAATGTGACAGGAAAGGACACAAGATAAAAGAAAGTGCAGTCCACTTTAAAGGGCCTTAGTTTAATAAGTTTAACTGTCATCTAAAAGACAGCACCTCTGACATGCAACAAACTTCATGGAAAAGTATGCAGATTTGCAATTCATTTTAGCATTCATTGATGTTTGCCCCTGGGCATTCCAAAAATGTGAAAGAAACATTCTGAGCTACACAAAGGAAACCAAGATGTAAAGGCAAAGGAGAGAATTAAAATAAAAACACTGCTTGCAGTTTTCCTCCACTAAGATAAAACGGAAAAGGACCAAGATGAGTTATTTTATGAAGTAAGGGCAGATGAACTAAAAATAATCAGTATCCAAGAGGGATAGATAAATTAGAGTGAGGGCAGAATATTGGAGCCTAGGACGCACATTTGAAAGAAATCATTCAGATAGATGTTTATAGTGTCCTAACAGTTGAGATGGTTGAAACCACAGAGTTCCACAAGTGCCAGGTAAACAGGAGTGTGATTTGAACTCAAAACCCCATTTTCCTTTCTCACAATACAATCACATGAACAACTGTGAATAAACACGATTTGAAGATGCCGGTGTTGGATTGGGGTGTACAAAGTTAAAAATCACACAACACCAGGTTATAGTCCAACAGGTTTAATTGGAAGCACACTAGCTTTTGGAGCGACGCCCTTTCATCAGGTGATTGTGGAGGGCTCGATCGTAACAGAATTTATAGCAAAAAATTTGCAGTGTGATATAACTAAAATTATACATTGAAAAATTGAAAAACACAAAAGCAAATGCAAACTAAATTCAAGTAATTCAGTTTATATGGCATGGTATTAGTGGATCTAGATCCCTGCTTTAATCCAATACTTCCCGAAAAGAATGAATACTGAACTACCCCTGCTTGGACCATGTTGAGTGTGTCCAGAATTAGAATGCAATCCCAGATATATAGTTCTTGAGAAATACTTCATTCATCTTTAAATAGAATAAATCCTTAAAGTCTAAAGTAAATCTCATAGTCTTCAGTCCATTCTTTGTTGTGTTATTGCTTAAACAAAAGCACAGAGTCAGCATGTATGTTTAAAGTGAATGAGACAGGGTAAAATAACAGTTTGTGAAATTACTGTCTTATAATCCGTATGACCTATGGGTACCTAATGTTTGACAAGAGCTCATACTTGTATTAAATACACTTCATTCATTTGGCGACCAAAATGTTTGGACTCAAAATAACTCTCACTTCACTGATTGTACAAAGTTAAAAATCACAACACCAGGTTATAGTCCAACAGTTTTATTTGGAAGCACTAGCTTTCGGAGTGCTGCTCCTTCATCAGGTGATTGTGGAGAATAAGATTGTAAGACACAGAATTTATAGCAAAAGTTTACAGAGCGAGGTAACTAAAATTATATATTGAAAAAGACCCGGATTGTTTAAGTCTCTCATCATTTAGAATGACCAGGTTGGTTTCAGTTCTTTCATTTGTAAATCGCAAAACATTTTTTTTTAAAAGTTACATGCTCAAGCGAACTTTAACAATTGGTGTCGTGTCGGCCCAGATAAGGTATTGAAGGTGTTAGTTCTCTGTGAGGCTGTCTGTGCCACAATGGTCAGACTGATTCTAATCTAAACAACGGATTTACAGAACCTTACACAGATTCATGTAGTTTTTGAGCAAAGTAAAATGTAATTTTGCAAGTACAAACTCACCCCACAAACTCATATATACGTATGCGCGTGTGTGTGTGTGTGTGTGTGTGTGTGTGTGGGGTGGGGGGAGGACGGGGGGGGGTGAGGTTGTGAGTGTCTGTGAGAGGGTGTCATGATTTGGAAATGCTGGTGGGGTGTACAAACTTAAAAATCACACAACACCAGGTTATAATCCAACAGGTTTAATTGTAAGCACGACCTTTTGGAGCAGCACTCCTTCACCTGCAACCACTTGATGAAAGCTAGTGGTTCCAATTAAACCTGTTGGACTGGAACCTGGTGTTGTGTGATTTTTAACTTTGTGAGAGGGTGTGTATGTGTGCAAGTGTGAGTGTAAAGAGGTTTAAGTGTGTGTGTGAATATATATCGTGTAGTGGGGTCATCTGTAGTGTGACATGAACCCAAGATAACGGTTGAGGCCATCTCCATGGGTACCAAACGTGGCTATTAGCCTCTTTTGGCCACTTTTTGTTGCTGCCTGTCCCAAAGTCCACCTTGGTGTTTTGTAATTTACGTATGAAAGAACTGAAACCAACATGGTCATTCTAAAATATGAGAGACTCAACAAACAATCCGGGTCTTTTTCAATATATAATTTCATCACACTGTAAACATTTGCCATAAATTCTGTGTCTTACAATCTTATTCTCTACAATTACCTGAAGGAGCAGTGCTCCGAAAGCTAATACTTCCATATAAACCTGTAGGACTATAATCTGGTGTTGTGGAATTTTAACTTTGTACACCCCAGTCCAACACTGGCGTCCCCAAATCTTCACTGATTGTGGCAGCAACAGAAATATTTATAGCCAACAGGAAAAAAAAGAGGGAACAACAAAAGCAAACTACAAATGGGTGAGTTACCAGTGCTTCTGTGGCTCTGGCAGTCACAGACCACAAACTGTAATTGGCCTGTGGGCCATAGTTTAAACATGTCAGAACTAAAAGGTGAATGGAAAAAAAAAGTCAAAAAAAAGGAAAAAAAAATGAATGAAAGACTTGCACTTATATGGTGTCCTTCACAACAACTGGATGTCTCAAGGCTTTTCAAGCCAAAGAAGTTCAAGTGTAGTTATTGTTGTAGGAATCACTGCAGCCAATTTGTAATTAGCAAATTCAGACAAATGACAACATGATAATGACCATAAGATCTGTTTCTTGTGATGTTGATACAACTCCCCTTCTCTTTGAGATAGTGCCATCGGATCTTTTACATCTAAACTGAGCAGAAAGATTGGGTTTCAGATTAGTATTTCATCCAAAGGATAGCACCTCCAACAGTACACTACACTGGAACATCAGGCTTGATTTTCATACTTAAAGCCTTGAACAAGACTTGAATCTGGAATCTCAAACTGACACATGGCTGAAAATCAGGACAATAACATTTGTCAACATTTTGGTCAGGGACGAGGAAACCAACCTAGCACAACAAAGAACATGACAGCAATTGTGGAGAGGCCACACATTTCAGGATCAAACAAATTTGAGAATGTGAAGTAATACCAGCTTTTGTGAACTGAAGTGATGAAGGCCTAGATTGTGGCTTTGGGAGCTGAGGAACAGAGAAAGACACTCAAATAGGCAACATTTGAATGTGAAATAAGACAGGCTAGATGGCTCACCAGGTGTAGAAGGTCAGTCATAGATCAAGCAGAATGCTAAAGCTTAGTAATTTTAGACCCTAGCAAAAACTGCACGTTTCGACACTAACAAAATCAATTCAGCAGGTTAGTGTTGACATTCTGATAATACAAGTTTTCTGTCAGGTAAAGGTACTCAGGGTTACTTAACTAATGCGGGTAGATGGAGTTACGATAGGAGTACCAGCTATGACACGACTGAATGGGAAAACAGCCTGAAGGGGCTGAACTTTCTACTCTTGATCCATTGTTCTTTCATATATGTTGATGGTGAAGCAGACTTTAAAATTCTCATCAAGCTTAGCCTTAGACAAATCTCTCACTGAGGAGCAGCAAACTGAAAGTAAGAGTTGTATTTCTGCTGATCGCAGAGGTGAGCGGAATAGAAATAAGAAGAAATGCAATTCAACAAAAATGTCAGAGGCAGTAAATTGTAAACTGTGTAAAAAGATCAATTTAGAAGTAAGTTTGAAGAATAAATGGGTGATGTGCAGCAAAACCTGGGCCCAGACGATTAATTACAAATTCGGGTATAAACAACTGGGTTGAAAGAATTTACAGAAGGATTACAAGATTATCCGTTAGTTTTTTTTGAGATGTGGGCATTCCTGGCAACGCCCATCTATAACTGCA
Organism: Chiloscyllium plagiosum; assembly: GCF_037043375.1. Classification (NCBI taxonomy): domain Eukaryota; kingdom Metazoa; phylum Chordata; class Chondrichthyes; order Orectolobiformes; family Hemiscylliidae; genus Chiloscyllium; species Chiloscyllium plagiosum. Next base: position 139,086,606 of record NW_028270142.1, read on the forward strand.
CATTAAATGATTTTCAGCTGCCAGCTGGAACTGCTGCAACCAGTAAGTGATTAAGGTCTGGAATGCAACATTGAAAAAAAATTAGACTGTCTTCTGGAAAAGAACAATATGCAGGTGAGAAGGTAGGAGAGTCCACCAAGTGAACTGCTCATTTGGAGAGTCGATGCAGACATGGATCAATGAGCCTATTTCTGTACTGTAATAAATCTGTCAGAATGTTGTTAATGCAGAAGCTCCAGGATTTTGATCCAGAGACAGTGAAGGAATGGCGATACAATTCCAAGGCAGGATGGTGAGAAATTTGGGAGATAAATTTGCAGGGTGAAGTCCCAACATCTGTTGCTCTTAAATAAAACAAACAACTGCAGATGCTGGAGGTCTAAAACAAAAAACAGAAACTGTTCCAAAACTCAGCAGGTCTGGTAGCATCTATGGATGCTACTTTTACTCCATCAAAAAGGTCACTGGACTCAAAATGTTAAATCTGCTACCTTTATTCTTCTAAGAGGTGAAGGTCTCTGGTTTGGAAGGTATGTTGAAGGTTCCTTGGCAAGGTGTGGCTGAACATTTTGTAAATGGCACCACATGGTACCTTTGAGCTTCAGCAGAAGAGAATGTGAATGTTGAAGATGTGGTTGGACTGTAGATCAGGCAGGCTGCTTTGTCTTAAATGCTGTTGAGTTTCTTGAGTGTTGTTGGAGCTGCAAAAAGGAAGTGAATGTATTGACGCTGTGGTGGAAAACAAGAGAAACTGTTCAATGAAAGAGAAGTGGGAGCTTGGAATAAGGAAGGCAAGGTGAAGCTATGTGGATAAAATGAGAGCAAAGGCACATAAGCCCAAAGAAAAGCACGCAATCTTTGGAATAATTTGAGAATTCTCTCAGCTCTCTTCAAAATTGAAGTAAAATAAATATTTCCTTGAGCAGAATCCCATTTTCAATGGCCACAAATGCATATTCTAGTTCATGGAATGAATAAAAAAAGGTGTGCTTTAATTCCAGCTATCCTTTTACAAAAGGAGCTCACACTTCGAGTACACAGTTACACATTGCATTCCTGATCTATCTGGCAGGCAAAAAATACAACATTTATCAGAATATCAGGACATGAGATACAGGGCTGAAAATATGTTGCTGGAAAAGCGCAGCAGGTCAGGCAGCATCCAAGGAGCAGGAGAATCGACGTTTCGGGCATGAGTCCTTCTTCAGGAATGAGGAAAGTGAGATACAGGCTAAAGTTCAAATTGAATTTATTTACCAATACTACAAAACACTGAATCAAAATTACACAATGACTGAACTGTTCACAAAATATTTAAAAGTACATTCTTCAGGTCACACTTCTTACTGAGTCAATTGGTGTATAAACGATTTGGATGCGAGCATAAGAGGTACAGTTAGTAAGTTTGTAGATGACACCAAAATTGGAGGTGCAGTGGACAGCGAAGAGGGTTACCTCAGATTACAACAGGATCTTGACCAGATGGGCCAATAGGCTGAGAAGTAGCAGATGGAGTTTAATTCAGATAAATGCGAGTTGCTGCATTTTGGGAAAGCAAATCTTAGCAGGACTTACACAATTAATGATAAGGTCCTAGGGAGTGTTACTGAACAAACAGACCTTGGAGTGCAGGTTCAAAGCACCTTGAAAGTGGAGTCGCAGGTAAATAGAATAGTAAAGAAGGCGTTTGGTATGCTTTCCTTTATTGGTCAGAGTATTGAGCACAGGCATTGGGAGGTTATGTTGCAGCTGTACAGGACATGGGTTAGGCCACTGTGGGAATATTGCGTGCAATTCTGGTCTCCTTCCTATCGGAAAGATGTCGTGAAACTTGAAAGTTGGAGAGAAGGGTCTGTTTCCATGTTGTACATCTCTATGACTCTATAACGTTTGAGGAGAACAATAACTTTTGTAACTTGCTGATATTCTGACAATGCTTGCATAAATGCAGCACTCAGATATCACTGAACTTACAGAATGGATGCTGCATACATTTAACTATTCATTGGTCTATTGGAAGACAGTAGTTATGAAGTCAAATCTAAGACACAATTGCAAAGAAGTGTCGTTTGTACCCTCAAATTATGTAATAGTGCAGTGATATTATCACTGAACTAGGAATCCAGATAAACCATTCCTGATGAAAGGCTTATGTCCAAAACAGCGATTCTCCTGCTTCTCAAATGCTACCTGACCTGCTGTACTTTTCCAACACCACATTCTCGATCCAGATAATGTTCTGAGCAAAAAAAACAGAACATCAATAGACACACCGTTTGTCTGGCAGCATGGGTTGAGAGAAAAACACGGTGAACATTTTGAGTTTGAAATATTAACTTTGTCTTTCTCTCTTCAGGCTCTAGCAGACCTGTCGAGTTTTTCTAGCACTTTCTGTTTTTGTTTCAGATCTTCAGCAACCACAGTTCTTTGTTTTATTTTAATATTCTGGGTATTTTTGTTCAAATTCCTCAATGATAAAATTTTAATTCAATAAAAATCTGGAATTAGAAGTCAAATGCCTATCTAGTGCATTAATGTCCTTTCGGAAACTGCTGTCCTTACCTGTTTACCAACACGTGACCCCAAGCCCACAACAATGCTGTCTGAACTTAAGGAAGGTAAGCTAAGGTCATCAAAGTCCCAGAAGACCGTAACGCTGCTCTCTCATTCGAGATGACTGGTGGTGATTTTAACCTGAGGGTCAACACACCTCAGGCGAGGAGGAAAGTTGATAAGAGGGGAACCTTCATGTTGAGCTCAACCATTATGGAAATTGAATGTGTGTTGCTGGCATAATTCTGCATCACAATCCAGCCATCCAACCAACTTGGCTAATGGATAACCATTTATTCCATCTTGTACCTCTTGGCATCCAAGAAGTGATGTGGGCAATGAGCAACTGCAGAATTGAATTGCAACACGATCTGCAACATCATGGCCTGATATATCCCTCACTCCTCCATGACCAATAAGCCAGGAGATCAACCCTGGTTCAAAAGAACAGTGCAGGAGGACATGTAAGGAACAGCACTAAGAATACCTAAAAATGAAATGTCAAACTGGTGAAATCTGTGTACCAAACAGCATAAGTAGTAAGAGACAGACAGAACTAAGCAAACCCAATATATCAGTTCAAAGCTCTGTAGTCCTGCCACATCCAGTTGTGAATGCTGGCAGTCAATTAAACAACTCAATGGAGGAGACTTCACAAACATTTCCATCCTCAATAAAAGGAGAAATCAACATATCAGTACAAAAGATAATACTGAAGTATTTGCAATAGTCTTCAGACAGAAGTGGATGATCCATTTCAACCTGCTCCAGCCGTCTCTAGCATCACAGGTGCTAGTCTTCAGCCAATTCAATTCATGAAATCAAGAAACTGGTGGAGACCTGAACACTGCAAAGGCTGTGGGCTCTGACAGCATCTCAGTAAAAGTGCTGAAGACATGTGCTCCAGAACTTACTGCACCTCTAACCAAACTGTTACAGTACAGCTTGATCCAACACAGGAGTGGCAAGCCAAACCACATCAGCCTCACTATATCTGGAGCCACAATATTACGAAATTAAAATATTCAATGACCCACAAAATAGCCCAATCATTCCGAACCAGAATTTAACAATTACAGATGTTAAACAAGTTTGTAACCTATACAGACATGAACAACCACTAATACGATTACTTTAGCAGAGCAAACCCTAACGGGTAATATAATTAATATCTATTATTTAAACTCACTCTTCTTTGATTATAATCCCCACTCACACAGATAGACAGACAGACACAGTTAAGGGATAAACAAGAAAATAAAGAAGTTGTAATTTGCCAGTTCAATAACTTCCAGGTCTTTATAGAATCCTTGAACGATGCATTGTAGTGCAGGACAATGGATTGTATCTTGCTCGAGTTTCAGTCATCGGTCAATGACAATAGTCTTCAGTCTGTTCTGAGGAACATTCATTTATTTTTTAGGAATTGAGATTCTTTTCTCAGAACATCCAACAATTGTTGACTGAAAATAAAATTAAAATGCGTAAACCTCAAACAAGCTTCCCAGTCTAGCAGCTTCCATACACACCGCCCTTAAAAACCCAGTCAAAATTAGTTCCATCTATATTTCTTTTTCTTTTTCAACATTCTCTGTTGTTGGTTGGCCAGCACCAACTTTGCTTTGATTGGCCAATGTAACATCTAACCTGTTGCCAGTCCTTGAGCATAACACGTCTCGATGTCAAAACATCTACAGTGCTCTCAGAACAATAATTAACATTCAATTATGTTTCCGGGCTAGTTCCCATTTACAAACATCAGGTTGTTTATGTTTTTCTCTTAAGCAAGCTACTGTTCAAAGTTCAATTCTCAACTTCATCTCACAGTTCTAAACCAGAAATGAGAAAAATACAGAAAAAAACCAGTGATGGTCTCAACAATCTTCACAATCAACATTCACCTAACAATGGGGAAATTTCCCAGGTATGTAATGCACACAAAAAGCAGGACAAATCCAACCCAGCCAATTACTGCCTCATCATCTTCTCTTATCCATCAGTTAATGATGGAAGATGCCATCAACAGTGCTGTCAAGTAGAACTTACTTAGCAATAATCTGCTCAATGACACTCAATTTGGGTTCCATCAGGGTCACTCAGCTCTTGATCTCATTACAACTTTAGTTTGAACATGGCAAAAGAGCTGAATTTCAGAGGTGAGGTGAGAGTGACTACTACTGACATCGAGGCCTCATTTGATCAAGAATAGCATCATGGAACTCTAGCAAAATTGGAGTCAACGGGAATCAGTGGGACAACACTTCACTGGTTGGAGTCACACCTGGCACGTAGGAAGATGGAGGTCAGTCATCTCAGTTCCAGGACATTAGTGCAGGAGTTCCTCAGGGTAGTGTAATCAGCCTAACCATCTTCAGCTTTTCATCAATGACAATCTCTCCATCATAAGATCAGAAACGGGGATGCTTGCTGGTGATTGCACCATTCCCGACTCCTCAATATGGAAGCGGTCCATGCCTAAATGGTGCAAGAGCTTGACAATATCCAGGTTTGGGCTCACAAATGGTCAGTAACATTTGGGCCACATAAATGCCAAGAAATTACCAACTTCAACAATCACCCCAGAATACTCAGTGATATTACCATCACTGAATCGCCCACTAACAACATCTGGGGGTATTATCATTGACCAGAAAATGAACTAGACTGGTCAGGGAAGTTGCATAAGATTTGAAGATCAGTATTGTGAGACAGAAGATTAGTTCACCTGATACTTGAAGGTGAAGATGCTGGAATAATAGGAAGCTTTTGTTGTACAAAGGAAGAAATACTACTACGTGAAGCTCTTGAGCCACATCCGACAGTAGATAGCCAGATACATCAATGAACAACAGATGCAATTAGTACATTTTTAATTTTTTGATGGTTTTCCCATCCCTCCTTGACCTTGAGAAAGTCGTGGTGAGCTGCTTTTTGAGGGGCAAGAGAAGGTAATTGAAACTTGAGATTCAGGAAAATAGAGTTGAAACATGCAGCTACAAAGGGTAACCTCAGCAATAGAAATGAATCAGACCCAGGACAGTTACATGGCCTTCTACAATATTATGAATAGGAAGAGGTAAACATCAGGAGAGAAGATTGGGGCCACTCGGATGATTTCACATTAAACGCATCAGAGTGAGCCTGCAGTGAGCATGGTAGATGGTACCATGTTAAAGAAGATAAAGAAAACAGGCCAGTCCAGAAAATTCAAGAGCCAGAAACTATGATAAAATGTCAGTTGGGAGAACAGCAGCAACTGTAGTGGGAAATCACAAGTAGCACACAGGAAAAATTGGAAATTTGTAAGGTGAAGGGGCATGAAAAAGGGGTACACATTAGATGTGACACAGAAGTATGGATCAGCATTATAAATGTTACAAAACCAAAAGGCAATGACTTTCCTTTCATGAAAAAACATGCTGGCATTCAAACGTTTTTCTTGTGCTACCCCTTCTCAAGGTTTTCATGAGCGGTCAGAGTAACCACGTAATTCTTTTTCAGACATTTTGCCAGGGAAAGACCCAAATTAATCAAAAATCTTTTAAAACAAGTGCAAAATGTTTCTCCTCTATTATTTCTGTTGCAAGATTTCCTAACTTGTCTGTGCAGTTCTGACATGACCTATACAGTATGTACAGTACAACAAAATAAGCGATGTAACACTACAAGACCAATCTGAGATCTGTGTGCAATTTGCTTCTTATGTACCAGCATCCAAAAAAAACCTCAACAAAGCAACTGCCAAATGCTAGAAGCATGGAACTAAACTGCTGACCTTAGCCTTTAGAAATTTGTATGAAGAGCTCTTGGCAGCTGGTTTAACCCATAGCCAATGTAAAATTGGATGTTTCAGTGAAGAAACACATGATTGCCATTACAAGATTTATTACAAATGTCAAAGTAAAATTAACTGAAGTCTTTCAAGTGATATCAGGGCCAAGCCTAATCATTTATTTTTATTAATCCAAACAGAACACATGCAAAAAGCTTGAAGTGTAAACTGTCAATGTTCGAGACTGAAACACTTTAGATGCACTAACCATTTTAAACCTACCAGAAAAATGATATAATCAGTTGCAGCTGAATAATCCAATGCTGCCCTTCCCAAATGATAGCTCTCAAAGACAATTGATGCCAATGAAAAATGCTCCGTAAGCGTAATGTTTTGTTCATTGATCCACAGAGTGATCCAGCAGGGCCTTAGTCAATGGCCAAACAGGGTCAAAGAACTAGCTCTGATATTGTAAGCCAAATGTCCTACTCATGCTCTTGCATTGCAACATATTGTGTTAGGAACAAGGGATTGATCAACTTACCCTATAGTCACCTTAACCATAGTTGGCTTTCAACTTGTCAATTATTTTCTATTTTATGGAGTCTGGCTGTACTGATACAGGAAATTAAATGTTGCAGTCAATAGTTGCCTGGCTTGCACATGTACCTCACTGAATTTAGCCTGGCAGGCCTCAAAACCAGTCCTTACACAATCAGAGAATGACAGTTTGGGATAGGTTTATATTGCAATACATATGTCAAATTATTCTTCATCATTCCCATTGTTCTAACTATTATTGCATTAGTCATAATTCCCGCAATTTATCTTGCTAACTCCTCCATAAACTTTGCAAAGTTCTTCTGGCAAGAAAACTTGGTGAAAATAGCAATAAAGAAAGAAAATGGTCTTGGGGCCAAAGGTTTACAGTTTACATGGTTACTGAGGCATTTTCTAAACTGAATAACGTGGATATAACTTTACACCATTGTTTTTGGAAGCACAAGAGTTTAGCAGGGCTCTTTGGAGCTTATCAAATGGTGGGAAGGACAGTGTATCACTTTCATCTGAAAGATTTAAAGATTATAAAATGAATAGAGATGTAATGGAAAAGGTTGAGAAGCATCAGATTAGGTGCAGAAAGAAAAGAGGGCAAGTAAAAGATTACAAAGGAGAGAGAAGAAATGGACAGAATAGTGAAATAAAAATATTAAAATGTAACATTGCTAATAAAACTTTACCAGATGTAGAAGTCAACATTTGCCACTGTTAACTTTTCAAAGAAGGACAGTTTGATAGGAATTGGGATAACAACTTTTATGTTAATACAAACATATTCACACTGTTAAGAATAAACTGTGATAATTGTCAATTTGTGTAAAAATACTAGGGAGTAGAGGATCTTGTGGCACAACTGTAGTATTCCTACCTTTGGGTGAGAAGGTCCTGACTCAGATGTCACCTCAGGAAGTAACAGCAATGAGGCGGTGTCATAATTTATCCAAGTACATTGACTTTTAAAAAGGGAACTGGAGGGCAAAAAGTATCTTAGGAAAAGCAAATAACCAGCATGTTCTGGAGATTCATAATCTGTGATTTGTCTCTTAACTTCGGAATTTATTGACTAATTTGCATATCAATAGTTGTAGGAGTCATCAACTTGCCATGATCTTTCCACAAGGACTAAACTGAATGCTTCTTAAGAAAAAGTCTAGGAGCAACAGGAATCCAGGAAATATAAACTGTGATCACAAACTATGTAATTTCCAGATTTGTACAAATCTGATCGTTGAAGCCTGAAGCCACACTGACTGAAGACATTTGTAGGTGATTACAGACTCAGCTGACGTTGCATTAGAAATACACAAAGAACGGTAATATTATCCAATTTTGAAATTACTTTAGGGTGAACCTCTCGCAGTATATTTATTCAACAAAAACATAAAATGCTAGAAACTTCAGCAGGTCAGGTGGCACTGGTGGAGAGATAATGAATGAACAATTCAGGTCGACTGTGGATTTAAAAGTTTAACTCCTCCACCTCTCTCTCTCTCCCCACAAATACTGTCTGACCTGCTAGGGGGTTTACAACACTTTGTTTTATTCAGACTTCCAGCATCAATGATATTTAGTTATTGTAGTTTGTGCGCCTTCTGTTGAAGTGAAATCACTTTAAAACCAGAAATCACATTGAAAATGTTGTCAACTAGTACACAAATGTTTGAATTACAGTCCGTAGAATACCTTCTGTAAATAATTAAGGGTTCAGCTATTGCACATGTCTTGAGCCTTACTTCAGGACAAAGTCTGGCACTTGTTTTTAAAATTTGTCTTTTGGCATTATATATCTGAAAACCCAACAGTGGGCAGAAAGAGTGCAAGTAATAAGGTGTACAGCAATATATTTTAAAATTAATGGCTGTATGTGGCAACATGGACAACAGCAGTTTAAAAAGCAATAATATCTAGTGATCAGCAACTCTAATTACATGCCAAAAGGACCAAAATGTTATTATGGCTCAATGACTGATGATGAAAACAATTTGTCATCTATTTCTGTCGAATATTGGTGACATGTGGTCCACATATGAATTGATAAAAACAGACACACAGATATTTGCTAGGCCCCAATTTTAAATAAGTACAGGATACCACTGTGCTTCAGAGCCATTCATGGAGCATTCCTTGTATTAACAGGCATTCCATGATAATCGAACACTAAATGCACTTAGTGCCAAACACTTGTTTTAGAGCAAAACAGCAAAAAAATACAAATATAATTTGTTATATATCATTTGCAATGAAGGAAATTAAATGTACAAATTGCAAAGCTGCCAATCTTAAGAAGTTCGAGCAGTACTATTTAAACTATTAAACAAGTACTATTTGAGGTGCATTTGTCAGGGGTAAATATAGGGTAGGGGAATGGGTCTGGGTGGGTTATTCTTTGGAGGGTCATTGTGGACTTGTTGGGCCAAAGGGCCTGTTTCCACACTGTAGAGAATCTAATCTAAAAAAAAACTCACACAGCATCATTTTCAATTAGTGCAAGGCAAATAGAGATAGTAATGTACCTTAGGACCAGAAAAACAAGCCACTTTTTCCTAACATTCTTGTCAGGATTGATAAACCACTTGACTACAGTTTATTTTTCCCACTCTTATTATGTTACACAGGAGGCACTGAATACTACTATCAAATGCACATATATATTTCCAAAGCAATTTTATAATATCTTCTCCAAAGGTGAGATAAGGTGACTATTTTTGATAAAAAAGATTATTAAAAATCACACAACATCAGGTTATAGACGAACAGGTTTATTGGGAAGCAAGAGCTTTCGGCTAGCTGAAGAAGGATCAGTGCTCCAAAAGCTAGTGCTTCTAAATAAACCTGTTGGACTGTAGTCTGGTGTTGTGCAATTTTTAACTTTGTACACCCCAGTCCAACACCGGCTCCTCCACATCATTAAAAGATTGTGTTTGACTGCCTGGCATCAACAGGTACTAAAAAATTGAAGTCAATGGGAATTAAGGGGAAAATGTTCAACTGGTTGGATTCATGTCTAGCAAAATGGAAGAGGGTTCCAGCTACTGGAGACAATCATCTCAGTTATCAGTAACTGCAGAAGTTCTCAGGGTAGCTATTGTCTAATCAATCTGCACAGATATATTATTACACAACTCTGGGGCATGTGGACCTTGAACCCAGGCCTCTATCATTCTATGGTCACTACTGCTTTACCACAATTTTCCATGGCCTAAAGTTCAATCACATTCAGCTGCTTCATCAATGACCTTTCCACCACGACCTTAATATTGACCAGAGTCAAGATTGGAGTGGTGCTATAAAAGCACAGCAGGTCAGGCAGCATCAGAGGAGCAGGAAAATCGACGTTGCGGACAAAAGCCATTCATCAGGAATGAAACTGGGAGCCTCCGGGGTAGAGAGATAAATAGGAGAGAATAGGGGCTGGGGAGAAAGTAGCTAACAGTGCAGTAGGTGGGTGGAGGTGGGGATGAAGGTGATAGGTCAGAAAGGAGGGTGAAGCAGATAGCTGGGAAGGAAGATTGGCAGGTAGGACAGGTCATGAGGATGGTGCTGAGCTGGAAGATTGGAACTGGGGTAAGGTAGAGGGAGGGGAAATGAGGAAACTGGTGAAGTCCACATTGATGCCCTGGGGTTGAAGTTTTCCGAGGCGGAAGATGAGGCGTTCTTCCTCCAGGTATTGGGCGGTGAAGGAGGTCCAGGACCTGCATGTCCTCGGCAGAGTGGGAGGGGGAGTTGAAATGTTCGGCAACAGGGCAGTGGGGTTGATTGGTGCAGGTGTCCCGGAGAGATATTCCCTGAAGCGCTCTGCAAGGAGGCATCTGGTCTCCCCAATGTAAAGGAGACCGCATCAGGAGCAACAAATACAATAAATGACATTGGTGGATGTGCAGGTGAAACTTTGATGAATGTGGAAAGCTCCTTTGGGGCCTTGGATGGACGTGAGGGAGGTGGTGTGGGCGCAGGTTTTGCAATTCCTGTGATGGCAGGGGAAGGTACCAGGAGGGGAGGGTGGGTTGTTGGGGGGGACATGGACCTGACCAGGTAGTCACGGAGGGAACGGTGTTTGCAGAGAGCGGATAGGGGCGAGGAAGGAAATATATCCTTGGTGGTGGGGTCCATTTGTAGGTGGCCGAAATGTTGGCAGATGATGCGGTTTATGCGGAGGTTGATGGGGAGGACCCAACGCCTGGAGGAAGAACGCCTCATCTTCCACCTCGGAACACTTCAACCCCAAACCTCAGGACATTAATGTGGACTTCACCAGTTTCCTCATTTCCCCTCTCCCCCCACCTTACCCCAGTTCCAACCTGCCAGCTCAGCACCATCCTCATGACCTGTCCTACTTTCCAATCTTCCTTCCCAGCTATCTGCTCACCTTCATCCCCACCTCCATTCACCTACTGCACTCTTAGCTATCTTCTCCCCAGCACCCCCCCCCTATTTATCTCTCCACCCCGGAGGCTCCCTCCCTCCTTCCCAATGAAGGGTTTTTGCCTTTTCCTGCTCCTCGGATGCTGCCTGACCTGCTGAGCTTTTCCAGCACCACTCCAATCTTGACTCTGATCTCCAGCATCTGTAGTCCTCACGTTTGCCCAGAAACTGAACAGGACTAGCTATATAAATACTGTGGCTCCAAGAGGAGGTCAGAGGCTGAAAATTCTATGAAATCAACTCATCTGCTAATTTCCCAAGACTTCCCCAAACAGCACAAGTGTGATGCAGTACCCTCTACCTCTCTCAGTGAGTGTGGCTCCAACAACACACAGGAAGTTCGATACTATCCAGCACAAAGTAGCCACTTGATCAGGACACTATTCACTACTTTCAATGTTCACTTCATACATCAGCAACGTACAATGACAGTAATATGTAGCATTCCCGAATTCAACACCACTTTCTAAACCGGCAACTTAGAAGCACAATGGCATCAGATGGATTGGCACCATCACAACTTCCTCTCTAAGACAAACTTCATTCTGTCTTGGAATTATACTGCTGCTCTATTATGATTGGGTTAAAATCCTGGAAGGATCTCCCCCAGAAAGCTCTACGGATCTATCTACATCATATGGATGGCAGTGGCTCAAAAAGGCAGCTTTTAAGGGCATAAGGTTGGGCAATTAATGCAGGCCTTGCCAGTTACATAAAGTTAACTATTATCAAAAAAAGGTTCTGATGCAGTATTGATTGCAATGTTTGGTCCAAAGCCTTCATAGCACTTGGGGAAACAGCAGAGGATTGGTACTAATTAGATAGCTTTCTAAGATCTGGCAGAGACACAGTGGGCTGACCATCTTCTTTTCTGTGCTGGATCATTCTGTGAGTAAGTATAGGACATTTAATTCATACGTATGGGATCACAGAATGATCCAGCACAGAAAGGAAGATGGTCAGCCCACTGTGTCTTTGCCAGATCTTAGAAAGCTATCTAATTAGTACCAATTCTCTGCTGTTTCCCAAGTGCTGTGAAGTGGGTTTCATTTCATGTTAACTGTCCAGTGATCTTTTTAAAGTTATCATGGAATCTGCTCCTAACATCTTTACCAGCAGTGCATTCCTGATCAGAAAATAAAACTGCAAAATGTTGTCTTTTGCTAATTACCTCCAATCTGTTTCCTCTATTTATCAACTTTAAATCCAGTCGAAACACCCTTTGCCTATTTTAATTGTAATGATTTGAACATCTCTCTGATTTCCCATTGAAGCATCAATTAATATCTTTCAGGGGCAATTTTACTAATACTCATTGTGATTCAGTGTTATAAAAGATAAAAATGAACACTGCTTGATGGTTTTAACTCAGCAAGAGAAACAACAGGAATTGTATAAGATAGCCAACAAGAGACAGGTGCAGAAGAACGCCATTCAGCCCATTGATTCTGCTCTGTCTTCAACGAGATCATGCTTGATCTGATAATACACAACTTGGCTTTCCTGTCTTTTCCTCAAAACCATAGATTCCCTTACTGTTTAAAAATCTTATCTCAGCATTGAATAGAATTAACAACCTCTTATTTTGAGATAATACCCTCTGATCCAAGACCCTCCCATTAGCGGAGACAAGCTATCAACATCTACCCTGTCAAGCCCTCTAATAATCTTATGTGTTTCAATAAGATCTCGAGTCATTCTTCTAAACTCCTACGAGTACAAGCCCAGTTTACTAAAGCTCTCCTCATAGGACAGTTCCTCCATACCAAAGTCAACAGAGTGAACATTCTCTGGACTGCCTCCAATGTCAGTGCATCTTTAATTAGGTAAGGGGGCCAAAACTGCGCACAGCATTCCAGGTGTCATGTGTACTTTCAGCAAGACTCCCCATTATCATACTCCATTCCCTTTGAAATAAAGGCCAATGGTCCATATTACCTTCTGAATTTTTATACGAGTTTCCTTGCTGAAGAACAACAATATCACTCTATTCTACACCGTTCTGCAGTCTTTCGCAATTTAAATAATTTTCAGCTCTTCTAATCTTCCTGCCAAAGTGCACAACCTCATTTTCCCATACTACATTCCAACTACCAAGTTTTATTCACTCGCTTAACCTGTCTATATTCCTTTGTAGACTCTTTGTCATTCCCATTGCTTACCTTCCAAGTTATTAATGAATGTTATCAAAAGTTATGGCCTCAGCATTGCTCCCTGTGGCATTCCACGTTAAATAGGTTGCCACGTTGAAAATGATCCCTTTATCCCAACTCTCTGTCTTGTATTGGTTAGGCAATTTTCATTCCATCTTCATATAATCCTTCCAGCACCATGTGCTGTTATCTTAATTAATCTTAAGTGGTTTCACCTTATTGGACATCATTTGGAAATCCAAATATATTACGTATTCTAATCTATTCAGCTTGTAACCTTGTCAAAATACTCTAATAAATTTGTCAATCATGATTTCCATTTCATGGAGCCATGTAGACTCTGTTTGATTATATTATGTACCCTGTCTGCTTTATTAACTGCTCCGCCCACTTGCACCACAATCCTTAAATGATCTGTGTCCATGCATTCTCAGGTCCCTTTGCCCCTGTACCCCATTCTCTTTCTACATTCTTCCAATGAAATACCTCAAACTTTTCTGCATCAAACTTCATCTACTACCTATCCGCCCAATCCACCAATTTGTTTATATCCTTTTGCGGTACTACATTGTTCTACCCACAGTTTACAATGCTTCCAAATTTCATATCACTCGCAAACTTTGAAATTGTTCCTTCAACCAAAGATCTAGGTCATCAACATGTACCAAAAAACACATGGGTCCCAATAGCAACCCCTGGGAACTTTGCTACAAACCTTCCTCTCACCCAAAAAATATCCAATGACCATCATCGCCATTTTTTATTACTCAGCTAATTTGTTTGAGAGAATTTCACATGTCCACTACCCTTAAAGTGAAGATTTTTTTTTGTCATTTCAGTCTTAAATGGTGTACCCTGTATTCTAAGACTGTGACTCTTAGGTCTAGGCTCTGACATCTAGTCTTACTGTTCTTTCACTGTTGAGTCAAAATCCATATCAGCATTATACCTATACCTAAAGGACTGCATTGCTTCAAGTAAGCAGCTCACCACCACCTTCTTCAGTGTATTAAAGAATGGACAGTAAATGCAAAATCCATGAATGAATATTTTATCAAGTGAATAGACTGCAAGTCTCTCAAGTCCCAGACAATTGCTCAAAATGTTGCTTTATAAACATTTGTTTTCTTTTCTTCACTCGCGGGATGTGAACATCGATGACTAGCCAGCATTTTCAACACATCGCTATTTTGCCCTGATAAGATGGTCGTGAGCTGCCTACTTGCACCACTGTAGTCCAAATGCTATAGGTTGACTCACAATGCCCTGAGGCAAGGACTACCAGGATTTTGACCGTGTGTTTAGGATGGGCTGAAGGGCGAAAATTGATGATGATATTTGACAGCTGCATGACTTTGAATGAGTCATTGGAACATTCCTGTACATGCTGCAGGCGGCAAAATCAAAATGTGCTTTCTGTACTTGCAAGCAGCTCATTTTCTGCATCTGCTTTTCTGAGCTTGCTGTTTGTTACACTGTATAAGAGAGAGAGTTCTGTTCCAAGTTTTTGGACTTTACCTTGGACTGGAATCGTGAACAGTGCCAGGAACAACCTAAGCTTCCAGACATCAGTTGAGGGGTCTCTGGTATGCAGGAAGGTGTAAGGCTCATTGCTTTCTCTTCCTTCCTTTTTCATCTTTTATCTTTCAACAATGAATGTTCATATTTAAGTAAATTGCTGTTGTCAAGCCTTCTCTTAACTACATTTAACCGAAACTGAAAAGGAGATGGGAGAAGATACCAAACGAGTATTTTGCATCACTGTTTACTGTAAAAAAGAACATGGAAGTTATAGAATGTGGGGAAATAGACAATGACATCTTCAAAAATGTTCATATTACAGAGGAAGAAATGCTGGATGTCTTGAAATGCATAAAGGTGGATAAATCCCCAGGACCTGGTGTACCCTAGAACTCTGTTGGAAGCTAGAGAAGTGATTGCTAGGCCTCTTGCTGAGATATTTGTATCATCGATAGTCACAGGCGAGGTGCCAGAAGGCTGGAGGTTGGCTAATGTGGTGCCACTATTTAAGAAAGGTGGTATGGACAAGCCAGGGAACTATAGACTGGGTGAACCTGACAGTGTGCAAGTTGTTGGAGAGAATTCTGAGGGACATGATTTACACATATTTGGAAAGGCAAGGCCTGATTAGGGATAGTCAATATGGCTTTGTGTGTGGGAAATCATGTCTCACAAACTTGATTGAGTGTTTTGAAAAAGTAACAAAAAGGATTGATGAGGGCAGAGCATTGGATATGATCTATATGGACTTCAGTAAGGCATTCGACAAGGTTCCCCATGGGATACTGGTGAGCAAAGCTAGATCTTACAGAATACACTGAGAACGAGCCATTTGGATACAGAATTGGCTTGAAGACAGAGGGTGGTGGTGGAGGGTTGTTTTCAGAATGGAAGCCTGTGACCAGTGGAGTGCCACAAGGATCAGTGCTGGGTCCACTACCTCTTGTCATTTATATAAATGATTTGGATGTGAACAAAAGAGGTATATGGTTAGTAAGATTGTAGATGACACCAAATTTGGGAGGTGTAGTGGACAGCGAAGGATGTTACCTCAGATTACAACGGGACATTGATCAGATGGACCAGTCGGCTGAGAAGTGGCAGATGGAGTTTAATTTAGATAAATGTGAGATGCTGCATTTTGGTAAAGCAAATCTTAGCAGGACTTATACACATAATGGTAAGGTCCGAGAGAATGTTGCTGAACAAAGAGACTTTGGAGTACAGGTTCATAGCTCCTTGAAAATAGAGTTACAGGTAGATAGGATAGTTAAGGTGGTGTTTGGTATGCTTACCTTTATTGCTTAGAGCATGGAGTACAGGTGTTGGGAGGTTGTTGTGGCTGTACAGGACACAGTATTGTGTGCAATTCTGATCTCCTTCCTACTGGAAGGATGTTGTGAAACTTGGAAGGGTTCAGAAAAGATTTACAAGGTTGTTGCCAGGGTTGGGGGATTTGAGCTATAGGGAGAGGCTGAATAGGCTGGGACTGGAGCGTTGAAGGCTGAGGGCTGACCTCAGAGGTTGACAAAATCAAGAGGGGCATGGATAGGATAAATAGACAAGGTATTTCCCTGGGGTGGGTGAGTCCAGAACTACAGAACATAGGTAAGTGACCTGGAGGAGAACGTACAGGCAGTGGTGTGCTTTAACTGCCCATTTGTTTAACTGTCAATTTTCAGGTCTCAAGGAAAGCTAATCAGTATCTCTTATATACAATCAAGGAACAAAAGTAAGTCACTCAGTCCTTCACTCCCACTCTGACAGTTCATAAGATCATAGATGAAGATTCAGTTAGCTCAATTCACCGGATGGTCAGTTTGCAACACAGAGTGATGTCAACAGGGTAGTTTCAATACCCACACAGATTGATGATATCCTGAATGATTCTCCTTCTCAATTTCCCTCCTTGCCTGAGGCATGGCAGCCCTCAGGTAAAACCACCAACAATCGTGTCTGAGTGAACAGCCCTATGGTCCTGTTGGACTAAGGTGACTTTGTCTTTACCTTTAATCAAGAATCTATCTACCTCTGCCTTAAAAACATTTGAAGGTTCTGCACCCACTGCCTTTGAGGAAGGGTATACAGAGTCAAAACCTTCTCAGAGAAAAAAATGTTTCCTTTCTTGGTCTTAAATGGGCACCAATTCTCTAACATCCACCTGGTCAAGTCCCCTCAGGATCTTACATGGTTCAATTAAGACACCTCTGACTCTTTTAAACTGCAGCGGATACTGGCCTAGCCTAGTTAGCCTTTCCTCAGAAGGCAATCCACTCATTTCAGGGTCTTGGTCTAGTAAACCTTCTCTGAACTGCTTCCAATACATTAACATCTTTCCATAAGTACGGTGACTAGTACATAGTACTGCAGATGCGGTATCATCAATGTCCTATATAGCTGAAACATAACCTCCCCACTCTTGTATTCAATTCCTTTCGCAGAAAGCCATCGCATTCTGTTAGCTTTTTTTAATTACCTGCATTCTTCTGTGATTTGTGCACGAGGACACCCAGAGTCCCTCTGCATCTCAGAGCTCTGCAACTTCTCACCATTTAGATGATATGCTTCTTCTTTATTCTTTCTGCCAAATGGACAAATTCACACTATTCCTCATCATACTCCATTTACCAGACCTTTGTCCATTCACTTAACATATCAGTATACATTTGTAGACTCCTAATGCCAACTTCGCAATGCACTACCCTACCTGTCTTTGTGTATTCAGCAAATTTAGCCACCATACCTTAGATCCCTTCATCCAATCCATTTCTATATATTGTAAAGAGTTGAGGCTTAGCACCTACCCATGGCATACCACTCATGACATCCTAACAGTCTGAAAAAGATGCACATATTTCTACTCTCTGTTCCTGTTAGCTATCGTATCTTCCCTTCACGTCAATATTACTCCCTACATAATGAGCTTTTATTTTCTGCAATAGCCTTTGATATGGCATCTTATCAAATGCCTTCTGAAGTCGAAATGCAATACGCCCATTGGTTCACCTCTATCTACAGCACAAGTTACTTCTCGAAAGAACTTGAATAAATTAGTTAAGCATCCGCTTTGAAAAAGCCATGTTGGCTCTGCCAGATTACCTGGAACTTATCCAAGTGCCCCTGTTATAATGTATTTAACAATAGCTTTAACAATTTCCCTGTGACAGAGGTTAAACTAACTGGTCTGTAGGTTTCTGTGTACTGCCTCCCTTCCTCTTCGAATAAAAGAGTTACAGCTAGAATTAAATTCATTAGGACTCTCAACTCACATTTGCAACAATCTACTCAGTACTACTTCTTTGGTAATTGTAATTTTAAATTTGACTCTCTCTTTCAGTT
Source organism: Chiloscyllium plagiosum (assembly GCF_037043375.1). NCBI lineage: Eukaryota > Metazoa > Chordata > Chondrichthyes > Orectolobiformes > Hemiscylliidae > Chiloscyllium > Chiloscyllium plagiosum. Next base: position 139,104,927 of record NW_028270142.1, read on the forward strand.
CCTATTTCCAGGATAGCTATTTCCAGGATGTTACTGAAATCCTCTCTAGTGAAGATCAATGCAAAATATCTGTACAATTCTTCTGTCATCTCTTCATCCTCTATTACTAATTCTCTAGACTCATTTTCAATAAGATCGACACTTACTTTGTTTACTCTTCCATTTTTTAAATAACCGAAGAATCTTTCGATGCTTGTTTTTCCCTCCTCATTAATCTTTTGGTAATTCTTGCAGTTTTTATATTCTGTCCAATCTTCTAACCTACAATCTGAATTAGCATAATTATATGTCTTTCTTTGTATTTGATACTATCTTTGATTGCTTTAGTTAACCACAGACGGCAAGTCCATCCCATAGAATTTATTGGAATGTTCCTATTCTGCATTTGCCAGAATATCCTCTTAAATATTTGCCACTACATCTCTATTGACTTGTCCCTTAACCTAACTTACCATATCACTTTCACTAGCTCCACTTCCACGCCCTCATAATTGCCCTTGCTTAAAGTCAAAATAACAATTTAGGACCCACCCATCACTCCATTAAAATGTGTACATAAAATTCAATCATGTTTTAGTCATTACTACCCAAGGGCACTTTCACTATGGGGTACAATTAATCCTACTAATCAATTAATCTTAATTAATCTCTACCTGAATACAAGGCTCATAAGACATGCACTTCGTTGTGATGGGCTTTGAGATGGTCACAGTACAGAGTAAACCAATGTGATATCAGGTTGCAGGCTTTCCTAAAATATCAGTGAATGTCCAAGTTAGGTGGGTTTTTCTGGTAGGGTACATAAGAGAGGGAGCAGCTGAAGGTTGAGAATCTCTATGGTTGGCCAAGATAGAATAAAAGTTCATGCTTGATTCAAAAGACCAAATTCCTGCAAAGTTAAAACAAAATAAAACTAGCAAGCTCACCAAGCTTGTATAGACGAAGGGTAGATAGTCATACTCTCACTCTAATGGTTAGAAGTTACCAGGCCAGGAAAGGAAAACATCAGAAATAAACCCTCTGGAGATGTGGGCTGATTTCAGGAGAATAATATGATTACTTAGAGGACAGTACAATGCATATGTATGAAGTCTACTTTTCACTTGTGGCTAAAATTAGAAGGAAGACAGTCTGTTCTCTAGGTTAGCGCATGAGATGCCTTCTAAGACAGCACTTAGTAGTATTTGTATGTCATTAAACATCTTTAACATCAAATCTTATCTTTTCAACTATTAACTGGAAATTTAATGTTCTCGTTAAAAGCTACTGCTCTCTATGGAGATTATAACACTTTACATTTCAGCAGTGTAGTTGTCTTTGGATTGATGTTCTTGGAACTTCTAATAGATTTTTATGGCTAATCCTAAGAAACTATTTGACGGTGATTGTTTTTAGATCACAGCAGTATGCAACAGTTAGAGGGCTTGATTGTTCATCTAAGTTAATAAAGCTGGAGGCAAGGGTCACAAATATTTCCTTCCATTCACACTGTTGCTGCTCGATGTCTGCTGGCTGTTGATGAACAATGATGATAGACTAAAGAAGTCCAGTATGCTTTAAATGTTTTAATGCCAGATATGATTACATAACTTTCTTTTAAAAAATGCTACTAGATGGTGCTATTCTGTTTGTTTTTCCAAGTAGATTTCCAGGAAATGGAATTTCTCAGTAGAAGGCTTGCTCATTTGTGCATGTGATCTGGTCGCAAGCCAGCTTGTTTTTTTTTTGCCATTTGTTCATTTAAGTGTGGCTCCAGCCAGCTTCTGACGAACTCCAGTACAACCATGTTTACATGGTAAGTTACACTATCTGATGGTTTTCACATTGAGACAGCTCTTCTATTTTGGGGACTATGGCATGATGAGTCCAGAACTGGAAGACTGATAGTCCCCAATTTGGCACAATTTCCTGCAATTCTTCCTCTAATGTGATACTGAAGTCTTAGCTGGTATGGTTCAGGGAAAATTAATCTGTTACTTCTGTACTGAAGTAATGTAGATCAGGACATGAGAAGAAGACAGACTTTATTATGCCAGTCTCCTGTCTTGAATAAGACAGCTTCTGAAACTGCTGCCAATATTTAAGTCAAACCTTCTCAGGAGCTGACAGAAAATTGTTTGGTCAAATTCTCTTAAGGAAATGTTTCAATATGATGCATACATAATTCATAAATCAGAAAAATATTAATTTTAGTTTCATTGAAAAATATAAATTCCTCAGGAACTACATTATAATGAAGAATACAATTAGTGTCTAACCAAAAATCACCTGGCCAAAAAAAGTGAAAGATATTTTTCTCACCTATCAAAAACAGTTAGACTATTTGGAAAACCAGTCAAGTCAGAACAATCTGTTGTGTTAATTTACATTTCATTCAAAATTCAACAGTTTAATAAGAATTTCATTTTATTTTGTATTTTCTCACCATATCTCAGCAAGATTAATGTGACACTTGATAAAGTGCATCAGGAGAAAGGATGAAGAAACTTCGATTTTCCTGCTCCTCGGATGCTGCCTGACTGGTTATGCTTTTCCAGCACCACACTCTTTCAAAAAAAGCATCAGGAGTACATTTTATCTCAAGTCCGACGAAGAGCTTCTCTGGAGGGATGCTTCACTGATTTGCTTGTCATGAACATATTCATGTGACACTTGCTGTGTTTTATTTTAGGAATTTAACTCCATCTGCTCATGTGCTGCAATACAGCTAATTGACACATTTAAGTTGCAGCTAAGTAAGTGAATGAGGCTGAAAGGAACAGAAAAATAGTTTGGCATGGGTAGATGAAGAATTGTGGAAGCAGGGTCATGCAGACCAACGTGGACCTGTTTATAAATTTATCTTTTTCTACACTGTAAAACGTATATAACTCGTATAACTTGCAATTCCTCAAAATAATAGACAATTGTGGGTTTTAAAACAGGAATATTTCTATTTTGTCATGATCAGACAGAAAACCTGCCATTTTCACAAGGCTGATGATTGAGCGATGTACGTCTTCACAATTCACTTCTTCACCAAAATTATGGATGACTTATATATCAGTGATGCAGAGCACAATTAATTTTGGTATTATTATTTAGCTAGGAGTCTTGGAGCACTGCGTTAGTGTCTCTAGCTCTGGGCGAGAAGGCCTGGATTCAAGTCTCACCTGCTCCATAATTGATATTTTAATTAAAATATCAATTATTATTCATCTGGCAATGTTACCATCAACAGTCAAAATATTTTAGACAGTTCAGATACAAAGTTGAATCTAATGTCACCAACATATATTTGAGTTCCAATAGTGGAACAACATTATCTGGAATTCTTTTTCCAATTTACAATAAGTCCCATTTTCATGTATCCCACTTCATAGCAGGCGGGAGGGTATTGGTGGTGTCATTGACTAGTGATCCAGAACTTAAGTCTAATGTTCTGGGGACATGAATTCAAGTCGCTGCATGATTGATGTCAAAATTTGAATTCAATAAAAATCTGGGACACAAAGCTGGTCTAATGGCAACTATGTCAATTGTCATTACAGGAAAATTTAGGGAGAGAAATCTGCACCTATGCCCTTTAGGGAAGAAACTCTACCATCCTTACCTCAATGAGACTCCAGACCAACAGCAATGCGATTAACTCTTAATTGCCTTCTAGGTAATTAGGGATGGGCAATAAATTACAGCTTAGCCAGTGATGCACAGTGGCTCAATAGCTAGCACTGCTGCCTCACAGTGCCAGGAACCCAGGTTCGATTCCAGCCTTGGATGACTGTCTGAATGGAATTTGCATGTTCTCCCAGTGTCTGTGTGGGTTTCCTCTGGATGCACTGGTTTCCTTCCACCATCCCAAGATGTGCAGGTTAGGTTGATTGACCATGCTAAATTCCCCATAGCATCCAGGGATGTACAGGCTAGGTGGATTAGACATGTGAAATGCAGGATGACAGGAATAGGATGGGGTGGGGGGGGTCTGGGTCAGATGCTCTTCTGAGGGCTGGCATGTACTTGATGGGCCAAATGGCCTGCTTCCACGCCTTAGGGATTTTATGATTCTAGGACTGAAGTACCAGGCTAAACTGACCATCTCCTGTATGTAGTTGACAAGGACAGCAATCACAGAAGAAATAACCTCAGCTTCCGAGATACACCATCAGGTAGAATTATCCATTAACTTTTTACAGAAAGTGTAGGTTTGCTGTAATAAAATTACAGATATAGCACAAGATTGGGCTTGGCTCTGACATTCTCTACAGTTGAATCATTTTCCAGGGCTCTCATTTTGAGTTTTCATTTAAAGCCAGGGAAGGGATGGAGAGGAAAGGTGAAAAAAGAAAAATAAATTAGCAAAAACTCTCCACTAAGTACTATATCCTAACAGCTGGCTGCTATTAGCCTGGACTGGCTCTAAAAATCCAGGCCCCTGAGTGCAAACACAATTTTTAACCTACTGAGTCACACTGCCTACAGTGAACTGTTGTAAATTACTTTATATTTGTGTTACATTTTTGAGATCATCAACATAAGTTTCTGAACTTTTAATGTATGGAATATGAAAGCAAAATTATAAGAAATGATTTGCACATGAAAAATATTTTTGCATACATCTGAACTTTGCTTTTTCACACAGAATCATGAAGTTAGCAAATGTCCAAATAAAGCAGTTCTCTGGTTGTTTTTAAAGTCTAGAGGCAGTTTTGAGTCAAACCACAGCTCTGACCATTTGTTGGAAGCATTTGGGATGGACAGTCAAACGAAGTATAAATTAAAACAGTTTCACAATTCTACTACTTATGCTGGAAATTTGTTATCAATTAGTAACATTCAGGCCTGAGTCAGGATTGCCCAGATTTAAGTCCCACTCCACAAGTTGAGCACCAAATCTCAGGCTGAAACTCCAATGCAATGTTGAAGGAGTATGGCACAGCTGACGTTTCAGACTTTTGGTTAGAGTCTAAAATGGAGGTTCCTTCTGCCCTGTTGCATAGTGTAAAAGATCCACTGGTATTATTTCAAGGAAGAGTCAGGATGTTATCCACAGTTTCTTAGTCACCGCATCACACAAAAGAGTGTATCTGGTCATTGCCACATTGCTGTTTGTGGAAATTTACTAAGTACAAATTGGCTGCTGCATTTCCTACAAGGTAGGCAAGCGAAGGCTGGAAGAACACACAGCAAGCCAGGCAGGATCAGGAGGTGAAGGCAACATTTCGGGTGTAGTTACACCCGAAACATTGACTTCTCCACCTCCTGATGCTGCCTGGCTTGCTGTGTCCTTCCAGTCTCCTACTTACCTACCTTGGATTCCAATAGATGTTTGTCTCTAACCACATTTTCTACAACAGTAATAACCCTTAAAAACTACTTCATGGTCGAGACATCTGGTGGTCATGTAAAGTGATACAAATGCAACTCTTTCTTTCATCTTCAATTACAAATGAACATGCTGTCCTATTTATGGCAAAACAAAGTTGAGAAAATCTAAAGCATAAACCACAAAGCAGACTGAATCTATCAGAATAATCCTCCAGTAACACTTTTCTCCCTTCCCAGTGATGGAAATTATACACATAGATCTTACTCTTCATTCTGAAATAGTCTTAAGTCTTCCTATGAACGTCTCACCAATTTACAATTAAACTTCAGAATTCCTTCCCTACACACAGGGATTTGGATTCAAAAAGAAGCATTTAAGTAATCGTCCAATTACTCATTAATTTTCAGGAAATCCCAAAGCAGTTCTGACAACACACTTAAACAAACAGAGCTAACATTTATGTACGTGATTTCCAAACTAAAACATTTTAACATGTTTAAAAGAAGTTGAAGCAAAAGCACCTGTTTCTTATGACAACTCATGAAGAAAGCCATGAAAATCATCACTGCAATTTCTTTTAATGGAATCTGTTGCCCATTTGCTCAGCATCCAGATATACATAGTGAACCTGACTTTCCAATCTCATGACCGAGTTAAGGTTCAGAATTCCTACTTGCAGCTTGAAACATTTTGTGTGACGAAAAAAGAAAGGTGAACATATTGCAGGGAGGAAGAGGAGGATGAAAGACGGAAGAGGGGGAAGAGATGAAGGGGATTGAAGGGAGCAAAGGGGTGAAAAGGGGTAAGAAATGAGCGAACCACAGAAAATGAGGCAGGGTAGAGAAAAAGGAAGAGAGTGGGGAAAGCAAGAGGGTGAGGAAGTAAAACAGTGGGGCAAGGAAGGTGGTAGTGAATGGAAGAGATTGAGGAAAGAAAGAAGTTAAGGGAAAAAAGATGAAAGGGAAGAGGGAAGGAAAGGAAGAATTCCAGAGCTTCAAAATTAAATTCTGAACATAAAATCATAGTAAACGTCAGCAACCATTGAAGTAATTAATTAATTCAAAGCTACAAAGCCTGACTTCTAAAACGCATTCAGTCTTAAAAGCTTAATATATAATATGGATGGTTAAGTAGCTAATCTGCAGGATGAGTGCAATAGTAAATTTCAGCTAATACTGAAAGTGAATAATATGTGCAGTGCGCTAGCCATTGAGGATAGAGTCACTTTACTACTTCAAAACCAAAGAGATGAAGGACTACTTGCTTGGGAATTTACTGAAGACTACAGGGATAGGTAGAGATAGAAATAATCAAATGCTGTACAGATAATGAAAGCAGTGGAAAGTATTGGCTTTGTCTGATGAACGGAGGTGTAAGAATGGTTTCTGTAGTTTTGTTTAAATCACATTTGGGTATGATAGTTCTGCAACTTTGAAGTTTGCATCACATATTGGCAGGATGGTTAAAAAGGCATTTGGTGCACTGGCCTTCATTACTCAGTTCTTTGAGTATAGGAGTTGGGAAGTAATGTTGAGATTGTACAGAACATTGGTGAGGCCTCTTCTAGAATAGTGTCCAGTTCTGGTCACCCAGTCCTGGAAAGGATATTATTAAGCTGGAGAGGGTTCAGAAGAAATTTAACAGGATGTTGCTGGGTGTGGAAGATTTGAGTTATAAAGAGAGACTGGGACTTTTTTCACTGGAGTGTTGGAGGTTCAGAGGAGAACTGACAGAAGTTTATAAAATAATGAGAGGTATTGATCATTAATGGTAGTTATCTTTTCCCTAGGATAAGGGATTTCAAGACTACAGAGACACATTTTTTAAGGTGAGAGGAGAGAAATTTAAAAAAAGACGAGGCAAATCTTTTACACAGAGGGTGCTTCACATGTGGAATGAATTTCCTGAGGAATTGGTGGATGCGGGTATAATTACAACATTTAAAAGTCATTTTGGTAGGTACATGATAGGAAAGGCTTGGAAGGATATGGGCCAAGATCAGGCAGGTGGGACTAGTTTAGTTGGACTGGTTGGACCAAAGAGTCTGTTTCTGTGCTGTGTGAATCGATGACTCTATAACTTTAAGAATTAAATAAACAATTTGGACAGTATAGTAGCCAGGCTGCTTGAGCCAAAAGGTATTTTCTGATTCCACATTTTCTTGAGGATTGGGAGTATATAATTATTTGCTCCCATCATCAAATCACAGATTTTATTCATTAGGCCTAAATTCTGTGCCATAAAGTTACTTCACTGGGAAATTAAACCCTGAAATGACAGCATCGCTCCGAACAGTGGGAGTAAACAAATGAATGTGTTAAAGATGCCAAGCAAGCACTAATGGCTCTGGAGTATGAAACCATTTATGCCATTCAGATAAAAACAAATTCACAGGTTTTATTAATTGTGCATTAAGTATGTATCATTTAGTTCACTTGCTCAGAAACTAAAGCATTATTTAAAAGAAAATGCAGGCAAAACCTATCAAGAAAGCCTAAAGGCATTTAAAAAACATATAAATCAAATCGCAGTCTCTTTGTGACACAGGTTTCTCCAGCTGACAGTGTCATAATTACAGCAATTTTTTTAAAGCCTCATGCCAAATTCAATTACAACAGGAAATACTTCAGTCTTTTACATCTGTTCCACAATACAGTAATTGTTAACTATGGGAGTTTATTTTCTTCTAGAAAAGCAATCATTCTGTTTATACTAGATTGCACTCAGATCACTACAAATTATACAACTGCTTCTATAATTGCAAATCAATGCCTAATTGATATTAGGAACAGACGAAACTTTATGACTGTTTAGGGAATGCGTTTTTCACTTTATTGGCTATTTCACAAATATCTCAAGACGTGTTTTGCTCTGTGATGTACATCGCAGTATGTTTTTCAATTTTAAGTTCACACAAAAGCTAGTACCCTGCTTACATTATGTAATCCTCTCTAAAACTTTAAAGGGGAGACAGTGGTTTAGTGTTAATGTCACTGAAATCATAATCCAGACTCCCAGATTAACAGTCTAGAGGTTAAAGTTCAAATCTCAAGTGGCAGCTGGTGGAACTGTAATTCAAGTAATTAATATATCTGAAATTGAATGCTCATCTCAGTAAAGGTGACAGTGACAGCTATCACAGACTGTTGTAGTCACCCAGCTAGTTCACTGATGTTCTTCTGGGAAGGCTATCTGCTGTCCTTGGGAGATAATGAGGACTGCAGATGCTGGAAAAGTCAGAGTCAATGAAGGGTGGTGGTTGAAAAAGCACATCAGGTCAGACAGCATCTGAGGAGCAGAGAGTTGGCGTCTCAGGCTTGATCCTTCATCAGATTGGGGAGGGGGAAGGGGCTGAGAAATAAATGGGGGAGGGGGAGTGAGGCTGGGAGAAAGGTAGTTGGGAATGGGAATAGGTTGTCAAAGGTAGGTAGTGATTCTGAAGGGTTGGTGCAAAGGGTGGAGCGGATAGGTGGGAAGGAAGATGGACCAACCAAACCCATCCTTCTGCAGCCATCCATTTCAACTTCCCTCCCCAATCTTCACTCACCTCACCCCACCACGAAATGTCCAATCTAGGCTTCCTCCACTGCCTAAGCAAAGCCACCCTCAAACTGGAGGAGGAACACCTCATCTTCCGCCTCAAGAGCCTACAACCACACGGCCTCAACATTGACTTGACCAGTTTCCTAATCTCCCCTTCCCCCACCTCATCCCAGATCCAACACCCCAACTCAGCTCTGACCTATTGACCTGATCTATCTGTCCATCTTCCTTCTCACTATCTGCTCCACACTTCCCACCTACCTGTCACAATCACCTCCTACCTTCGCCCACCTATCACCATCCAAACTACCTTTCTCCGAGCCCCAGCCCCCTCCCTCTATTTATTTTTCAGCCCCCTTCCCCCTCCACAGTCCTGATGAAAGGTCAAGGACTCTCTTGCTCCTCAGATGCTGCCAGACCTGCTGTGCTTTTTCCAGTGCCACACTTTATCAGTCTTACGTCTGTGGTCATCAAGGTTTTGGAAATAGTTCTGAGGGATAGGACTTATGACTATTTGGCAAAGCACAGTGTGATTAAAGGCAGTGAGCATGGCTTTGTGAGGGGCAGGTCATGCCTCAGAAATCTGATTGAGTTCTTTGAGGAGGTGACAAGACAAGTCAACGAAGGTCATCCAGTGGATGTGGTGTATATGGACTTCAGCAAGGCATTTGATAGGGTTCCCCATGATAGGCTCATTCATAAAGTCAGGAAGTATGGGATACAGAGAGATTTGGCTATCTGGATTCAGAATTGGCTGGCTGACAGAAGGCAGAGAGTGGTTGTAAATGGAAAGTATTCTGCCTGGAGGTCAGTGTTGAATGGGGTCCCGCAGGGCTCTGTTCTTTGGCCTCTGCTCTTTGTAGTTTTTATAAATGACTTGGATGAGGAGGTTGAGGGCTGGGTTAGTAAATTTGCAGATGAAACAAAGTTTGGAGGTGCCGTCAATAGTATCAAGGGCTACTGCAGGCTGCAGCATGACATAGAAAGGATGCAGAGCTGGGCTGAGAAATGGCAGATGGAGTTCAACCTGGATAAATGCAAAGTGATGCATTTTGGAAGGTCAAACTCAAATGCTGAATATAGGATTAAGAAGGGCGTATGCTCAAAACGTTGATCCTCCTGTTTCTTGGATGCTGCCTGACCTGCTGCGCTTTTCCAGCAACACATTTTTCAGCTCTGATCTCCAGCATCTGCAGTCCTCACTTTCTCCTATAGGATTAAAGACAAAATTCTTGGCAATGTGGAGGATCAGAGGGATCTGTGTGTGCAAATACATAGATCCCTCAAAGTTGCCACCCAAGTGGATAGGGTTGTTAAGAAAGCATATGGTCTTTTGGCTTTCATTAACAGGGAGATCAAGTTTAAGAACCGTAAGGTTTTGCTAGAGCTCTATAAGTCTCTGGTGAGACCACACTTGGAATATTGTGTCCAGCTCTGGTCGCCCTACTCTAGGAAAGATACAGAGGCTTTGGAGAGGGTGCAAAGAAGGTTTACCAGGATGTTGCCTGGACTGGAGGGCTTGCCTTATGAAGAAAGGTTGAATAAGTTCGGACATTTCTCTCTGGAGAGAAGGAGAAAGCGAGGAGACCTGATCAAGGTATACAAGATAATGAGTGGAATAGATAGAGTCAATAGCCAGAGACTTTTCCACAGGGCAGGATTGACTAGTACGAGGATATTAGGAGGAAGGTATAAAGGAGACTCAGAGGTAGGTTCTTTACACAGAGTTGTGAGTGCATGGAATGCATTGTCAGCTGTGGTGGTGGAAACAGAGGCATTAGGAACATTTAAGTGACTGTTGGACATGCAGATGGATAACAGTGAGTTGAGGGGTGCGTAGGTTAAGTTATCATATGTTACATTAGGATTAAACCTCTGCACAACATCGTGGGCCAAAGGGCCTGAACTGTGCTGTACTTTTCTATGTTCTATGAACCTGCTGTCCTTACCCAATTTGTTCTACATGTGACCCCACACCCCAGCAATATGGCGAATTCTTAGTACCATCTAAAATGGCCTAGCAATCCATACAATTAAAAGGTAATTAGGGACGGGTAACAAAAGTTGGCCTTGCTAGCAATCCCCACAATCAATGAAAGAATTTTTAAAAAACTAGGTATAGATTTGCCAGGGTATTGCTTGAGGCAACAGTTCTGCCTCTTCAGACAGAACACTGAGTTCCACTCTAGCCAGTTGAGGACATATCCAGGTTAGTGCTTCAGTGTCATACGGAATGAGTGCTGCCATCCATCAGATGCAAAGTTAAATCCAAGCCACGTCTACCTTCTAAGATGGATGTAAAAGATCCCACACAGCATCTGAAGAGCTGTTCTCCCTATGCCATAGCCAATGCTATTCCCTCAACGAAGGAAAGATTACTGTTGTGAAACTAATCTGTGCAAACATTAGCTGCTACATTTCATAAATAACTTCAAAAGTACCTATTTGTCAATTAGGCACTGCAGAACATCTAAAAGGCATGAAAGGTGCTATATAAAGTATTAATTAAATGCAAGGTAAATCCTAAAAGCATGGGAAGTCCTTATGTAACTTAAAAATCACAGTAAGAATTTAGAATGTATTGATTGTGAAGATATCTTATACCTTTTTCAGGCTACAGCATGTAGTGTACTATTTACATTTGGCTGGACAATATTGTCTTTCCAACCTCACTTATGATTGACACCATCTCAGTTCGATTTCAAAACAATTTAAAAGTTACAACTTCTGGTAAATACTGTTACGATCTATGTGCCCACGGAGCAGAAACAGAAGGTTAACTGACAGCTATTTGGCTCATGAAATGGAAGTGAAGTTGAATCCAGGTTGTAGTTTTGCTGGCAAGGCCAATATTTGTTGTACATATACAATTGCTTTATATGTGCTGGTGGTGATCCACAGACTTGAACCACTCAGTCCATCTGATGTAGGTACTTCCACAGTGCTGTTAGCAAAGGAGTTCCGGGATTTTGATCAAATGACAATGAAGGAAGAGTCATATTACTAGAGATCAGAATTCCCAGGTGGCTGTGCTCCTATGCACCTTCCGACTTTGTCATTCTAAATATGTAGAGGTTTCAGGTTTTGAAAGGTGCTGTTCAAAGAGCCTGGGTAAGTTGCTGCAATGCACACCACTGCTGCTGTGTGTCGGTGTGGGAGAGAGTGAATGTTGTATGTTGTGGATAGGATGTAGATCAAGTGGACTGATATTTCCTGGATGGTGTCAAGTGTGGATGGAGTCAGACCCACCCTGGCAAGTGGGAAGCATTCCGCTATACTCATCACCTTTTAGATGGTGCACAGGTTTCAGGGAGGTGAGTCACTCGTCTCAGAATTTCCAACTTCTGACCTGTTTTTGCAGGTAGAGTATTTCAATGGCTGCTCTAGTTCAGTTTATGGATATTGACAGATCAAAAAAAATAGATGAGGGGAACATAGAATTGTAGATGTAATACAGTTTGAGGAAGACAGAAAGTTTAATATAGAGAAAGCATGGGCGGCACGGTGGCACAGTGGTTAACACGGCTGCCTCACAGCGCCAGAGACCTGGTTCAATTCCCGCCTCAGGCGACTGTCAGTGTTGAGTTTGCACATTCTCCCCATGTCTCCGTGGGTTTCCTCCGGGTGCTCCGGTTTCCTCCCACAGTCCAAAAATGTGCAGGTTAGGTGAATTGGCCATGCTAAATTGCCCGGTTAGGTGAAGGGGTAAATGTAGGGGAATGGGTCTGGGTAGGTTGCGCTTCAGCGGGTCGGTGTGGGCTTGTTGGGCTGAAGGGCCTGTTTCCACACGGTAAGTAATCTAATAAAACAGGGATTCTGGATTTGGCTAGAGTTTCACTGATGCCATTTCATTTTTGCTCGAGTTAACTTTTATTTTTTAAAGTGGTCTCAGGATTCTGCATCAGCAAGACTATTGAGCCTCGCTAGGGAAGTCCTACAGGGGTGCACTATTTGGGTGGTAATTGTAACCACAAACCACCTGTGCAGATGAAAGCAACTCAGGACCAAATCCACTGAGTGGGATGTGAGGGTTCCCACATACTTGATGCCAAATTTGATGGGCTGTGAATTTACATTTGATGCCCCATTTATGTGGGAATTAATGCTGGTACTTGTCACTACATGAAATTACTACGCTGCATAAACATTTATTAAGATATTTTCTTTCATGAGACATGGGTGTCACTGACAAGGTTGGAATATATTTTCCAACCCTTCCAGAATTGCTGTGAACTTGGGGTGGAGGTACAGTGTTGTTAGGGACAAGTTTCCAGGATTTTGATCACACAACAGTAAGAAAGTATGATGTATTTCCAAATCAGGCTGCTGAGTGGCTTAGAAGGGAACTTGCAACTGATGTCCTTGTCCTTCCAGGACATGGAGATCGGGGTTTGAAAGGTGATGTCAAAGGGAGCTTGACAAGTTGCTACAATGCATCTGATATATAGTACACAATGCTGCCATTGTGCATTGATGGTGGAGGAAGTGAATGTGTCAATCAAGGAAGGTGCTTTTATAACAGGAAATTTATCTTTTGTTTGAAATGTTATTCGCCTGCTAATTAACATTTGAATTATGCTGATATTAGCTGGTCTGTTTCAGAGGGACTTACAAAAAAGTGAAGTCTTGTCTAACTGTTCTCTTTCCATTGGCCTTGTGAGAAATCCTACCTTGTGGTCCCTATTGGGATTGTAAAACTCCACACTTTTCTCATTTTCAACTGCAAGTATAATTGTCTTTTGAAAGCTACTATTGAACCTGCTTCCACCACTCTTGTATTCTAGATTATTATACCAAAGTAAAAAAAATTCTCATCTTCTCTCTTGCGCTTCTGCACACTTCTTTAAATCATCCAAATCACCCACCCACCCTAAGACCCCAGAATTCATTTACACAATGTTTATCTGCTCCAATGAATAGAAAGTAAGGAAACTTTCAGGGCTTTGACATATTATTGCAGTCTTTGGAACGTAACTAGAGTTTGTATCAGCCAGCCTCAACAAGCAGCAGCAACAAGTTTTATTCTACAAAAATCCAACAACAAACCGCAATGTAATGAGCTGAAGCCCAGTAACGGTAGGCTTTTTTTAAAAAACACAAACCCTGGCAGTAAAATTCCTGCACAGAAATTAGGGGATGAAGGAATCATTAATACAAAAACAAACTACTTCAGAAATCCAAAATAAAAACAGAAAATGCGAGACATGCTCAGCAGGTTTGCCAAGATCTGTGGAGAGAGAAAAACAAGGTTATATTTTAAATCATCGATCTTTCATCTGAAGAAAGGAAGCATTCCCTGAATGAGGAATTGAGAAGCCATGTTGCTTACAGACTTGTGCTGAGCTTGAAATTTCCATCTCTGAATGAAGGACTAACAAATTTTAATGATAATAATGTATAGATCATTGAATTAGGGGCAGATTGAGTTTTGTAGCAGATGCAGAAAATTACAGGAGGATTCTGCTGAAGAAGAAGAAAACAATTAAATCACGAACAGTGCAGCCGGTGTCTGAGTAAATGTACACTGATGTGACATGCTGTTAAAACTTGAATCCTCTCAAAACATTCTTTGTGCTTATTGTGAATAGGAATGTCCATAAGGAGCCCACACTTTCTGTAAGAAAAAGCATAATTTGTATTGGATAAACAGTGCCTTTTGGGGGTGATACTCACCTTTGGCAGAGGCTCAAAACACTGAGCTACCATTAAATACTTCAGCCAATTATGCCTTTCTTGACTTGAACGGAAAGAAAATAATGTTACTGATCAAATAATCTGTTTTAATGATTCGAAGCGCCTTGGGACATTTTCCTACATTAGTGCTATTATGTAAGCCTTGGCTCTCTCAACAATTGAAAACCCATTTGCAAACCAACACAGTACTGGGCTTCTGTAAATGGACAAACATCTTATTCCCTGTTCTTTCACAGTGAGTCAGTTACCAAAAACTACTCCATTAATTAATAATTTCTATCCAGGCTGCTTCTGGGAACTCAGTTGGTCCTGTTATAGCAGCACTTTTAATGGTTACTAAAATTTTGCTTATTGACAACATCACTCTTCCTCTCATTTGGAGTTTATATTGCTGCCTTCACCCCAATTGTTCTATTGTTCATTTTAGGCTGGTATTGGTTTAATTATTTTACATGAACCCCTGTTAGACCCATCACACACAGTTTAGTCCTATTAATTGTTTAGATGTTCTGTATCCTTTCAGTATCATTAATGCTATTTATTCAGAAAACAGTTGTACATCAAATCCATTTCTGCATTATCCATTATTTTAATGACATGTTGAAGTTCACTGAGCTTCTCATGCTCTCCACTGCTCCAAAGGACAGTAGACCCAACTCTGATATTATCACCTTTATGAACATTGCTTGAAATTTATACACACAGTTTTGTATTCCCTTTCAGTTATTTCATTGTGCTAACCACAGTATCATGCATGCCAACTTGTCACATGCCACAACTATACAGAAGAAACAGTACAGTTTCTGAACATCAAATAACAACAGAAAATAAAGAAACTAGTCAGCAGGCCTGGCAGCATCTGTGGAAAGAGAAAAACAAATGAATACTCTGATCAATGACCTTTCATCAAAATAAATGAATGGTCATCGAGCTGAAACTTTAACTGTGATTCTCTCTCCACAGATGCTGCCAGACCTACTAAGCATTTCCAGCACTCTATTTTTTTGTCATATCACCAACTGTTTCCTGTTATGATTATTGGGTGGATCCAGCATGAATAAATCTTTGGGAGGGTTTGAGAATATAAATAGTATCAAGTTATTTCCTCTAATCTATAAATCACTGTCAAAGGGACAGCTCAGAAGAATCATTTTCACACTAAGGGTTATGAGCACGTAAATGATATAAGGATTTACTGAAAGTCAATCACAATACTTCAGTCACAATTAGATAGCTCATCCAAAGCAAAACAACAAGTTTCATTTAAAGAGAAAGAAAATTGGATTAGAAGGATATAGCTAATTTCCACGCTGAAGTTGTAAGGTTCCTGTTAAGTACAAATCAAAAGGGTTTCTAAATTAGGCACACAAAACAGTTATAGCACAGAAGGAGGCTATTGTGCCTCACTGTTCAGGTACACATAGACAAACAAATAATTCCTCCTGCAGTTACAGTTTAAATAAAACTTAATCAGAAAACATTGAGAATTTCTAAAACAAAAATTATTAAGGGAACCCGTTCAATTTCATGGATTTTCCCCTCCTATTTTATTTGCCCTTTCTACCACAGGTGAAGAAATGAAAATCAAATACAAGACGACCAAATTAACCATTCTATGTGGAGAATATATTTAATATATAACATGTCAATATTATGTATAACACATCCACCAATTTTTTAAAAAATGCTTTCTCAGCCATATCAACAAAAGTTAATATGTGCCTTCACATGCTGGGTACTGACTGATAGAAGCCAGTGAGAGAACCAGCGCTTACTTAGCCATGAAGTGCCTGCGCTCGTCACATAAACATATAATAAATCACCCAGATGAGAAATGGAAATTTTGACACAGTTTGTGAAAAAGAGAGAAAAATTGGAAATTCAATTGAAAATTTTAGAATCTTATAAATATGAAGATTGTGTGAGAGCAGCTGTACAAGCAGCAATTTATTTGTCCATTTCATTGCTCCATAGGTTGTATTACACCATAGTATTCTCATTGGTGGAAATGGAAAAATCTTTCGCAACGTCTTAAATATGCATTCATGAGTATCAGCTGACCACTTTAATTTAATACATTCATAGATTAAGGTGAGGGAATAACATGAAAACAGTCATTGATTTTCAAATGGGACTATCAGAGAATGGTTACTCCAGTCACTTTCAATCATACTTGTGCTAATTAGCTGTCGAACTAAAACTTGTTTTAAAATCATGTTCTACTCTTACAGTTGATCCTCTCTGATAAAACTGGTCAATTTTAGCTCAAAATTTCATGCATTTCTTTTAATTCGATAACTGTGATTCTACTTTTTGTCCTCGATAGACATTTGTTGCAAGTGTTGTCAAATCACATATTTTTAAAGCTGATCACATCATTTATGAAGTACTTACTGAATGAAAACAACCTACCTGTCGCCGTTTTTGTTTTGACAGGACTGCTAGCATATTCAGAGGCCTGATTTGATTGCTGCATTGCCAAAGGCGTACTGCCAACAGATACCTCATCCTCCTTCTTCCTTGTTGTTGGCATGACTAACTGAACAGCTCCTGCGGATTGCTGCAAAAGTCGGAAAAACACATCCAGTGTCAGCTCTAATTAATCCCAGTTCAAGTAGAGCACACTTAAAGATAGAGATACCCTCTTGCTCTGTTCTGTTCCAAACATGTGCCTTAGCAATCAGCCCTGAGGAAGCATCAGTTGGCAAGACATCATATATTTCCCGTTTTAGCCATCCTATGGAATATTATTTAACATGACATAATTTTCTGCAATTATTGGCTGTTTTGCATTGAGAGTCCATATCCACATGAAACTAACCCGACACTGCCTGAACCTATTTCAACTGAGAGTCTTGCAACGAACAGACAAAGCCTCTTTGTTTCTCTTCCTCCTCTTGGTTACAAAGGTAAAGCCCCCCTTGTCTCTACTTCTTTCTGCACTTCGAAAAATGTTCTCAAAACTTCTGACTTTGGTCACTTGGTTTATTATCTCCTTTTGTGGCTCATTGTAAAATATTTGTCTGATAATACTTCAGTGAAACATCTGAGTAAATTTTATTATTCTCTGGAGAGAATATAAGTTCAAGTTGCTGTGTCTATTGCCTTGTGATTATTTCAGTATCTATATATTTGTTAAAAGGTGCATTTCATTGTTTCTGTTATATTTCCATTTGATGTGAGAGTCACACACAAGGCTGCTACTTGCTGTCCATTGCCGATTTTACTTGAATAAAGTGACTTGCTCAGACATTTCAGAGGCCAGTTAAGAGTCAACCACATTGCTGTGGGTCTGAGTCACATGTAGACCATGCAAGACTGGCAGATTTCCTTCCCTAAAGTACATTAGTGAACAGTATGGAATTTAACAACAGCAGAAAATGGCTACATAATCATGTCAAATTAGCTTTTAATTCCAGATTATATTCAAATTTCAAATTCCACTTTTTGTGATTGTGGGAATTGAACTCACGTCCTGGGCAACTGGATTACTCACTCAAAAAAAAACTAGCATTTCATCATGCCTCTGGAAAACTGATGCAGAATTTCAAGGACAAGAGCTTTGGAATCAATTCTGTTTGATATGATTCAGATTAACTGGTAAGTGTTTCAGAAAGAAATACTTGCATTCATACAGCTTAGCATTTAAAAACATATATTTCAAAATACTTCACACACTGAACTAGCATTCGGTGGTATGTTAAAAAAAAATCATGGGATTATGGGTGTCTTTGACTGGGCCAGCGTTTATTACCTATTCCTTATATTCATGAAGAAAGTGAAGTGCTTTCTTGAACCACGTGGTGCTTGGGTAGAGGGACACAAAGTGCTGTTTAGAAGGGACTGCTCGGAGTTTGACCAAGTGACAGAGAAGGAATGATTTTATAGAAAGATGATAGAATGACCATATAGTCAGGAAAGTGTGTACCTTGGAGGGAAACTTGCACACGTAGAGAAGCCATGCATTATTGCTCCAGGTGATCAATGTTGCATGCTTTCAAAGTGTTGACGGAGGAGCCTTGGTGAGTTACTGAAGAATATTTTGTAGATGGCACACAGTACTGGTATTGTGCATCAGAAATGGAGGAAGTAAGCATTAATAGTGGCGGATGAAGTGCCAGTGAAGTGTTGTGCATTGTACTGAGTGCTTTTCAGCTTCTCAAGTGTTTTTGCAGCTGCACCCATCCAGGTAAATGAAGAGTACCCCATTACACAGCTGACATGTGCCTTGCAGATGGTGGTGAGGCTTTGAAAGATAGGTGGTAAGCTAGTCAACAAAGAATCCTTAGCCTCTGCCTTGTTTATACAGCCATAATACTTTCATGGATGGTCCAGTTCTGTTTCTCGCCAAAGGTAATTCCACAGGAAGTAGGTTGATGAGGATTCAGCAATACTAACATCATTGAATGTTAAGGAATGATGATCATATTCTCTGCTATTGAAAATGATCATTGCCTGGAATTTGCTTGGCATGAATGTTCCTTATCAATTATCAGCAAGTCCGGATATTGTCCAGTAAATGGATTCGAGTGCTCTGCTATCTAATGTCATTGAATCATGAGTGAGCATTCCCACATCTGATCTGATGATAGAGAGAGCATTCATGAAGGAGATAGAGATGGCTGGGACTAGGGAAATCTCTAAGGGACTCATGGGATGATGTCCTGAGGTGGAAGTGAATGACCTCCAAAACCACAATCATCTTCCTTTATGCTACATGTTAATGTACTACATTTTGGTGGCACAATGGCTCAGTGGTTAGTGCTGCTGCCTCACAGGGACCCAGATTCGATTGCAGCCTCAGGCATCTGTCTGTGTGGAGTTTGCACATTCTCCTCTTGTCTGCGTGGGTTTCTTCCGGGTGTTCTGGTTTCCTCCCACTTCCAAAGATGTGCAGGTTAGGTGAATTGTCCATGCTAAATTGCCCATAGTGTTCAGAGATGTGTAGGTTAGGTGCAATGGTCAGGGATAAATGTAGAGTAATAGGAAAATGGGTTTGGATGGGATACTCTTTGGAGGGTCCGTCTGGACTTGCTGAGCCGAAGGGCCTGTTTCCACACTGTAGGGATTCTAATCTTCTAATCTAATCTACTTGACATCAATCAGTGGAGTGTTTTCCCTCTTATTCCCACTGACTCCAGCTTAGCTAGAACCCGTTGGTAGCACAGTCAGACAAACGTTTCATTCCTGCCCAGAGCAGTAACTCTCACCTTACGTCTGGAGTTCAGCTCTAGTCCATGTTTAGAACAAGGCTGTTTTGAGGTCAGAACCCAATCTGAGTGCCAGTGAGCACATTGTTGCTGAGAGATGTTGCTTGATAACACTATTGATGACAGTTTATTAATTTTGCTGATGATCGAGGGCAGGCAATTAGTTAGTTTAGATTTGTCCTGTTTTTTCTGGACAGGACATACCTGGGTGAGTTTCCATATTGTCAGACAGATGTCCTTGTAGTAGCTGTTCTGGAACAGCTTGGCGAGGACCATTTTTAGATCTGGAGACCAAGTTTCAGTACTATTGCCAGAATGTTATTTGAGTACATAACCTTTGCAATATCCAATGCCTTCAATTATTTCTTGATATCATGCGGAATTGAATTAGTTAAAGACCAACACTGTGTTGCTGGTGACCTCAGGAGATCCAGATATTTCATCATGCAATAGTTTCCTACAACTGCAACATAATGATTGACAATTAATTGTTTGATTCTTTTTTACATTGAGGGAAGTGTGTTTCCTAGTACCATGGGAAAAAAAGCACCATTGGATCTTTAATATCCACCTGAACTAGCAGACACAAACTCAGTTCAAAATCTGTTAAGAAACAAACAGCTAAGAGCAGGAGTAGTCTATTTGGTCCTATAAGCCTGCTCTAAATTAATGGTTCACCAAGGAGGCAAAACTTCTTGATTCATTTCGACTCTTGATCCAAAGCAATTGTCAACTCCACTTTCCTGCAATTTCACTATAAAATCTGACTAACTTTGCCTTGAGTATACTTTACATCCCTGCCTCTCAGATTCACAACCCTCAGAGAAAAAAATCCCTCCTCATTTGTGTCTTAAATGTGCAGCCTCTTATTCTGAGAATATGTCCTCTGGTCGATGACTCTCCTGTAAGGATCTTCACTGTCAAGTCCCCTAAGGATCTTGTATGTTTTAAAAACATCACTTCTCATTCCTCTAAACTCCAGTACAAACATACCCAGCCAACTCAACTTCTCCTCATAAGACAATCCCTTCATACCTGGGATCAGCCTAGTGAACCTTATCTGGACCACACAAGAAAAACTAGGAGTAGGAATAGGCAAATCAGCCCCTTGAATCTGCATCATTATTTAATATGATCATGGTTGATCTCACCTTGGCAATTCCACTTCCCTGCCTGCTCCTTTAAAATCCTTAAATCTACCACCCCTTAGCCTAAAACTATGACTTCTCATTCTAGTTGCCCCACAAGGGGAAAACACTCACTCTGAATCTAGTTAAAAATCACATAACACCAGGTTATAGTCCAACAGGTTTGTTTGGAAGCACTAGCTTTCAGAACACTGCTTCTTCATCAGGTGGTTGTGGAGCAGGACCATTCGACACAGAATTTATAGAAAAAGGTTTACTTTGCTAAATATTGCTAAATCTACTTTGTCAATCCTTTTTAGCATCTGGAATATCTAAGATCACCTTTCATTCTTCTAAATTCTAGAGAGTATAAGAGCTCAATCTCTCCTCATAAAGACAAACCCCTCACCTCTGGAATTAATCTAGTGAACCTTTGCTGAACAGCCTCCAACATAACAATATCACTCCTTGTGTAAAGCCTCCAGATGCAGTCACACCAAGGCCTTATACAATTGCAACTTTTGTTCCCAACTTTTATACTCTGTTTCTTTAGCAATAAATGCCAAAAGTTGATCTCCTTACTACCTACTATACCAGCATGCTAGCTTTCTGAGCTTCCCAGGCACCCAAATCCCTCTGCACCAAAGCACTCTGAATTTTCTTTCCATTTAGATAATAAGTTGTCTTTTTTTGTCTTCTGACCAAAGTGGATAACCTCACACTGAACCACATTAAACTATACCTGCCAATGTTTAGCCCATTCACCTGATCTATATATATCCATTTGTAAATTTCTTATTTCTACATTGCAACTTACTTAGTCACATATTTTAGCACCATCTGCAAATTTGGCTATAATACATTGGAAATAGTTGGGCCCAAGGACTGAACCCGATGACACTCCACTAATCACAGTTTGCCAACCAAAATGTACCCATTTATCTCAACTCTGTTTTCAGTTGGTTAGTCATTCCTATATTCTGGATTAGTGATGCTGGAAGAGCACAGCAGTTCAGGCAGCATCCGAGGAGCAGTAAAATCGACGTTTCAGGCAAAAGCCCTTCATCAGGAGAGATAAGCCCACCCCCACCCTCCTCTAGCTTATCTCTTCAGATTTCAGGCTCTCTGTCTTTATTCCCGAAATGTCGATTTTACTGCTCCTTGATGCTGCCTGAACTGCTGTGCTCTTCCAGCACCACGAACCCAGAATCTGGTTTCCAGCATCTGCAGTCATTGTTTTTACCTCATCATTCCTTTATCCAAACTAATACATATTACTAACCCCATGTGATCCTACTTTGTTTGTTAAGCTTTTGTGTGGCATCTTATCAAATGCCTTCTGGAGATTCAGACTTACCACATCTACAAGACCCTCATTATCCACTTTTGCTTATTACATCTTGGAAGAAGTCTTACAAATTAGTCAAACACTATTTACCCTTCATAAAACCATGCTGACTCTGATGGATTGTGTTTGGACTTTCCAAATGTTCTTTTACTACTTGCATTTTTGTCTTGGACAGCCTCCAATATCTTTCCTTAGATAAGGAGTCCAAATGCAGAAGGACCTCCCAATTCATCTGTGCTGTAGTTTTCTATAGGCTTCACTGAAATAATATTATGTAACAAGCAAAGTGGATATTAAACTCTCCTATACTTCCTACCAAGGTGCAAAACCTCTTTTCTCATATCATAGTCTACCTGCTAACATTTTGATCACTTGCTTAAACTGTCAATATCCCTCTGCAGACTCTGTGTCACCCTCATCAATTCCTTTCTCACTATGTTCGTAGCCTGGTTATAAAATATTTACTTTTCCCATTTAAGTTATTAAGATATATTCTAAATAAATATATAATAAATAATTGTGACTCCAGCATTAAACCTTGTGGCACTCCACTAGTTTCAGGAAATGCTCCCCTTATCCAGACTCTATCTTCTATTAGTTAGCCAATCCTCTATCCATGCTAATGTACTACCTCCCAATACAGTAACTAATCTAATGTGGGGCACCTTATCAAACAACTTCCAAAAATCCAAATGTATTACATCCACTGCTTCTCCTTTACCTATCCTGCCTGTTAACTCCTCAAAAAATGCTAATAAATTTGTCAGGATGACTTCCTCTCATGAAGGCCTGGTGTATGTATTTATAAACTTCTGCTGTTACAACCTGTATAATAGACTACTCCAGAAACATTTAGATAGACATATAAACAGTCAGAGCATATAAGGATACAGACCATGTACAAGCAGATCAGATTAGTTTAGAATGGCACCATGGTCGGTACAGAATCTGTTCTACATTTTAGTTTTAGATGATCTACTGAATATTATTCAGGCAAATCAACATGAAGAGCATAAATGGAAGATAATACTTTTTTATTCTTGCATGGGATTTGGACATCACTGGCAAGGCCAACATTTGAGCCATTTCTGATTTGATGCCCATCTCCCGAACTGAGGAACTTACTAGACCATTTCAGAAGCCACTCAAGAGTAAACTATCATTGATAGCTTCGTGATCACCATTACTGCGACAAGGTTTATGTACCAGATTTATTAAGTGGTATTCCACTAGCAGCTGTGGTAGGATTTGAACATTGTCCCCAAAGAATGGGCCTTTGAATTATTAGTCCAGTGACATGACCATTATATCATCAATTTCCCCAAATTGGAGAATTAGGGTGGATAGCTGGAAGCAGCTCACAAAAGAATTATTTGTATATATACTCAGCCTTGAATCCTAGCAACAAATAAAACAATAAAGATTTACTAATGTTGCATTCTGATCCTTACAAGCCATTTTACATATAATGCATCTGTTCTTCTATTAGCCGACGCAAACCCTGAGAAAATGGCCATTTTCACCAATCTACCATCGAAGTTGCATCAGAGAGAAGAGAAAAACTGGAGAAATTTCAATTCCGGTCCCCAGCAAACAAATCAAATTTCGCACATAGATCAAGTGCAGAAAGATCTAACAATTTTACTTAAAGTTCTTGGGTATCTGTTTCTCTCTGATATTTTGAGACTTGTGCCTTAACTTGGCTTTTACTGAGGCTTTACAGTAGCTTCAAATTCACTGGTGAGTGGCTAAGCCAATCATATGAAGAACATCCAGCTTTAAACTGAATTGTTCCTCAACGGTAAGGCCAAAATCAAACATTCGAACTCCTAACCCTTGTCCAGTAATTATTGTTGCTGGCATGGGCACATTTGTTTGAACACCAAGAGGACAAATCAAAGACAGCTGCAATACTCCACAGTCATCTTTTTAAAAAATACAACCAGGGGTCACTGGCAACTCCAGCACCTATGGTCCGTCTCTAGTTTCCCTCAAACCGAGAGGCTTGCTCCGCTATTTCAGAGGACAGTTAAGCACATTGCCTTCAGTCTTGAGTCACATTTAGAACAGACCAGTTTAGGGATAGCAGATTGTCTCCCAAAAAGACATTAGTGAAGCAGATAGATTTTCATCGTCACAATTACAAGACAAGCTTTACATTAAAGATTTTGTTAAGACGGCTGTTGCAATGCGATATGAAACAATTTCCTTAAAGCTCTACTTGGGCCTTTGAATTACGAGTTCAGTGACCTTACCACTTGGCCACCATCTCTTCTTTAAATTATTTATGATATTCATACATGAATAATGCTCATTTCAATACTCATTTGTGGATGTCTAGCATCAGGGAAACTTATAGCAATAGAGAGTCAATGAGTTCAGAAGAGTGGGGTGTATCATTGGTAAGAAGAAAAACGCCTTTTGCTATGTAATGTAATTATATGTGAGCTAACGGAAATTGACTGCTATTTTGACTGCCATAAATATATTAGGAATACACTAAATGACAGGATAGAACATTCAAAAATGCCCAATGTTACGCATAAACCAATCACATTTTATAGACCCATTTTAAAAAGCAGCTCATTAATGGGGCTAGGTTCCGAGGTTGTGTGGACTTTCTCTTTAATAAAATTACTGCTGGTTTCAATCTTTCTTGAAGTGCAATGAAATACCATGACTGACCAGCTGAAAGCAAACAATAAATTAAATTAAATTTTAAAATCTCAGTAAGGAAAATAAAAATTGATGGAACTATTTATTTCAATTGGTTCTGTCGATTTTGACAAAGAACATAGAGATATGTGGCATGAATGTGTTTTGCGCATTTTATAGGCAAATGAGTTTGACTAGAACACATTTTACAACATGCTTATTTATATTATATATTAACTGTTATTTCAATCACTGCGTATACATATCTACATTTTTGCATACATTTGCTATGGTGGTGCTCAAAGTGAATAAGGAAATAATTGTTAAATAATCACAGCAATTCTACTGCCATGAAGGTCAATGCCCAGGCTATGATTTACTGTGAACAAATAAACCAAATTTCATTTTTATTAAGTAGTAATGTGGGATTTTTTTACGGATGCCTTGGGGATTACATTCCACAAGTTCATTCAGTGTTCTGCAGAACTAAAGGAGCAGCCTTCATTTTCTTTATAATATATTTATCTGTATTTTTAATCTCATCACGCTTACTAATTTTTAAAGGTCAGCTCATGCAACACAAAATGCAGTAGCTGGAAATAACTATCAAACAGTGTTGCAATATTACAAGGCAATTTGGAGGATCTTCAAGGGGGAAGCAATTCATGCTTCAGCAGCAAAAGAGAAAATAGGGTTTAAGTGAATCAGCCGACAAGTTAATAAGGACCTAACCGTATCAAATTAGTAAGGTTCTTTTTGTACTTGCTCATGAAATGTAGGCATTGCTGACAAGGCCAGTAATTATTACCCATTGCTAAAGGAAGTTAAGAGTTAAACACATTGCAAATTTGCTTCTCTTAATGACATTAGTGGACAGGATGGGTTTTTAAGATAATCGATAGCAGTCTACATTACAGCAATTTGACTTCTCAGTTCAATTAATTTCACCATCTGCCATGGTGGGGTTCAAATTTATGATCCCAGATAATTAATCTGGATATAATGCTCTTTAGAGGATCAGTGTGAACTCAATGGGCTGAATGGCCTGCTTCCATACTGCAGGGATTCTATTCCATTCTAATCATTAACTATTGAGAAAAAAAGTGACCTTATAGCTTAAATGTTTGATGTCAAAGTTCAACTCATTTACTTCCAGCTAAAATTAATGAGGAAAGGCACCCTATTTTGCTCTGTGTCTTCGACAATATTTATACTTTCTTACAAATCAGAACATAGTCAGGTACTAGAGATATGCGGTTTGTTGTAAAAAAAAATTAACCCATTAAAGACATGCAAATTTGGGCCAGGTATGGCACTCAGCTCAAAGTACTTCAACATCTACATTTCCATTTAAAAATGTGGATATTGTTCTTTACATGTATAGATTTGTAAACCCGAATGTGCCACTTCAGAATTCTTACAGAAACTATGTTCACTTTTAGACAGTGGGAATATTCCAGTGTATCATACTTATTCTAAATTTTAACCCAATTATAATAACATTTATTGATTGTTTTCATTGCAATGCCAAAATATTACACTATGGTATTTGGTTTCAATAAAGTTACAGAGCATGATATTCATGACAAAATATATGCAGACAAGTTGCAATCTTCAGACACTCATCCCATCATGATCTCATTACCTGTGATCTATGTTTCACATTCATTTTCTGAGGCAGCTGAAGAAGCCATACATAAAAGACTGGGTCCACGTTGACTGCAATTCCCTGCACACAGGCCAAAAGAACAGCACCTAGAAGGAAATAAAAGCATCATTGTTTAATAAAATTACTAACTAGCCATCACAGTCAGTGGGTTAGCTTTGTTAACTTGAAATCACATCAATTCTAAACTAGGCCACAGTGAAAGACGGACATTTTACCTGAATTCCAGTCCTCTAATATTAATTTGAACTATTCATAATTGGACAACCTGTAAGCTGACCTGGGCTTAACATTTCTTTTTCTGGACTTAGTTTGCAAAAATTGACCATTTTTAGAGACCCTTTACAAACAAGTAGTTTGGAGGGATATGGACTGGGTGCTAGCAAATGGAACTAGATTGGGTAGGGATACCTGGTCAGCATGAACGATTTGGACCAAAGGGTCTGTTTCTGTGCTGTACAACTCTATGACTCTCAGTAGATTCTGCTTATCTGACAAAAGCAGAAAGCCATCTTATGCTTCCAGTGATAATCTCAGGACACTCATAAAACAGAATAATGATTAGCAACCAGTCACCAAGAAATGACTGGTTTGAAGCACCTTAATTACACTTTCAATTCACCAATCAGTGGCGAATAAAGGCTGCATTTTATTAATTTCTCCTAATTTCATGAACCTTTTTTTGAGAAGTTTTGTTAAAACAGACAATGGGAAAGCCCTGATCAAGCACCTCCAAAATCTTATCAGTAGCACTATCCTTGAAACTCAAGTTATCAAAAATAAGAGCTTGTTCATGCACAAGATAAAGTAAACGCACAAACACATTTCATTCTTTTCAAGTGAGAGGCAATGTATACACATGCACAGAACCAAAGAAATCTTAAATCCAACCAAATCAAATTGTTGACAAGTCAAATGATCATATTATTAGAAAATTCAATTTCAAAATGCTTAATTAAGGGGGTGGGGTGGCAAGAGTCAATTCTAAATTGGGCGTAAATGGTTTCAAGAGCCATGTTTTTAAGTTCCTGTGTCCTGTGGAAGTCTCTGATGGCAAAGGCAGCAATGCAAGAATCAGCCAGACACAGACGCTGCACCACCTTAGTCTGGGGTTTCCTGGCGAGCAAGGAACAGATCCTGGGCTTACCTTACCAACCTGAGCTCACAGGCTACACTGGGGCTCCAGGCCTGCAGCTAGGCCTGACTACCTGGAGGAGAAAGGTGGTCTCACCCTGGCGTGTTGGTCTTCATGTGTCATTCTTCCGTTGTGGCAGTCTTGTCGTAGATTGACAGTCTTGTCCTAGGGTGGAGGTTCCATCCACATGTAGAGATCTTTGTCTTTGGCTTCCAGGTATTCCAGCAGCCCAGGAGGCTGTCTCATCCAGGAGTGGCTGCCCCGGCACGGCATGGTGGTTTTCTTTGGCAGAGGCTTCCAGCCTAGTATCCAGCTCACCTGCATGGGGGTCTCGATCCAGCTGCATCTTCACGCTATTCCATCATTCTTTAATCAGCTTTCCCTAAACCCAGAAGCTGTTAACTGAACTTTACTTTTTATTGTTACGTACAACTTCTGTCATTCAAGTAGAAGCAATGATGGAGCAAATTATAAAACTTTTCACTGTATTTTTCATGTAAAAGTACACGTGACTATATTCTAAAAAGTGTGCCTCAGACCAGGATTGATATTCATTTAAACAAGGATAGTTTTCAGGGCAGTGATCACAGATTTCTGTCAACACAAAACTGGAAGTTTTTTGATACAAGGAAGTAAGAGTTTGCCAATTTGTCAGCTGGGTTTTGCATATCCAATTTGAAATCTGTCCTGTACTTTTGACAAGATAAATTTTGTGTCTTTTGTTCATTACTTAAATAGTCCTTCACCGTAGACTGAACTATTCAGCTTGAATATACTCAATTAAATTTATTATTAATTTCATCTTCTTGTCTTGTCTGATAGCATTGCTATTGAATTTGAAATATCTAAACCAGGGCTCTCCAAAGTGGGGATTGGAGCCCCAAGAGAGATCATGAGGTGAGATTTTGGAATCACGATTTCCGAGGCTGTGCTCTCATATTGACTTACTCCATGCTCCCTCCGATCAAGGGATCGAAACAACTTTCAAACCTCAGAATAAAGTCCCATTGCGAAAAGTTTATGAAGCACTAATCTGAGCTAAACCATTTCAAGCATTACATCAAGAATTTTAATTTGGCAGGCTAAACCAATTAAACTAATCTAAATTATCTAAATACCATTTCAAAACTGACAAATTCAAATAAATGCCTCTTGCATTTAAACTCACCTTGGGAAGAACATTAAAATTCGTCAATAGTAAGACTTGTTTTAATCATTGAGAGCAAATGCCGGTACATGTGCAAATACAACTTCACAGGAATCTCTCCTGAGCGTAAGAATTAAAAGGATATTGGCTGGCTTCAATTCAGTAGTGTGGTCATAAATGCAATAAATGTCTCCTGGAGTCAATATGGGGGCCAAATTATATTAATCGGCAGAAGCCAAAAATGGATCTACCTCCAAATTTCCTGAAATTCTCTACTCACCCAGGCAACATATGGCCAAATCAACGCTAAAGAATAATAAGGAAAATATGCAAATATCGACAAGAATATACCTAATAAAATGTGTTCAATTGACCATGACTTCCAGCAAGCAATGTGTTATTTAAACAGAATCCCACTCCTGTCAGCAAGAACCATTCCAGTGAATGAATGTGAGAAATACTCTGCAGTGCTGCAAGACTTGTGAAGTATTGTGAGGAATTATTCACTTCAAATTACACGTTTGCAAAAAATGCTTCTGGCATTACTAAATTTAAGACAAGATGTTTTTTATCCTTGTACATTCATTTCTATGTCTCGTGATAGAAAATGAACAACAGAGCTTCATTTTTCTTTTCAAAAATACAATATGAGGGGCTTGAATTGAGCAGACAGGGAGCACCCATTTCCACTAGCAGAGAGACCTATTGTCACCAAGTCACTGATTTATGGTGACTGGAGAAGAATTGGAAGGGATATGAGGAAAAACCTATTCACCCAGAAGAGGCTAGTACCTGGAATTCACTGCCCTATTTGGTGGTTGAGGCCAAAGCTCTCAACTTACTTAAAGTACAGATCCAGTTTCCTTTTAAGTGTTATAACCTGCAAGGCTACATACCAGGTGCAGGGAAACGGGGTTAGAATGGGCCGCTGGTTTATTCATACATGGGATCAAAGGAATGATACAGCACAAAAGGGGGCATACAGAAGTTGTTCCTCTAATCCTTCTGCCACTGAGCTTGATTCTATGACTTCTGGTTTTTGAACACTCAACTAAAGGAAATATATTCTTCTTGCATACTCTATTTCTACCCTGTTCCAAGGAATGCAATCCCAACCTCTCAAATCTCTACAATTCTCCAGCCCAGGCAACATTCTAATAAATTTTCTTTACACTCTCTCCAGAGCAATTACATTCTTCCTGTAATGTGGTGACCAGAACTGCTCACAATACTCCAATTGTGGCCTCATCAGTCTCTTGTACAGTTTCATCATCATTTTCCTACTTTTGCTTTCTATACCTCCAACAATGATGGAGAGCATTTCATATGCCTTCTTTATAACCTTACTTACCTGTAATGCTACCTGTAGGGATCTGTGCATTTGCACACCAAGATCTCTCACTTCATCTACCCTTCTCAGTATATTCTTGCTTGTTTTGCATTGCCTTTTACTGTTTGACCTGCCTGAATGCATTATCTCACACATGTGCCATGTGCCTGCCCACTCCACCAAACCATCTCTATGATTTTGGAGCTTACAGCTACCCATGACACAGTCAATGCTTGTATCATTTGCAAATGGACATCTCCTGCTCCACAACATCACGAGCTGACAGAAAAAGAAAATGGTGACATTTTGAGCTGGCATGTACACCACAACTACCAGTAGTTACAGCCATTGGTAACAGGCACTGACAGCGAAAACAAATCAATGTCATTTGACAGCTTGCATGGGATACCTGTGACAGAGCCTTCACAGCCATAAGCAAAGGTAAAACAAAGTCCACCTCATCACCATTGAACAGATTTAATGTTGCATGTCCGTCGTCTCTCATACCAACAACATTTCAGTTCAGCATTAACATTCTATCCTTTCAACTGTGGATCATTCATAGCACTTTTGTCTCGGCCAATATTTAATCACTCAACCAACATCATAAAAAACGATTTACTGATCATCAATATATCATTGTTTTGGAGAACTGGTCTGACCCACACATAACTCCAGGCTAAAGTAATGTAGTTGACACTTAACTGGCCTCTGAAATGGCCTAGCAAGCAACTCAGTTAAAGATTAACTCGGGAAGGGCAATAGCCCACCCAGCCAGTGATGTCCAACTCCTATGAATGAATAAAGTAAAATGGCTGCCATGTTTCCAACATTATGACAGCAATTATTCTTGGAAAAGTAGTTCACAGACTCTGAGTGTTCTTAAGGATGCTAAGCTGTTGAGAAAGCTGCATAAATACAAGTTTCTCATTCTTCCTGTTGAGTTTTAGAGTGGAATATGTTTGGGAAAGAGGATGGGTACACACATGGTCAGCTTAAATGATCCACTTACGTGTGAACGATACTTGTAATAAATTCCCTAATGTTTTACTTTTACTGTACTTTCATGAATGAAATAAAAGTGACCAGCTATGAGCAGATGTAATAATTTTCTAATAATTCACATTCAAACTGTATGCCACTGTCAAAAGCATTGTCAAAATGGCCTTTTAAGAAAAAAAACTCAAAACTAAGGTATCAGAAATCAATCTAAACCGTGACTATTTTCAGCACAGCACTTAGCAATTATGCTATCAAAATGATCTCATAAAAATAAAGAATTTGAACAGGTGTTTGGGCAGATTCACATACAGGATGGGTCCAATTTGAAATAAGCCCAGCCCAGATGATGAAAATTTAGCAGTTCAATTAAAAAATTAACTTGTAACTGTTCTTTGAGGGCCCAAGATCTGTACCAAAGGTTCTAGAAACAGTACAGAAATACTGACTTCTTTGTGCGAGGGAGTCCAGGCTATTAGCACTGGATATTAGGTTGACTCACAATAAATCTGCTGTAAATCACAGAGGGGGAAAATATCTCGCTCTGCTTAATTTTAGTTCAGGCTCAGCCAGGAAAAAAGTGTGCATTGTTACTCAGCTCATTGCCAAAGTGGCTCAGTGATCCACATTCCACACAGGCTTTAGCAATTAGCTGTCCCAGGATACCGCAATCATTTTTAGTTGCATCCCCAGTATAAGAATGAAAGCTGAAGCAAAAATTGCAGATCTCAATTGAAGGGTATTAAGAAAAACATGTGCAGTTACTAGTGGTTTTAGAATATTTTCAACAAGCCAATACCATTTCCTTGTAAAGCTGCAACTTCTCAGGGACAGAATGTCCTACATTTTATCTTCCCTCAAACAGTGAAACAGACATAAAAAAGGCAAGTGATTCAAAGTTCAGACAGGAAAATCTTATTCTTTACTTCTTATTTATCAAGACAAAAGCCTTGACTATCTTTGATCCATATTCAAGAAAACATAATTAATCTAACAACTTCAGCGATCCTAAGCTATCAAATAAAAGGGACACAGCTGGAACAAGATGCATGTTGTTGGAAATGGTACTTGCCAATGCAGCACCTAAGAAAGCAAATGTTATTCACAAAGATTTTTAAAAATGAGTTTATTTATGGTGATATCCCCAATAGACATGTAAGTAAACAATCCTATCTTTGAAGCAAATATTAGAACGCAATAGCATGCTCTCTGAAAATAACTTGACCCCACTTATCCACCTATTAAACAATGCTTAACATCTCAGAATTGTTATTGCACTGGAGGAGGCCATTCAGCCCATTGTGTCTGCATCAGTTCTGCAAATGAGTATCATAAATTATGGCATTCTCCTACTTTACCCTACAACACGGCGCCCCTTCACATTGTTCTTATTTAAATAATCATGTAATGCCTTCTTGAATGCCTCGATTAAACCTGCCTCCAGCACACTTCCAGGCAGTGCATTCCAGAACCAAACCATTTGCTGCTTAAAGAGTTTTGTTTTGTCACATCTTATTTACATTATTACAAATTACTGAAAATCTGTACTCCCTAGTTCTTGATTCTTTTATAAGCATTAATAGGTTCTCCATGGGCTTCATGATTTTGAATACTCAAACTGAATCTCCTCGCAGCCTTATCCAAAGAAATAATATGAACACCTCCAAATTATCTTAATAACTGAGATTTATCATCTCTGGAACCAATTTCTTATCTTGAACCAACAATCATCTCTGCAGCAACAGTGAACAAGTAGGTGAAAGAAAAAAATCAGATGCTAACTGAAAAAAAATTCTTAGTTTGGCCTAAATGATGAATTTTATCTTAGTTGTCTGTTGAAAATTAACATATGTGGATGGATTAATTTTAAAACATTTTTAGAAGGCTATTTTGTTAAACCTGTTTCCTCGTCTTAACACTCTCATTAATTGGAAAAATGCATGCAGTTTTGGTCGCCACACTACCAAAGAGTGTGGAGGCTTTGGAGAGGGTACAGAAAAGGTTAAGCAGGATGTTGCCTGGTTTGGAGGGTATGATCTATGAGGAGAAATTGGACATACAAGAACTTGAACGTCAGAGGTTGAGGGGCTGCCTGATAGAGATTTACAAAATTATGAGACATGGATAGAATGGATACTTGGAGCCTTTTTCCCAAGGTGCAAATGGCAATTATTAGGGTATGTAGATTTAAAGTAAAAGAGAAGAAGTTTAAAGGAGATGTGACAGACAAGTTATTTTACACAGAGGTTGGTAAGAGCCTGGAATACACTGCCAGAGGAGGTGATAGAAGCTGATTAAATAGCTCTAAAGACTGTAATCAGATCAGCCAGGTGGAGCTCATAGAATACAAGTTCCCTGATTGGACCAGATTAACAGCCCCAATTAGGGAGCCCTGGTCGACAGACAAGCATATGAGTGTCAGACATTCCGTTCAATCTGAGAGCTGGCCCGAAGGGAGCTCGGAGGAGAACGTGAGGTCTGCAGATGCTGGAGATCAGAGCTGAAAATGTGTTGCGGGAACAGCGCAGGTCAGACAGCATCCAGGGAACAGGAGAATCGACGTTTCGAGCATAAGCCCTTCTTCAGGAATCCTGAAGAAGGGCTTATGCCCGAAACGTCGATTCTCCTGTTCCCTGGATGCTGTCTGACCTGCTGCGCTGTTCCAGCAACACATTTTCAGCTCCGAAGGGAGCTAGATCAGTGCTAAGAACTCTCCATGCGTAAATAACTGGGTGTTGGGATACTGGCCTCTGTGGAGTTATTTCAACAGTAATGTTTAAGAGGTATCTTGACATATACATGAACAGGCATTGAATAGATGGATATGGACTGTGTGGAGGCAAAAGATTTTCAGTTTTGAAGGTGTTGTGTGTCGGCACAGGCTTGGTGGGCTGAAGGGCCTGTTCCTGTGCTGTACTATTCTGTGTCCTCTCATATTTTCACAGAAGAGTAAAGACAATAGTGAGTAAAAGTACATCACAATATCCTATTCATAGTTTTCACCTTTAAAGCTTCCTATTCTTGGTAATTGGTAGATTACTAGACAACACTAATAATACCAATAAATTGGAAAATGGTCATTCCTGATGATAGATGCAGTCACACAGTAAGAACAGCATGGAACCCATCCTCAGTTTTCATCTGCAAACTCACACAGAAAAGCAGAAGCTAGCAGACATATGGAAGCATTCAAGTAACTCTTGACAAACATCATACTCCACATTGACGGAGATGGAGTGTGCTGTTAATTCATTTTTACCTCACTGTAATGTGTCTGTCAAAATGCCCATAATTTGCCCAATATAGGAAGACAAACCACAAGTCTAATTTGGTGACATTATAATTTGTCCATTATGGATTAGCTTATGCAGAGAAAATAAGGCTACTTGAGTCTATCTGTGCTGCCGTGTTCTAATGTAAACAATGCCAGCAGCTACCAGGTTAAATCAAGCATCAGTCTCAATTATTAGGCATCTAGATAAAATAATTTGGAAAACAATCATTTTGGGGAATGAAAAATGGTAAAATGTTAAGTGCTTCACATGTGCTACTATGTAGGAATTTTGCTTCACATTCCTCAGGCATATGTTTTAGAATGTGTTTTATTGTCAAAGTCAAAGATAAAAATTGAGCAAAGAAGATGGAATGAAGGTGATGAGGAGAAAAGAGCACAGTTGAAGGTAAATAATTTATAGAGAGGTAATTTTCAACACAGAAGAATGGCAAAGTGGTGATATTCAGTTGCAGAAACAAGGGTATTAGGCATTTATGTAATTGGCTCAATAACATGAACCAAACCAGTCAGGGAACTTCACATGTGCTACAATCCAGGATGTGTCTTAACAAGTCCAATATCTGCTAGGGCCTTCTAAGACAATGTGTCATAGTGGTCAACACTGTGTTAAGCATTGCCTGTTCGCTTCGTGGCTCAGGAGCTCCACTCTAAAATTGTTGTCTCTGCTATATTTGTTGCAAAGAAACACAGTGGGCTGGATAGGTGCACAACTTGCTGATCTCAGTTTTCTGCAACTTCTTTTCTCAGCCAGCTGAGCTCTCGGTTTCTGCTCATCTCTTTCAAAGCCATTTTCAAACAATCATCTTCCAGCCATCTGTGACTGTCTTCCAGATGTTACTGTCAATGTCTATTATCTTCATCTTCTCACCTGCAAACATCAAAGGCTGAGGGGTGACCTTATAGAGGTTTATAAAATCATGAGGGGCATGGATAGGGTAAATAGCGTGGGAGAGTCCAAAATTAGAGAGTATTGATTTAGGGTGAGGGGGGAAAGATTTAAAAGGGACCTAAGGGGCAACCTTTTCACGCAGAGGGTGGTGCATGTGTGGAATGAGCTGCCAGAGGAAGTGGTGGAGGCTGGTACAATTGCAACATTTAAAAGGCATCTGGATGAGTACATGAATACACATGATTTAGAGGGATATGTGCCAAATGCTCGCAAATTGGACTAAATTTATTTAAGATTTTTGGTTGGCATGGACAAGTTGGACCGACAGGTCTGTTTCAGAGTTGTATATCTCTATAATTCTAAGTTGCCATGGAAAGAGATGATCACATTGATCAGCTTCGGTACAGAGTCGTTTTTCCCCAGCAGCATATGTGCAGCACATTTGCTTACATATGAGACAACGTATAAAGGAATGAGACTTGAAAAATTCAGGCGAGTCCTAGGGACTTACTAGATTTGTCAACATTGGTGTCCAGCAGCTTTATGGAATACAAAGACATAGGAGAATGGCACCAAACTGCCCATTGGTTCCATTCAAAACATTACATCCCAATCTTTCACTATATTCACACTGCTATTTTGCTTCTCCAACCTTGTACACAGACCCATTTGTAGCCTGATACCCACTAGCCAGTTCCATTCTTTAATTCTCTTCCTTAAAGAATTTAGTGATTACTTCCACTTGCTTGAAATTTATAGACAGGAAACTAGAGTTTTATGATATGCTATTTCCAAATACTCAACCCTATCACTTTACTTGAAGTGAAAGGATTAAAATTCTCAACTCAAGTTTTCTCTGGAGTGTCGGTTGCCGAGGGGTGACCTTATAGAGGTTTATAAAATCAGGAGGGGCATGGATAGGGTAAAGAGACAAGGTCTTTTCCCTGGGTTGGGGGAGTACAGAACTAGAGGATATAGGTTTAGGATGAGAGGGGAAAGATTTAAAAGGGACCTAACGGACAACGTTTTCATGCAGAGGGTGGTGTGTGTATGGAATGAGCTGCCAGAGGAAGTGGTGGAGGCTGGTACAATTACAACATTTAAAAGGCATCTGGATGGGTATATGAATAGAAAGGGTTTAGAGGAATATGGGCCAAGTGCTGGCAAATGGAACTAAATTAATTTAGGATATCTGATCGGCATGGATGAGTTGATCGAAGGGGTTGTTTCCATGCTGTACATCTCTATGACTAAGTTCTGAAATAGCTTGTGTCTAAATGCAGAATAAGAATTTGGGATATTAAATGAGAATTAACATTCATATCACATAAGAAGAATTCAAATTTCAGTTTGCTTCAAATCAAAGAGTAAATCAAAGACCTTCACAAACCATCAAAAAAACAGGCGAGCTCCTTCCACCCTTTCAATGCCATCTGAGGTACGGACTGCAGCCTGGAAAATTGTGCAAATGCACAGATGCATGTGGTTGGAAGTACCATGCAACTTTCTGGGATAAAATCAGCCTTGAAGCTGAAACCTTAACTTCTGAGATCAGGTTCCAGTTAGGGTTAGGGTTAGGATTGAAGTATAAAGTTAGAAGTGGCATTAAAAGACATAAAAGATAATCAGCAAATTCATGCAACTCTGAAATAAAGTGTTTCTTTTATATAGTAATTGGAAACTGACTTCTGAGCTACAAACGGAAATAGACAAGGCTAACCCCAATCTGCAATGCTCAAGGGCCAACCATTTATCTATATTTAGCAATAAATGAATGTCAGAAATTCATTTCAAGCATCCAATTGAAGAAGGCAATGATAGTTTATTGGCTCAGAGAAACAGGACTCTATATTTAGGTGGGAAAAATTGTATCTATATGATACAATTCTTATTCAAACAAACCTCACCACTTCCTAACGGCAGCATGAGGTATCAGCTGGTAAAATAATACAGGTAGAGTACCTCAAACCCAGCATTCAAAACAGGTCACGTTCAAAAACTGACTTTTTAAATCACCTTCCACGTGTCAACTTTAACATATAAAATTCATTTTTTTAAAAACCTGGACATTTCAGCTCAGTGCTGCATTGATGCAATGTAGATCTGGACTAGTTACTGGCTTTACTACTTCACACGTTGCCCCATGCTCCAAACAATCCTTGATCCCATTCAACCCGGTTTCACCTAAATTGTTCACTGTACGAATCATCTCACCTGAAATCCAAAAAATACAAGGCAAAAAAGGGCCATAAACAGGCCATTCAGACCTGCCATTCAATGAGATCATGGATGATCTGACAACCCTCAACTCCATTTTCCTGCCTCTTCCCCATAACCCTTGATTTCCTCACTGATTATGTATAAGCAAGACTGAGATAGACAGACTTTTAATTACCCAACCTCAATGACCCTCTGTGGTGAAGAATTATATAGATTCACTACCCTCAGAAAAGAAATTTCTCCTCATCTGTCTTAAATATGCAATCCCTTACTTTGAGATTATGCCCTGTGGTCCTAGATATTCCCAGAAAGAGACACAACTTTTGCATCTATCCTATCATGTCTCCTAAGTTACATGCTCCTAAATTCCAATGAGTAGAGACCCAAACTACTCAATCTCTCCTCATAAAAGAGTTCCTCCACACCAAGGTCAGCCTTCTCTGGACTACCTCCGATGGCAATATATCTTTCCTTAGATAAGGTGCTCACGTGTCATGTGTGATGGTTCCATGTGTCATATTGCTTGCCCTTCAGCTTCAATTATGGGCATGGATTGTGCAGTTTTAATCACGGTGAAATCATCAGTACTAGATAGCAAGAGTCTGCACTTGCAATGCTAAAATATGTAGGACCAGAAGATGTTGCCAGTTATTCACGACTCCCTCCTGGACAGGGAGCTTTTGAAGTCCTTGCAGATAGCAATCTTTGAAATCAGTTAAACTGACTTGAGCTTCTCCATTTATGCTGCAATATCTCTACAAAGAAAACTTTCTATTATGTCAAACGTTCAACAGCTCTGAAGTAAAACATTAAATATAAAAGTTAATGGTATTTTCTAATAGAACATAGAAGAATACAGCGCAGTACAGGCCCTTTGGCCCTCGATGTTGCGCCGATCCAAGCCCACCTAACCTATACTAACCCACTATCCTCCATATACCTATCCAATGCCCGCTTAAATGCCCATAAAGAGGGAGAGTCCACCACTGCTACTGGCAGGGCATTCCATGAACTTACGACTCGCTGAGTGAAGAACCTACCCCTAACTTCAGTCCTATATCTACCCCCCCTTAATTTAAAGCTATGCCCCCTTGTAATACCCGACTCCATACGCGGGAAAAGGTTCACACTGTCAACCCTATCTAACCCCCTAATCATCTTGTACACCTCAATCAAGTCACCCCTAAACCTTCTTTTCTCTAATGAAAACAGCCCCAAGTGTCTCAATCTTTCCTCATACGATCTTCCTACCATACCAGGCAACATCCTGGTAAACCTCCTCTGCACCCGTTCCAGTGCCTCCACATCCTTCCTATAGTATGGCGACCAAACCTGCACACAATATTCCAGATGCGGCCGCACCAGAGTCTTATACAACTGCATCATGACCTCAGGACTCCGGAACTCAATTCCTCTACCAATAAAAGCCAGTACGCCATATGCCTTCCTCACTGCACTATTTACCTGGGTGGCAACTTTCAGAGATCTGTGTACATGGACACCAAGATCCCTCTGCTCATCCACACTACCAAGTATCCGACCATTAGCCCAGTACCCCATCTTTTTGTTATTCTTCCCAAAGTGAATCACCTCACACTTAGCTACATTGAATTCCATTTGCCACCTTTCTGCCCAGCTCTGCAGCTTCTCTATATCCTGCTGTAACCTGCCACATCCTTCCTCACTGTCAACAACTCCTCCGACTTTCGTATCATCCGCAAACTTGCTCACCCAACCTTCTAACCCCTCTTCCAGGTCATTTATAAAAATGACAAACAGCAATGGTCCCAAAACAGATCCTTGCGGAACGCCGCTAGTGACGGTACTCCATGAAGAAACTTTGCCATCAACTACTACCCTCTGTCTTCTTCCATCCAGCCAATTCCTAATCCAAACCTCCAACTCACCCTCAATGCCATATCTCCGTATTTTCTGCAGTAGCCTACCATGGGGAACCTTATCAAACGCCTTACTAAAATCCATATATACCACATCTACCGCTTTCCCCTCATCAACCTCCTTCGTCACCTTTTCAAAGAATTCAATAAGGTTTGTGAGGCACGACCTGCCCTTCACAAAACCATGCTGACTATCCTTGATCACATTATTCCTATCCAGATGTGCATAAATCCTATCCCTTACAATTCTCTCTAAGGCTTTGCCCACAACAGAAGTGAGACTCACCGGCCTATAGTTACTAGGGTTATCCCTACTCCCCTTTTTGAACAAGGGAACCACATTTGCTATCCTCCAGTCTTCTGGCACTACTCCTGTAGACAAAGAGGACATAAAAATCAAGGCCAATGGCTCTGCAATCTCCTCCCTTGCTTCCCAGAGAATCCTAGGATAAATGCCATCAGGCCCAGGGGACTTATCTATTTTCACCTTTTCCAGGATTTCCAACACCTCTTCTCTACATACCTCAAAGCTATCCATTCTACTTATTTGTGACTCAGTATTCACATCGACGACAATGCCCAGTTCCTGAGTAAATACTGAAGAAAAGTATTCATTCAGTGTCTCCCCAATCTCTTCCGCCTCCACACGCAACTTCCGACTACTATCCTTGACTGGACCTATTCCTACCCTAGTCATTCTTTTATTCCTAACATACCTATAGAAAGCCTTAGGGTTTTCCCTAATCCTACCGACTAAGGACCTTTCATGTCCCCTCCTTGCTGCTCTTAGCTCTCTCTTCAGGTCCTTCCTGGCTACCCTATAACTCTCAATCGCCCCAATTGAACCTTCACGTCTCATCTTGAGATAAGCCGCCCTCTTCCATTTAACAAGGGATTCCAATTCCTTATTAAACCATGGCTCCCTCGCACGACCCTTTCCTCCCTGCCTGACAGGTACATAATTATCAAGGACACTCAATAGTTGCTCCTTGAACAAGCTCCACATATCATTTACACTCTTGCCTTGGAGTCTACTTTTCCAAGCCACACATCCTAAGTCATGCCTCACCGCATCATAATTTCCCTGACCCCAGCTATAACTCTTGCCCTGTAGTACACACTTATCCCT
The DNA here is from genome assembly GCF_037043375.1 of Chiloscyllium plagiosum. NCBI lineage: Eukaryota > Metazoa > Chordata > Chondrichthyes > Orectolobiformes > Hemiscylliidae > Chiloscyllium > Chiloscyllium plagiosum. The sequence continues at coordinate 139,145,517 of NW_028270142.1, forward strand.
CTCCATCACGAGTGTAAAAATCACCGAATTATGGTCACTATCCCCAAAGTGCTCACCTACCTCTAATTCTAACACCTGGCCTGGTTCGTTACCCAGAACCAAATCCAGTATGGCCTCACCTCTCTTCTTTCTTTTCTCACGTGCATGTACCTACGCATATAGCTTTCTTTAGAAATGTGACTGATAATTACATTTCATTTCCTAACTTGCTGTCTAAGAATTCTTCAATGTGATTGACTACTTTGACTGCTCAGTAACATCATTGTTGCTGGATCCTTGGAGCTCCCCTACATTTTGAGGTAGAATGAAAAAGGGAGGAGATGCACCTTCAAGGGCAGATTTGAGATTAGCAGCAGTTTGGTACTGATTGCAAACCTTTAACAATGCTTGTAAACCTGTGGAGAAGTTTGTGAAGCTGAAAACAGAACTAAATGGTCAGAGGTAGGTGGGAAGTTAATATAATGTCTTTTTGCACCTTCACCCTTATGGAGAGGCTTCCAGATATTGTCTTTGAGCCCAAAGGTAGCAATGCAAGTAGCCACCATTTAGTGACACCATCATTCCTGCCAGATTGAAGAGAGGGTGATTACTCCATCAGTCATGCCCAAGGACTGCTGTTGCCATAAATGGCTGGGATTTAATTTACAAAAGAATCTGTTTGTTGGTAATCACTTTCAATAAACTCCAGAAATAGCCTGTTTTTGCTTTGTTGTTTACTAAGTAAATAAACTTAGTTTACTTTGCTGTTTGGCTGCAAGTCCAATTCACAGGTTGTCATAATTTGAGGAGTATGACTAGAGGTTAGAAGTGTATGGAAACTGCATCAACTTATATAATGGATTATCTTAGAGAGAAGATCTTTTCACAAGGCATAAAAGTAAGTATCAACTTGTCCAGATATTGGAGATTTTTTTTAAAGAAAAGGCTTCTCTCCAGTAAAAGTTCCGCAGAAACATTTACACCAAAGAACTTCTCTGTTAAAAGTGAAGCATAAAGTTGATTAGAATGCTTGGCAGCTAGATTTCGAATTCAAAAGGTGTTTGTAGAAAAATGTTTGCTTTTTTCAAGTCTCGTGAAAATTAACCAGTATTCAAATTCAACAGTGTTTCGTGAAATTCATTTGTGGGATGTGCGTGTCGCTGGTTGGCCAGCATTTTCTGCCCAATGTTGTCCTTGGATACAACTGAATATCTTGCTTGGCCATTTCAGAAAGCAGTTAAGGCTCAACCATATTTATGTGGATCTGGATTCACACACAGACCAGCAATTCCCATCCCCAAAAGACATTAGTGAACCAGATGGGTCTCTGGATGAGAAGTGGCAGATGGAGTTTAATTCAGATAAATGCGAGGTGCTGCATTTTGGGAAAGCAAATCTTAGCAGGACTTATACACTTAATGGTAAGGTCCGAGGGAGTGTTGCTGAACGAAGAGACCTTGGAGTGCAGGTTCATTGCTCCTTGAAAGTGGAGTCACAGGTAGATAGGATAGTGAAGAAGGCGTTTGGTATGCATTCCTTTATTGGTCAGAGTACAGGGGTTGGGAGGTCATGTCGCGGCTGTACAGGACAATGGTTAGGCCACTATTAGAATATTGCGTGCAATTCTGGTCTCCTTCCTATCGGAAAGATGTTGTGAAACTTGAAAGGGTTCAGAAAAGATTTACAAGGATTTTGCCAGGGTTGGAGGATCTGAGCTACAGGGAGAGGCTAAACAAGCTGGGGCTATTTTTCCTGGCGCATCGGAGGCTGAGGGCTGACCTTATAGTGGTTTACAAAATTATGAGGGGCATGATAGGATAAATAGGCAAAGTCTTTTCCCTGGGGTCGGGGAGTCCAGAACTAGAGGGCATAGGTTTAGGGTGAGAGGGGAAAGATATAAAAGAGACCGAAGGGGCAACTTTTTCACGCAGAGGGTGGTATGTGTATGGAATGTGCTGCCAGAGGAAGTGGTGGAGGCTGGTACAATTGCAACATTTAAGAGGCATTTGGATGTGTATATGAATAGGAAGGGTTTGGAGGGATATGGGCCGGGTGCTGGCAGGTGGGACTAGATTGGGTTGGGATATCTGGTCGGCATTGACGGGTTGGACCGAAGGGTCTGTTTCCATAAGACCATAAGACATAGGAGCGGAAGTAAGGCCATTCGGCCCATCGAGTCCACTCCGCCATTCAATCATGGCTGATGGGCATTTCGACTCCACTTACCCGCATTCTCCCCGTAGCCCTTAATTCCTTGTGACATCCATGCTGTACATCTCTATGACTCTATGGATTACTCACTCAAGACAATACCATCAACCACTTGTGAGAGGAGCTGGACATATAAACTCAGAATAACATTTAGATAGAAGATGTGGGTGGATGTGTGTGCGAGAGAGAAAGAGAATGAAAAACGGAGAGAACAGCTGTGCTTCACACCTCGAATTTAATAACAGAAATATTTAATTATCAATTTACTTCACCAGCTGTAGTACAATCAGAAAGAGCAAGTTTAATTTTTGAATGAAAATATTCATACGAAAATGATTAACATCTCACCTCTGCAATTCGCAAAAATCTGAGAGCTCCATGCCTCTTCCCCAGTTTTTTGAAATAAAATAATTCCCATATTCCCAATGAACTTATGCCATGTAACTACTTATAAACGACTGGTTTTTCCACACATATTTTATCATGTTACATTACCAAATTTGACTCGGAGTAGCACTGCTCAATCAATGTGAGAGGATGTGCTGTTTTATAACATCAGGAGACAATGATGCCAGAGAACAGGAGCATGCTTAGTTTTTAAGAATCTGAAAACTTAGATATTAGGTAAAAGAATGAAGCTACAAGGTTCATAATTTAAAACAAAAGAATTTTACTACAACTGGATCAAAAAAACCTGAATCCTAATAAATCTAATCTACACTACTTTAAATAGTCAGTTATTCAAAGGCAGAATGAACTGTTACTGATAATTTGGATCTCAACTCCTTTCACACACCTATGAGCCTCAAATCTGATACTCATCAAAAATGTAAAGATTAAGCACTTGATCTGAGTACTGTTTCAACAATTTTTATGTAGGCTGTAATTTCTTGAGCTTTCTGTTTACTTCTAGCAAGATAATCCCTTCAAATATCTTCTAACTTCCCAAAGAGTCTAAATTCCCCATCCAACACAGACATCTCTGGCATCTGAAATGTAGCCAACAAGAGTCACAACTCTCCACCTTATGACACATGAGTCATAACACAAGACACAATACTTATCAACTCTACTAATTTATTATGATTAGAAAAACGCAGTTGGGTATTGCTGAAAAAAAAAGAGATTTTATCAAAGCTTTTCATCTTGCAATCATCAGAACAATATACAAGATTTACCAGATAAAGGGAAAACAAATCTTATATGGAATGACCAGAAAATTTGTGATTGGACAACATGTTAAACAGCCCTTAGTGTGTGAAGAATTACACCGACAACCAATTCAGGATTGCCAGCTGAACCCGCAGTATGCTGCATCTGCAAGTATTGGAAGTAACAATACAAATACACAAGGTCTTGCCAGAACGTCATGTGCAGATAGAAAGAGCATGTCATACACTGTTCCTGTCTTAATTCAACAAAATAGGTGACAACCATTCCCTGGTTCATTTCTCAGGGGAGCACCTTGATCAAGTAGACACACCCTGACTGGTTTGAAGTTAAACAAATATTGGCAGTTAACTGTCACTCATGATCTGACAGATACATCCTTAATAGCAATGCCTCTACCAATCAGAGTCCACTTGTCAATCAACCTTCATTCTCACCTCATACAGTATAAATGTCGTTTTTCCTTTACTTGGTAATTCTTGCAAATTATCTCACTTTGAAAAAAGCTTTGAAAAATTGAGAGGCATTTTTCAGCAATATTCCACAGCAGTCCTTAGGGTCTAAGAACACTCTCAGTGCTGTTTGGAAAGGAGTTCCAGGACTTTTTGCCAGAGGATCAGTAAAAAGGTGATATAGTTCTAACTCAAGATGATGTGAGGTTAGGAAAAGAATCTTCGGGTGGTGGTATTCCAATGTATCTACTACCTTGTCCTACACAGAGTGGAGGACATAGGTTTGGAAGGTACCATCAGAAGGAGCTCACTGAATGACTATATTGCATCTTGTATGGTACATACTGCTGCCACTATGCTTTAATGGTGAAGAGAATGATTCTGTGATTCTGAGTGAATGCTGAAGGTGCTGAACTGGGTACTAGACAAGCAAACTGCTTTGTCCTGGATGCTGTAATAATTTGTGTGTTGTTGGAACTGCATTTATCTAGGGTGGCAGAAAGTTTTCCACCACATTCATGATGTGGGCCTTGTAGACGATGGCTAGTAGGGAGGGAACAGTTGAGTTGCAAAATGGAGATTCACAGCATCTGACCTGCCCTTATATTCCTGGTTTTTGTATGCCTGAAACAGTTTGGTTTCCAGTCTTTGATAACCCCAGGATGTTGCCAGTAGGTGATTCAGCAGCGATGCTGCTATTTAAATTCAAAGACAATGATTAAATTCTCCAATTGTTGGTGAAGGTCATTTCCTGAGACTTGGCATCATTCGAAGTCTGATGTTGTCTGGGTTGATCCAGTTGCAGATAGACACAGACAAATATATCTGAAGAGTTTTGTATGATGCTAAACATTATGCTGTCATCAGTGAACACTTTCCATTTCTGGCCTTATGGTGGAGGGAAGGTCATTGATGGAACATCCAAAGATGGTTGTGCCATGGATACTATGCTGAGAACCTCCCGTAGTGATGTCCTGGCACTAAGACATTGACCTCCAACATCCACAATCATCTTAGTTATGACCACAAACAGCAGAGAGGTTGTCCCCTTGATTACTATTGACAATTTACAAGTAGCTGTACAACTATCCATAAGTTTGAGGGACAAAACAACTTAAGCATTTATACTATATTAGCACTTAAAGTCTTCAACCATACACCAAATTCCAGGGTACACATCTGCCACCATCCACAAAAGGTGAACAGTATCTCTGTATCAGGACAAATTAGTTAACAGTTGTAAAATGGAAGGTTTACAGGTGCAACACAGCATTGTTACAGTTACCCAACTGTCATAGAAGAGGCATGCTTATGACAAAAGAATAACAGAATCAGCAATCTCACAAGAAATGCACGGTGTCCAAAATTCAAATAAGTCTATTTTAGGATTGTCAATCTTTTGTGGGCTGTAAGATTTTTGATAGTTATCTGTGCTTGTATTCAGACCTCACTATTGAACAGAATAATCTACTTTTCAATTTACTCACTTAAATAAGCTTGGGTTTGCAGTTATTGCCACTAAATTTCAAAGCACATGTGCCATTGGCAAAATTAGTTTCCAGTTACAAACACTATTTTTCTGCTCACACAAGATTTGATTGATAAAGGTTTTCAGAGTTTTTTAAACTCAGTTGCACATTTGAAAGTAATAGCAAATCACCTGATAAAAAGCATTGGTTAAAGAATTGTGAAATCAAAAACAAGTTTTTTAAAATTTGCTGAACCAGCACTCCACATCCAATTCATCTATTCATTAATAATCATAGAAAGGTGCAACACTGGAATTTGAAAACAGCAAACACTTAGGGGTTCATTTTTAAAGAATCTACCAGTGACATGTATTTTATTCAGTATAGGTCTGAAAAGTCAGATGCCTGACCATAAATCCAATTTTCTGACCAGCAATTTGGGTTAAATAATGAAACTACACTAGAGGTTTCATTTCAATGAGTAAGTTTGATTAAGACAGCTCCGGAGCTAATTGTCATGTATTCCAACAAAGCTCTGTCAGCCTCACTCGTGCAAAGCAGATGCACAGGAGTTTCGTGGAATGCTATGCTTGGAAAAGCTTCTGAAAGTTTCCAAACTAGGATTAATCATGGTTGCTAGCTTGTAAAAGAAGAAATGCATTGACTTTGCTTCTCTCCATCATTCACACTTTGGATGGAGAGGCATGGGCCTCACTGTATTAATTTGGGGTCTTCCTCTATGTAGCATACACCCGTGTTTTGACCCGAAAGCCTGCAGCCCCAAACAGTGCACCTCACTTTCAGTGCTCTTTCTGGAACAGCATCTCCAACTCTCCACATCGATAGAGGAAGCAGTGATATAACATTTCTACATTATAAATATGTGGTCAAGTTTTCCTTTTAGCTTTTGCAGAGTTATTATTTGCTGCATTTTGCATTCTCCAGCTAAATATCCTTTTGGGCTGATCATCACTAAGCCAAGCTTCTTCATACGTCAGGAATTTATTAAGACTTGGGAGAGGGGCTTCCATCATAAAATGTAATGTAGCCTTCTCTGATGTCATCAGCAAAACTGAACCCCATTATAGGCCTTCAAAGCCCCACTTTAGTTTGAGTTGCAAACTGTTGCTGTTTTAAATGCCTACAAATATTATTTCCAACTCTATCTAGTTACCACTTGTTACCATAAGCTCATGGTATAAATCCAGTGCTGCTGCTGCTTTGTAGAATGTTTTCCAAGTATTATTGCCTTGTGCCGTGAAAGTTGCAATAATGTTTTAAATGTTATACAGACTTAAGAAAAATCATCACAACTCTCTAGAAATGCCACACACAGTGTGGGTAAGAGCTCCATGAAATCAATTCCCCCAGTTAGAATATCCAAATGAAGAATGATGAGGTTTACTACTGTGCTGAGAATAAATTGCTCCATGTCTGATTTGTTGAGGAAATTAAAAGATCCCAATTTTGTGCCATTTTTAACAAGTGGTTTACATTCAGTAGCTTCAGATTCTCCAGAAAACACTTAACAGTATCCCTGTTTCTGTCCCTGCAGACGTTGCTGAACCTTGATTCAGACCATTATTAAGATGATGGTGATGTAAACAAAAGCTAGTTCATTCTGACTTTGGTTCGCCTCTGTTTGGATGCAAAGTCCACTCCCAATTCTCGTAAGCAATCCATTCTTGAAGGTTATCATTTACTGTAGGAAGTGGTTAGCAATGCATCACTACCTCAAAGAGCAAGTCTGTACCCAGGTTTACTGTTTTCTACTCATTCATTTTCTTTGTTTAAATAATGTCCACTACTTGACAGCTGCATATATATTGATAATATAAACAGTTCACTTTACCATTCGCTTGAGTGAGATAACCCTTACACCCACAGTAGTATTTTATGTACTTAAAAACTGCCACACTGCAGCAGAATTTTCTTTTGAAGTTTCATTCTTGCATATGGTAAGTTGGTATAATGAATGAAATCTGTCTTTACTGATTGCAAGGACTGTCAAACTTCAACCGTGGATGACATTAGATTCTGACATTTGTGTTTCACATGAAGGAATTCCTAGTTCAATCATATTTGTATTTGGCAGGATTTGATAATCTCCCAAATATAAATACAATCAGGGCGTTAGTCAGAAGCTGGACTTGTGAATTGTGTTCTTGTTAGAGTGAAGTTGTGAACTTGAGGGGAGCACCTCACTTGCACCTGTAATATAGTCATTGATAACATCAAAAGAAGTGCCGCTGAACTGCATACATTTAAATCTAATGCATTAACGAGATTAAGCCAGCTAGTGGAAGTGGACAGGCTAGTGGGAATGTCTACACGCACAAATTTTCAGACCACCAACATTGAATCTTTTCCATTCAGTGTAGCAGTGCTATTGTCCTATCTTTTTTCTACAAAGAATCAAGAGACTACAAGAAACTTGGAAAGTAGATGAGTGGATGCTTAGAAGAAGTTGATTGCATAGCTTTAGCCTGTAAATCTCTTCAGATGTTGCTTGCATCAATCCTCAAGCAATTTTTTGTCAAATAAAAACAAAGAAACACCCAATGATTTATTTCTCTCAATTCAGGTGCACATAGTGGATTTGTTTTCCATTTCCTTACTACCATGACATCAATTTTCCACCAACAGAAATCATATAAAATAACTAAACCTCTTAAAATAAATGGGACTTTTAAAATATAAATTGTTGCATAGCTATAGAATAACTGCCAGGAGATTTTCTGATGATCAGAACATACCAGAACCTCCAATCCTTCAATATTAAATCCTAAAATATAATTCATTTAATGGCTGGTCATAAAGCTAGTCAAACTTTCAGCTGCATGACTCAGTAGTACATTAAAGCAGGCATTAAGATTGAAGTCCCTGGGTATACCAGTTCAGTGTCTATGCTTGAGTTAAATAATCTACTTTGAAAGACCTGGAGTACTTCCAGGTTCTGAATTTGAATCCATCTTAAATTATTATAACTAGTCATTCACCCATGGCTTTTTACAAGTCCAGTCAAGAACTTGTGCAATATTTAGGTCCTGTCAGTATTGTGGTTAACTGGACAATGGCAAGAGGAATCGGCAAATTGGAAAAAGAAGAGGAGGGGGCAGGTTAGGAGAAAAAGGGTGAGTCAAGAGACAACACTGGAGCACAGAGGGAAGAGAAGAGGAAGGAAGGGAAAGAAAAAGGAAAGAGGCTTTGATTGAAATTTATATGATAGTGAAGGAAATAGATTGTATTCAACTTCACAATTTGTTCCAATTAAATAGGTTAGGGAGAATCAGATGTCTCAACTTTACACTGTATAAGATGTTCTAGATTAGTTATCAGTAGGTGGTTCTCGACTCAGGATTGTGAACGCCTGCAACATTCTGTGAAGGACAGTGTTTTGCTGAATTCCTTCAAGTTTCTGTTTTTGGCTGGGGAGGAAATCATTTCTTAACAGGTCAGTTTATTCAGGAATTCAGGGCAGAACGATCTCCTGGACTACTTTCAATTGCCTCGGGGAGTCAGTGAGTAATCACAGATTTTTTTTCCATACACTGGCTCTGGTTTTTATCAGTTTTTTTCAGTGCCGTTGATGGCTTAGCTGTACAGGTGAGTGGAAAATCAGGAAAATAATAATGGTTGGAGAATCACTTCCTAAGAGCAGCTAGGCATTTCTGCAGTTCCAAGCGTGACTCCAGGATGCTATTTTGCCTCACTGAGTCAAGAATGTCACTGACTGGCTGCAAAGAATTCTGAGGGAGAGAGGGAGAACAGCCAGAAGTCAAGGTTCATATTATTATGAATGAATCATACAATCAGAACACTGCAGAAAGAGGCCTTTCAGCCCATTATGTCGTCACTAGCTGTCTATGCATTTTGACTTTATGCCAAACTGTTGCCTCTTTCCTGTAAACCTGAACATAATTTTAGTTTATATAATTATCCAATGCCTTCTCGACAGTCTCAATTGAACCTCCATAATACTTTTAGGTGATGCAGTTCTGCCCCAAACGATTTGCTTTGTGAAAAAAAAATCACACCTTGCATTTACATCTTTTGCAAAACACTTCAAAACCGTGGCCTCAGATTCTTGGTCAGATTACAGCCAGGGATAACAACTCATCAGACTGACGTGGTTCTAAAACCTTCTATCAAATCCACTCTCAGCCTCCTCCTCTCCAAGAAAAACAGTCTCAACTTCTCCAATCTTTCCTCATCACTTAAGTTTCTTAACCCTGGAGCCATTCTTGTGAACATCTTCTGTACTATCTCCAGTGAATTCTTCCAAAAGAGTAACCCAAACTATCCAAAATACTTCTGCTGAAGTCTAACCAGTGTCCTATACAGGTTCAGCACAACCTCCCTGTTGTTGTACTCCACGCTCCTATTAATTAAGCCAATATGCTTTATTAATGGCTCTCTCGATCAATCCTGCCACCTTTAAAAACTTCTGCATATATTCATCCAGGTCTCTGATCCTGCACACCCATAACAAGAATGCCCCTTATTAGTGCATTGTGTCTCCACAGTCCTTTTAAAAATATGCATCACATTAGATTTTTCTCCATTAAATGTTGTGCTTGCCACATGCTTAGCGAATATCGCTACAATACTGGCACCAATGTAATAATAGAACCACAGTCAATCAGAATCAGTGAGGAAATTCTCCATTGGTTGGAATCGGACCTGACACAAAAGAAGATGGTGGTGATTCGTAGAAGTCAGTTATCTCAACTTCAGAACATCTCCCGAGGAGCTTGTCAGGATTGGGTCCTTAGTCCAACCCAACTTCAACTATTTCAATGACCTTTCCTCCATCATAAGATCATAGTAACATCTGAGGCACACAAGTAACAAGTAATGGTCACCTGAAACAAGAGAGAATGTAACCATTACCCTTGATTTGGAGATGCCGGTGTTGGACTGGGCTGTACAAAGTTAAAAATCATACAACACCAGGTTATAGTCCAACAGATTTATTTGGAAGCACTAGCTTTCGGAGCACTGCTCCTTCATCAGTTGATTGTGGAGTATAAGATTGTAAGACACAGAATTTATAGCAAAAGTTTACAGTGTGATGTAACTGGAATTATATATTGAAAAAGACCTGGATTCTTCATTAAATCTCTCATCTGTTAGAATGACCATGTTGGTTTCAGTTCTTTCATATGTAAATCACAAAACTTTTTTTGAAAATGTTACATTCTCAAGTGAACTTTAACAATTGGTGTCATGTTGGCCCAGATAATGTATTGAAGGTGTGAGTTTCCTTGTGAGATTCTATGCCACAATGGTCAGATTATAATATAAAAAATTAATTTACAGAATCTTACATGGATTCATGCAGTTTTTGAGCAAAGTAAAATGTAATTCTGCAAGTACAGATTCACCCCACAAACGTGTGTGTGTGTACACACATAGACCCTCTCTCTCACACACATACACTCCCACACGCACCATGTCACAGACTTATACCCCTTTGCACTCTCACTCAAACACATACACACTCTCACAGACACTCATAAACCACTCACCACTCCCACACACATAAAGGTTTGTGGGGTGAATCTGTACTTGCAGAATTACATTTTACTTTGCTCAAAAACTGCATGAATCCATTTTTTTTAGATTAGAATCTGACTGACCATTGTTGCACAGACAGTCTCACACAGGGAAGCTCACACCTTCAATACATTATCTGAGCCAACATGACATTGTTAAACTTCACTTGAGAATACAACTTTTAAAATGTTTTGTGATTTACATATGAAAGAACTGAAACCAACATAGTCATTCTAACAGATGAGAGACTTAACAAACAATCCAGGTCTTTTTCAATATATAATTTCAGTTACATCACACTGTAAACGTTTGCTATAATTCCTGTGTCTTACAATCTTATACTCCACAATCACCTGATGAAGGAGCAGAGCTCCAAAAGCCAGTGCTTCCAATAAAACCTGTTGGATTATAACCTGGTGTTGTGTGATTTTTAACCATTACCCTTATCATTCAATGGTGTTATCATCACTGCATTCTCCATTATCAACTTCCTAGGGAGGTTACCACTGACCAGAAACTGCATTGGATGAGCAATATAAGTGGCTACAATAACAGGTCAGAAGGTCGGGATCATTCAGTGAGTAATTCACCTTCCATCACCCCAAAGCCTGTCCAATATCTACAAGGCTCAAGGAGGAGTATGATGGAATACTCCACTCTTGCCTGGAAGAATGTAGCTCCAACATTTTTCAAGAAGCTTGACATCACGCAAAGCAAAGCGACCAAGTTGATTGACACCACATTCACAAATCATCAGCCTGCTTCGACTGTTCCAACTTTTTTTTAAAAACCAAAGGCCTCGCAACCTGTTTACTCTATTGACTTAGAGCAGACTGCTCGGGATCTCTGTCTCAACATTTTTTCATTAAAAAACTCAGGACAAAATATACCTCTTAAAGCCATAGTATCATCACAATAACAATGGGGAACTTGGAAATTTCAGATGGGTGACTGAATATTTTGCATCAGTACAGTAGAAGACAGTAACAGCATTCTAAAATTATTAAATAATAAGGAATAAAATAATAATAACTAATACAATAATTATCACAAAAGAAAAAGTGCTAGGGAATCTTATGAGGCTAAAGACAGATAAATCCCTTGAACCTGATGGGATGCATCTGAGGACACTAAAGGAGTAGCCACACAGATAGTGAATGCACTAGTTGTAATCTTCCAATAATCCTTAGATTCTGACACAGTTTCAGCAGATTGGAAAACTGCCAACGTAACACCTTTCTTTAAAAAGCGATGGAGGCAAGGAGAAAACAGGTAAGTATAGGCCAGTTAGCTTAACATCAGCAATTGGGAAAACGTCAGAGTCTGTTATAAAGGAGGTAATAGCACAGATTTTAGAAATACAAACTAGATCAAGCAGATTCAATATGGTTTCATGAAGATGCATAAAAATGCCTGATAAATATACTCAAATTCTTTGAGGAGGTAACAAGCAGGAGAAATAAAGGGAATCAATGGATGTAATATATTTGGATTTTCAGAAGACATTTGATAAAATACCACACATTAGGCTTTAATAAGATAAGTATACAAGGTATTTGAGGTAGTATATTCATATATAGATGATTGGCTAACTAGCAGAAGATAGAATTGGGATAAGTAGACCATTTTCAGCCTGGCAACCTATAACCACTGGAGTGCCACAAGGGTCGGTACAGAGGCTACAATTATACACAATATATATAAATGACTTGATAAAGCATGACGCTGGAAAAGGCACAGCAGATCAGACAGCACCCAAAGAGCAAAAGAGTTGACGTTTCAGGTAGGACCCTTGCCCAAAATGTCAACTGTCTTGCTCCTTGGATGCTGCCTAACTTGCTATGCCTTTTCCAGTACCACGCTTTATTGACTCTAATTTCTTCAGCATCTGCAGTCCTTCTTGTCTCCTATACAAATGATTGGATAAGGAAAGTGAATTACGATCGTTATAAAGGTGTAAGGGGTACTGTACCTTTAAGAGAGTTAAAAGTTAGCAGAACTACCTGAAACAGCACCAAGTGTTCTGAACAAGATATCATGTTACCTTTTGGTCCCCTAGCTAATATAACTGGTTGCCTGGAAATGACAAAACAAATTTGAATTTGGCCAATCAGTTTAAATTGTACCCCAAAACACCAACCTCCAATCAAATTCGAATTTAGTATGTTGGCAATATTAAAAACTAATGAAACAATCTGACACTGTGGGGTAAAAGACCGGGAAAAATTGAACAGTTAGGGGAGAACTGTCAAACCACTAGCATGTACAGGCTGCCTAAAAAATAGCTCTCTGAAAGGTACCTTGATCGATCAGTGATGTGTGAAACAGAAATTCCTAACAAGGTGAAAAGAAGACAGAGGAAGATATAAAGAGAAGCTTCGACACCTAGCTGATTTTGAAATTTAAATTTCTGATATATTTTAATCAGGATTACTGCCCGGGATAAAGCGTTTCTGTGTTGCTGGTTTAAATTAAGCCGGAGTGGGAGTAACCTGTGTCGTAACACTATAGCCAGGTTTACAGATGATACAGATGAATAGGTGGGAAGGCAAGTTGAGGATGTCAAAGAGATATAGACAGGTTAAGTGAGCAGGCAAAAACTTGGCAGAAGGAATATAAAATAGAAAAATGTGAGATTCTGCACTTTGAAAAGAGAATAGAAGAGCTGGATATTATTTAAATAGAGGAAGACAGCATTGGAATGTCAAAGTCCTTATGTACGGATCATAAAATGTTAGCATCTAAGTTCAGCAGGTACAAAGAAAGGCAGATGGGGTTGACTATAAAATAAGTTTTGCTAAAACAACACAAGGCACTCATCAAACCATAGCTGGAAAACGGTGGATAGTTCTGGGAAAGTCACCAAAGGAAAGATATAATTGCATTGGAGGTAGTGCAGAGAAGGTTAACCAGGCTGACATCATTTATGGAGGGACTGGCTTATGAAGGGAGGTCAAGTAGGTTGGGCATGTACCCATTGGCGTTTAAAAGAATGAGCGGTTACTTTATGGAAACACGAGATTCTTAGGGGACTTGACAAAGTGGATGTGGAAAGTTTGGGGAGAATCTAAGACCAGACAGCATATTCTCAGAATAAGGGGTTGCCCATCTAAAACAAAAATTAAAGCAAATTTCTCCTCTCAGAGGATAGTCCATCTGTTGAAGGCTGTCCAAGCTGTGTCAGTAATTATATTCAAGGCCATGGTAGACAGCTTTTTTTTAAAATCAGTAAGGGAATCAAGGGTTATCAAGAAAAGGCATTAAAGTGGAGATAAGCATTTTCAGATTGGCTTTCAAAACATTGAGTGGCGGAGCTGTGTTTATGAGCTGAATGGCTTACTTCTGCTCCTCTGCCTTTTGGTCATACTTTGTTCTTCATCCCAAGAATGCGATAACTTGTTTCAGTTACCGATCCACAATACAAAATTATTACACATTAATACAATAAATGAAAAAAGGTAAGCAATTCTAGAAATACAAAGATTATTTTGCAAGGTGAAGGTGTGTTTCTATATGCAATGACAGCTACTACCTTTCAGACTGAATTGAATGAAATGCCTATAACAGTGCCACCTCTAGGCACAATAGGCATTGCAGGTAAAAAGGTTCACTCTTAAAGTGAACAACTCCATTAAAAAGTTTACAGAAGATTTTCCGTGCGTCGCCATTAATTGTAATATAGGAGAAAATAAGAGGAGAAAAATGCTAAGTTTCCTGTGACATATCCTGAACTTTCTTCATTTCCTAACTCACACAATCCCATTTGCCAATAACCTGTTGACCTACCTGGCCTCTAATTTTAATGGCATTTTAAGTGGAAAGTTCTTATCCTTGTTTCTAAATCCTTTCATTGTTTCACCTCTCCTTTTCAGTTAATTTCCTTCAGCTTTAAAATTCTCAGGTCTCTGGACTCTTTCAATATGAGTCTCTTACACACCTCCAACTTTAATTGTTCTATTGTTGTCAGCCATGCCTTCAGCTATCTGGACTCCAAGCTCCAGTAAAACTTCCCTAAACCTCACCACCGCCTTTTTCTCCTTTAGTAGGCTCCTTAAAACCTCTCTTTGAACAAGCTTTTACTCACCTTTTTGTTGCTCAATGGCAAATCTTTTTAATAATACTCAATGCAGATTTATTGTTTAACTTGAAAAACTGAACAAATTTGATGCTCTCACCTTAACAAAGCAAATTATATATAAACTCTCCATCTGTTACTGTCAGAACTATGTGTACTACTTTCTTCTATTGGCGTACAATGCACACAGTGTAATGGAGGGCCAAGTACCTGGATAGCTTTATTCTTCCACTGTACCAAATTCCCAATCTCAGGCAAGGTCAGACATCTCAAGAATATAAAAAGGGAAAACAAAATGGAAGGTTTGGAATCACTCTGTTGCATCCCTACTGCCAGAAGGGCATTGCAAATGTCTGGAAGAATAGCATCTGAACCACTCAACAGAAAAAAAACATAACCCAGTCGAAAATTAAAAGAAAAGTTCCAAGTGAAGTGCCCTCACAGAGAAAGGAGTGACAATTGGCCCCGATAAATGCAACTTTTAAGGCATTCTGCATTGAAACCATCCACTGAACTTGTGAAAACCTTTACAACTGCTGTGAAAATTTGGCTTTAAACTATTGTCCATGTCACAGAAACAAATATCTTAACTAACAGTATATCTATTGCACAGTGAAACGGAAATAACACAGCAACCTCAGGCAACAGCACAAGCATGAAAAAAATCAAAAGTTGGAAGGTGTTGCAAGACCATCATGGACATCGACTGCACCATTAACTAAAAAAAAGCATCTCATTAATCTGGCTTTCTATACAAGTGTATTGCTCAAAAAATGGTTCCAGGAATGAGAAACTTCAATAATGAAGATAGATGGAAGAAATTGAGACAAACAGAAAATGCTGGAGAAACGCAGCAGGTCTGCCAGCATCTGAAAAATCTGAAGAACTCTTAATAGTCATACCTGACTCAAAAGGTCAACTCTGTTTTTCTCTCTCCACAGATGCTGCCAGATCTGCTGAGTTTCTCCAGCATTATCAATTTTTCATATTTCCACCATCCGTGATATTTTACTTTTTACTGAAGAAGCTTGGATTGTTTATTTAAGAAGTTAAGACTCTTCTACTTAAGAATAGAAGACTGAGAATATATTAGTAGAGCTTTTTAAAATCTTGAGGAGGCTGAATACAGTAAATAGAATGATAGAAGAATAGAATCCCTACAGTGTGGGAACAGGCCATTTGACCCAGCAAGTCAACATTGACCCTCCAAAGAGTAACCCACCAAAAAACCCATTCCCCTACCCTATTACTCCACATTTACCCCTGAACAATGTCCTAACCTACACACCCCTGAACACTATGGGAAATTTAGCATGGCCAATTGACCTAACCTGCACATCTTTGGATTGGGAAGAGTTGTTTCCATTTGTTAACAAGAACAAGAGGGCACAAGATTTAAAGTGATGCGCAATAAAAGTAAGAAAATACTCTTACACATAGTGACAAATTAGGGTATGGAATGTACTGCCTGGAAATATCATGGAATCAGGTTCAATTGAGGCATTCGAGTGGCACTAGATTATTATTTGGATAGAAACAGTGAGCAAGGACATGGGAAAAAGCAGATTAATTGATACTAGATAATGATACATGTTGGAAGAATTGGTGCAGACACAATAGAACAAATGGCCTCCTTTTGCACCAAAACAATTCTGTGCTTCTGTGATTGAACAGTATGCAAGTTTGTACTTGTGTAGTCGGTGTGAACTAAACTTGACAAAAATATTATTATATTACTATGACAAAACATGAATCTAAGACAACCTCTCCAAGACTGAAAACATGAGGTGGTGGTGGCGGCAAAGTTGTAATACCACTGAACTAGTAATCCAGAGGACAGAATTAGAGGCAGCATGGTGACTCAGTAGTTAGCACTGCTGCTTCACAGCGTCAGGCGCCTGGGTTCGATTCACACCTCGGCCAACTGTCTGTGTGAACAGTTCTCCCCGCGTCTGTGTGGATTTCCTCCAGGTACTCCGGTTTCCTCCCACAATCCAAAAATCTACAGGTTAGATGAATTGGCCATGCTAAATTGCCAATAGTGTTCAGGGATGTGTAGGTTAGATGCATTAGTCAGGAATAAACACTGAGTAATAGGGAAATGGGTCTGGGTGGGTTACTCTTCAGAGGTTCAGAGTGGACTTGTTGGGCCGAAGAGCCTATTTCCACACTGAAAATTCTAATTCCAAAAAACTAACTCAGGTGACCATAACAGCTCATGGAATTTAAATTCAAATAATAAATGTGGTGTATAAAAGTTTATATAGCCATGAAACAGCCACCAATTGTTGCAAAAATTCATCTGGTTCACTGATGTTCTTTAGGGAAGAAGTCTGTCATTCTTACCCAGTCTGGTCTGTTACTCCAAACCTGCAGCAATGTGGTTGACATTTAATTACCGTCAAATGGCCTGGCAAACCATTTAATTCAAGGGTAACAAGAAGAAAAAACTGTCACAAGTGTGGACTTGTATCCCGTCAGATTTTATTTGCGATTGAAGATTTAAAAGAAAAGCACTAAAATAAAAGCTTTACTTGTTTCACCCCTGAATGCAATCTTGCTTTCACACCCCTTTACTCTTTTAATACTTAATTTGACATTTCAATTCACTGTGAGAGGGTCAGTGCTTAGGGAGAGCTGCACTGTCGGAGGGTCAGTGCATTTCAATTCATCCACCTGAACCTGCATTGCTCATTCAGACTTTGCACTGTTCATTTCACAATTTTTAAATCTGATGATTAAGATACATAGTTTCTTATCATATTCACTCAGGTCCCAGACACACAGTCAAGAATGCTGCATTGCTTACACCTCCCACTTCCAACAACTCTTAAACTAAAATATCACTGGAATTAAATGGACTGGCAAAGCCAATGAACTATATACAACTTTCAACAGCATTCTGCAGGGAATTTTGGGGCTAATGTCTTGTTTTAAAATGTATGATTTGCACTGACTGAAAACTGCACGTTAGAACACAGAACTGAACAGAACAGGAACAGGCCCTTCAGTCCACGATGTTGTGCTGAACATGACGCCAAATTAAACTAATCCCTTCTGCCTGTTCATTTCCCTCCAATCCTTGTATGTTCATGTGCTTATGAGAAAGTCTCTTAAACGCCCTTATCATATCTGCCTCCACCACCACCACCCCTGGCAGCGTGTCTCTGTCTGTGTAAAACATTTGCTCCTCACATCTCTTTTGAATGTTCTCCCTCTCACCTAAATGTACATTGCCTAGTTTTAAACATTTCAACTCTGGGGTAAAGATTCTGACCGTCAACCCTACCTTTGCATCTCAATTTTATAGACTTTTATCAAGTCTCCTCGCAGCCTCCACTGCTCCAGAGAATTTTTCTAGCCTCTCCTTATAGTTCAGATCCTCTCCAAAGCCTCCACATCCTTCCTGTAATGCGACCAGAAATGAATGCAGCACTCTAAGTGTGACCTAACCAAAGTCTTATAAAGCTGTAACATGACATTCTGACTCTTGTATTCAATTCCCCAACTATAAAGGCAAGCATGTCATAAACCTTCTTCACCACCTTATCTACTTTCGTGGTCACTATCAGGGAACTATGGACTTGAACCCCAAGGTCTCCCTGTACATCATGTTTGCAGTTTCATGCTGATCATGTCTTATTAATAGACTATATAGGGGGGTCTATAGCACAGAAAAAGGCTGTTCTGCTATTGATTCTGCACCAGTCAAAAGCAACCACCTATTCTAATAATTGTTTTACTCTCATAACTAGGAAGGCATAATAATTCTCAACGTACATTTCACACCAATTTCCTGGAGCAACTTCTCCAGCTGGAACATATTCATAGCAGGAGACTCCCAGGTAGACAGGATGCTCTCTGAACAGGTTGCATGGGAATACCCAGTTTATGTTCAACCAAAAAGATGATGATTCATTCAGGAAGCAGCTAACAGATTGGAGGCTTCATAAGGAATATATAGATGTGTCTAATCAAATCTAAGGGTTTGAAGTGTAGGAGTAGGGAAATTTCACTACAACTGTACAGGGTGGTGGTGAGACTACATCTCGAGTACTGAGTTGGAGGTGCCGGTGTTGGACTGGGGTGGACAAAGTTAAAAATCACACAACACCAGGTTATATTTATTTGGAATTTCTTCTGTCAGAGGATTGAAAAGATTTATTTGGAAGCACTAGCTTTCAAGGAGCAGCGTCTTCACCAGGTAGTTGTGGAATAGGACCATAAGACACAGAATTTATAGCAAAGGGTTTACAGTGTCATGGAGCTGTAATGATATATTAAACAAAGTTAGATTAGGTCTTTCATCTTTTAGAATGGGATATGCTAGTTTTGGTTCTTTAATATGTAAATCCCAGAACACCTTTTAAGTTACATTCTCAAGATAGCTTTAACTTTTCTAACAAGAAAGTTTACGGGGTGAATTTGTATTTGCAGAGCTACATTTTATTTTGCTCAAAAACTGCATAAATCCATGTAAGATTCTGTCATCCCCACTTTAGAAATAGAACCAGTCTGACTTAACATTGGGACACAGACAGACTTTAACCTCACACCTTTAATATGCTCTAAATTCTATGTCTTATGGTCCTGCGACACAACCACTTGATGAAGAGGCAGTGTCTCAAAAGCCAGTGCTTCCAAATAAACCTGTCGGACTATAACCTGGTGCTGTGTGATTTTTCAGTTGGAGTACCGAGAGTAGTTTCAGTCTCTTTACTTCACGAAAGATATTGTTTCATTGCAGGTAATTCTGAGAAGGTTCACTAGGATGATCTCTGGCATGCAGCAACTGTCTTATGAGCAAACAGTAATTGGGTTGGGAGTCTACTCACTGGAGTTTCGAAAAATGAGAGGTGTTCTCATTGGAATATGACAAATTCTTAAGGGGCTTGACAGAGTGAATGCTGAGAGGATGTTTCCCCTCATTGGAGGGTCTAGGACCAGAGGATACAGACTCAGAACAAAGGGGTTCAAATTTAAGGCTACAATAAAGGAGGGGAATTTCTTCTGTCAGAGGATTGAGTGTCTTTGGAACTTCTTGCCACAGACCGCTGCAGGGACAAAGTCCTTATGTATATTTAAGGCAGAGATAGAAAGGTAGATGGATTCTTAATTGAGTAGGTGAATCAAGAGTTACAGGGAAGAATGTAGGACATGAGAAATGTCAGCTAAGCTATGATCCTAATGAATGGTACAGCAGGCTCAAGGGGCTAAACAGCCTGCTCCTGGCAAAGTTGAGGCATCTGAGAGAAGGCACAAAAGTCCCAAAACTTCATCTGAAAAGTGAAAGCCATGATAGTCCAGACAACCACAGGCAGCTATCTCACTGAACAGAGATGACCAGAGGCAAGCTTTTCTCTGACAGTTACAGCACGTCCAGTGAGAAACGAGGTTGAGAAGGCAGAATCCTTGTGGTGATTTCAACCATTACAAGGCTTGAACGCATGCTGTTGGCATCACTGTTGCAAATCTGATGTCCAACCAACTGAGCTAATTGGCCCCCAATGCCCCGAATCTGCCCCTCCAAACATTACTTGTCTGACATGTGAAAGGTGGTGCAGTTCACTCATTGACTTATCAGCCAATTCAGAACCCATCAAACTACTGTGAAAGTAAGTAATCTGTGACAGACAGTGATACTTGAGTAGACAGAAAGTGGACAGACAATGTAACGTTTTAAAAATTAAACATACTGCACTGTAGGTTCCCTGACTTTGAGAAGGAAGCATTTTCCCTGCCTGCTCAAGGATTTGCACTTGTGTCCTCTGCACAAACAAACCAAAATCTAAGTTGATTAATTATGCGTCACACTGTAAAGCTGAAGTGCAATTTGCTTTTTCCAGCATATGTGGACATTTTTTGGCACAACTCAAAAGCAAAGAGCTGACATTGCTGAAGGAAAAAAATTAGAATCTGTTTAGTTAATCAGAGGCATGCAGATAATACAGCTCTCTGAAGATATGATATAAAGCTTGTTCAGGTGCAGATTTATTTTGCTGGCAATGGACACACTAAACTAAACAAATAATTTAACTTTGAACTATTAGTTAAAGTCTGTTAGCACTTCAAACAAGTCAACAGTAACTTTTGTAAAAATAAGCCACTGCATTTTCAGAAGTAAAAGAACACAGAAAACACATAAGCCGCATTATCTCAATTTAGGGTGAAGTTGCCAAAGCTCGCAATCATATTGTCGTCTGTATTTCATCTTTTATTCAGGGTCAATGACACCTTAAAGCCTCAGAATGCTGGAAATTACTGATCAGTTTCCCAAAAAATCCAGAGTGAAGAAACATTCCACAGCATTTTTTGTACAGAATGCTTTTAATGTTCATCAAAAGTGTCTAAATGCACTGAACTAGTTATAGAATCATAGAATCCCTACAGTGGGAGAAGCAGGCCACTCGGCCCATAGAGTCCATACCAACCCTCCGAAGTGCATCCCGTCCCATCCCCCCATATCCCTGTAACCCAACATTTCCCATGGCTAATCCACTTAGCCTGCACATATCCCTGGACACTATGGGCAATTTAGCATGGACAATCCACCCTAACCTGCACCTATTTGGACTGTTGGGGCAAAAACTGGAGCACTGGGTGAAAACCCATGCAGACATGGGGCGAATGCGCAAACTCCACACAGACAATTGCCTGTGTGCGAACCACTGAGCTACCATGCAACCCAACAAGCTACATGTTGTGTCTCACCCATTTACTGAAATCACATTCACTACAGCATTTCAAAAGGAATTTCCATGAAGTTCCACATACAAATCAATGAATAAATGTGAAGGCCAGAGAATTAACAGCAACTGAACAAACTGTAGTGAATAGCAAGTAACTTTTTAGCAAAAGACATTGGGTGCATGCTGGCTAGAAGAGTGCCTTATAGTTAAAATCTTGACCCAGTTGAGTCAAGGTTCTGTAGAAACACATTATATTGCACAACTGCACTCCAATTACAACTAACTGTGCTCAAGAGCTCAGCTACACCATTAGAACCCAGTTGGTACACTCACAGCAGCCTTAACATCTTCAGTATTTGTTACTGAGACTGCAAACTTCAGTATCAATTTATGAGATCCGTTTTCGTCAAAATAAACATTTTCTGCTATTGATAAATTTCAAAGGAATTTTTGATGCTTTAAGTTCACAATTTTATATCTTCAGTAGAAATAATTCACAACAGGGCAAAAAATTACCACACAGAATCACTTTGTATCACAAAGCAGAGCACATATAATTTGATACATAAAAATATAAAACTGATGATCTACAGAATTTACAGCCATTCTATATACTATCCAATCCTTCAGCTGGAACTATACACTCCAACCCAATTTTTTTATCCTTTCATTATTTTTCATTCCTTATTTTCACATACTAATCTAAATTCTTCTTTAGATTACATCAACACTATTTGCAGCATGGCATTCCACATTCGAACAATTCTGTGTAGCAAACTTTAACTTGGTGATACTTGCTGCCAACAAATCAAAACAATTTTTCATCATATACCCTCGCAAAACCAGCAAGAACTCTGAATACCTAAAAGGTGCTTTGCTTTCTGCCCTGGTACCTCCCTTTCTCAGTGTTCAGAACTCACTAAATTACATGTCTGTTCATTCTTGAATGTCTCTTCCATGACAATTTA
The DNA here is from genome assembly GCF_037043375.1 of Chiloscyllium plagiosum. Taxonomy (NCBI): domain Eukaryota; kingdom Metazoa; phylum Chordata; class Chondrichthyes; order Orectolobiformes; family Hemiscylliidae; genus Chiloscyllium; species Chiloscyllium plagiosum. The sequence goes on from NW_028270142.1 coordinate 139,168,089, forward strand.
TCAGCTGTGTTTGTGAATATGTGTATATTCAATATGTGTACTGCAATCTATTCCTCAGTTCTCTCTCCATCAGTCTCATTTTATTTCAAATAATGTTTAAAAACTTCCACTACTGTGTCTCTGTGATGAATTTGTGTTTACAAGTGGCCACAGGTTTAACTTGCAACATTTGTTGGACCTGTAATGATGTTCAATAAACATGTTCTTTCTGCTTTTGAAAGAGTGTTACAAAAGGGAAGTATACGTCTGAAAACAGAATTGAGGACTCAAGCCTGTGTAAAATTAAGGGACCATTAAATATTTTTTAGAAATCAGAAACTTTAATAAAAGAACAAAAACTGAGAATAAAAACAGAAAATGCCAGAGAAACTCAGAAGATCTGACAACATATTGGGAGACAGAGAGAGTGTTAATGTTTCACATCCAAAATGACTCTACTTCAGTTTTGAAGTTCGGTTTCTCTGTCTCTACTTTCACAGATGTGGAGTTTCTCCAGCACTTCTTGTTTTAATTTCAGATCTCCAGCATACACAGTATTTTGCTTTTATAAAAACTAATACTGAAATTCCTAGCTAGGATTCTGAAGTATGTTTTAAGGTTTTTCTTTCTTCAAATTAACCTACTTTTCTTACACTGAATTTCTTGCAACCCAGGCTTTAGATGATGTAATGACCTTAGGTTTCAACCAGGCTTTGTTGCTTTTGGTTTATTTTATTGATGCTTCCAATTTTGTTTCAACCATTTGATGGTCCCTAATTTTTACACCGGTCTTATCAACCAATTTTATTTCAGACTTTTCTTCAAAGGTTAGAAAAAACAGAAATTCAGAAAGACTACAAATCATATAACATGATTCTCACAATCTTCTCAGTCAATGGATTTAGTCCACAAATGACTTGCAATGGCAGCTTTTATCTAGCTAAGTGTTCTGCAGACAGCCATCAGCCAATGATGCTCCGCAGCAAAATCTCTTTAGCTAGGTTCACAGCCATGCTGATGGCACAGATTCCCCAGAGATTTCTTTGTCTACTTTAATAAATCTCATTGGCAGGCTTGTTGGTTCTGGCAAAACTGAAGTACAGCAGTCAAATTTTCTGACTGGCATTCTCTGCTCCCATTCTGTCTTTGGTTTACTCTTCTGTTTAACCAGTATTGCACACAGCTCCCTGTAAACGTGCCTGTTGTGTTCTTCCCCTGCAGCAACTCCTATTAACTACAGTTGTCCTCTGTGTCTGTCATCAACATGAATTTTGTATGTTAACTTCCTGTTTGTTGGCACTGTTTTAAGGCCAGGGTCTGCCAGGTCATATGGGCCTGTATTTCAATGATCACTTTACAATTGATACAAACTCCTGGAAGACCTTTTAAAACATTTTTGAAAACAATTATAGATACCACAATCAAAGAACATCACCATTTTTCCTTACTGTACTGCATCTTGGTCAATGTTTGTCACACTGTTAAAATGAATGCAATTAAATTAGCAAAGAACAATCTGTTTAATGATGATTCCTCCAATAAACCAATTCCTTTCTGATGGTTCAAAAGCTTTCTACTTTACAATGACCAACAGAGATGTATCCAAATCCGCAAAGCCGTCAACAAAGCCTTTCGTTTCTGACTTATCATTTTCCATATATTAAATAACATTGGAACACAACTGAAATAGATAGTCTGGAAAATGTGTCTGAAAGATTTAATGCAGAATAAATACCACCCACTGTGATGATGTCATTGAGAATTTGTAAGAGTAACATAGAATCACATGATTCAGACACAAGGATAGGTCCTCGTAATATTTATAGTAATATAGTGCCTTCTCATACAACATGCAAATATTTGCATTAAGCAATAAGACTAAGTCATACAAAGAAAAGTCAGAATTCTCAACTCCAGTTTCTTGCCTTTTCCCCATTACACTTGATTCCTTTACTAATTAAAAATCTGTCTATCTCAGCCTTGAATATATTTAATGATCCAGCCTCGACAGTCCTCTGTGGTAAGGAAATTGCACAAGTTCGCTATGCTCTAGAGAAGAAATTCTTTCTTGTCTCTGTCTTAAATGTGCAAACGCTCACTCTGTGATTAAGCCCACTGGTACTAGACTGTCCCCAAAAAGGAAACAACCTTTCTGCACCTATCCTGTTAAGACCCCTAAGAATCTGGTTTGCTTCAATAAGGTCACCTCTCACTCTTCTAAATTCCAGCGAGTACAGACCCAATCAACTCAAACTCTCCTCATAAGACAGTGCCTCCATACCTGATATCAGCCTAATGAACATTCTCTGAACTGCCTCCAATGCTAATATAACTTTTTTTAGATAAAGGGCACAGAACTGCTCACAGTATTCCACCTTGGTCTGATGAGCTGGTCTGGCAGCATCTGTTTAGAGAAAAAGAGAGTTAACGTTTCAAGTCCAGTGATCCTTCAAAACTGTTTTGACGAAGTTCTTACGAAGGCTAACTGGACTTGAAATATTAATTCTGTTTCTTTCTATATATAATACCAGACCTGCTGAGTTTCTCCAGCATTCTGTTTCAGTTCTGTGTGTTTTATTATTGTGGTTGGGCGAGTGCCTTGTATAGCTTTAGCAGTCTTCCCTTCTTTTATACTCCATTCCCTTTGAAATAAAAGCCGATATTACAGTTTTGCATTTTCTACTACTAAAATGAACTTGGATGCCAGTTTTTTTTTGTGTGATTCATGGACCGGGACTACTAGATCCCTTCATGCAGCAGCTTTCTACAGTCTTTGTCCGTTTATTAACAATCCTCTAATCTTCCTGCAAAAGTGCATAATTTCACTTTTTCCCCATATTGTATTCCATCTGCTAAATGTTTCCCCACTTGCTAATCTGTCTACATCCCTCTCCAGACTCTGGATCATGATCACCATTTCCCTTCATCTAGATGAACACCATCTTACTTACTTTCCAAGAATATTCTTCTTAAACCAGAAAGTGGTTACTTTTGCATACAACAGACCATATAAGCCCCTATCAAATGCACACACACTTATTGATCTCCGGTTCAGCCAAGTGAACATTACTAATGTTCTCCAAGAAATAGAAGAGAACAACGGACCTCAAATTCTAAACCAAGTAGTATCAGGAAAATTGATTAAGCTTCTTGATTTCTATGGAATAATCTTTGGAAAAACAGCACATTTGGGCACTGGGGCAGAGTATTGTAAAAATTCTATGTATTGTGATCCAGTATCTTTAAGTCAATTGCTTATGTGAAAAATGTAGGGAAAGTGGTAAATTCAGAACTAGAACTCAAAAGTTAAACATCATCATTTCTATGAAATAACCTATGATAAATTCCTGTTTTTCCCCCATTACTTTTCTTATCTCAAAGTCTAATAGCAGAACCAAGGGCTGCCTCAATCAGTGATGTCCCACAACTGGTCAATAGGAAGTGCATTTCTCATTCCAAATGACAATCATTCTAAGGATGTGAGCTCAGCTTCCTCTTATCAGGAGCTCAGTTCTCTAACCTCAAAGCTACCTGGCTGACCTAATCATAGTAGGCCATTGGGGAATTTTGAAAAAAAAGAGTTCTGCAGAGTATTATTTGTTCAGGCTTTTACTAGTGTGGTGTCATCACCATAGCAATGCACAGTCCAAACAACAGCCTTACTTAAATATCCACTGCATAATCTTGGCTCATCTGTCTTTACTTGTCAAGAGCTTAACTTAGAGCAGTGGGGCCTATTTCCTTATTCACAACAGTGGTCAAAATTTCACTTACTAAAAGGTATAGGCATATGTGGGCAAATTCAAGTAAAATTAAAATTGTATTTGATCCTGATTTCATCCACAACTAGCCAGTAAAATAGCAGAGCAAATATAATAGCAGTCAAAGATTGGTACAGTGGAAGTGGGTACTAATTTATGGGGACCTGGCACAAGTATTAGGGAAAGCAGGCACTCATCATTACAACAGTCTTCTCGTGAATCATGCTGCAACCAGTGAGCCACATGACCAGGGAAAGAGAGAGAGGGAAAGAGAGAGAGAGAAAGAGAAAGAGAGAGAGAGAGAGAGAAAGAGAGAGATTAAAACTAATAGTAGGGGTAAGTGATCAATTGTAGGAATATGTGGTAAATTAGAGACAAACTAAGAGATAACAACATTAATGTGTGAAATGATAAACAGACTGTGAAAGAGAGAGCGCAAATCTAAGAGTTAATCTATAGATAATTCTAGCATTTAAAAACTTAATAAAACAACTCTCTCGAAACAGCTATAAATCAGGAATTAAAAGGGAGGGAGGAATTCACAAAACGTACAATCACCAGAGAAGTGTTACTGAATAAATCAATAGGAGGTATGGGACAACAACTGTCAGATCCTGGTGAATTTCTTCCTGTCTTACAGGAAGAGACTAGTATGACAGTCAATACTTTTAACTTCCGGATTTGGGGAAGGTTCCATAAGATTAGAAAACAGCAAAATCTACTCCTTTATTCAACAAGGGAAAGAGACAGAAAGCAGGAAAATAGAGGCCCTTTAGTTTAACATGTGACATGGAAAATGCTAGAAGCTCCTAACTGAAACATTATAGCCTGGAACTTAGAAACATTCAAAGTAATCAGGCAGAGCCAGTATGGTTTTGTGCAAAGAAGGAATTGCCCATTTTTTGCTGTGGATAGAGGGAAACTGGCTGATGTACTGTACTCAGATGTCCAAAGTATTTGATAAGGTGCAATATCAAGAGAAAAATAAGAGATCATTGTAAAGGAAGTCGCATATTGGCATACATAAAGACTGACCAACGAACAAGAAACAGACAGTATGCATAAATGTGCCATTTTTCTACTTGGTAAGATGTGACAAGTGTGCCACTGGGATCAATGGTCAGACTTAAATTTTTTTAAATAATTCATATGAATAACTTGGACAAAAGGACCAAAGAAATGGTTGCTAAATTCATTGATGAAACACAGGTAGACAGAAAACTAACCCTTAAAGAGAACATAAAGGGGTTACAAAGGGATATAAATAAGTTATGAGAGTGGGGAAACACCTGGCAAATACAGTACAATACAGGAGAAGTGGAAAATTGTCTATTTGGCAGGAAGAATAAGAAAAAAAGATAAATATCATCTAAATGGCAAGAGATTACAGAGCTCTGAGATGCAGGGGATCTGTGTATCCTAGTGTACTGGTCACAAAATATCAGTATACAGGTACAAAGTTAAAAATCACACAACAACAGGTTACAGTCCAACAAGTTTAATTGGAAACACTAGCTTTCTGAGCGCTGCTCCTTCATCAGGTGGTTCTCCATATCAGTATACAGTTACAGGGAGTAATTAGTAAAGCTCATAAGATATCATTTATTGTGAGGTGAACTGATGACAAAGGAAGGGAAGCAGCAAATTACTGCAGATGCTGGAATCTATACTGAAAACAAAAAATGCTGGAAATCATAGTGGGTCAGACAGCATCCGTGGAGACAGCAAGCTAACGTTTTGAGTCTAGATGACTCATCAGAGGTCTAACAGCAGAAGTGAAGTTATGCTTCAGTTGTACATTTAAAAAGTTTGAAATGTGTTGCTGGAAAAGCGCAGCAGGTCAGGCAGCATCCAGGGAAACAGGAGAATCGACGTTTCGGGCATAAGCCCTTCTTCAGGAAATGACATTTTGCCCAAAAACACCCCTTTTTGCTTTAATAGTTGACTTGGAGATTTTAACAAAAAAATCCAACCATTAATTAGGCTAATCTCGTGTAATCTTCACATACTATTCAAACACCATCATGATTTTCTGTTGCATTAAGTTTTATAATTCTTTAGAAGTGATAAACCTGTGTCCACCGTCCTTTGAGGATGAGAATTCCAACAAATCACAATCCTCTGTGAGAAATAATAACTAGGGGTCACCATTTAAAAATAAGGCATTGCCCATTTCAGAAAGAATTGAGCAGAAATTATTTCTCACAGAGGATTGTGATTTGTTGGAATTCTCATCCTCAAAGGACGGTGGACACAGGTTTATCACTTCTAAAGAATTATAAAACTTAATGCAACAGAAAATCATGATGGTGTTTGAATAGTATGTGAAGATTACACTAGATTAGCCTAATTAATGGTTGGAATTTTTTGTTAAAATCTCCAAGTCAACTATTAAAGCAAAAAGGGGTGTTTTTGGGCAAAATGTCAATTTTTGGTTGCAATCAAGGAAGAATTTTGAACAACAAAAATCATGACATAAATTTGTTATCGCGCAAAGGTTAATTAGTAGTTACGCAGCCTATGCAAAAAGGGCTATCTCACTGTGAAGTCATTACATGGGCTGGAGTCTGAATCTGCAAGATGCCCTCTCTTCCTATCCCTCGAATACAGTTATATTCAGTAAAGCTTGTTAATATTCACTCACAAGTGTGTAGTCCTGTGCATATTGACAGTTTTGAAACTTAAATATCTTCCTCCAAAGTTTACCTGCATAATTGAGTCATATCTGAGTATATGAATTATGCATGATTATTTGAAAAACAATGATAAAACTTTATTAGGACAGACACACACAGAATGGGCATGCATGAGGAAGCAAGTGCTGAACCTACAAACTATAGAACATAGAAGAATACAGCGCAGTACAGGCCCTTCGGCCCTCGATGTTGCGCCGATCCAAGCCCACCTAACCTACACTAGCCCACTATCCTCCATATGCCTATCCAATGCCCGCTTAAATGCCCATAATGAGGGAGAGTCCACCACTGCTACTGGCAGGGCATTCCATGAACTCACGACTCGCTGAGTAAAGAACCTACCCCTAACATCTGTCCTATACCTACCCCCCCTTAATTTAAAGCTATGCCCCCTTGTAATAGCTGGCGCCATACGTGGAAAAAGATTCTCACTGTCGATCCTATCTAAACCCCTAATCCTCTTGTACACCTCTATCAAGTCACCCCTAAACCTTCTTTTCTCCAATGAAAACAGCCCCAAGTGCCTCAGCCTTTCCTCATACGATCTTCCTACCATACCACGCAACATCCTGGTAAACCTCCTCTGCACCCGTTCCAGTGCCTCCACATCCTTCCTATAGTATGGCGACCAAAACTGCACACAATACTCCAGATGCGGCCGCACCAGAGTCTTATACAACTGCAACATGACCTCAGGGCTCCGGAACTCAATTCCTCTACCAATAAAAGCCAGTACGCCATATGCCTTCTTCACCGCACTATTTACCTAGGTGGCAACTTTCAAAGATCTGTATACATGGACACCAAGATCCCTCTGCTCATCCACACTACCAAGTATCCGACCATTAGCCCAGTACCCCATCTTTTTGTTACTCTTACCAAAATGAATCACCTCACACTTACCTACATTGAACTCCATTTGCCACCTTTCTGCCCAGTTCTGCAGCTTATCTATATCCCGCTATAACCTGCCACGTCCTTCCTCACTGTCTACAATTCCTCCGACTTTCGTATCACCCGCAAACTTGCTCACCCAACCTTCTAACCCCTCCTCCAGGTCATTTATAAAAATGACAAACAGCAATGGTCCCAAAACAGATCCTTGCGGAACGCCGCTAGTGACGGCACTCCAAGATGAACCTTTGCCATCAACTACTACCCTCTGTCTTCTTCCAGCCAGCCAACTCCTAATCCAAACCTTCAACTCACCCTCAATGCCATACCTCCGTATTTTTTGCAGTAGTCTACCATGGGGAACCTTATCAAACGCCTTACTAAAATCCATATACACCGCATCTACCGCTTTACCTTCGTCCACCTCCTTAGTCACCTTCTCAAAGAATTCAATAAGGTTTGTGAGGCACGACCTGCCCTTCACAAAACCATGCTGACTATCCTTGATCACATTATTCCGATCCAGATGTTCATAAATCCTATCCCTTACAATTCTCTCTAAGATTTTGCCCACAACAGAAGTGAGACTCACCGGCCTATAGTTACTAGGGTTATCCCTACTCCCCTTCTTGAACAAGGGAACCACATTTGCTAGCCTCCAATCTTCTGGCACTACTCCTGTAGACAACGAGGACATAAAAATCAAGGCCAATGGCTCTGCAATCTCCTCCCTTGCTTCCCAGAGAATCCTAGGATAAATGCCATCATATTTCAGTACTTAAATTAAAGACTTAGCCCAATACACTCAATAATATACATTCAAAATACAGTAGTATGTTTAAGAATCAGAAATCAAGGTGCCCTTTGGTTTTTTTAAATCTATTTTCTTCTGCCACAAGGCTACAATTAAATAAACAGTACTAAGAGAGGAGGTCTCAGGGATAATAAAGAGAAGAAACACTCAAAAAACTGCAATAAAACACCGCAGAATGATTTTATTTCATAGCATGAAGAGACCCTCAAAGCTGGGGGTGGGTCATAATAGATTTGCAAGTGGAAATTTGTGCAGGCAGACGCATTGATGAATAGCTTTAAAATCTTTGAGGAAACTTAGCCCCATTGAGCTTACACATATGCCCAAAGCGCTGCAGTCCCTTAAACCACATAACTAGTCTGCATGTGAATCTGGCACAAATGCAAAGAGAACACCAAGCCAATGAGCATCAGCATAACTGAAGTGACATTTTCATCCTTTTATAAAATTAGGATAAATACGTAGCAAATCAAGTCATGAAGGATGCAACTGCAGCATTACTAATAGCAACAATTAAAGGAACTTCTCAAAGTAATATTTTCTTTTGCAGTATTCTCAAGAAACAACTTTATGTTCTTCTGTACTATGCAAAACAATTCCAGAACAATATTTATGTATTTGATAGTGCTTCACACAGAATATGAAATTAATTTGAATAAAACCTTACTTTGGAGCTTGATATTTAACATTTTACAATTTGAGGTTTTACTTAAAAATGACACAAATAAGATCTATTTGAATTAATCGCAGGGATATCTGTAGAAAACTAAAAGGACTATCCAGAGTCAGCAACAGAATTATATGTTTTAATTACATTTAATTTTTCCCTCACTTATTCCTCCGAGTTGGATCATTCAAAAGTTACACAAGATAACTTCCAAAACCGATGCACAAAAGCAACAGAAACATATCTAGCTTAAACTGTAGGGGATTTTAATTGTTAAATCATGCCAGTAGGTCTCAACTGAAATACAGCTTCCAATTTACAGTATGTGCAATTAATTTCCTGATTCACAGAGTCACTGTACATTCATTTTTTTTCCACAGAGGTACATAGTCTATGGTCAGTTTAAGTCATAGTATTTAATTTATCTCTGGCAAACACATTCATTGCAAATATTTTGTAAACTGAAGATCACCATGGCATGAGCCGACCGTAACAAAAAAAATCTTTGCAATCAATCCATCTGCACTGAAGAGAAATATAAACTGGATAAATAATTCAATAAGTACCCCCAATATATTTCTCTCTTCACCAAACTTAATTATTCTGAATTTTAAAATCCTAACAAAACGGTAACTGAAAGTCAGTCTTTATTGCAATCAAAGAACAATCTTCAGAATGCATTTTTATTCACAACTTAACCTAAAATGAAAAATATTGAAGTTTGTGGTCCTGCACCGCGGTCTTCAAATCATGTGATTGTGCTCTATTTAGAGAATTTTCTATGGTCCATCAATGGAAAGAGTCACAATTTATCCCAAGATGTTACGTAAATATAAAGTAGTAACTCTTACTGAGATTTTAACACATAGACAAATGCAATTTTCTGCAAGTGATATCAAACAGGAAAAACTTAAATCAAAAAGAACTGATTTTATAAATATCAGCTTCTCTTCATTGGGTAGCAGTCATGCCTGACTAAAAAGGTCATGGATTCAAACTGCACTTGGGATATGAGTCCACAATGCTCGTTCACATTTTAATGCAATGCTAAGGGAGCTCTGCAGCATCAGAGTTTCTATCTTTAGGATGACATTAAACCAAGGTCCAATCTGGATTCTTAAATGGACATCAAGACAGTGTGGCGCTATTCAAAGAGGATTTGGGAACTTCCCCTGTATTTGTCTCAGGTTTATCCATCAACCAACATAACTGTCTTAAGTTCTCTTTCGAATTCTTGCTTTGCATACATTGGCAGACATATTCTTTGCATTTTATTAGTGATAGCATTTTAGAAGTACTTCACTGATTGGAACGCGTATTGGTTGGAAAACTGAATTTGTAAGTGCAAGTCCCTTATTTTGTTTGACCTATACTCAGTGATTTGGGTATCATTCACAATTCAGCCATAAGAGTCTGCAAGGGAAGAGTTTATTTTTCAAGACCAAAATCTCTACTTTTCTCTGTGTTTTAACGTGAAAACAAAGAAATAAAAAAAGTAACTACGACTAAATATAAGCTCAAGGAAAATGTTTAGATCTACTTAATTTCACTACAAACCACATTTATTCTATTCATTCAAGATGTCTATTTGTTGCACAACTTTCAATACCATTTAGATCTCTTAAAGTGCATTATGTATGAAAGCTAATCCTATCAATAAAGGTAAAATAAAAATTGAACAATATAAATCAAAAGATTATTCACCAGTACAGTTGTCACCTATCACATTTATTTAGGGAATATATTAGTGAAACTTCCACATGAAGCATTCAGTGCATTCTGGCTGTAGTTACTAATGAGGTTGCTTTACATGAAAGACAACCTGTACAATCAAATTTTAAAAATAACATTGTCTCAGGAAAATGTGTTCCAAAATGCTATTCTACTAACCAAATCAAATAACATAAAAATGTATATAAAATAGGAGCAGACTACACCACCCCTCAAGCCTGTTCCACCATTTAGTGAAATCATGGTGGTTTCTGTGAGCTAACTCCATACATGTAACAAAACAAATAATAAAATAACAATGAGATAAGTCCATTTAATTCAAAAAAACTACAAAGTTCATCAGAGCTGTAGTGGAATTAACAAAAAGGTATATTTTATTTTAAAATGCAAAGGACATCTGGTCTTTAAAAATGGAGAAATAATAAGAACTGAAAATGTGATTTTGAACAAGTCATCTTTTTTCAATCAAAATCAAAAATGAACTATACTTTGAATTTTAGAGTGCCACTGGCACATTTAAATAGATATCAACTCAACTTTGGGAATTAGTACTCCAAATTTGGAAAATATTTAAAAATATCTGATGGCAACTCTAAATAGTCACATTCCAGTCATTACATTACCCAATTAAAAATATCAAAGTTTCTCAACTCAAATTTAAAGAAACATGAGTATAGTAAAATCTTTATTAATTTTGCAGCAATGCAGACCATTGTACTTTAATTTACCATGTATTTAAATGGGTTTTATGTTTACTAAATGCAAAAATAAATTTTACTAAGCTAAATATTATAAACAAAAACTACCATTCTCATGTCTCAAAGGGTCTAAAGATTCTACGAGATCAATATTTAGAAAATTACAGTAAAATTTGTTTCTCAGAAGTTTATTTGTAAAATGAATCTACTCATTATTTGGTCAAAGAGTGTATTCAACTATTAAGTATCCTAATTCCAGCAAAACTATAATGTTAAGAGTTCCAGCTTTTGAACTGGAAAAAGGGAAAACAAAACGTGGTTTAAAAAAAAGTGACTTCCTGTGTCAGTGGTTTCTCCTCCCTAGTTGAACGAAGAGTACGCACAAGACCATTACGAGATGTTTAAATCAGATAGCACATGGTGTCGATTTAAACTCTAAATGGATTCTTAGGTTGTCATCCACCAACATAAAAAGCACATCACGCAACAAAAAAAATGACCACTAGCCAGCCGATTAAATAACTGAAAGAGAGTGTTGAGTTGTTAAGCGAATTTTTTAAAAATGTATTTATTTTAAATTACTTGCAATTAGATCAAATGAAAATAACAATAAAAAGAAATATTTGGTCCACTGCCACAAATATTTAAAAAGGCTATAACTCATTTACTCCTTGGATATAAAACTTTGCAGCGCAACAATTCAGTTAATATGTGATCTATTTTCTTGACCTTTAGTATTTAAGCTTGTCTTTATTGAGAAGCAAATTGTAATGGCTTCTAGCATGGTATTAGACCAACAGAAGACAAACAATAAATACAGAACTAAATGCATACATAAAAATATCTTTCAGTACTAGACTGCACAAGAAATGAACAGAATTTACTCAGTATACTGCACAATAAAAATTAAGAATACTTGATTTAATTTAATAAACATTTCATAAAGATCAATAAACATGGACTATTATTTTCCAGGTTCAATTTATAACAATACTGGTGCCCTCTGTTCAGGCACTCAAAGCACCGACAAATATCAGCTGTGACATAAATAAAACAACATCTGCTCTAATGTGTCACATATTTGTTCCTAACCAGTCGCTGAAATTCAACCTTGACAAGCATACTTAAGCTGTACCAGCTATGTCCACAGGGTGACAGTATGGTCTTACAGAATCCATACCCTGCAGAGTCAAGCCATCATTAACGCAGACATCCAATATAAAAAATAGCTGAGGGACAGATCACAAACATAAACTGTATAAAAATCAAACTTGGTTCTTTTAGCTCACCCCAATCGAGTCTGAAAAAGCATTATATCTTTAGAAAATCTCAAACACTCGGATAAAGATTTTAAAATGCAACATTCTTATTCACTTGATGCATTGTTTCCTAATGTCCTACTTCCTAACTTCATGGTTTTGTGTTATTAGGTATCCCAACTCTTCAAAATAACTTATATTTAGTTACAGTTTGATTCTGAGATCTCCTGATTTAACAATATTCAGGGAAACTCCTCTCCATTATAAGGTTATACAAAACTATTTGCCAATTGCCATTATCAATCCACAAATAAAACAAATGTAAATGTCACATAGGATAAAGGAACCACAAAATCAGTAGCTCAACATTTCACTTTTAATGCCAGATCGCTTGGCTTGGTTTTCCACATGTCAATATGAAACAAGCATATACTTAAATTGTTTAACAAGTTTAGTAAATATAATGCTAATATTGCTCCACTCAAGAATTATTTTTTTAAACTCTGACCTCAATTTGCTGCAAAGAATATCCCTTAATTCCTTTGTATCTCATCACTTTCAACATGCTTGATCAGAAATAGGCAGGAGACATTTGTTGGTTAGTATATTCTAAAGTTCAGGAATCGACGAAGGAGTAACTTTGCAGAATGAAATCCATCCATCTAATTTTGATGGAAAATTTAATACTCTCCAAATTCAAATATGTCAAAAATTGTCCTCAACTCGGTCTGGAACAGAATAGGCTGACCTAATGCTGTAACATAGTAAAGCTGCATTGACGAAAAATTAGTCACTGACACCATTTACAAAAAACTTGAGCATAATGAAGTGAACATCTATTAACATTCTGCATGTACGTTCAAACCCTTGTTAAGCAATAATTCAAAGGTCCCCTCTACTGGTCTGCTCACAATACAAACTTAATTGCTGGGATTAGTTGAAATGAAATTATTTAACCTGAAAGGAGTAGGACCAGCTGAGTTGCACTTTTGTAATTTGGAACTGACAACAATCTGAATACCTACCCTCTGTGCTGTCATGATTCTATGATTCTAATTTAGCTTTTGAAAGAAAATATTTCAAGAATAATTAAATTAAATTGATCTATTTCCTGAAATAGACAGGTTTTATTTGTTAATTGTAAATGTGAAGTGATGAAAATTATTTTTAAGTGACAGGACTGCATTTCCTCACAAAATACAAGTGAATAAATTTGCAAATTCAACAACAGTTGAATGCTTAAAGGGACAAAAGACCAATTTTCACTGTCAGCACAACAGAAATATCAAAGCAGGACTATCTGTACCACAGGCTGCAGTTCGTTTATATTAGATGCCAGACATGCAATTCCACTTAACGCCATTGTAGATCACATTTAACTTCTGTTCTACTGTACACAGGAAAACACACTACAGCAAGTTACTATTACTTGCATATTAATAGTTAAAAGTGCATTAAAAGCTGCCTGTTTACATTTCTCTTTATGACTCCAACGGGACAACTATAATCACTGCAGTTACCCAGATGTTAAGAATTCTGGAGGGTGGAAACAGGGTGAGGTAAGATTTGCTGACATTGCCCCATTAATATGTGTCATGCAAGAAACTATGGGAGTGATGAGTTCCATGCTGAATTCCAAAATCAGACCAGAGTAAATGCCCAGAGGTAAAGCAATGATTTTTTTTTTGTTTAAAGCTGCCAGTTAAACAAAGAATTCATATTTTTATGGCCTTCACATTCTATATTAAAGTAGTTTCAAGTCATGGACAGTCCTGCAAAGTTAATGAGGCACACAGTGGAATTACAGAAGTCTTGTTTTAAGAAATGTACACCTATTATTTCAGCTCAACGACACAGTGGTAGAATCACAGATGACAGCACAAATCTAACCCTGTGCAACTTCTTTTTCTAAAGCAGTGTGTTAACAGAGTTAAACTTGAGAAAAAAAACTAACTATATTTAAAACTTTCCAGAATAATTCCTATTTTGAAAATGACAAGAGCATTTTCATCACCATCTTTGGGCTCCTCCCCTACCCCACTCAGAGGCTCAGAGTCATTAAGTAAATTACCATGGAAAAAAAAGACATGCAGACAATAAATTACTTTCCACCAATAGCTGGCTCTCAAATATGAAAAATTCCAGTAATTCTATCAAACATTAATGCGGGAATCATTCCACATCAAAAGCATTAAGCTTTCTGGCCCTTGGAAGTATTGAGCAAGCTACACACTTACAAATCATAGAAAACATCATGATGTGGGTGCCAGTGTTGATTGAGGTGTACAAAAAGTTAAAAATCACACAACACCAGGTTATAGTCCAACAGGTTTATTTGGAAGCACTAGCTTTCGGCGCACTGCTCCTTCAGCTGTTGAAGCAGCAGCGCTCTGAAAGAAGTGCTTCCAAATAAACCTGTTAGACTATAACCTGGTGTTGTGTGATTTTTAACATAGAAACCGTCAGTTGTGTATAGGCCATTCCTTTTCAGTTCATTCCCAGCTGATTATACATTATTGCATACATCTTTGCCTTTGCCTCAATGAAACCCAACACCACCCACCCAAACCTCTATCCAGTCACCACCACCACAAGCCCAGTATTAGAACTATTATGTTAGAACTATTCACACTTTATGCATTGTCAAAGGATAAATGGTCTTGACATGCAGCTACTGTACAAATGAAGATTTAAACCAAAGGAAAAATGAGTGCCTCGGAAAAGCCTCTATGAAAAGAACTAAAAGGAGAAATGCAAGAAGTATAAAGCACATTTTCAGTAAAAGTTAATCCGACATTTGCATAACACATGGATAACAATTAAATTTAAAGAAACTAGCTTCCTAGTCATTTGAGCTTCCAATTATATTTCTCTCTACATGGAACCTACTCATTTTGGGTATCACTCCTCCAAATGCCCTGCACAAATAGAATGCTACGTTCAGATACTGCCAGCAAACAGCTCCATAAGAAACTCTGCAGAATTCAGATAAAATTCTCCAACAGATTATCCACATTGTCACTTCTCAACATTAAAGTATCGATTAATTGCAGACAACTTTAAACTTTGTATATTGTTAACAATGTATTTTCAAAATGTACCAATTTGAAAATATATTTTACATCCTGACAATCAAAAGTAGCTAAATCCATCTGATGAAATCTTTTAGAATCTGAAATGATGATTGGAAAATATCTGAACCATAAAAATGCACCATTCTCTGAGAACTCAGCACAACCTAATTAAGACACTGTTCTTGCCAGAATTATATCCAAATCCACATCCAGAGCTGAAGATGGCAAGGGGATCTAAGGTTTCCTGTGCAGTCATTTTTTTTCTTATCACTACAACCAATATCAACAGAGAGTTAAATCTAAATGGTGAGTATCTAGTGAATAATGAGAAGATTGGAAGTACAAGTGTCTCCTGAGAAGAAGAATTACAGGTTAAAAGGGAAATTTCATTTACAGCATTCTTTTCTCATCTTTCTCATTGGAAAATAAATTGTGTGAAATGCAATAATGTCAACTGTCTGCATTTACATAACTTGTAGAAAAATAACCCAAAATCTTCCGGGGGTGGGGGGAGCACTCCAGGAAAAAGAGAGTAAGGCATTGCTTTGAATGACCAAAGGCTTGAACAAGGGGACTGGCATTCAACTATGGTCACAGGTAATAGAATTAAAAAAAGATGAAAAGTTGCACAAGAAGTTTCAAGTTTCATAAAGTTGTCAGTGTGGGAAAGGTCATGGAATTGGCCACACAATGGTTGGAAAACAAACATAAACATTGAAAATTTGAGGCAATGCTGGATGACAAACCAGAATGACAAGAAGTAATTTATTTGTTCATTCATGGGATATGGGAATCGTAGGCTATGCCTGCATTTATTGCCCAATCCTAACTACACCTGAAGAAAGTAGTAGTGAGCCGCCACCTTGAACCGCTATAGTCCTAAATGAGATTGGTACTCACTCAGTGCTGTCAGGAAATGAGTTCCAGAGTTGATGCAATAAATAGGATGCAAGCACTGAAGTGTTACTACTGCAATCTTTAAGGTTTAATTCAGCAAACATTGTGTCCTCTTCCCAATATAAAAAGTAACAACTAGCTTATAATCCAGTGTCAAGAATTTTCAGCTATTTTCTGAGCTTGAACTAATTACAATTTAAAGGAGGCTTAAGACACAAACTGTTTAAGCTGTTGCCAAGTTATTCTTTACTAGCACGTTCAGACCTTATGTTGGTCTGCTGGGATCTTCAAAGGAATTTTCTACCAATTAAGTTTAAATTTGTGCAAAGAACACCAACATTTAAAAAAAACACATAAGTCTAACAAAAATTATTCCAGCAATAATCATCAATCTTACTAAAATTACACTGTAAAAACACAGTATTAATCCATTCACGTCAAATCAAAAGAAGGAAATCGTTGAGCGGCATAATCCTTGGAGGGGTACAGCACCGTTTCTGCATTAAGAGGTTTTCTTCAGTGCCGTCTCAGTGAACACATGTTCACGTAATTAGTATTTTATAAATCAGTTCTACATTATCCATTAGAGGTTATCAGGAAGCTCCTCTTTAATTTGGAGCAAAGTTCTACATCTTTAAAATGAACCTCAATGAATTCAGAATGACCCTAGAATCAAAGATAATTTGTACAGGATCACACTTATGCTGTAGTACAGCATAGTGCACATTAGTTTCTAGGGTGATCCTGCTGCTGTCAATAACTACATTCACTATTCTTTCAAGGGATATGGGCACAGCTGGGCAAGGCCACAAATTTCATTCAGACCTGAATGTCTTTCAGATTTCCTTGGCAAAATTTGTGAAAAGTTGAGTTTTACAACAATGTGGAACAGTTTTATTATCACCTTTACTGAGACTAACTTTCAAGTCAAGATTTGTAAAATTGAACATAAATCCCAACAGCTGTGATGTTGGAATCTAACCGCATTACTGTCATAACAGCATCACTCTGGACCTCTGGATTACTTGTCAAGTAATACTATGATTTTGCCACCACATTCCCTTTTGTGTGGAATTCACGTACACTGGAAAACTAGTGTGAAACAAGTGCATGTATCATCCCAAAACGAGTAATGGCACTGAAGTTACTGTGTTTTGTTACTGTTCCTCAGTCTCTAGAGTCCCCAAAGCTGATCCACCAACTAAAGTTACGAATCAGGGTGTGAGATGGAATACTCTTTGTTTGCTTGAATGAGCATAGCTCCAACAACACTGAAAAAGCTTGATACCATCCAGGCCAAGACAGCACTTTACTTTGGCACCACATCTGCAAACATTCATTCCTTTCATCACTGACACTCAGCAGCAGCAGAGTGTACCATCTGCAAGACATATCTCAGAAATTTGTCAAGGCTCTGAGACAACACCTTCCAAATCCATGACCACAGCGATCTCAAAAGGACAACGGCAGCAGAGACATGGGAACCACCAACAGGTTCCCTTTCAAGACTCTTGCAACTCCTAAATTGGAAATATATTGTCATTCTTTCACTGTCACTGCATCGAAACCTTGGAACATCATCCCCCACAGCGCTGTGGTATTCCTACACCAAATAAATGATAGTGCTTCAAAAGGGGAACTCATCTGCAACCCATCCGCTTCCTCAATTGCAACTAGGGTTGGGTAACAAATACCAGCACAGCCAGCAAAGCCCACATGACCCAAATGATTTGTTTTTAAATTAACTGAACGACTACCTCTGCTGCTTCTCTTCCATTAGAGTTATAGAGTCAAAGAGATATACAGCATGGAAACAGACACTTCGGTCCAACTCGTCCATGCCGTCCAGATATCCTAAACTGATCTAGTCCCATTTGCCAGCACTTGGCCCATATCCCTCCAAACCCTTCCTATCCATGTACCCATCCAGATGCCTTTTGAATGTTGTAATTGTACCAGCCTCCAACACTTCGTCTGGAAGTTCATTCCATACACACACCACTCTCTGTGTGAAACAGTTGCCCCTTAGGTCTCTTTTATATCTTTATATCTTTCCCCTCTCACCCTATGCCCTCTAGACTCACCCAAATTAGGGAAAAGATTTGTCTATTTGTCCTCTCCATGCCCCTCATGATTTTATAAACCCCTATAAGGTAATCCCTCAGCCTTTGATGCTTCAGGGAAAACAGGCCCAGCCTATTCAGCCTTTCCCTATAGTTCAAATCTTCCAACCCTGGCAACATCCACGTAAATCTTCCCTGAACTCTTTCAAGTTTCACAACATCTTTCCGATAGGAAGGAGACCAGAACTCCATGCAATATCCCAAACGTAGCCTAATCAATGTGCTGTACAGCCGCAGCATGACTTCTCAACTCCAGTACTCAATGCTCTGACCAATAAAGGAAAGCATACCAAACGCCTTCTTCATTATCCTACCTATTGGGGTGGCATGGTAGCTTAGTGGTTAGCATTGCTGCCTCACAGCACCAGGGTCCCAGTTTCAATTCCAGCCTTGGCAACTTTCTGTGTGGAGTTTGCACATTCTCCTCCGGGTTTCCTCCGGGTGCTCCGGTCTCTTCCCACAATCCAAAGATGTGCAGGTCAGGTGAATTGGCCATGCTAAATTGCCCATAGTGCTAGGTGCATTAGTCAGAGGGAAATGTGTCTGGGTGGGTTGTCTTCGGAGGGTCAGTGTAGACTTGTTGGGCCGAAAGGCCTGTTTCCACACTGTAGGAAATCTAACCTGTAAGAATCTAATCTACATGCAACTCTACTTTCCAGGAACAATGAACCTGCACTCCAAGGTCTCTTTGCTCAGAAACACTCTGCAGGAACTTACCATTAAGTATATAAGTCCTGCTCGGGTTTGCTTTTACAAAATACAACACCTCGCATTTATCTAAATTAATCTCCATCTACCACTTCTCAGCCCATTGGCCCATCTGATCAAGATCTCATTGTACTCTGAGGTAACCCTTTTCGCTGTCCACGATACCTCCAATTTCGGTGTCATCTGCAAACTTACTAATTGTACCTCAGTTCCACCCAAATAATTCCCTGGATGTACTCCCAGGAATATCTTCCCTAAGTACAGCTGTAATACTATCCCTTATCGAAATGCCACTCCCCCTTCTCTCTTGTTTTCCCCACCACCACACCCACCCCAACGCACATGACTTTTGTATAGCATTTGTATCCTGGAATATTAAGCTGCCAGTCCTGTCTATCCCTAAGACATGTTTCTGTAATTGCTATGATGTTCCAGCCCTGAGTTCATCTGTCTTCCCTCTTAGGCCTCTTGCTTTGAAGTAAATGCAGTTTAATTTATCAGTCCTACCTTATTCTTACCTGCCCTGATTGTTTGATTTGCTCCCTTTTCCAACTGTCTCAGATTGATCTCTTTCCTCACGATCTCCCTGGGTTCCCCCCACACCCCACCTCCACCTTACTAGTTTAAATCCCCCTGAGCAGCTCCAGCAAACCTCCTTGCCAGTATATTAGTCCCTTTCCATTTCACGTGCAATCAGTCCTTCTTGTACAGGTCATTTCTACCCCAGAAGAGATTCTAATGATCCAGAAATGTGAATCTTTCTCCCCTGCACTAGCTTCTCAGCCACACATTCATCTGCTCTATCCTCTTATTCCTACCCTCACCAGCTCATAGCACCGGGAGAAATCTAGGTATTACTACCCTCGAGGACCTCTATTTTAAATTCCTACCTAACTTTCTATATTCTTCCTTCAGAATCTCATCCTTTTCCCTTCCTATGTCATTAATTCGAATATGTACAATGACCTCCTGCTGGCCCCTCTTCCCTTTGAGAACATTCTGCACCCTCTCTTAGACATCCTTGATCCTGGCACCAGGGAGGCAACATAACATTCTGATTTTTCGCTGCTGGCCACAGAAACATCTGTCTGTGCCTTGGACTAGAGAGTCCCCTATCACAAACGAGCGCTTGGGACGTACCCCTCATTACATTACAGCCTGTCTCGATATCAGAAACTTGGCAGTTCGTGCTACATCACCCGAGAGTCCATTGCCCCCTACATTTTCTAAAACAGCACGCTTGTTTGAAATGGGGATAGGCACAGAACTCTCCTGCACTCCCTGCCTTGCACTCTTACCTTTCCTGGAGTTAACCCATCTATCCAACCGTCTTGTGGTTTGCCCATTTGGGAGGGCATTGCAGCTTCTAAGTCTCTCTGAATGGATGGGAGAAAGTCCAAAAAATGTGGATGCATGCACAATAACAAAGTATAGTAGACTTAACCATAAACAAACATAGAACATAGAACATAGACCATAGAACAATACAGCACAGAACAGGCCCTTCGGCCCACGATGTTGTGCCGAACTTCTAACCTAGATTAAGTACCCATCCATGTACCTATCCAAATGCCGCTTAAAGGTCGCCAATGATTCCGACTCTACCACTCCCACGGGCAGCGCATTCCATGCCCCCACCACTCTCTGGGTAAAGAACCCACCCCTGACATCTCCCCTATACCTTCCACCCTTCACCTTAAATTTATGTCCCCTTGTAACACTCTGTTGTACCCGGGGAAAAAGTTTCTGACTGTCTACTCTATCTATTCCTCTGATCATCTTATAAACCTCTATCAAGTCACCCCTCATCCTTCGCCATTCCAACGAGAAAAGGCCGAGAACTCTCAACCTATCCTCGTACGACTTCCTCTCCATTCCAGGCAACATCCTGGTAAATCTTCTCTGCACCCTCTCCAAAGCTTCCACACCTTTCCTAAAGTGAGGCGACCAGAACTGCACACAGTACTCCAACTGTGGCCTAACCAAAGTCCTGTACAGCTGCAACATCACTTCACGACTCTTGAATTCAATCCCTCTGCTAATGAACGATAATACTCCATAGGCCTTCTTACAAACTCTATCCACCTGAGTGGCAACCTTCAAAGATCTATGTACATAGACCCCAAGATCCCTCTGTTCCTCCACCTGACTAAGAACCCTACCATTAACCCTGTATTCCGCATTCTTATTTGTTCTTCCAAAATGGACAACCTCACACTTGGCAGGGTTGAACTCCATCT
The DNA here is from genome assembly GCF_037043375.1 of Chiloscyllium plagiosum. Classification (NCBI taxonomy): domain Eukaryota; kingdom Metazoa; phylum Chordata; class Chondrichthyes; order Orectolobiformes; family Hemiscylliidae; genus Chiloscyllium; species Chiloscyllium plagiosum. The sequence continues at coordinate 139,189,630 of NW_028270142.1, forward strand.
GCCACTCCTCAGCCCAGCTCTGCATCATATCTAAGTCCCTCTGCAGCCGACAACAGCCCTCCTCACTGTCCACAACTCCACCTATCTTCGTATCATCTGCAAATTTACTGACCCACCCTTCGACTCCCTCATCTAAGTCATTAATAAAAATTACAAACAGCAGAGGACCCAGAACTGATCCCTGCGGAACTCCACTTGTAACTGGGCTCCAGGCTGAATATTTACCATCTACCACCACTCTCTGCCTTCGACCGGTTAGCCAGTTTTCTATCCAATTGGCCAAATTTCCCTCTATCCCATGCCTCCTGACATTCCGCATAAGCCTACCATGGGGAACCTTATCAAATGCCTTACTAAAATCCATGTACACTACATCCATTGCTCTTCCCTCATCCACATGCTTGGTCACCTCCTCGAAGAATTCAATAAGACTTGTAAGGCAAGACCTACCCTTCACAAATCCGTGCTGGCTGTCCCTAATCAAGCAGTGTCTTTCCAGATACTCATAAATCCTATCCCTCAGTACCCTTTCCATTACTTTGCCTACCACAGAAGTAAGACTAACAGGCCTGTAATTCCCGGGGTTATCCCTATTCCCTTTTTTGAACAGGGGCACAACATTCGCTACTCTCCAGTCCCCTGGTACCACCCCCGTTGCCAGTGAAGACGAGAAGATCATTGCCAACGGTACTGCAATTTCCTCTCTTGCTTCCCACATAATCCTAGGATATATCCCGTCAGGGCCGGGGGACTTGTCTATCCTCAAGTTGTTCAAAATGTCCAACACATCTTCCTTCCTAACAGGTATCTCTTCTAGCTTACCAGTCCATTTCACACTCTCCTCTTCTACAATACGGTCCCTCTCGTTCGTAAATGAAAACATGAAAACATGAAAATGAAACATGAAAATAAATCAAAACTAAAATGGCTTTTAAGCTAAAATCTAACTTAAACCAGCATCAAAGGCTTTGCCGAAATTAACTGGATTTGATCCATGCTCATGTAATACAAGCATGAAGGAATTGCTGAAGTTTTCTACAAAAGTATACCAGAAGGTAATATGGGGGTCGGTTAGCTCAACTGGTTGGACGGCTGGTTTGCAATGCAGACGATTATTGACAGCATGGGTTCAATTCATACCATAAATGACTGTCCTTCTCAATCTTTTTCCCCTCACCCAAGACCCTCAGGTTATACCACCCCCAGTCATCTCTCTCTCATGAGAGCAGCCCTATGGTGTGTGAAGCCTGTAGTGGTCCTACGCTTATCTTTCTGGAAGGACCCATTAATGTTTGAGTAACTTTGCAGGCCCCGCTGTGTCAGCGCCAAACTAGGGTTAATCAGATAGTCACAAATTTTCTTGGATAAAAATGCTGCAATTTTAGCCTTTTTTTCCAGTCTCGAGAAATTCATGGCCTTTCCTTCACAACAAATGCCTTTCTCATGTATTCACTGAGTGCTTTTATAAATCTCATATAGTTCTGGAGTGAGGGGCATTCACAAAGTTTATTGTGGCTTTGATAACACTCAAGTATGACATCTTCCAGGATACTATGCAACAACACATTTTTTTAACAAAATAAACGTCTAATTGTACTTGACAGTTCGTTCCTTAGCTACCAAGCTGTGAAAAAAACAGCTCTCTATAATTCATTAATGATCGTCAGTTCAAGACCTCTCATTTACTCTGATAGCCGATGCCTGAAGCTCTTTGCCTTGAGTTACTCAACTACTTACTTTCAGTCTATATTATAAACTAACATTTAATCACATCATAAAATTGATGACCAATTAAATCAAACATCTGATGCTTAATTCTAATCCAATCTCAATCACCTTAATTGCAGAGTATTGCTTTCCCAGTCAACAACAAATTGAAAATGTTCTTATTTCAGTGGCAAAACAATCTGACCTACTAGCTGCAAAAAAAAAAGAGAAATAACAAATATTGGATTATGCGAAGATATTATGAAGCCAACTTACATTAATATAAGGGTGAAAAATGATAAATAATTGCATAAAAGTTTATAAAAAGGTTTACATTCAGTTGTGAAGAGCACATAAGGAATTTGTGATGGTGTATAGATAAAGTGACAGAGGAGATGGAGTCGACATTAGGAAAACGTGATCTTGTCCAACTTTAACAGAAAGAAGAGAAAATCAACATATTATAGAATGAAGGGATTGCAGACCTGGGTGTCCTGATAGATGAATCACAAAAGTTAATATGCAATTCCAGCAAGTGATTATGAAAGGCAATAAACATTTGTATTTTATTGCAAGAAAAATAGTATGTAAAAATATAAATATTTTTGTTGCACTGTTACCAAGCATTGGTAAGCCTACATCTGGAGTATGTATAATTTTGGTCTCCTTGTGTAAGAATTATAAATGCATTAGAAACAGTACACAGCGGATTTATTTGACTGATTCCTGGGGTGGTGGTAGTGGTTTTGTTCAGTTGAGAAGTGGTGGTGGGGTAGAGGGGGGAGTAGAGTCGGTTTAGAGAGAGACAGAGAATACATCAGATAAGGAGATTCACAGGCATACAAAACTCTTCCAGTCACTCTCCTGTATTGCCACAGAGATTTCTCGAGTGGCTCAAATGGTTATACTCTCATGAGAGTCAGATGGTTGCAGGTTTAAGTTTAACAAAGAATAAAAGGAGACTGGTACTGCATTGCATACTGAGGTGTTGTAACAGAGCCCTCCTACTACCTACCTTCTTCACGTTTCTCAAACAACAGTCCTTGACAGATTGTCGCAATGCTGTTTGCAGAGCCTTGCTGCATACTAATTGACCAGCACGTTGCAACAGTGATTGCATTTCATGAGTGTTTCATTGGTTGTAAAGTATTTTCAGGCCCCTTTGAAACATGAGTGCACCACAGAAATGTAAATCTTTCTTTTTCTTTTGAAAATGTTGTCAATTCTAAGTTTAACACCAGCATGCCATGAGCAGGTAACATGCAACTGACAACAAGGGTAAGGAAAGCCACAGCAAAAGGACCAGTATGACTGAATTCACTGCTTCAAGGAACATCATAAATAACTACCATTGCTAACCATCCAGTTATATATAATTAGATTTATTGAACCACTACACCTCAAAGAGTATAGACCCACAGTGCTGATAGTGAAGGAGTTACAGATTTTTGCAATGTTTGTAGCTCAGGTTGAGGTTTAGGGTGTAGGTTTGCTTGCTGAGCTGTAGAGCCGAAAATGTGTTGCTGGAAAAGCGCAGCAGGTCAGGCAGCATCCAGGGAACAGGAGAATCGACGTTTCGGGCATAAGCCCTTCTTCAGAGCATTCCTGAAGAAGGGCTTATGCTCGAAACGTCGATTCTCCTGTTCCCTGGATGCTGCCTGACCTGCTGCGCTTTTCCAGCAAAACATTTTCAGCTCTGATCTCCAGCATCTGCAGACCTCACTTTCTCCTCCTTACTGAGCTTAAGGTTTGATATCCAGACGTTTCATTACCTGGCTAGGTGGCGACTTCCTGCTTTCTATTTATATGTTTGTCCTGGATGGGGTTCCTGGGGTTTGTGGTGATGTCATTTCCTGTTTGTTTTCTGAGGGGTTGATAGATTTCGGAGTCTATGGTGGGCATCATTGATTAGTTCTCAGTGCATTCTGCGGCCGTTTCGTTCTGTTAAACTTCTGGCTTGAGGTGTTTTTATTGGCGGTTTGTATTGGAGACATTTTGGCAGTACCTGTTTTCTCAAACATTCATGCAGGAAATACAGTTGTTCACAGGTGGAACTCTCTCAGATGGCATTCCTTTCCCATCTTCGGGCAAGTGGTAGCATGTTGCGCCCATAGGTTTTTGCAAGGTTTGTAGCTCAGTTTGAGGTTTAGGGTGTAGGTTTGCTCGCTGAGCTGTAGGTTTGATATCCAGACGTTTCATTACCTGGCTAGGTAACATCATCAGTGGCGACCTCCAAGTGAAGCAAAGCTGTTGTCTCCTGCTTTCTATTTAATATGTTTGTTCTGGATGGGGTTCCTGGGGTTTGTGGTGATGTCATTTCCTGTTCATTTTCTGAAAGATCCAGATACCATCTATCAACCTATGTGTTTGTTTATGGCGTTGTGGTTGGAGTGCCAGGCCTCTAGGAATTCTCTGGCATGTCTTTGCTTAGCCTGTCCCAAGATAGATGTGTTGTCCCAGCCAACATGGTGGGTTTTTTTTCATCCGTGTGTAGGGCTACAAGGGAGAGAGGGTCGTGTCTTTTTGTGGCTAGCTGGTGTTCGTGTATCCTGGTGGTTAACTTTCTTCCTGTTTGTTCTACGTAGTGTTTGTGGCAGTCCTTGCAAGGATATCAAACCTAACATGTTGCTCAGCTCCTATATTGGGACTTGAGCACATTAACATCTAGCTCAGAAAGAGTCATCAATGCACCAACAGCAAAGTGATAAAAGAAAATTATTGTGAATGCTGCAAGATAGAAATTAAAAACAAAACACATTGGAAATACTCACCATGTGTGGTGAGAGAAACAAAGCTAACATTTCAGTTCTGCAAACTTTCATCAGAACTAGTTCCAGCATTTTCTATTTTGTAAAAGCAAGTAAGACATGCCTACAAAAATTGTTGGAAGGTTCTAAAACATGGATGGGCGACAAATGCTAGTCTCTTAGCAATACTTACATCTCAAATGAATAAAGAAAATTTGCCAAGCTAAATTAGTGTACATCAACACAAACACATGTTTGCACATTCAAAGAGGTTTGGAGAAAGCAATTTGATAACTTAACAATTGTTCAAATTTAAAATGGAAGCTTACTATTAAACATGAAGAGTTCTTCGAGAATGTTGCACATTTGAGTCAAAGATAATGCTACTTCTCAGTTACAGAAAACTGACTGCCTATTTCCACACGAGACCTTTTATCCTGCTCACCTATCAAGGAGGTAACAGCTGATCTCTGAGCAAGCACCATCTATGATATAACCCTTCCTAAGTCCCATAATTCCATAATAACTTTGATTAAAAGGTCCATCAATGTCAGATTTAAAAGTAATCCCTTTTCTGTCATTTGCAGAAGAGTTAAAAACTGTTACCAAACTTTGCATGTGGAATTGTCTATTAAGTTCACTCATAAAAGACCAGAGTTTTAAGCTTGTGTCCCAACGGATATAGTTTAACTCCAACTGAAATATGAAATCCCATACACATTTTGAACAACTTGATAAAATCACCCCTCAATCTTCTAAATTACAGGGAATAATACAACGTTCACTTTTGGAAAGAGATTGGACAGAAAATGAGTTTACTGTCTTAATTAAAAAGGTATAAACCCGTATTAGTCACCAAGCATCACTTTAGACCACAGAAAAAAAAAATCCTCATCCCTGCAGATTGTGAAAAGTCCTGCCCATTAACTGTGCAAAACTGGGAGAGCTGTTCCACTGATCAGTCAAAGAACAACAGTTAGTCACACTCACCAATTCATACCTTGCAGATAATGCCTTGGACTCCTCCATCAGCATCCCTGGGTATGTCCTGTGCGACTGGAACAGTTCTGTAAAAGTCAGGTGGCCCCAGGAGTCCTCAACATTGACTCAGGACCCCATGAGATCTCATGGATCAATATGAACAAGGAAATCTACTGCTTCATATTACCGACTACCTTTCCTCAGCTGAGGAATCAACATTCTTCTATGCTGATATTAACTTGGAAGAAAATAAGAGTAGATTGAAGCCAGGTGGAAGGCTTCAATCTCAATCACCAAGTGAGGCTCATTCGACCATCACTGACCAAGTCTTAAAGGTCATATCTGCCAAATTATGCCCTTGGCAAATGGCAGGAGAACCAAGCTAAGAAGAAATAAATCCTACCTAACCTCACCATTAACAATCTACCTGTTACAAATGCAACTGCCCATGATAATTCTTGTGATGACAATTTCAGAATTATGTTACCCTTCATTGGATTGTGTGGCACTGCAACTATGTGAATTGGGATGAATTCAAAATGAATTCAGAGACTAGTGCCTCAAAACTGGAGACCACAAGGCACTGTGGGACATTAGCAGCAGAAGCATATTCAACAACAATCCCAAACAACCATTCCCATCAAACTAGGATTGATCCTGCTTCAATGGGGTTGCAGGAGAATATGCAAGGAGCAAACGACATATCTAAAGAGGAGGCCTAGCTATGACAGAGGACTCTATTCATGATTAAACGGCGATTTAAGATGACTACACACCACCACCACCTCAAAGAAAATTTAGGATGGGCAACAAATGCTAGTCTCATTAGTAACGCTTACATCTCAAATGAATAAAGAAAATTTGGCAAGCTAAATCAGTTTCATCAAATATTTACAATGAACTGGATTGTCTCTCGATTCTTGCTAAAAGAATGTTAAAATCCTGCCCACTGAAGATTTTTCTTACGTACTCAGCAGTTGAAAGTTTAACAATTATTTATCTCATTGAAAAAATTAAGTCTTTATTGGATTTTTCATACTGATTCTCAACAAAATCCTGTTGTCTGTATCCTAACTCCCACCAAATCCATTACAATTCCCTGAGATACTGGTGCATCTCCAAGTTTGGTCTTTTCTTCATCTCCAATTTTAACTGTCAGCTGTATTTTCAGCTGCTTAGGCCTTAAGCTCTGGAATTACATCCCTAAACCTCTCCCTCCTCCCTTTATTTTTCAGCATCTGTCGCTAATATCATTTTACACGTTTCAGTATGCAATTTTGTTGCACGACATTGCCAGGAAAAAAACAGATTACTTTGAGCTTATTCGCAGCAATGGGGAGGTTTGCCTAGGTTGGTGTTGAGTATCTTGCGTGCTGTTTTCAATACACTCATTCAGGCAAGCAGATAGTATATCATCACACTCTTGTGCCTTGCAGAGGTGGACAGGCAACAAGGAGTCTGGAGGCATTTTTGTAGATGAATTCATGGATGTAGAAATTGATGATGAAATCAAAATTTATTACCCATTCCTAACTGCCCTTGCGAAGTAGTGATGGTGAGCTACTTTCTTGAATACAACTGAGTAGACTGCTAGGTTTTTTCAGGGACACTGAAGAGTCAATTACTTTACTGTGTGTCTAAGGTCACAAATAGGTAGATTTCTTTCCATAAAAGGGCATCTTGTTTTTGTGACAGTGCAGTAGTTTCATGTCCACTATTACTGAATCTAGCTTTTTGTTCCAGATTGGTTTGCTTATCAAATTTAATTTTGTAACTGTAATAGAAGGATTTGAACTAATGTTTTCAGATCATCAGTTGGAATTATTAAATACTACATTCATTCATTCCTGATGAAGGGCTTTTACCCAAAACATCAATTTTCTTGCTTCTTGGATGCTGCTATCCTGCTTTGCTTTTCCAGTACCACTCTAATCTTGATTCTAATCTCCAGCATCTGCAGTATCCACTTCTGCATTATTAAATACTATGTTAACTTATCCTTATTAAAGTGATTTCCTCCTTTCAGTATATCTAGCCTTTGCCCTGCTATATTAATAAAGCTGGTTCAGTTCAGATTCAAATTATTGGAATGCCAGTCACCAGAATCTTGAAATCACCAGGAAATGTCACTGAATGTCATCGGGAGATGGCTATACTATTCTTTGTTCGATGCAACCATTGTCGGTTACTTGTGTGGTGTCAATGTTACATCCAACCTAGCCCAAGCTTGGATAATGTCCACATATTTCTGGATATGAACATGGACAACCTCAATACCTGGTGAGTTGCAAATTAAACTGAACACTGCAATCAACGGGAAGTTTCTTCACTGCTGACCTTTTGATGGAGGGAAGATCATTCATGAGGCAACTAAAGATGGTTGGGTCTAGGACACTACCCTGAGGTATTCTTGCAATGATATTATTGCAGCTTCATTACTACAAGAGAGCAAAGTTAAACCTGTCACAATGATCTTGCCATTTCAAATGTAATTACCCTGTTAACAACATGATCAATGTTAATTACGGTCAATCAACCTTGCTGGCAAAAAAATTAATTGTTACAAACATGGAGTCTCATTCATTCAGATGGACCATTCAGCATTATTAGGAGATTCGAAAAACATTAAGATTTTTTAAAAAATATTTCTTTGTCTCATCTTTTTCTGTTTTGATCCAATCCTTCTTTCCCATACCATTTTTCTTCTTGTGCATGATGACTTATAAATCGTGCAGTTCCCTCTTAGTCCTTTCGCATAGTATTTCTTAATCGTTTTCTTAAGCTTATTTTTCCATCAATCTGTTCACAGATGTTACTACACACCTCTGGAACAGGTGGGACTTGAATTTGGGCCTCCCGGTCCAGGGATAGGGACTCTCCCACCACTAAAAGAGGGCCTCCTTTACTTAATCTTTAAACCTGATCACCTGATGAAGGAGCGGGCGCTCCGAAAGCTAGTGTGCTTCCAACTAAACCTGTTGGAATATAACCTGGTATTGTGTGATTTTTATCTTTAAACCAAATCAGTTAACAAGCTCCACTGCTTCTGGTTCTATTCAGTCAGGACCCAGATAACCTGCTTCTCCACATTTTGTAACATTATTAGCTGCACTTTCAGCAACTTTGTGGGCAAAAAGCATTTTTAACTGAAAGAGTGCTGTGGAGTGTGTTTGGATACCATCGTACAGACAAAACTGGGCAATCAAATGAACAACATTGGTTAAAGAGGCAATGGAAACACTGAGAATTAGCTAACAAACTATGTTCAATAGCAGAAGGGTCCATAGCCAGAAGACAGAGTTAAAGTCTTTGGCGAAAGTGTCAAAGCTGAGTCAAAGTTTTACTTTTTTTCAATGAGAAAATGTACGATGATTTGAAATCACCTGAAAGGGCAATAGAAGTTTCAATCTTAACTTCCAATAGAGAGGTGGATATGTATATATTTGAAGAGGAGAAAGTTGAAGAGGAATAAGGGAGACCGAGGGAAGAGTTTCCCAACACCTCAGGTGTAGGGAAAGATGCTGCCACCACTCCTACTCCTCCCACCTCTTTAACAAGACAAACATTCTGCAATCACAGCCTGTTTGTCCTCTGGTGAACCATCCCCTATTGTCATGGTTCTATACTTTCTTAATCTCACTAACCAATGCATTGTATTTAAACTACTGCTTCTTAATAAACTATCACAAGAAGTCAACTGACTATATTAGATAACTGTGATCACAAGCTCCCAAAAAAATCAACACATTGAAATGAAAGGTCATCAACATGAAACGTAACACTGTTTTTCTCTCTCTCCAGAAGCTGCTTCATCTGCTCAATGGTTCCAGCATTTTATGCTTTTAAAATTCATATTTCCAGAATTCACAGTATTTAGTTTTGATGCCAGTTTGGTAATACCAGTGGCTCATGTTCAAAATGTGAGCGCTTGGGACACATGCTATACCTTGAATACAATCTAAGATTTATTCCAGTAAATGTTTGAATGATCTCTTTGTTAAAGATGCAGTTTTTCAGAAGAAATGGAAGTTTAAACAAAGATTGTGTCTAGTTTCCCTGGTAGTGTTATACAAACACACACAAAAAAGATTCAAAATGACTGGTTAATCAACTGAGACTGTCTGTGTCATTATACATCTAACCATTTGGATCCCCACTGCATCCTAGCAACAATAGCCATGTAAACTCTGGAGAGGACAAACAAAACAGACAACAAGTTGTGTAAAAACTTAGAGAAAATAAGCAAGCATAAATACCTTTCAAACCACCAAAATGATCAAATTCAAGTCCAGGGGTTCCACTCCACCCAAAAAATTCCCAATGCTTGATAGAAGTTTTTGGATTGTGTGATCAATGCAACAACTTAATGAAGAGCTGAATGAATTCTTAGATTAGACTGCAATTAGATTAGACTCCCTACAGTGTGGAAACAGGCCCTTCAGCCCAAAAAGTCCACACTGATCCTCCCAAGAGTGACCCACCCACACCCATTCTCCTACCCTCTTTTACCCTTGACTAATGCACCTGACACTATAGGCAATTAGGCATGGCCAATTCACCTGACCAGCACATCTTTGGATTGTGGGAGGAAACCCGAGCACCCAGAGGAAACCCATGCAGACACAGCGAGAATGTGCAAACTCCACACAGACAGTTGCCCGAGGCAGCAATTGAACCTGAGTCCCCAGTGCTGTGAGGCAGCAGTGCTACCCACTGAGCCACCTTGCCACCCTTTAACTGTGGTTTATATCACTGTGTACAAAAGATAGATGGGATGTTGGATGGTGCAGCATATAATCACTCTTGAAGCATAATCAAGTTCTATACTTAGCTTAAATGCATGCCCCGTCATCTACTGTCAAACGCTTATGCACAGAGTTTAATCCTTTCATCATTTTAAATACTTCAAAATTAAGTACAACAGTATATATTTAACATCAAAGACTCCCATGAGTCAACGAAAGCCTAAGTGTATAGAGTAACTGTTGTCATCACATGCCTGCACTGCAGTGAGACCTGGAGGGTACCTCAAAAAAACTTAAAGGTACAACAGAAATTGCATCTGAAATGCCTCTGCCACAATGCAGCAGAAATAGGAGCAGGGGTAGGTCATTCAGCTCCTCAAGCCTGCCCCAACATTCAATAAGGCCACAGCTATCTGTCCTTGGCCTCAACTCCTCTTTCATGGCAACTTATAAACCAAACACCCTAATATTTCAAAAGTCTATCCACTTCATCTTTACACCTTCAATGAAGAAGCCTTTATGACTTCTTCACCAAGGGTAAAGAATTCCAGATACTCTCAAAGAGGAAATTCCTTCTCATCTCACTTTTAAATGAGTGCCCCCTCATTTTGTAACTATGGTCCCTACTTTGAAACTCGCCCACACGTGGAAACATCTTCTCAATATCTGCCTTGTCAAGGCCCTTAACAACCTTGAATGTTTCTCTAAGATTCTCATTCTTGTAAACTCTAATAAATAAAGATCTACCTGTTTACCTGTTCTTGATAAGACAATCCTTTAAACCTGGTCAATCTTTTTTGTACTGCTTTCAATTCCAGAATACCCTTTGTTGAACACAGCGACCACAACCGTACACAGTACTCCAGGTACGCGTCACCAATACCCTGTACAATTGTGATAAGCCTTCCCTATTTTTAAACTCCTACTCCCAGCAATAAAGATCAATATTCCACTTGCCTTCTTAACTACTAATGGACCTGCATGCTAATTTTATGTGTTTTATGTAGAAGAACACCTAGATCCCTCATTAATGCACTTTTCTACATTAAACTCCATTGACCAAGCTTTTTCCCCACTCACTGAACCTATGGAAACAGGTAGAGGCGGGTAGAATTACAATATTTAAAAGACATACAAACCGATGGCACGGTGGCAAAGTGGTTAGCACTGCTGCCTCACAGTGCTAGAGACAGGGGTTCAATTCCCGCCTCAGGCGATTGACTGTGTGGAGTTTGCACATTCTCCCAGAGTCTGCATGGGTTTCCTCCCACAATCCAAAAACGTGCAGGTTAGGTGAATTGGCCACGCTAAATTGCCTGTAGTGTTAGGTAAAGGGGTGAATGTAGGGGAATGGGTCTGGGTCTGTTGCGCTTCGCGCAGGTTGGTGTGGGCTTGTTGGGCCGAAGGGCCTGTTTCCACACTGTAAGTAATCTAATCTAATCAAAGTACATGGATAGGAAAGGTTTGGAGAGATATAAGCCAAATGCAGGCAAGTGGTTTAGGAAACCTGGTCAGCATGGACTAGTTGGGTCTATTTCTATTTTGTATAACTCCATGACACTATGACTCTTTCTATATATCCTTGCAGATTCCTTCTATTCTCATCACAACAGGCCCTCCCACTTATTTTCAGGTCATCAGCAAATTTAGATGCATCTCACTCTGTCCTCATCCCCAAGTCATTAATATAGGCAGCAAACAACTGAAGGAGCAATTCTTGTGGCACACCTCTGCCTTTATATCTTTCCAGTGTGAAAAAAACACGAATCTTAACTCTGTCTTCTGTGAGTTAACCAGTTCTCCAGCGATGCAAATACATTACCCCCAACACTGACCTTCTTTCTTGTGCAATTACCTTATCAAAAGCATCATAGAAATCCAAACATACTACATATATCGGTTCCAATTTATCAATTCTGCTTATTATATCCCCAATTAACTAGCAAATTTATCAAACATAAATTCACTCTCACAAAACCATGTTGACTGTTGGATTGCATTAAGCTTTAGTAAATATTCTGCTATTTCTTCCTTAATCACAGGCTCTAGCATTTTTCCAATGACTGATGTTAGGCGAAGAGGCCTTTAATTTCCTGCTTTGTCTCCCTTCCTTCTTGAACAGGGCATCACATTATCACTTTCCAATCTGCTGGAACCCTCCATAAATCTAGAAACTTTTGGAATATTTCAACCAATGCTTCCTACTCTTTGAATGCAGGCCATCAGGTTCTGGTAAAAACAAGGACTGCAGATGCTGGAAACCAGAGTCTAGATTAGAGTGGTGCTGGAAAAGCACAGCAGGTCAGGCAGCATCCGAGGAGCAGGAAAGTCGATGTTTCAGGCAAAAGCCCTTCATCAGGTTCTGGTGACTTGTCTGCCTTTAGTGCAAATAATTTATCCCTCATGACAGAGACTGTAACAAAATCTTTCTTCCCACTTGCACCCTATTTATCAGTTCTCTTTTGAATGTTTATAATGTTCTCCACTATAACTGAATTTATTGTCACATGTACCGATACAATATGTTGATTATAATTAGTTGCCATTTCCCTATTCCCTGTATCATTTGTTCACAGGGTGGGGGTGTCACTGACTGGTCAGCGTTAATTACCCATTCTTAACTGCTTTGGGGAAGGTGATTGTGAGCCAACCTTTTAGACCACTGCAGTCCTTGGACACCTATAGTCTTGTTAGGAAGGAAGTTCCAGAATTTTAACCCAGAGACAAATGAAGGAATAGTGAGAAAGTTCCAAGTCCAAGAAATTTCCTCACCCAGACTAGCAAGCCTGTGAAATTCTCTGCCAAAAAATTGAATGTTTCAGGAAGGAATCAGGTATAAATTTTTGGGCTAAAGGTATCAAAGGATATGGGGAGAAAACAGGAATAGGGTACAGAGTTGGATGTTCAGTCATGATTGTATTGAATGGGGAGGCAGGCTTGAAGGGCCAAATGGTATACTCATGCCTTTGCTTCTATTCCTATTTTTCAGTCAGGGTTGTGTGTGGTTTGGAGAGAACTGACAGTTGATGGTGTTGTCATGTATCTACAGTGCTTGTTCTTCCAGATAGAAGTAGGCACTGGTTTGGAAGATGCTATGGTAGTAGCCCTAGTAAATTATTACCATATATCTTGTAAATGATATATATTGCTATGACTATGCATTGGTGGTGGAAGGAGTGAAGGTGTTGCCTGGGTTTGCCATCAAGTGGGTTGCTTTTTCCTGGATGGAGTGAAGCTTCTTGTGGAACTGCATTCATTCAGGCAAGTGAAGCATATTCCCATGCACTTCTAAGTTGTGCCTTGTGGACAGGTACCGGGGAGACAGGAGACTGGCTACGGAATTCCTAACCACATACCTACTCTTGAAGCAACTGTAATTATATGGCTGATTCAATTCTGTTTCTGGTTAAAGATAGCCCACCATTTGTTGATTGTGGGGAATACAGCGACAATAATATCATTGAATGTCAAAAGGATGATGGTTAGATTCAGGCTTGTAGAAAAATCACCACTAACTGGTACATGTGTGATGCAAATGTAACTTGCCACTTATCAGACCAAGCCTGGATGTTGGCTAGGACATGGACCACTTTGGTATCTGGGGAGTCGCAAATAGTGCTGAACATTTATGAAATCATTGGCAAACATCTCCACTTCTGATCTTATATTGGAGGGAAGGTCATTGATGTAACAGTTGAAGATGGTTGGGCCAAGGACAGTAACCTGAGGAACTCCTGCAGAAATGTTCTGGAGCTGAAATGATTGATCTATAACAACCACAAGCATCTTCCTTTGTGCCAGGTATGACTCCAACGAGCTGGATTTCCTAAGATTCCCACTGGCTCCTTGATGCCATATTCAGTCAAATGCTGCCTTGAGTCAAGGGCCATCACTTTCACCTCATTGACTGTCAGCTTTCCATTATTATCACTCTTTCTGTATACCCGTGTTTCCTAACATCTCTCCTGAACTGTCTGGCCCTAATTCTTCATCCTCCTTCTGATGATGACTTGGGGGATGAAGAGGTTTCTTTACATGCAGGGAACGACCAATGATCTGAAAAGTGCGACCTGAAACAGCGTGGAAGCAAATGTAACAGGAATTTTTAGGAAAGGATGACAGGCAATCTCCGGATTGCGAACAGGTTCCATTCCCAAATCTATTTGTACACAAGTTGGAACACAATATAAAGCAGACATCTGTAAGTATGGAAATTTTCCTAAGTTTTGTTTGCAAAATTACAGCACTGTATAGGATCGCATTCGTAAGTACAAGTGTTCATAATGTTCAGATGTTCATAAATTGGGGTTCCCCTATAGATAAATACTTGAAGAGGAAAGGAAAATGTGGAATCCTGGGGAAAAAGCAGGAAAATGAAACTAATTGGTTAAGTCGTCCAAAGCACTAGAACCTACACAATGATCTAAATGGTACCCCACGCCACACACATGCACACCTATCTGTGCTGCATAATTGGATAATACACCAGCACGGGAGCCCCCCGCTGCTGTTCACCCTGTTGACACACAACTGTGCAGCAATACAGCAAATCATATTAATACATTCGCTGATGACACGACAATAGTGGGTCTCATTAGCAGCCTACAGACAGGAGGTGCAGAGCCAACAACCTGTCTCTGAATATGTACAAAACGAAACAGATGGATGTTGATTTCAGGAGGGCACAGAGCGATCACTCTCCACTGGACATCGACAGTTTCCCCATGGAGATAGTGAAGAGCACAACATTTCTTGGCATCCACCTGGCGGAGAATCTCACGTGGTCCCTAAACACCAGCTCCATTGCCAAGAAAGCCCAGCAGAGTCTCTACTTTCTGCATAGGTTGAGGAAAGCCCATCTCCCATCCCCACCACACTCTACAGAGGGTTCACTGAGAGTACCCTGAGCAGTTGCATCACTGCCTGGTTCGGGAATTGCACCGTCTCAGATCATAAGACCCTACAACGAATAGTGAGGACAGCTGAGAAGATCATTTCTCTTCTTTCCATTGCAGACCTTTCACCACACGCTGCATCCAAAAGGTTAACAGCATTGTGGAAGATCCCAAACACCCCTCACTCAAACTCTTTTCCCTCCTGTCATCTAGCAGAAGATACCAGAGTATTTGGTCCCTCACAGCCAGACTGTGCAATAGTTTCTTCCCCCAAGCCATCAGGCTCCTTAACACTATGATTATAGGTAAAAACACTCTATTCCATTTGCAATTTTCGGATGACTTTTTGAATTGCTGCTAAAACAATGTTTTATTAATGATCATTAATTGTTACATGGTAATTTGACCATCACTGTGCCTATTGTCTTGTCTTGTCTTGTCCTGTCAGGAATTACTGTGCGATCTTGCATGTATTGCATTTTTTGCTACCCTGTCTATGATTATACTTTCGTGCAGTCTGTGTGTTCATATAGCACCTTGGTCCTGGAGGAACACTGTCTCATTTTTATTGTACCAGCTGTACATGGTAGAAACAACAAATAAAGTTACTCTACTCTACTACTCTAACATTGTTCCCTAAATACTTAATTTAAATTGCATGACATTGAGATCTTTTGCTATAAATTCTGTGTCTTATGATCCTGCTCTACAGCTACCTGATGAAGGAGCAGTGTTCCAAAAGCTTGTATTTCCAAATAAACCTTTGGACTAGAATCTGGTGTTGTGAGATTTTTAACTTAATTTAAATTGTGTGGAATGCCACACCTCATACTCCCCTCTGAATAGAAATCTTTGGAGTTTTAACCTTTTTCACCAAGTATGTAAGATAAGACCATAAGACATAGGAACAAAGGTAGGCCATTCAGCCGATCAAGCTTTTCAATAAGATCATGGCTGATCCTCAACTCCACTTTCCTCCCTTTTCCCCATTACTGATTAAAAATCTGTCGATCTCAGCCTTGAATATATTTAATGACCCAACCTCTACAGGTCTGTGTGTTAAAGAATTTCACAAGTTCACAACTCTCTAGAGAAGAAATTTCTCTGTCTTAAATTGCAACCCCCTTGTTCTGAGATATGCTTTCTGATACTAAGTGGTCCACAAGGAGAAACAATTTCTCCACGTCTACCTTCATAAGTCCCCTAGGAATCGTGTATGCGTCAATAAGGTCACCTCTTATTCTTTTATAACTCAATGAGTACAGGCCTAATTTACACATAAGACAGTCCCTCCACACTTGGTATTAAACTAGTGAACCTGGTCAGTTTCTCTATTGCATTTTGTTCTGAAGTCGATATCAGCAGTACAAAAATGCACAAACATACAACTAGCAAACAGCTAGCAAGTTGTCGGTGTGAATTCCAAGCAACTGTTAGCATTTGGAAATAAATTTCATTTCCCACGCTTACTTTTAATTATGTCAGTAACACTAGTGTTAACTTCACAACCATGCACATTTTAGAAAAACTAATTTGTTAAGTGACACAGGCCCTAAGTAGATTATGGAAGCAACGATACCAACAACTTTTTATTGAACCCTATAGTCATTATGCGTGACAATTTCTCCACCCAACAACTCCACAGAACAAACATATTCACAGCAACAAATGCTAGAAGGAGACACTTTACGCTCCTGCGGAAGCAGTCAACCCAATAGACTCCAACCCAGTAGGGGGTAACATGATCACTTTCCGTAAAGAGTCATCGAGCATGTCAATCCTCCTAGCATGACTAAACCGCACACAGACTGCAGTGTGTGCCAATACTTTCAAAATCTCTTTGCAAATGCTGCCCTCGCTGGGTGGTTTATCAGTGCTAAAGAAGACTAAGAACTTTTTTTTGACATGCCCATAATACAGGAAATGGAGAAATAAGTGAGAATTGAATTCAAAAAGAATGTGATAAGGAAGGTGTTAACAGTGGAGTTGGCTGTCACCAATGAATTCTTCCAGCAGTCAGACCTATAAATCAGCAATATAATCCAATCATGTGCTTCCTGACAGCTCTGAGCCCCTTTGTAGCCTGTACCTTTAGGCCTGTTTTTCATCAAGCAGGTCTAGACCTTTGACATGATAATAAACTGAAATTAAAGTTGCCTTACTTTATCAGTGAGAGGGAACACCAAAAGATTACTGAAGCTGCTTTTGGATTGCTTCAGTGTTACTGCCTCCCACTCTGGAGCATCATACATGTTGGAGATCTTCCCGATCACCATTCTTTGGAAATCTCCTTTCAAGGCAGGAACCAATGAGACACAAAAGCGTATAAAGTGAATAAAGTGAATAGTCCCTTGCAGAAATAGACACAAAGTAGGTTTTTAATTTTGGACTGAAATCTAATAAACTGAGAAAAAGAATCATCACCAAATGCAACTCTCGATAGTGCGTGACATATATAAAATCATAAAATCACTGTCTATATCAGCTGCTTCCCTTGAACGGAGGCAAAAAAAAAATCAAACTTCAGTACAGCAAATAGCAACATTTTGTTTTCTTGGCACCCCATAAAAAAGCAACAATTTGTATTTAGCATATATACTCATAGAAAAATTTAATTATTGAGACTAGTTTCGTTTTAAGTAAGGAAATAAGATTTGATTTTCACACAAGTAATATTTCTAAATATTTACATTGACTGGGTCCACATTGATTTTGTGCATGAATTTGCTGGTCTGGGCCTCTCTTACTGATTGATCAATTGTCCTTGACCTCTTGATGTCACACAGATGGGACAATGGCAATATCCAATCGACCATCACTGGATCAGTTGCCCTGTTAAAGTCTGAATCCAGATGCCAGGGTTAGGGGATCACATCAACACACCATTCTGTCACTACTGCTCCTTCACAGGCACAGCTGTGGTTTGAACTGTCCAGAGACAGAAATGGAGGATTTGTTGTAACAGCTCCAGCTAGATACACAGATCATCATCAAAGTTTTCCTCTACCATATATCCTACCTGCCACCTTTCACGATGTGTGTAAAGTAATTTTAGGAGGAGGAGCATGGACTTTGATCCCGAAATTTAAAGTCAAAATTATGGGCCCTCTTTTACACCAGATCAACTTTTACCAGGAGAGCTATTATGAGGCAAAATTGTAGACCAAGGTAGACAAGGAGCAATTAAGAGCCAACGACTAAAAGCTTGGCCAAAGAGCTTGACATAAATCTCAAAGGAGGAAAGTGAGAAGGAGAGACAAAGAGTACTAGGGATCAAATTACAAATCCTAGCATAGAGGTGGCTGTGTCTTTGGCTGATTAATGAACAAGTGATTGAATTATTGTCACATGTACCAAAGTACAGTGAAAAGTTTTGTTTTTGAGCAGCACAGGCAGATCATAGTAAGCAAGGATATACAGATCAGAAGTTGTAAAAACACTTAAACAGAGGCATACAGATCAAGTGATTGAAGTAAGGGATATGTAAGAGGTTAGAATTAGAGCGCCACAAATATCTCAGCAGGTTGAGAGGCTGGAGGATGTTACAAACATGAGATGGGTCAAGGCCATGAGTAATTTGAAAATGAGGGTAAAATCTTTTAAAATAGAGGCATTCCTATTAACCAGCAGCTACCGATTTCAGGCAACTGTACGAATTTATAATTTTCATTTATTTTACAAGCTGGACATCAATTTAATTTGAACAGAGTGACAAATATACAATCAGGAATAATTTATATCTGAAATGCCTATCATGGAAATGATCAGGTCAGAGGTAAAACTGGCTTTATTACCCAGCCAAGTGTAATCTCCATCAGAATCAACAGAGACAAGCATGAACAGCATGTAAATTACACATTCCACCCAAACGCACCAGTATCCACATTCTTAGTTTTAGCTTAAAACTACTACATATTTTATACCAATCAATAAAGCCATAAACATGTTTAATGTTTAAAGCTCAACTCCTTTTTACATTTCGGCCAAGCATGAATTTGATTCAAATTTATATCTGCATCAAACTGCAAAACGATGATTTTGAATCAACTATGCATTCTAGTAAAGATTCTCTAATAATTAAAGTGGTTCCCATGCATATATAAAATGGTGATCAGAAGGAGAGGAGATGGGCTTTGATCTTTCATTTTTAAAAAGAAATCATTAAGTTCTGATTTTCTAGCATTAATTCCTGTTTCTTGGTATAGATCTGTTTGGAAAACAACAGAATATCGCTCAGGTCATGTGGTGATGACAATGAGATGAGTATCTCTGGTCTCAGATCCAAAACTCATTGCTGTATACTGTGAAAATGAATTCAATATATCTGCTAATTGATTAGCGAGCTCAACCTGTGTTTTAATGTGACACCTACTCTTGCAGAAAACAACATCTGTCTAATAGCATCAACAGTGTAATTGATAGGAAAAGCATTGATACCTAAAATCCCCCCAGTTTAAAATCAAACATTTAACAAAGGACTCTGAAGTAAAATAGCTGGGTGACTTCTCGCTTTTCCATCATCACCAAATTCACTTTATGCATTAAACAGAGTAGCTGAGAAGTTGCAAGCAAATCTGTGACATCCCTGTTGCAAATCAACAGCTACTGAATCAAATAAACCAATAAACAGTTCATGATATTACAATAATTACAGACCTAGATACAGAGATTACTGTATTATCTCAATGCCCAATGCCATATCTCATTTCCAGCTACTTGAGCACCTGGCGCTAGCTGAACTTGTTACATCAGTAAGTACCTGTGACCTTGTCTTGGTCAAAGTCGAAAAGTGCACAATGAGAATGCAAGAAGGAATTTCAGATGGATTAAAGGCTTAACAAATGCTAACAACATCCTTATCCACAGGGATAGACCTCAAAAAGCAGATGGTATTGATTTAACTTATCAATTTATTGTTTGCAAAACAAGTAAACAGCAACCTCTTTTCAACATCTAAGTATATTACACTAGCAACAAAACTCTGAATTTTAGCAACTGTTGTATGCATCAAATTTTTTTTAACGCCACCTCAATCTAATAAAGTGTACTAGCTTGCAGCAATCTTTTAAAACACATTCTCTGTCTGCTACTCCTGCACAGTTCATCATTCTACTTCAATATTGCTATAACCCTCTTAATTCTCATAATTCAAAACAAGGGATTTCCTTGCAAGTTCCTTTTTCAATACAGTTGGCTAATATTTCTTGAATAATAGTCTGTCCTGATCTAATTCAGTAATTAAAATGTGGTCAAGAGAAAGCTTTTATTGGTGAATTTCCAAAGTTAATCTGACTTATAACTGTAGGGTTTGAGGTGTCCAATATCTATAGCAGCAGTGATGAACTCGCAACCCACAGAAGCATGAATCTCAAATTCCAGCTTCAAGTGTCATTCACACTCACTTGCCTCATTGCCCATGGGTACATTTATACTGGTAACTTTGGAGTTGGTGTGAAGAGGTTTACCCTTCACAGTGATCCGAAACAGTGATCCAAAGCTCGACTCTGATACAACCTGACTGCAGTGAAGTACTAAGAATCCCCCATGGATGGAAAAAAAATTGCATCAGCTTGAACCTTGACATTAATTTAAATGTTTGGAGCATGGCAATTTTCACGCTTGCTTGGCGTTCCTTCCTGTGCAGGACAGCTGAGGTTAGAGACACAAAGCAATCAGACTCACTTGGACTCTATATACATTGAAGCCTAAACTTCATGAGTTCACAAACTGGTCACTAAAAATGGACAGCTGGCTTAGTTTTGGATAAACATAATATGGCAGGGGCCAATGTTATCCCTCATCCAACCCAGAGAGGCGATAGCAAACACTGTTTTATGACCCTGAGAAGACCCCTCCCCACATTAACCACCTTCAATGGTAACAGATCGCGGCACGGTGGCACAGTGGTTAGCACTGTTGCCTCACAGTGCCAGAGAATCGGGTTCAATTCCCGCCTCAGGCGACTGACTGTGTGGAGTTTGCACATTCTCCCCGTGTCTGCGTGGGTTTCCTCCTGGTGCTCCGGTTTCCTCCCAAAGTCCAAAAATGTGCAGGTCAGGTGAATTGGCCATGCCGTAGTGTTAGGTGAAGGGGTGAAATGTAAGGGAATGGGTCTGGGTTGGTTGCACTTCGGCAGGTCGATGTGGACTTGTTGGGCCGAAGGGCCTGTTTCCACACTGTAAGTAATCTAATCTAATCGCTCAAAGTTCAAGGATTTGCAAATAATAAAACATAAACGAAGAGGCAGCATAATTTAAATTATTACTTGTAAACCCAATTAAATTTCCACCACCAGTTGTCTCTACCTTACAACTCTCACTTCAACATATGAATTACATTGAGCTTCAAGAATTGGTGATCTGCAGCATCCACATGACCTATATTAGGAAGAAACGAAATTTGCCCTGCTCTGCATCTATCCATAACACTATGTCAGAATTGAAATTCTATCAAACATTTTCCTTCCCTCCATTTTCCATTGTTAAAGACAATTATTGCTATAATAAAGATGATTATGACTGAGAATATTTTTTTTTAGATTTAGATTAGATTAGATTAGATTAGATTACATTACAGTGTGGAAACAGGCCCTTCGGCGCAACAAGTCCACACCACCCCGCCGAAGCGCAACCCACCCATACCCCTACATTTACCCCTTACCTAACACTACGGGCAATTTAGCATGGCCAATTCACCTGACCTGCACATCTTTGGACTGTGGGAGGAAACCCACGCAGACACGGGGAGACCGTGCAAACTCCACACAATCAGTCGCTTAAGGCAGGAATTGAACCTGGGTCTCTGGCGCTGTGAGGCAGCAGTGCTAACCACTGTGCCACCGTGCTGCCCACCTTCTTCAATCATATCTTCAATATGTTTGAGAACACTACATTAGGCTAGAAGACCTTTGGAATTCTGACCGTACTTTATATATTTAAGGATGTGATAGACATATTTTTGATGTCTTAGAGATTTGAACGATATGGAAATGACACGAAAGTTGAATAAGCAGAAACCGAGTCAGCATCGCACTGAATGGCAAAACAGCCCCAAATGGATTCATGTTTTAAATCTGCTCCCGCTCCTGTGTTTTATTTAGACTTTTTAACCCTAACGTTAACTATCATCACAATGATATTAAATGAAAGAAAACAAAATTGATATTAATTTTTGCCTCTTCAGAATTTATCTCTTTCCAGATATCCTTCTCTTCTGTAAAGGCAAATGCAAAAAGAAGTTTGCTCCATTATTTTTGAGCATTATTTCCTAATTGTCTCAATGATAAATATCTTTTGACTCTCATCACCAGCAACATTTCCTTAGATCATATATGTGGACAACATTTGCATTACCCTGGATCTGTTTTTGCTTTTACTCCCTAAGACCATAAGATGTAGCAGCAAAAGTAGACCATTCAGCCCCAATGAGTTTACTCCACCATTGAATGAGATCATGGCTGACCTGATAATCCTCAACTCCACTTTCCTGCCTTTTCCTCACAATCAATTCCCTTACTGATTAAAAATCTGTCTATCGCAGCCTTGAATATATTTAATAACCAAGCTTCAGCTACTCAAATGGTAAAAAAATTCCACAGATTCACTCCCCTCTGAAAAAGGGAATTCCTTTTCATCTATGTTTCAAATGTCTGACCCCTTATTGTGAGATTATGCCCTCTGGTCCTAGACTCTCCCACAAGGGGAAGCAACCTCTCCACATTGACCCTGTCATGTCCCCGAAGAATGTTGTTTGTTTCAATAATGTTGCCTCTCATTTTTCTATACTCCAAAAGAGTGCAAGTCCAATCTACTCAATCTCTCTTCAAAAGAGAGTCTCTCCAAACTTGGTATCAGCCTCATTAACCTTCTCCGCACTGCCTGCAATACATTTCCTGACGTAAGGGGCCCGATACTGTTCACAGTATTCCAGCTGTGGTCTGATTACTATCTCGTGTAGTTCAGGAAAACCTCCCTACTTTGGACTGGAGTGCACAAAGTTAAAAAAAATCACAACACCAGGTGAAAGTCCAATAGGTTTATTCAGAAACACTAGCTTTCAGAGCACTGCTCCTTCATCAGGTGGTTGACAACCTCTTGTGCTTCCAAATCAACCTATTTGACTGGTGTTAAGAGATTTTTAACTCCCTACATTTAGACTCCATTCCCAATAAAAGGTCAATATTTCATTTGCCTACCCTATTACACACTGAATGAGGATTTCTAAATCCCTTTGCTCAGTAACTTTTTGAAGGCTTTATTTTAAATAATATCCAGCTCCTCTATTCTTCCTAAGAAGTGCATAATCCACATTTCTCCATCATACATTCCATTCTGCTATGTTTTTGCCCACTCACTTAACCTTTCTATATCCCTCCTCAGATTGTGTGTATCATCCTCACTATGTGCCTTCCCACCTATTTACATCAGCATTTACTTTGTCCTGGCTTTCCTTATCCTGTTTGTTAACTTTATCTTTTTATTTTATGTTATTATACTTGTACTCTACATTGGCCATCAATTCCCATCAATTTTAATTAGTTCTTTTCCCTTCAATTAAGTGTGGCCTCCTAAAAATACTAACAGCTTTTAAATAAAATTAGGAAATCTATTCACTTCATAAACCGACCATATTTTTAAACATGCCACTATTATTGTAGTCCCAAGTGATAATCTTCTCTTTTGACCCTACCTCAGTCTTCATTTTCCTAAAAGTTTTCCAGATTTAATTACTGTTCTGGCTCTGTATGGGTCTTTTTCCTGTTTAATTATCTGTAAATCTTAAACCTTATCGCTTCAGAGCCACTACTCTCAAGATTTTCACCTATTTAGCTCATTTACCTAGTCATACACAAGATCTAACACTACCTCCTTCACTCATTAGCCGATTAACCTCCTGCTTAAGTCATGCACAAATATACAAATCCTTCCTACTTGCATCATGCATTCATTTATTAATTCTTTCTCTTTCTCTGTCCTAAATAAACATGAGATAATCAAAATCTTACTGAACAAAAACCTTGTTATTCCTGTTTATCTTTCTAATCTACCTATCAGACTCTATAAGACATAGGAGCAGAATGTGGCCATTCAGCCCATTGAGGTTACTCTACCATTTTATCATGTTTCTCAACTTCATTCTCCTGCCCTCCCCCCATAACCCTTCATCCCCTTACCAATGAAGAACATAACTATCTCTCGTCTTAAATACACTCAATGACTTGACCTCCACAGCCCTCTGCCACAATGAGTTCCACAGATTCACCACCCTCTGGCTGAAGAAAACCCTCCTCGTCTCAGTTTTAAAGGGTGATCCCTTCATTCTGAGGTCGTGTCCTCTTGTCCTACTGATGGAAACATATTTTCTATATCTACTCTATCCATACCTCGCAGTATTCTGTAAGGTTCAATCAGCTTACCCCTCATCCTTCTAAAGTCCATTAAGTATATACCCAGAGTTTTCAACTTCCTCATATGACAAGCAGATATACATGCAGATATTTTCTCCCATTTTCTTCCCACAATTTGGAGGTCCAACACACACTACTAATGTAAAGAGCTCCTTTTAATCATTGAGCTCCACATTAATTCTATTTGCATTTTTTAACTTGACTGCATCAGTCCTCCCAACAGCACGCATTCTTTCTTTTACCAATATTATTGCTCTGCTGTTTACATTAAAATAATCCTTCCTTCATATATCTTATGGCCAATATATTTATTTTCTATTTTTACCCAGCTTGGAACCAAGTTCCCGATGGGTTCTGTTGACCCTTTTAGTGAAAAACATAGTCAACTGCTGGGTTTACGGCCTCCCCACTGCTTTTATCTGCCAGTAATGCTACTGTCCCAAAAGGATCGCCTGTCTTTAGATTTGTAGTGTTGAGCACATGCTCCTATCAGATCTGTCACATCCACAAGCTGTACCCATTACTCCACTCCATTAACATTCCACACTGAAAGGGCTTTGCCAGTTTTATGAGGAGAATTCACAGAATACTGGGTCAACAAAACTATAGAGATTCCTTAATCATAAACCTATTAAGAGAAGAGTCCATCAATGTGGATTTGTTATGAATTAACACTTCATTTAATATTTAATTTGGCTTCAATCTCAATTTAAAAACAATTCAAACCCAGCCAGACCATCCACATCAAAAATCAAACTAGTTACTGCAGGTTAGCCAACTCAGTACAATTGTGAATACGCCAAGAATAAGATATTTTCCTTCAAATTTGAAACAAACTGATTAATGTATAAAAGTCCTCGGGCCCAGCTTGAGTTAAATTGCCAACTGCAAGTCTGATTAGAAAGGCAGTACAATACCTGAACAAAATGTTCAAGATATATACTGTGCAATATCAACACCAAGAAGTAAAATTAAGTGCATTACCTTTTTGGCTGTGGTTTACATACATTTCCAGGGTTAATCTATTAAAACAAATTGTGGATCCTTACAGCTCACACATTATTAAAGTCTAACTTTGTACAAGTTAATACAGCTGTGCTTTGCTGGCAGTAAGCTCACTTGTAACAGTAGCGTGGTATTGTACAATTAAGAAATCAAGATTGATTGCTAAGAAAATCATTGGTATCAATCAACATGAATTACACGAGTTTGCTACAACGAAACTCACTGCAATAAATCACACCACGGTGAATTTTATGATGTACTTCTGTTATCAATTAATGTGCTTATTGATGTATGTGTGCAGAACATCAGCAAAAAAAGCTAAATAACCATGAAGCAATATTCAGGAAGGATTGATACCAGTTATTTCTGACAGCCATCATATTATAACATCTATATTACAGGTTACAACTAGAAACAACAGCATTAACAAGTATTAAATATTTTGAACCATTCAGATAAATCAGGTTCTCCTTATACCATAATGTCTTTTGAATTCTATTTTTTCCATGTACCATAAGAAATTGATCAAAGCGAGCATTGATAACTCGTACCAGTTACCATTTAGCATGTGACCATTCATCATCTTGTCAAATTGGAAATGCCTCAAAAAATCTGACTAATTTGTTTAACTTTGACAATTTACATCAAGAATAAGATAGTTCATGAAAACAAGGTACAACTGTTTTACTCTAGAAGCAGCATTAATCAAAGCTGCCATTTTGAGACTTTAACGTTATACAGTATATGCCTCATTTTAAATTCAACACTTCGCAGGAAAATAATCATGTTTGTTCTAATGAGGGAGGAGGGCAACAATGTGGAGTAGATTGGGGTGGATTTTACAAGTTTGAATTGATTGTAAAAGAGGCTTTATCTTTTGAATTACAACAAACGCTGAATATTCAGATGTTTCCTCACAAAAAGACCTGAACATGCTACACAGTACTGAAAAACAACAGGTGTGCAAACTCTTGCCATTAAAATTTGGAATACAAGTTCCCAACATAATGAGGGAGTCAGGAGCAAAGGAGAACAGGAGGATGAGTGAACAGGCAAACACGTTGGTTGGGGGAGATGGGCAGGAGAGGAGAAGGGATGCAAGAAAGGACAAGGTTGGCATCAGGTGTCAGGGATGGGACATGGGGTGAGGGATGGAGAGAAGAGAAAGGAATGGGAGAATGGGAATGAAATTATGCGGGATACATCCACACAAGACAGGTGGGAAGAGAAAGGGACAGATGAGACTGAGAAGGGGATGAAAATCAAAATTGATTGGACAAGCACTCTGACTGTAAACAGTAATTCAATAAATGATACAGTGAGCCATGATAAATGATTCAGAACATGGTTTCAACTATACTGCTTATAGAAAAGACAGTGATAAGAACTGCACATTGTAGGTGAATTATAATCAGCAGAGGGTAATAACAGCTGATCAGGATAAGGTTTGAGATTTCCTTTACCTCATGGAGCCCTGTTTCAGAACAATATCTGAACATTGTTGTAGTTTTCTGCAAACAGCCGTATGGTCCTTCTCGGAATAGGTAGTATTATTTTGCTAATTTAAGTTCAATGTTTAAAATGTGGAAATTGTTGAGGAGTAAGATATTATCACTTAGATAAGATTTGAATATGATAAATCGATCTTGTAGTTGATTAATGATCTTCCAAAACCGATCTCCATCAAATGGTGATATGAAAAAATTCACATTTTAAATAAATTTGTTACGTCTTTGATAGTTATCATTGTAAGACACTGAAACATATAAAAACAAACAGCAACTTCTCTTGACATCTGCCCATGTTTCAGTATGGATCAACCTCATTCATCCACTGAATTGTCATGAGAGACCTTGTAAATGTAGTTCATATAAATTAAAGAAACTTGAAATACTGGCAGACAGTTTAAGTATGAATCATTTTCTCCTGTCAAAGAAACATTTGTTCCTCTATCACAACACTCAGTGCTGAAATGGTGACAGTTACTATATTTAATTGTGCAAATCCACTGACATCCACCACAGTATTATCTTTACTACTGTGAAAATTTACAACCATGCATCCATACAATGCCAGTTAGCTCTGACTCAATCTTGACAGATGAAAGGCTGAATTGTGCAAGATCTAGACTGCACATGCACTTGAATTATACATGGGTGAATGGTATTGCAATAAGTTTACACAAACATCACTTTCAACTAGATAACGCATGAAAGCATGCCACATTAAATTATTTTGGCTAAAAAATCAAATTAAACTGTTTTTTCTAAGAAAGCATGTTCACCCTGCATTACAATAGTTTCCAGGTCCTAAAATTATAGCAACAGCTTGCTTTTGAAAATTCTTCACTTTGGTCAATACCATATTCTGTTCATCAAAACACACACACACACTCAAGATTTAGTGTGCTGCTATTTAGAAAAGGAAAGTTATTGTCTTAGCATGGGTCCTGTAGCACTTCAAACTGAAATCCAAACTGTTAATCTGTACTTGGAGCAACACACATTTTGGAGACTCTTGGGAGAAGTGTGGGAAGTTTTCAGCATTTGGGTAAACCACTTCAATCTTTAAGCCAACACAAAGGCAAGCATAGCCACAGGGTTTCCAAAAGGTCAAGAACAGTCAGAGAAGGAAAGATACAGTTCTCCCTGACCTGAGAAAGACCTTTGAGATAAGCATGTGTATAAGGAGAAAGGGGGTTGGAGCAATGGGGGCCAAGGGTGCTCGACATCAATACAGCTAGTAAATGAGACAAGAATATAAATGTATACAGCTCTGAATGCAAGATGACCAATACAGGCTAGCCACTTTGAGGAGTGTGTACAAAATCTGTAAAGCGGAAAAGCAGACTTGTTAGTTTTTTGCAACGCATACAAAATAAAAAAGGTAGAAGTCCATTATTGCTGTAATGTGCTGAATGAATGTGCTGCATGATTGATAGTTCTGGTCAAAAACCTGTAACTTATTATTAATAATTTCAAATAATAAGTTGCTACTTTAACCAGAGCTTATTAAATGAGTCAACTATCTACCTCAGTATCAGCAGTACAGCACAATTAAACAACCGTTTAACTGACTTTTAGAGTTTTAAGAATATCATGCAGATTAACTGTGGTCTTGGTACATGTTATCAGAAAACAACAAACAGATTTCTCCAGCAACCTAGCTTTATGGTTTGATGATCAAAAATATAAGACAAATGCTTGAAAGAAAAATAAGTGCAGTATAATAGGCTACTGGGGACTGGCTATTTTAACCAAGTTGAAAGCAAAGGATAGTGATAAAAAATGTGTCAAACTTAGAGTTCACTAAGCATTCAGCCCACTTCAACTTTAGTTTTACTGTTTTGTACACACATTTTCTTAGTTCCGCCATGTATTTTGCAATTTTAGATGCACCAAGATCATGGTGCAGGATTCCCTACACTAGAAGTACAGAAGCGCTTGATAGGATATTTCAGCAGCATGAATGTTCAGGAAGAGAGAGTTGGCGTAAAGTGAATGTTGGTCCAGCGAAATTAGCCCTTTGACATTAACAGGAAACTAAAGGCAAGGTAGATGCCCATGTCTGACAACATTGGTTATCTGTGAAATTCCCTTTAGAAACCTGCTCCATATCTCCAGTTCTCTCTCTTTTGTTGACTTAACCATTCTGACCATGATTTTAGCGAAGCAGCTACATTTCATACAGACCAGTGCCAAATCTTTGTCAGATACTGCACCAGTGATGCACTTTAAACCACACTGACAGCACTGAATAAATACAGGTAATTGTACTTCTCTGGTGCACCAAGCTATGACATGAGAAGCGATTTCATCACATTGTAAATGTGATTTGTCCACATAGAATCACAGAAATATTACAGCGCAGGACAGAAACAAAAACAAGGAATGAAGTGGGCCATTCCACTGCTGAAGCATGCACTACCATTCAAACACGAACATGACTGCTTTAACCCAGGCCTCAACCTTTTTTCCCATTTCCTCATAGCTCTCAACTCCTCTATATTTCAAAAATCTACCTACCCACTTTTTAAATACTTTCAAACTTCCTCAACTCTCTGGAATAGAGATTTCCAGACATTCACAACCTTCAGAGAAGAAATTCGTTCACATCTCAGTTTAAAATGAGCTTACCCTTCTTCTGTAACTACATACTCTAGTTCAAGATTCCCTCAAAAGAAGGCCACTTAACTCATTGTGTTTGTAATGGCTCTCCAATTGAGTATCACAATTTAATGCCATTCCCTATACGCATGCATCTTGTTTCTATTTAAGTACTCAAATAATTGCCTATTGAATGCTTCAATTGACTTGTCTCAATCACACTTCCAGGGAATGTATTCCAGGCCCATTCAGATGAGTCAGATGGGAGGAGGCACATATATAGACATAACCTTTTCAGTCGAATGGCCTGTTTCTGTGCATTAGTACTATGTAATTCATTGCAACAAGATTAATTGAAAATCACATACCCCAAAGCTGTAAAGAGTTATTGCAAGAATTTTAAAAAATTATCGTCCTATCTGCACTGATCTTTGGATGTGTAGTTAAAATTTTTATGGGACAATAACAAATAAGATTTGACAAACAAATGATCTTTAGACTTGTTTACACAGAAGTCTTTGTTAGGGTCGAAACTGGGTTTCATTCCATAAGCCTCCAGTGTAAACATTTAGAATTACACTATAACCAGACTAGCTCCTGGCACTCTGCCCCAAATTGGACTGCCATCAGTGTAAATATTGAAGGCACCAAAGTTCTGAAGCAGCATATGAGCTAGTTCACTAAGATTGCAATCCAGAGAACATTTCTGGAAGAACAATTCCTTTATAAAGCAGCAGACAGATAGACTGGAAGATCCTTGTGAATGGAAATAATGGTCAACTGGAGACTTGATTTAAAATGCAAAGTGTTTGTCTTCTATCATACTAAATTAAAATTGTACCTATACAAATACCACAATTTGGCTCAGTAATGTACAGAGGCCAGGCTCAGCAACAAACATGAACAGGGTATTCAACAACAGACCATTATAGTTGAGCACATCCCTTCATACACATGACATTGATGATCGTGCACTACCGATAGATGATGTTAGATTGTGATCAGAATAGAAATCTCAGATGATCATGCCCTTTACAACCTCAAAGGACTAAGGCCAAATGTTGCTCATCTTATACAAATCTATACAGCTTTGGCAGGGTAGACTTTGAGAGGATACTTCCTCTTTGGGGGAACCTACGACTAGAGCACTGTTTATAAATAAGGGATTTACCATCTAAGAAGCAGATGAGGTGGACTGTTTTCTCTCTACTGGATAATCATTTACCTTTTTAATTCTCCTTTTGGAACAGCAGGGGAGACTGGATCATTGAACGTGTTCAAGTCTGAGATGGAGAAACTTCTGATCGAGAATCGAGGTAAGAATTATAGCAGCGACAGGCATGAAATAGAATAAAGGGCATATCCAAAACAACCATGAACTTAGTGGATGATGGACTAGACTCGATGGATTGAATGGCTTACCTCCACTACTGTTTCTTATGACCTTATGAAGAAGATTAGCATCTATGAGCAACTGCCATAAATTATCAAATATAATTTTTAACAGATGACCTAAACATGGCTGGGCAATTTTGGCACTGAGAGTTTGTCCACAAGTGCATTTTTCTATATTTACATTGCAATCATATCAGAAAAAGACAGACACAAACTTTACTGTTTTCACAATTTATAATTAACGTTGTGTAATGTTTTCCCTGGATGTTTAAAATATATATTCCAGTTTAACAGAATTTCCCTCCAAAAGCATGCTTACCACAATTATTATTTATGCTGATCTTAAAACATATTTCCATATTACATTCCCCAAAAACTGATCAATTTGTAATTAACTAAGTCAGAATAAAAAAGAGAGCCAATTCTACCAATGAAGTTCAAAACAAACTTGCTTTTCAACTAGTTTCAAGGATAAGGAGTATAATTCGACAATTAATAATCTTCTCTAATTCCTAGTTTTCTGGTAACTTACTGCTGCACACTTCATAAATTTATCAAGAGAACTCCTGGCATATTCAGCTCAAGAGTATGGCATGGGAAAATTCAGTTTCACTGCACTGTTTCACCAATAAATGAGTGAGTCTAACTAGCTGATAACCCTCCCACACTGCATGCTATTTAGTTTTCTGCACCGGACCAAGGAAACTCCAATTTGTTCCATTGATGGGACAGAAAATCACACAGACTTATTTGCTATATAAATCTGAACTTTGCTCTACAGCATCTGCTAACTCAGAGTTGTTGACTAGCTTGAAATACAAAACTATTTTATCTGCATTTTGATCACATAGTGGAAAAGTATTAATGACTACAAATCACCTTAAGTTAACACAAGGTTTCTGCAGCTGAAATATAATGCTCTGAAAACGACACTTTAAAAATAGAAGAATGAACCTGACTTAATTGAACCACAGTTAAGTATCAGAGATTTTAAACAGTGAGCTTCATGCTAGTCTGAGGAATCTGAAATTTGAAAAGTTGCACTTAATAAAAAATTCATATTAAAATAATTGGAAAGTGTGCCCATTTATTTAAAAGTGCACAAAATGCAAGCAAATGTATTCATTCAATATTTCATTTCAGTAAATTAAATAGTGTAATTAATTCTACATAGATTTAATGCTGCACTTAGAAATTACCATCCATGTAAAAATTGAAATACATTTATGGTTGGGTAAACAGTATAAGTGAATAAATAAACCTACAACTTTTAACACCCTAACATATCCCAGATAGCCACTTATGCCAGCGTAATGCCACAGACTATTTGCCGTTATTGCTTAAATTGTATTAAATGGGCCAACTACACCGTGTAGTTCAAGAAGCACTTTGCATCCATCATTAAGTTATCTGCTGCTTCAAGAATTGTATTTACAGCGTCGCTCAATTAACTTTTCTGCACCACCGTAAAATAAAATCTCCTTGAAGTTTAACAAGGGGAAATTACTTTTAAAAGCCCCGAGAACTCCTGCTATTTCTATGAGACCTACATTGAACCTTACAGAACTGGGTATTTTCTGACTTTGTTGTAAAATTAACATCCAAAGGGTGGTACGTGTTTACTGCAAGTCAATTTTGTTCCTTTTATTAGATTATTATTAGATTCCCTAAAGTGTGGAAACAGGCCCTTCGGTCCAACAAGTCCACACCATCCCTCCGAAGAGTAACACACCCAGACCTATTTCCCTCTGACTAATGCACCTAACACTATGGGCAATTTTTTTTTTTAGTATGGCCAATTCATCTGACCTGCACATCTTTGGACTGTGGGATTGTTTTGAGCCAGGTGATGCTAAATTTAGCTTTGATTCTTAGAAGACAGGTCTGTCAGCACTTCAACTCTTATACTTGCTATTGCATAAACATACAGGAATGTGCCAACTTTTAGCAGTGGGACTGTCCTGTTCTTTCACTATGAGACCGGAAAACTAATGGCCACTAAAGGTACAAATGACTGGGCATAGTTTACACAAAATGATAAGCAATAGAAATCATTTCCAGGTGGCACTTAATAAGGTGCCACATCAATGGTTATTGCAGAAAATTAAAGCTCACGGCATAAGAGGTAACATACTGGTATAAACAGAAGATTGGCTAGCGAAGAGGAAACAGCAAGCAGTCATAAATGGGTCTTTTTCTCATTGGTCAAATCTGGTGTGCCACAGAGATCATTACCATTTCCCCACTTTTTACAAATTGTATAAAAGACTTGGATGAAAGGATCAGAGGTATTGTTGCTAAATTTGCTGATGACATAAAGATACCTGAGAGGGGGTAGGGTGTGAAGACAAGGTAAGGACGATACAAAGGGTTATAGACAGGGAAAGTAACAGGCAAAGATCTGGCAAGTGGTGCATAATGTCAGAAAATGTGAAATTGCCTAAAATTTGGCAGAAAGAGTAAAAAAACAAATATCAGCCGAATGGTAAGAGATTACAAGGTTCTGAGATGCAGAGGGATCGGATTCTTTCACTGAATGAATTATAAAAGGCCATTAAACAAAGCCTAACAGAACGTTATCATTTATTGTAAAGGGAATTTAGTACAAGAGCTATACAGGCCATTGGTGAGACTACATTTGGACTAGTATTACATTGCTGATCTCTTTATTTGAGAAAGAGTGAAAATACATTGAAAGCAGTTCAGAGAAGGTTGATTAAACTAACAAATTGTTAGTTGTAACATTGTCTTTTGAAGGAAGGTTGGAAAAGCTAGGCTTCTATTTCCTGGAGTTTAGAAGAGTGAAAGGCAACTTATCCAGAGATGTGCAGGTTACGTGGACTAGCCATGCTAAATTGTCTGTAGTATCTCGGGATGTGTAAGCTAGGCGGATTAGTCTTGGTAAATGTGTGATTACAAAGATAGGATGCTATTCGGAGGGTCAGCACAGACACAATGGGCCAACCAGCTGTTTTCCATACTGTAGGGATTCTATGCTTCAATGATTGAACCAGGTAAGATCCTGATATGTTTGGACAGCGGTGATATGGAAAGAATGTTTCATTTATCGGAGAATCTTGAACTAGGGTGTCACTGCTTAAAAATGTAGAGGCCTCCCACATGAAGAGAGTAACAAAGGGATTTTTTTTTTTCTCTAGCAGGCCATAAGTCTTTGGAACTTCGTTCTTCAGAAGGTGGTGGGAGCAGAGTCTATGAATATTTTTAAGGCAAAGGTAGCTAGGTTCTCAATGAGCAGTGAAGTGAAAAATTATCAGAGATAGACGGGAACACAAACAATTAGATGAGCCATGATCTTATTGAATGGCAGAACAGGCTCAAGTGGCTGTGTGGCCTACTCCTATTCCAAACGTACACATTCATACAATTAAAAAATTGAGAAGCTTATTCAGGGACACCTTAATTCAAAGATATGAAGTCAGGATTTGCAAGTACGTACAGAATACCAGCTGTCCATACAATCTCTCCCAGCCATTACACTGCCTGTGCTATCGGCTTTCTTGTCCAACATCTAGTTCTGAAGGAGTCACAACCTCCTGTTTGAACATTGGAAAGACTGAAAATACCATGAGGATCTGCACCCAACTCCCACTGATTCCATCTATGCCCAGAGTATTTTCTGATCCCATGTTGTCTCCATCATGATGACATCAACTTCCATCTGTATAACATTACATACTTCTACCATTCTCAGACTGTGAAAATCATTATCCACACTTTTTTTCAAAGCCAGACAAGACAACTGCAATCAGGATTAGAGTGGTGCTGGAAAAGCACAGCAGGTCAGGCAGCATCCGAGGAGCAGGAAAATCGATGTTTCAGGCAAAAGCCCTTCATCAGAAAGACTACTGCAAAGCCTTCGCCTTAGCCTCTCAAATTCCATATAAAGGCCTGTTACCCATATCCTAATCCGCACCAAAGGCTGCTCATCTCTGTATTTGCTGATCTACTGCTGATTTGCTGGTCACCAAATCTTCTGTTCAAATTCATGATCTCACTTGTCTCTTTCTTGAATACCTCCTCTAGCACTGCAATTCTCCACAAAAGCTTTTTCTCCTACTCTGGTCTCTTATTAGCTTGAGACTTGACTATTCTTATGCATTCCTGACTAGCCTCCCACATTTTACCTTCATAAACTTGCAGTTATCCAAAGCTCTAAAGCCTGTGACCTAACTTCACAAAATCTCCTTCCCTATTTATCCCTGTATATGTATAACAACATTGGCTCCAGTTAAATAATGTTTAAAACTTAAAATTCTCATCCTTGTTTTCAAACTCTTCCATTTTATGGCCCCTCACTATCTCTGTAACCTCTTCCAGCCTTAAATACATAAAAGCATAAAAATAGGAACTGGTATAGAGCATTTGGCCCTTTAATCCTACTCCACAATTCAATCTGATCATGGCTGACCAGTCCCCTGTTCCTGTTTTCTCTCTATACCCTTTGATTCCTTTAGCTCTAAGAACTATATGCAACTCCCTCTTAAAATCATTCAATTTTTTGGCCTCAATTCACTGCTTCCTATGGCAGAAAATTCCATGGGCTCACCAGTCTCTGGGTGAAAACATTTCTCCTCATCTCAGTCCTAAATGGCCTCCCCCAAGTCCTTAGACTGTCACCCCTGGTTACAGACACCCCAGTCATTGGGAAGATCTTGTCCAATCTTGACAGAATTTGAGGTTTCTAGAAGAACTAACTTCATTCATCTAAACTCCAGTGAATATAGTCCTAACCAATCCTGCCTTTGTTCTCATGTCACTCCTGCTATCATAGAAATCAGTATAGTAATCTTTCACTGTATTCCCTCCATTACCAGAACATCCTTCCTCAGATAAGAGACCAAAATTGCACATAATACTCCAGGTGTGGTCTCACCAATGTCCTGTACAATTGCAACAAGTCATCTTTGCCCCTATCCTTGAATCCTCCCACTATTAAGGTAAACACGCCATTTGCCTTTTTCACCACTTGCTGCACCTGTATGCTTACTTTCAGCAACTGATGCACAAGGACATCCAGGTCTTGTTGCAGCTCCACCTTTCCCAAACTATCATTCAACAAATAATCAGCCTCCCTATTTTTGCAGTAAAGTGGACAACCTTGCATTTATTAACAATATACTTTATCTGCCATGCATTTGCCCACTCACTCAACTTGTTCAAATCACACCGAAGCATCTCTGCATTCTCCTCACAGTTCACCCTCCCACCCAGTTTTATGTTATCTGAAAACCTGGAGATATTACAGCTAGTTCCTTCATCTAAATCATTAATATATATTGTGAACAGTTGGGGTTTAAGCCGTGTGGTAACCCACTAGTAACTGTTTACCACTCAGAAAAGGACTCAAAAAATAACATTAGAGTTAGTTGCACATCTCCAGTTCTAATCAGTTGGTCGTCCCTGTTTTTAATTTGTCCATCACTGATGGCCATGCCACTTATGTCCTGGGCTCTAAGCTCTGGAATTCCTTCCTAAACTCCACAATCAATGTATTTCAATGTTCTTATTTAAGACCTTCCTTGAAAGCTACTTTTTTGACACAGTCTCTGGACATTCCCTCATGTATGTTTGGCTCGGTATCATATCTTTGGATAGAACTATATTACAAATGTTTATTAACAACCTCCCACCACTATCCCCTCCTATCTTCCCTCGCAAAGCTCCCAACCTCTCTCCTTGAAAACCTAACCCCATGAAGAAGTTTTTTGTCATTACATCTTCTTTGCTGCGGTGTCAATATTGTTTCTCTGCAAAGCATCTTAGGATATTTATATACATTAAAGGCTAAACAATTCAAAGTTTATTGCAGGACACAACCTTTCACTCACTGCTGATTTATAACACAGACATCAATACGATGAAATAGTATTTGAAGAACAGATTTCACCTCAATTGGGTTATTATAAATGGTTAACTGAACAAAGTGGGAGCTCTTGATGTAGTGAGTGATGTACTAGCACAGATAGAATATTGACTGGGTCTTTTTCAGATTGGCAGGAAGTCACAAGTGGGGGCCTGCAGAGATCTGTGCTGCGGACTCAGCTTTTTATGATTTATGTCAATGACTTCAATGAGGAGATGAAAGGCTCGATGGCTAGATTTGAAATCACACAAAGATAGGTTGGAATGTGTGTTGTGGAAGATTACATAACGAGGATGTAGACTGATATAGATAGGTTGAGTGTGCAAGCAAAATCAAGCAAATGGCAGTATAAAATGGGAAAGTTTAAACTTATTTATTCTTCTTGTCAAAGTGAACAAGTACAGTATTCCTTAAAATGGAGAACAACTGTGGATTCCAAGTTGCAAAGCAGTCTAGGTGCTTGAGTGCATGAGTCAAACAAAGATTAGTATGCAGGTGCACACATAATCAGGAAAGTTAATGGAATGCTAACCTTTACTCTGAGAGGAAATGAACGTAAAAATTAAGGATGCTATATTTCACTTACATAACGCATGTCTCGGATACCGTGACAGTTTTGGTCTCCTTATTTGAGGAAGGATACAAATGCATTGCAGGTGGTTCAGGTGAGATTTGAAATGAGCAGATTGCCTTGCGAGGAAAGACTGGAAATACAGCATTTGTTTTTACTGGAGTTCAGCTGAACAAGGGATGATTCCACTGAAATTTGTAAGATCTTGAATGGTTTTGGCAAGGTGGTCATTGAAAAGATCAAAAGTTACTGAGGATAAATAGGAATGTGAAATTTAGAACAAAAACAGATCAGCCATAATTGTGAGAAATAGCACAGAGGACATGAAGGGAAAATAGCCTACATGTATTCTAAATTTACATTTAATTCTAACCTCCAAACGTTTTTATTATTCTTGTTCTTGCATAAAGTAACAATAAGTAGCATCCCAACAGACAGCATTTGCTTCTCTGTTTATAATGCTGAATAATAATACTGAATCCAGGTAAACTTAACCAAATATTACCAATGGTTTAGAGGTGCTGGTGTTGGACTGGGGTTTACAACGTTAAAAATCACACAACACCAGGTTATAGTCCAACAGGTTTATGTGGAAACATTAGCTTTCAGAGTGCTGCTCCTTCATCAGGTGGTTGTGAAGTATAAGATCGAAAGACACAAAATTCAGAGCACAAGTTTACAATGTGATGTAACTGATATATATTGAAAAATACCTGGATTGTTTGTGAAGTCGCTCATCTTTGAGAATGGCCATGTTGGTTTCAGTTCTTTCATATGTAAACCCAGAACTTTTTTAAAATTACATTCTCAAGTGAACTTTAACAATAGGTGCCATGTCGACCCAGATAATGCATTGAAGGTGTGAGATGCCCTGTGTGAGGCTGTCTATGCCCCAATGTTCAGACTGATTCTAATTCTAAAAAATGGATTTACAGAATTTGCTCAAAAACTACATGAATTTATGTAAGATTCTGTAAATCTCTTTTTTAGAAATAGAATTAGTCTGAACATTGGAGCACAGACAACCTCACACAGGGCACCTCACACCATCAATACATTATCTGGGTCGACATGGCAGCCATTGTTAAAGTTCACTTGGGCATGTAACTTAGATTTACGTATGATAGAACTAAAAACAACCTGGTCATTCTAAAAGATGAGCGACTTAACAAACAATCCAGGTATTTTCAATATATAATTTCAGTTACATCACACTGTAAACTTTTGCAATAAATTCTGTGTCTTAGGATCTTATTCTCCACAACCACCTGATGAAGTGGCAGTGCTCCGAAAGCTAATGCTTCCACATAAACCTGTTGGACTATAACCAATATTACCTTGAAGTTGTTATTTTCACTGCAGCACCATTTTGCCCAAACTAAAAGATAACCAAAGCTAAATGCTAAACATTATGATGGTGTCAAGATCTGGAAAAAGAGCATTTCCTCAATTCAAAGACAATGAACTTTTTCAGTCTAACTTTCAGCTGTTCTTACAATAATTTCTTTGTGCACAAATCACAAATGATGCATTTTTACCGTCTAATTTGGGCCAAGTTCCACTCTGTTAACTGTGGCCCAGATGGCAGCATTCTAGCATTCCTTGCTGTACCATTTTATTCTCTGCTTCAGAAACTTGAGTGCATAAACCTAGATAAGCATTTCCAATAGACTTACTTGCAAGGGGGCCATAAAATTAAAATCCCAACTACTCTCCAAAATGAATACGAACAATCCTGTGGCACATGTTCAAATAGAAGCAGGAGAAATATTCAAAGTATCCTAGTCAACATTTATTGTTCAATCAGCCATCATTTGGAAACAGACCCTCTTGCCATTGTCACAGTAATGTTTGTGGGATTTTGCTATGTATAAATTGGCTGTCCCCTATGCTATGACAGTGGTTACACTTCAGAGTACTTGCTTCGCAGTAAATCAGTTTAGGTAGTCACAAGGTCATGACAGGCATTATGTAAAGGAAAGCTTTTTTTTGTTGTAAGTGGGATGAAATACCAACTATTTAACACTACATTCAAATCAATCTTTCTATCTATAAGGCCCAGCACAAACACAAAAGGCACAGGTCAGCCTTAAGGCAGATTGTATCTTGAAATTTATTACATGATATATTACATGAACATCAACTGAATTGATATCATACACAAATAGACATGACACGAAAATGGCAAATGCTCAATTATATTGGTGCCACATCACCTGTGCTTGCACTTTCAAGAAACCTGAAATGGTATGAAACTCAGCCAAAAAAAGTATTGGTTTTATAAACTTGTAACATTATATCAGCTGGTTAAAAAATTAGTCACTTGAATAGCGTTCAGCATGGTTTGTGTAAAACTGAATCTTATGACTGATCAAAAACTGAACTAGTGCATTACTCTGAAAGGTATTTATCATAAATTGGAGGTTATGATGCTAAAGGTTCAGACATATGCTGAAAATTAGTTGGACAAGAAGAATGATGAATAGGAAGGCCTTTGAACTCACACTGGAAAACAGAGTCATGAAGCTATAAAGAGAATAAAACTGGTAAAGTACAAAAATATTTATAGTCCTTGTGCCAAAGATCTGGTATATCCAACTAATAGAGGTCACCTCAACAACATCCATGGAATTTTCCAACTCCAATTGGAAAAAGCAACTTTTTGTTTTAAGTCTCTTTTGGCCTCTGTCCCTTTGTGCTAAGCCTCCTTGAGAAAAACAGCTATACTTTAAAGAAATCCTGCTTAAATTCTACCAAAATGGTGCAAATTGGTCCAAATCAGTTTTAGCTGGGGGTTTAGTGTGGTTCTGAGAGGTCATCAGGTTGGGTCAAATCTGGTATTGTGGGAGTGGTCAGAGAGTGACTATGTGCTCACTTTTTATATTTATCCAAAAGGATTTTTCTGTCTAACATTTCTTGGGTAATCACTCAGGGAAGTAAATCCAAACTGGTTAAAATATCAGTCTCTGAGACTTTCGCAGAGAGTTCTGGAGTAGGGGTACAGCCTATGGTAAGTTCAAACTTCCTGGTCCATTCTTAGAGGCCAAACTCTCAGGACTCCCATTGGGTCCGGACATACAGTTTAGGTTGTGTATCCAGTCTCCAATGATCTGAAGAACAGAAGACTTAAACCAATGAATGACCCAGTATTAAATGTTCAAATGTTAAAATATTATTGCCTTCAAGAGTTTTTTGCACAGATGATAGAATCTACAGGTCACAAGTGAAAAAGAGACTATAATGCGACATATTTACCTAGGATGGGGAGGCATCGCAGACAACCACGCAGAGCCAAATTCTGATCAGACTAGAGAGAGAAGCTTAGATGCTAGACTGAAGCACTAATATCTTTTGCTGCAACACATCATCGTCCTAAACATTCACTTGGAAACCAGCAGCACATTTGAAAACATGTCTATGTAGAAGGAAAATAAAGATTGGAGATTCCACTCAGCAGATTACTGATCTGTTTTACAATTCTTTGAAAGGGAGAACAGTATTCTTGCACTATTATCATCATGGATATCCACTCAAATGTCTAAGATTTAGATGTTTAGAATAGACAGAGAGCATGATGAACATAAATCCCTGCATTCCTTCAAACTGGTGCCTTTTACATCCCATCAACGGACAAAATCTCAGCTTTAGCATT
The DNA here is from genome assembly GCF_037043375.1 of Chiloscyllium plagiosum. Classification (NCBI taxonomy): domain Eukaryota; kingdom Metazoa; phylum Chordata; class Chondrichthyes; order Orectolobiformes; family Hemiscylliidae; genus Chiloscyllium; species Chiloscyllium plagiosum. The sequence continues at coordinate 139,230,724 of NW_028270142.1, forward strand.
TCTTCTTTCAACTTCTCCACATCTCTATTCCACTTTCCTCTTTTAACACACTTCTTCCTTAATAACTGTCCATGTGATTTTGTGTCACTGTATATATGAAGTACATTGGGACATTTTATTACAGTAAAGGTGCTATGTATGCCAAGTTTGCACCTTTGCAGCACTATTATTTGCTCCTACTCAAGGAATCTTTATTTTGAGCCTTGCATGTCACCAGTAACATTCACTATCAAACTAAGTACCAATACCTTACTCTTTCATAGAAATATTATTCAGTGCTTTGAATTATCTTACTAGCACTATTGCTATGCCTATATCATATGGAGTACAATGATTTAAGACAGCAACTTACAACGATCACCTCAAAAACGATTACGGATGGCATCAAATGTTTGCCTAGTCAGTAACAGTAATAATTCATTGAAGAATATTTTAAAAATGCCATAAAGTATGTATAAATAAGCATCAATCAATACTTCAAGATGCACTACACTTCAACAGGAAAATGAATCATTTTAGTCACAGAAACAGACACTTCGGCCCAGCCAGTCCATCCTGACGATAATTCCAAACTAAACTAGTCCCACCTGCCTGCACTCGGCCCATATCCCTCCAAACCTTTCTTATTGATATATTTATCCAAATGTCTTTTAAATGTTGTAACTGTACCCATATCCACCATTCCATTCCCCACACAAAGCGCACTATGTAAAAAAAAGTTGCTTTTTTCAAATCTTTATCCTCTCACCTTGAATTCCGCCACCCGAGGCAAAAGACACTTACCATTTACCTTATCTATACCCCACTGGATTTTATAAACCTCTATAAAAGGTCACTCCTCAATCTCCTACACTCCAGTGAAAAAAGTCCCACCTGTCCAGCTTCTCCCTGGAACTGAAACAGTCCATTCCTGAAAATATCCTGGTAAATCTTTTCTGAACCCTATCTTAATAATATCCTTCCTCTAACAGGGCAATCAAAGTTGGACACAGTACTCAAGCAGATATCGCACTAGCATCCTCTGCAATCTCAACATGACATCCCAACTCCTGTACTGAAGGGTCTAAACAATGAAGGCAAGCATGCTGAATGCATTCTTAACTTCTCTGTCTACAATGTGATGGAACTTCATTTTACATAACTAAACTGAAAGAGTTTATCTCAGTAAATTTTTTTGGACATTCTACTAGTTTGTCGAAGATTGCCATTGGAAAGTTTTGGACTTTGTTTAAACCATATTATCTAAATGGTGAGAGATTGCAGAGCTCTGAGCTACAGAGAGATCTGAATATCCTAGTGCATGAATCAGGTTAGTATGCAGGTGCAACAAGTAATCAGGAAAACTAATAGAATGTTCTGATTTATTGTGAGGGGAATTGAATGCAAGAGTCAGGAGCATATACTTCAGTTATTACGCATTGGTGAGACCACATTTGGAGAGCTATGTCCGGTGCTTACAGAAAGATGCTAATGTGTTGGAAGCAGTTTAGAGAAGAATTACTGAACTAATACCAGAAATGAGCAGTTTGCTTTATAAGGAAAGATTAGACAGGCTAGACAAGTATCCTCTGGATTTAGAAGAATCAGAGGTGACTTAATTAAAACATAAGATCCTGAGGGAACTTGGATGGTAGATGTTGAAAAGATGTCTTATTTTCTGGGAGAGTCTAAAACTAAGGATTACAGTTTAAAACTAAAGAGTTGTCATGTTAGACTGAGAAGTGAAAACATTGTTTTATCTCAGAGAGTTGTAATTCTTTGTGATTCCCTTCCTCTAAAGACAGTAGATGCAGAATCTTTAAATATTTTCAAAGCAGCAGTAGATAGATAGATTTTCATTATCAAGGGGATGAAAGATTATCAGGAACGTGTTGAAGTTAAAATCAGATCAACCATAATCTTACTGAATGGCAGAGCAGGTTTGAAATGCTGAGCAGCTGATTCTTGTTACTTGTTCATACGTTTATATCAATCCTAGACAGAAGATTCTTCAAGAATAGATTTTTCTTACATTCTCACTTTGCTGGAGATTAAAATGTTCAAATTATTTGAACGAATGTTGGCAACTCCTATAGTTGCAAAGTATAAAAATTAAGGTCACCTCCAAAGTTCTTCAAAATATAAGTTTCACATCTGTAGCCTTCAAAGTGAACAAAGTATTCAATAGTGCTTCAAGGTGAGAAAAAAGTAGTGAAAGTAATTCATTATGAAGATTCAAAAAGGGTAACTAAAAATCAGGAAGGGATTACGCACAGGATTCAAAGGAGCACAGGACGTGGACTCAACAAAGAACAAGGGGAGTTTGAAGGTTTAGGATTGCCAAGATTTGCAAACAAGAATTTTGAATTTAGGAACAGAGCTAATTAAGTCAGCACTCGCAAGAGTAACAGGTGAGCAGGATATAAAATCACAAGATCGAGGATAACTAGAAGAGGTAAGTAAAAAGGCATTGGAGAAATTATGTATTGAATTAATATATACGGATAAAATAATTTTAGTGGGTGTGGTTGGCTGAGGGAGAAGAGAACAGAGAGTAAGAGATGTAGAGAAGAGTTTAGAATAACTGTGCATGTTGCCACAAAGTTGATATTATAGTCATGATGACAGTCCAGGGATTAGGGGTTCCCAACCTAGGTTGCAAAGGCCACATCTAGGATCAGAAGTAGTCCCACTTCTGAGTAGCAACGCTGACCGTAGAGAGGGATAATTTAGCTTGGACACTCTGGCTCTGGTGGTCAGGAGCAATCCTGGACCCATTGTATCAATTCCGCAAATAATATGAGGCAGACATGAACTTAAAGCACAAACTTCAGAAAACACATCCAGCAGTACATTTGCTTTTTTGGTTTAGACCAGCATTGTCAGAATGTCTTTCTGCACTGGGTGGAGACAGAGGTCAGCAAGTGCAAATTAGTCACTGGCTGAATTAAGGAAAATCTAGGCACTCATATAGTTGAGACAGGGAGGTGGTTTCAAACTTTACTGCATTTAAGCTCTTGACTGTCTATTATGCAGGCTCTAGGTTAGTGATTTTGCCAAATACGCAACAAATCCAAAAGTGAGAGGGGAGAGCAGCTGGTGAGTTCATGTGTATGGGAGTTGCAGAGTGGGCTGAGCGGGTGTGCAAATTTGTTTTGGCAAGAGAATCTTGTGTGCATATATGGGGAAAGAGGGGTGTTGGCAAAGAATGGTGTGTATGTGGATGTATGTGTTGAGGTAGAGTGACTGATTACAAGTCATCTACAAGGCTGGGGAGGTTTCATGAATCATCTGTAATCAGTGAACATGGAGAGTTTCGCTAAAAATCTGCAGAAGTTCATAAAATAATAACATATTTAAAAGTGCTTGGAAACACAACTTTCCATATTTTAATGATGCATAATCATAAGATAACACAACATACAAACATATCATGTACCCAATCTATCTGTTTCGTTTTATTGCTGTGCTGTTTTGTCCTGGCTTTTGGGTTCATGTTAATTTTCAGCTGTTAAAACATGTTGAAATTGGAAATTATTGGGAAGCACTGTGCAAGATATTTGTTATGGGATGAATAGAGGGGAATTTTCTAATCTTTTGCTGAGGTAGCATTCTCTCTTGTTTAAGCTTCCATTATCTCCCCCTTAAACAAAAAAATCCTTTATCCTTTTGAACGACTGACCAAACCTAACCTTCCTTTCCTCAGCAAGGTCTTGATCACCATCCAATTCCATGTTCAGCTCTCCAAAAAGCTTTCTGTCAGAATCCCTTCACTTAATCTTGCAAGTGTTATTAGCAAAGGAGCAATGAATGGGGTACAGGATTAGCAGGGACCTACTGCAACAATATAAAGACCAGGCAATTATTTAATTGGGGCTCTTGTGAACTACCATGTCATCTCACTATAAAGGGAACTAATTATGTGGACACGAGAAACCAAGCGTTCCTTGAGAAAAGATCGAATCTCAACTTCAGCCATGGTTCAGTATTTCGCACTGTCATCTTCAAGTCAAAATAGATTGTGGATTCGAGCCCTTAGTATACAGTTAAGCAAAATGTACATTCATTAATCAGTCATTCAATCACGTGTGTGTCCTCTCTTTATTTTTTGAAGTCCCTAGACCATTGTAAGTTGGTATTTCATCCCAAGTTAATTTTCCATCATCACTGAAGGGGGCAGATCCTAAGCCTATCTCAACTGAAACAGGAACTGAACAATGAATGAACCACATGCCAACAACATGCTAGCCATCGAGGAGAAAGTGAGGAGTGCAGATGCTGAAGATTAGAGTCAAAACATGCGGTGCAGGAAAAGCACAGCCAGTCAGGCAGCATTTAAGGAGCAGGAGGGTTCACGTTTCGAGCATAAGCTCTTCATCAGGAATGCTAGTCATCTATTCGAGTGAGCTAGCTTGCCCCTACAAGTGCTGCACTCATAGAGTTTCATCTTTCAAATGACCTATTAAATTGAGACCTCCATCTCAGATTTACATAAAAGATCCCGCAACACTGTTTCAGAAAGCAGTATCTAACCCCTAATCAACAATACTGCTACATTATAAACTCTGATAATGGAGCTTCAATGGAAGAGTTGACAGTGGTGTGCTGAGGTGAAGCTATTGTCAGAGTGCATGTGAAAACTAACGTTGCTTTTTTAGATGATAACACCAAGGTGAAGCACACAGACAGAACAGGAGGAGTCAAAGATACATCCTTAGAGGGCATCAGAGGTAATGGTGCAGAGGCAGGAAGCAAAATTCATCTTTCTGCAGTTTTTCAAATTTCTTTTGCTGCATGTACAACATTCCAAAAGCAACATGTCAGATTTACAATCTCAACATCAAACTCTCCATTCTGCATCCTCTCTCTTGCACAGACTCATGTTGTAATTGGGAAAAATTGCTGCATAATTTAGCTGTGGAAGGGCTAAAGACCATTCTGTTTTGCTCATTCCAAAAGCAAGTCATATTTGAAACAGACTGGTTTCAGGAGTTACACATGAATCATCGACTTCTTCACCTCCTGATGCTGCCTGGCTTGCTCTGTTCTTCCAGCCTCCTGCCTGTCTGTTCAGGAATTAGCAGAAATATAGGCATTGGATTCAAATTCTACATAATATAGCATCTGTTTAAATATAAAATGGAACAGAAAACTAAGGCACCTTGGGAGCAGATGCTTTATGTAAAGCTCCTCAATGTGGCATCATGAAGTTTCATTAATCCTGATGAGTAGGGACACGGCTTAATTGCCAATTATTTCGTTCATGATGTGCTTAGAGTGGAATGCTAATTTTAGCTTCTGTGTTTCAGAAATGCATTTATCCATTTTCTAATGGTACAATAAATTGCTGATCACAGACAAATTAATAAATAAATTCTTATATAATTGGATGGAATACCTCAGTAACCAGTGCAAGAGGTAGTTCCAAGTCAATGAGTGAAGTGCTGTGAGGTTTGTTGAAAACTGAGTCAGGAATTAAGATCTCAGAGATTTCAGGATCAGTCAGATGTACTCAGCAACACACAATATTCTCTTTAAAAAGAGGTTATCCCACAACCTATGAATCAGATCTAAGCTTTGCAGTTCTGCCACAGCCATTGGTAGTTGGCAATTAAACTACTAACAGGAGAAGCCATCTCTAAAAATATCCCCATCCTCAACACTTCAATGTGGCAGACAATGCAGGAGCACTTTTATCCAATCTTTCGTCAGAACTGCAAGTGCATGATCCAAGTCAGCCTTCTCCTGTCATCTCAAGTATCACTCAACATAATATCAAAAGACAGATGAAGGCACTGGATAGTCTAAAGGCTATGAGTCCTGATAAAATTCCAGTAGCAGTACTTATGTTTCAAACTATCCATTCTCCTCACAAAGCTGTTTTCGAACAGCTAAAACACTGGCATCTACTGGGCTATCAAGCAGTTCTGATGAAGGAAAAATCCAGAGTCATAAGAGTCATACAGAATGGAAACAGACCTTTTGGTCCAACATGTCAATGCCAGCCAAGTTTTCCAAACTAAACTAGTCCCACTTGCCTACGTTTGGCCCATATCCCTTCAAAACTTTCCTATTCATGTAAATGTTGTAACTGCACCTGCATCTAACAGATCTTCTGACAGTTCATTCCACATACAAACCACCCTGTGTGTTAAAAATTGCCCCGTACGTTCCTTTTAAATCTTTCTCAGCTCACCTTAAAAATATGCCTCTAGTCATTTAACTCCGCCAACATAGGGAAAATACCTTTTCTATTCACCTTAGCTATGCCTGTCATGATTTTACGAACTTTTATAGGGTCACCCTCAATCTCCTATGCTCCATTCTTTTCCCACGAGGGTCACACCTTATTACAGCCAAAAACGGACAAAAGGGTTAGACTCCAGACATAGGTGACAGTGACATCAAGGCTGCATTTGACCGTGTGTGGCATTAACAAAGCTGGAGTCGTTGGGAATTAGCTGGGAGGGTGATATCTGTTCTTGACATCAAGGCTGCATTTGACCGTGTGTGGCATTAACAAAGCTGGAGTCGTTGGGAATTAGCAGGGAGGGTGATATCTGGCACAAAGAATGATGTTCGTTCACTGCAAGAACTGCAGATGTTCAAGAAGGCAGCTCATCAACTTGCTCGCCAGGATGAACAGCAATCAGTAATAAGTGCTGGCTCAACCAGCAACACACAAATTCCCTTGAAATAATTCAGCCCATCAAGTCTCTTTCACTTTTCAATGAGATCGTGGTTATCTGCTAATCCTCTACTTCACTTTAGTACCTTTTCCCTTTAACTCTTGACTTCCTTACTGGTTAAAAATTTATCTATCACAGCCTTAATGACCCAGCTTCGACAGCCCTTTGCAGTAAAGAATTCACAGATGTATGACCTTCTGAGAGGAGAAATTCCTCCTTAGCTCTGTCTTAAATATGTGACCCTTTATTCTGAGATTATGGTCTCTGGTCCCAGACTCTCTCATAAGGGGAAACTTTCATTCCAAATCTACCTTGTCAGGTCCCCTAAGAATCTTATATGTTTCAACAAGGTCAACTCTCGTTCTTCTAAATTACGATGAATGCTAGTCAACCTCTCCCCATAAGACAGTTGCTCTGTGTTTAGTATAATCCTCATGAACCTTCTCTGGATTGCCTCCAATGCCAGTATACATTCATGAAATAAGGTGTCCAAAACAGGTCACAGTTCATTGTATTCCAGGTGTCATCTGACTAGTGCCTTGTCTAGTTTCAGCAAATCCTCCCTACTTCATACTTCATTCCCTTTGAAATAAGGACCAACCTTCCATTTGTCTTCCCTATAATCTACAAATCTTGAATGTGATTTTGTAATTCATGAACAAAGACTCAAGTCCCTCTGTTATATAGCCTTCTGCAGGCTTTCTCCATTTAAACAACATTCACCTCCTCTGTTCTTCCTGCAAAAATGCATAATTTCACACTTCCCCACTTAATATTCCATTTGCCAATTCTCTGCCCTCACTTACTGTTAATCTGCAGACTCTTTGTGTTATCCTTACCACTTGCCTTTCTGCTTTTTTGTGTCATTTGCATACTTGGCTATAGTACGTTTGCTTTCCTCATCTGAGTCATTAATACGTACTGAAATTAATTATAGCCCAGCACTGATCCTGTTGCACTCCACAAGTTAAAGAGAAACATAAGAACATAAAGGCTTATACTGATAAAGTTAGATAAGAATGGGAGAGGCTCAAGTGTAACAAAAACACCAGAATAGACTGAGTAGGCTGACTAGCTAGTTTCTGTGCTGCATATCTTTATGTTAAAGTGTTTTTCACTAAAATGAATAAAGGCATCCAAAATAGCATCAGAATCACAGCTTTTCCCTGCTGTTATCAAATTTGTGAATAGGCCTCTCATATATTAGAGGTGATCTTTCTCTGTAGCTATAACACTATATTCTGCATTCTTTCAATTACCCTGATGTATTTATGTAAGGTATGACTGTCTGGTTAGCACGCATTACAATACTTTTCAATGTATCTCAGTACATGTGACCATAAGAAATTAAATTAAATCAAATCAAAATGACAATTTGGACAATTCTATTGCAGTAGACATCTTGATTTTATGCCTTCAAATAATCCAAACATTTAGATGGAGGCAGTTTAACTGCTGCCCTGGAATTTCAGGTTTCATTTATAAGCAAAAGAAAATCCTTTTAAGGTTCATGACTGGTATGCAAAAGTGTGTGCTTTCACTCGCATAATACTTGGAATGATGTCAGTAACAGGCTGGACTTGAGAAATTTCAGAATAAGCAGGGCCTCTCTCATTCTGCTGCCTGGCTTCCATAAGGAAAAGGAAATTGTGCTTTGTTTCCAAACAAGTCCAAGGATGAAACAGGAACACTTTGATTTCACTGTTCCTTCTAAATACAAAGGCAACCACTTTAAATTCTTATTTCATGCAGTCCAAGGTTAAAAGCCCAGACGTGACTTGTTCAAAGCAACTGCACATGTGGACCTAACTTCCCATTCAATTTGATGCAGTAACCTTACAGAAGTGAGACATCTCCACCTGCAGGAACACTATTTTGTCTTTCTCACTGATAACAATCAGACATCATGCTAATAGGATACAAAGTACTGAAAGCATTTAAGGATTACGCAGGTTATTTTGTGTTGAGTTATGAAAGAGGGTGAAGACATGGGAAGGTGTAAAGGTTTCAAAATACTTCCATACATAAAAAGATTTTGGAAATAAGATTAGGTGGAACAGCAAGAAATGTTCCTAAGTACAATGGAATAATAGTTGAATTCCTAAATGGGCAATAGGGTCTCTTGATATCATTAAATCATTTGTCATATTTAAACCAAATCAAATAATAAGCTATATCATCTGTTATGTTGTGCTTTCTTACTCCATTGTCTAAGGGACTGTAATTTAACTGAATATTACCCAAATATATGTTAAGTGATTGAACATATGTTTCAATACTGTAAGTCTGAAGGAATTTGGTGCTCAAAGGGCTGATGAAATCTTACTGGGTAAGTGCTGAGGAAAAGGGCATAAACAGTGAGGAAACTGTTTAAGACCATTAGCTTTAATCATTTGAGGGCTGAATGTCTGTTCATTTTTCTTTGCGATTGATTTTCAGTATAAAACATCTGCAAAAATCACTGGGAATTCTAATATTAAGAGTTCAAGTAAAATTTGAAAAATATTTAGAATCAAAGCAGATATCTTTGTTGACAGTATTACTTTGCCCTGTTCTTGTAAAGTAGTTTTTCTCTCCTTTATAAATTTCTCCCTTTTGCATACTTCGTTGGTTGTCAAGTAGAACAGGCAAAACAATCCAGCCCTGTGTTATAGCAGTTTTACACACTATGCACAAATGTCCAAGAATAACCTGCAGTTTGAGGATTTCTCCTATTTAAGAAGAAACTATTCACGTTCGCTCAGTACCAGGTTCCATTCCATCAATGTCACCTCAATGATTTGGTACCAGTTAATTGCTGACTGTTTGTCAAAACACTACAAATATTCTCATTTCAGAACATGTGCAATCCTCAAAGGACAGAATAACTGACTGGCAATTGCCAATTCAGCTACCAGCTGGAACGGTAGTAGATGGATTTCGTGTTCCACAGTCCAACAAAGGAAAAACTTAAATATGGGAAAAATAAAATCTTGCAAAGATGGGCAATAAAGGAACAAATATGGTTTCCCTAAAGAGTTAGAAAGTTGTTATTTATCCTTATCCTGCTTTATTGCAGTCAAGAGAGCCATTCAATTCTATGAAGTTTTGGAAAAATAAAATTAGATATTCAGCACATAAAGGGTGAATGAGAACATATTTTTTCCACCTGTAGATAAAATTTTACAGCAACAAGACACTTGGAACACAGTGAATATTTAAATTTCCACATCTGTTTTGGCAAAAAAGAAATTCAGGCTGTCAACTAACAGTCTCTTGTAATTCCATTATCCAGTCCTAACATTAACTGACCAACACAAGTGAATGCATTTTTCTATTATGTGAATTTGTGTCAACTGGTAAGAAAGTAGAAGAAATGTTCCAAGATGAGTACGTGAAAATACTCAAAATATTGATCAATATATTACCTGAATCAATGCATTATATCCAATTTGGATTTGTGCTTGTTATTGCAAGTTAACCAGGAGTTGTCCAGGATTATTTGACAGAACTTTAACTTAATGTTATTTGCTGCAAACAATTGAAGTGTAGTAACTTCCAGATCAAAGTTGCAAATGCTACAGGTATGATACACTGGAAAATAACATATTGCTGAATTCCACAATGTTTTAACACAATAAATCAGGTTACAGTCATTACTCTTCATACTGATAAGACATTAAGCTTAAAAGACTTTGGTAGGAAGAGACAGAGGACTTGATGAGTGTCTAGAAGTAAAAACAACCATTCCCAGACCACTGTGCACCTCCTGACAAGCCTGTGTCAGCCACAGCTATACAGTTTTGATTCTGTGTCAAAGACCAGCACTCCCTTATAAAACTAAAGTGTAATCAGGGTTTCAGTGGAGCAATATGCTCAGTGTCACTGACACTAACTGTTTTTACAAGAATCTGTCAAGAAGGCTGACAAGATTGGTGCCATACGCAGCACCCATAATGTGGGCAATTTTAGTTGACTGGCTGGATCCAAACTTGGTGCTCACTGTTCATTCTCCTCCCTTCTGTTTTTATTTCTGTTTTTCTGTTCATTGAATTGTTTGGAGTGGAATATTTTCTGCTTTATTTAACTAGGGTTCTACTCCATCCCTTGGATTTCCCACAAATGTAAGTTAAACTTGCACTCAATAAAATAAGTTCAAGAGAAGGAAATAGTTTCTACATTGTTTTGCCCAGTCAATGAAGACTATTCATCACTGGATTAAAACGTCCTGGCACTCCCTCATTAACAGCACTACGGGTGTCCCTACACCCAATGACTGAAGTGTTTCAAGGAAGCAGCTCACAACCACTTCACCAGGGCAACTAGAGATGGCAATAAATGCCAGCCTAGACAATAAAGCATACATCCTGTAAACAAAATAAATCTTAAATGCTGTTCTGAACAAAAATGTGGGAAGGTCTTCAAAAAGCATGTCAAAAACCACCTGGCTTTGGATGAGATGTTCTAATTGCTTATGAATAGCTTTCAAATATGCTGTTTTCTAACTAGGGATTTAAACTCTTGCTTGTTAGTTATCTACAGCCGAACAAGTTAGTACACCAGCCAAGAAAAATACTCTCTCTTCAGGTGTCAACTTCAGAAAAAAAAACGTATAATGGGAATGCTTCAACTGGTAGTTCCATCTGTGGGTTGAAAGATACTCAAACAAATTACAGCTTCCCTGATTAATTGACACATTGATATTGAATGAAAATTAGAACAAAAGCTATTTCACAGAAGGCAAATACACCAAAACTAATGGAATTTTTGCTATCTAAAGTGTTTCAAATAATTATTTCCATACTGTTAGTTCCGTCTCTATCTTCCTAGTCACAATGGTATTCCACAGAATTTGTTACATGAGGATTCACTTGGGACATTATATATCCAACTCAAAGAAAGACAAGAATTCTCCAAGTCTGATGTGCAGCATTCCTTCCTGAATGAATACTAATTAAAAAAATACATACTGGGTCATAATAAAGTTAAATACTATTGGCAAGCTAAGGCTAATAAAGGAATTGCAATTATTTATGTGTAAATATTACAGACAAAGGACAGATGCCAGATTAAATGTGCAAACGCAAGAGGTGCTGTTCAAGATGCACCATGTGGATCAGTTTAGCAAAAACCGCAATAAAAAACGAAGTGCTGGAAAAATCCAGTAGGTCTGAAAGCATCTGTGGAGAGAGAAAAACAGAGTTAACATTTCAAGTCCAGTATGATTCATGTTCATACCAGACTCAAAGCACTGATTCAGTTTTTCTCTTCTCAGATGCTGCCAGACCTGCTGGGTTTCTTCAACAGTTTCTGCGATCATTTCAGATTTCCAGTATCTGCAGCATTTTGCTTTTATTTTTAGCAAAACAGGACCTCACTGTTTACATTACTGCTGAAACGCATTACACAGCATGAATTTCCTATATCATTCAGTAGATGTGAATTAAACTTGTCACAGGAAATCTCTCTTTCAATGTAGGTTTTTTAACAACTAACATTTTTCCCAATAAGCATACTGATCACACCATTCTCGTTCAGTTACTGGAGGACAGCTAGAAAACACAAACTGCAGGCAGAGAAAGAGTCCCATTCATTGACAGAAGTGCTAACTCCAGGTGAACCTCACAGGAGAGCTATCATCATCTCCATTCGACCCAGAAGTAGCACTTTTACTTTTTGCATGTGAAAAATGCCCCGGAAAGTTGCTGCACAGCCTCCAATCAGTTGTGATGTTCTAGCATCCCAGTTTTACAATTCTTCAGCTGCAGGATAAAAGAATCTCTAAATCTCCTATTTTTCCCACTAAAATGATGCGCATTTTGTGAATCAACTTTACAGAATAAATATTGGTGGGCAGCACGGTAGTTAGCACGATTGCCTCACAGCGCCAGAGACCTGGGTTCAATTCCCGCCTCACGCAACTGACTGTGTGGAGTTTGCACATTCTCCCCGTGTCTGCGTGGGTTTCTTCCGGGTGCTCCGGTTTCCTCCCACAGTCCAAAAATGTGCAGTTTAGGTGAATTGACCATGCTAAATTGCCTGTAGTGTTAGGTGAAGGGGTAAGTGTAGGGGAATGGGTCTGGGTGGGTTCGCTTCGCCGGGTCGGTGTGGACTTGTTGGGCTGAAGGGCCTGTTTCCACACTGTAAGTAATCTAATATCTAATCTAATCTAAAAAAATATATATTAAAAGAGGATATGGAATAAGGATCGGTAAGTGGTTCTGAAATGGAAATCAAATGGTATTGGTGTAATTTGGCCCAATCATTACAACCTTTCTTTAGCCATTGCATTTGCTCTTAGCTGCTTGCATGGAACACTGAATAACAGTAACAAAAATACTAATCATTTCTTTTCAACTAACAAAGACAACAATATTCAACCTGAAATCAAGCTCAGAGTATATCACACAGACCAATGCAACCAACATAGGAAGGCAGAGATTGTACTTTCAGCAAACTGATTTCAAAATTTATTTAAACCAACCACTGGATAAGATTTTATTTTTAAAAACTAATTGAGTATAAGATAAGTTATTATCCCTGAGTTTCAAAAAGGAAAGGACTCCTTCAGTTAATGGATTTCATAGAATGCTTCTAAAAACAGGAACACCATGTAACAATGCCAGAAACTTTAGCCAATGTTGCAACGTTAGTTTGAAATAGCAGTAACAACTTCTCAAGCATGTCACGAAAGAGCAATTAACACCATTACTGGGTGCACACATAATAATACATAAGTTGACCACCCATTATCAGTCATTGAGAGAAACATTCCAATTTACTGTCCATTTCCTATATTAAAGGCCACCTCTTCCAAATAATCCTGAAAATAAGTGGACAGATAAGTTAGGAGGGAGCAGCTGCAGCAATTGATGATTTTAGGCAGTAATTAGATTTAATCCCATCTCCTCGTTCCAAATTCAGCCAGTGCCAGTAGCTGATACAAAAGTTCAAAGTCTTCCAGCTGTTCACAAACCAAAGTCTGTGCTTTTTCAATCTGCTGCATTCCAGATTTCTAAATCTGCATCCAAGTTGTTGTTCCTCTGCGATAAACTATTAATTCAACTCGAAGTTAACCAAAACAAGCTGTTTTATATCTTAATGAGCAACCTATCAAAAACAGAAGATCTACCATAGTCCAACTATTCCATATTTCCCCAAACTCTTCAAACAAAATTTAAATACTCAACATTTTCACACATTAACCTTTGGTTACTTACAAGTTTCTTTTAGCTAGATTTGCACTGATATTATTGCACCAGGACTTGATAGTCCCAATTCAAGAAAGGTGGTACCCACATTATGAATGCATGAAAACCCTTCAAGTGGTTTTCATGCCTCAAATTATAAATATTTTGGTAATCCATAGAGGCCCCTAAAACATAATTAACAATCATACTTTTTTGGAAGAATGTTATACATTTTAAACCTGCATGAGCTAATAATTCATAAAGTACAGAGAGTGGTGGTTGATGGGAAATGTTCATCCTGGAGTTCAGTTACTAGTGCTGTACCACAAGGATCTGTTTTGGGGCCATTGCTGTTTGTCTTTTTTTTATATAAATGACCTACACGAGGGTGTAGAAGGATGAGTTAGTAAATTTGCGGAAGGCACTAGGATGGCGGAATTGTGGATAGTGCAGTTGCAGTTTACAGAAGGACACAGGTAAGCTGCAGAGCTGGGCTGAGAGATGGCAAATGGACTTTAATGTGGAAAAGTGTGAGGTGATTCATTTTAGAAGGAGCAACAGGAATAAAGAGTACTGGGCTAATGGTAAGATTCTTGGTAGTGTAGATGAGCAGGGAGATCTCAGCGTCCATGTACATCGATCCCTAAAAGTTGCCAACCAAATTGATAGGGTTGTTAAGAAAGCTTATGGTGTGTTAGCTTTTATTAGTAGAGAGATTGAGTTTCGGAGACATGACGTCATGCTGCAGCTGTATAAAACTCTGGTGCGGCTGCACTTGGAGTATTGTGTACAGTTCTGGTCACCGCATTTTAGGAAGGATATGGAAGCTTTGGAAAGGGTTCAGAGGAGATTTACTAGGATGTTGCCTGGTATGGAGGGAAGGCCTTATGATGAAAGGCTGAGGGACTTGAGGCTGTTTTGTCTTAATTGAGACATGTAAGATATTCAGAGGGTTAGATAGGGTGGACAGTGAGAGCTTTATTCCTCAGATAATGTTGGCTAGCATGAGGAGGCATAGCTTTAAATTGAGGGGTGGTAGATATAAGACAGATGTCAGAGGTAGTTCATTTACTCAGAGAGTAGTAGGGGCGTGGAATGCACTGTCTGCAACAGTAGAAGACTAGCCAACTTTAAGGGCATTTAAATGGTCATTGGATAAACATATGGATGATAATGGAATAGTGTAGGATAGATAGGCTTCAGATTGGTTACACAGGTTGGTGCAACATCGAGGGCCAAAGGGCCTGTAATGCACTGTAATGTTCTATGTTCTAAGTTCTCTTTTGAGAGGTAGTGGTGGTAACGTCACTGGGCAAGTAATCTAGTCTAGTGATTTAGGAAGACCATAAAACATAGGAGTGGAAGTAAGGCCATTCGGCCCATCGAGTCCACTCCGCCATTTAATCATGGCTGATGGGCATTTCGACTCCACTTACCCGCATTCTCCCCATAGCCCTTAATTCCTTGTGACATCAAGAATTTATCAATCTCTGCCTCGAAGACATTTAGCATCCCGGCCTCCACTGCACTCCGCGGCAATGAATTCCACAGGCCCACCATTCTCTGGCTGAAGAAATGTGTCCGCATTTCTGTTCTGAATTGACCCCCTCTAATTCTAAGGCTGTGCGCACGGGTCCTAGTCTCCTCGCCTAACGGAAACAATTTCTTAGCGTCCACCCTCTCCAAGCCATGTATTATCTTGTAAGTTTCTATTAGATCTCCCCTTAACCTTCTAAACTCCAATGAGTACAATCCCAGGATCCTCAGCCGTTCCTCGTATGTTAGACGTACCATTCCAGGGATCATCTGTATGAATCTCCTCTGGACACGCTCCAGTGCCAGTATGTCCCTCCTGAGGTGTGGGGCCCAAGACATAAGCTTAAAACCCACAATGGCAGATGGTGAAATGTGAATTCAATAAAAATCTGGAATTAAAAAGCTAGCCTAATTAGCAACATTTAACCACGTTATAAAAATCTCTAATTCAATAAAATCTTTTAGGGAAGGAAATCTGCCACCCTTACCTGATCTAGCCTACGTGATTCGAGACCCACAGCAATACAACTGACTCTTAATTGCCCTTTGGCAATTAGGAAGTAAATGCTGGCTTAGCCGTCAACGTCCACATCACTTGAATAAATCAACAAAACAGACTGGGACTCGTTGATCTTACAGCTATCTCACAACTGAATTCTACCTGAATCTGTCCGATTTGATTTCCAGTCATCCTCTCACTCTTCTCCCTGTATCAAAACAGCCATTAACAATATTTTCTTTGTCTTTGCTTGTAGCACATTATGCTTCCCCACAAATCTCTGCAGACTATGGTGTGACCAACAAAACACACCAAAAGCTCCCACCATGACTTGGTGGTCCTGGTGCATGAGTCACGAAAGTCAGTTTGCATCTACAACATATAATCAGTAAGATTAATGGCAGGCTTTTTTGATTGGATTTGATTTATTATTGCCACATGTACCAAGTTTTGTTTTGCATGCAGTACAGACAGATTATATCCTACTATATGCATTAAGGTAACTGAACAAAGAGAAGAATGTAATGTTACTCATGCATAAATGGTGCACAAAAAGTGAGATCAACATTAAATCTTAAAATTTGAGGTATTCTATACTATGAGAGAACTTAATGTAAAAAGGTTATGCTTCAATTACACAGGGCAGTGGTGAAACAACATCTCAAATATTCTGTGCAGTTTTTATGTCCTGTTTTTTTTGAAAGGATGCTAATATATTGAAGATGGTTCAGAAAAGATTTGCCAGATAGATACTTGAAGTAAATGTTCCCTCGAGGGCTTAGATTGGATAAGATGGGCTTCTTGGCACAGGAGTTTAGAAAAAAGTGAGAGTTAACCTGATTCAAGTATTTAAGTCCCTGAATGGTTTTGTCAAGGTGAATGTGGAAAGAATGTTTCCTCTTGGAGTTCAGTCCAGGACTTGGGGCACTGTTTTAAAATTAGGGGAAGTGAGAGAGATCTCTTTTGACATTACAACTGCATTTGACCAGGTGTAGCTAGTTGGTATCATATCTGGCACATCTGAAGATTATTAAAGGTCAGTCACCTCAGCTTCAGGAGATCCTCAGGATTATGTCCCTTCGCTGTTGTTGGGTGAAAATCCTGGAATTCTCTCCCAATATCATCTTGGGTCGGCCTATTTCACATCGACTTCAGCAGTTCTAGAAGACAGTGTACCACCAGCTTCTGGGCACCTAAGAATGGAAAATGAATGCTGGTCCAGCCAGAAACACCTACAACATTAAGTGAACTATTTAAAACGTAGGGGCTGCTCCTTTGGGACAGAGGTGAGGAGATTTTTTTTTCTCTTTGGAACTCTGACACTGAAGGTAATATGGTTGAGACCATAGAGTATTTTTAAGACATGTTAAGAGATAGAGAGATTCTTCTGAGGCAGAAGAATCAAGGGTTACACAGAAACTAGGAGAAGTAGGCTATTCAGGGGTTCAAGCCTGCTCAGTCATTCAAAATTATTATGACCGATACTCTACATCACGGAAACAGACCCTGCAGTCCAACTTGTTCATACTGACCAAGTTTCCCAAACTACACTAATCCCATATATCTGTGTTCGGCTCACATCCCACTAAACGTTTCCTCATGTATCTGTCCTCATGTCTTTAAAATGTTGTAAATGTACCTGCATCTATCTCTGGTAGTTCATTCCACACATGAATCAACCCTGTGTGTAAAAAATATTGCTCCCCAAATTTCTTTTAAATCTTTCTCCTCTCACCTGAAAAACATGCCCTCTAGTTTTAAACTTCCTTACCTGAGGGAAAAGACCTTCCATTTTCTATGCCTCTTATGATTTTATAAACCTCTATATCAGCCTCTTATATGCTGGTGGAAAAAAGTCTGAGGCTACCCAGCCTTTCCTTATAACTAAAACCCTCCAATCCCTGCAACAACCTGGTGAATGTTTTCTGAATTCTCTCCAATTTAATACAAGTTGTTCCGCTATAACTGCATTTCATCAATGCGATTTGGCTGTAATGTGATTGGTGAATTGGGGAATAATGTTTTTAAAATGCGAACTTTCACTGGCTATTACACGGTTCCAACCCCGGCACTAGGTGTCGTGGTGCATGGAGACTTGGATTCCACGTTGACATCACATGATCACTCAACTCGCACAGTTTGTCGTGAAGTTCTTCCTGAAAGGTAGAGAGCTGTAATCCATATTTTTCGCACCTGTGTTTTGTAAATCTTGCTGTGTTTTCTGTGAATATGGAAGGAAAACATACAGGAATGTCGACAGGAAGTGTCCACGTGAAAAAATTGTGGGTGGTGACCTGAGAAGAAAGGCTATAACACTTGAACAGAAGCTAATGTTATAAAGTGTTTTGAGCGTAACGAAAGAATACATAATATTGTTCATGCAACCAAAATAAAGGAGTCTACACTACGCACCATTGGAGACAATGCAGAAGGAATTAAAGCAAGCTGCATTGCTGGAACAAGTCTGAGTACTAGCAATCCCAAAAGGATTACCAATCACGAAACCACTCAAGTCAACCTACAACAGACTACACGGAGAGACTTTGCCACCACACCTCTTGCAAACTCCTCAATCGTCTCGTGCACTAACTCTACAGCAGGCGCCACAACCTTGAAATTAAGATACAGTCCATACTCTCAGGATACAGCAATACAGTCACAGGACATTGCCAAACAGGTAAGGCGACAAAAACTACACCATGTATATGCATGGTGTACATGCACACCAAGAACAAGAAACTAAAGAAACTTGGCATCACCACCAGCAGTAGCCAAGCCGACCCTGGCACCACAGTGGAAAATATCACAGTGGAGAAGTCGACTGTCAACTTATTGGACCACACCCTTCAACCAGAAGAGATTGAAGTTCTTACCAGGGGTCTCAAATTCTGCCCCATCATCAAAATGGACCCCATGGGTCTTGCAACAGACACGGAGGAATTAATCAGACAAATGAGACTCTGGAAATTCTGTGAAGTACTAGCAAATCTGTGAAGTCATAAACAAAGGAACTTGAGGAGATGGAGTGGCTTCTAAATGTGTGGATAGAAGATAAAATCGATAAAGTGATCTGGGACCACCTTTTTCACCATAAAACAGAAAGCCTCATCAATTTATGAGGACCTAAGGAAAAAAAGCTGAAAATCCTGCAGACGTGCCTGCCTTCAGTACTAGTGGTGGCTGATTCGCTGGATTTAAGAACCACATATTTTCATAACGTGAAGTTATGTGGAAAAGCTGCCAGTCCAAATAAGGTCCGTCCGCTGTCATTTCCTCCCATGTTGAAAAGAGTTGATTAAGGAAGAAGGCTACACCTTAGGTCAAATCTTCAGTTTGAACGAGACAGGTTTATATCAAAAGCGAATGCCATCCAGCACCTACATTTCTAAGAATGAAGCACATGCTCCAGGTTTTAAGATCACAAATGATTGTATGACTGTGTTGTTGGGTGCCAATGCTAGTGGAGACTTTAAGCATAAGCATTTGGTGGTGTATCACTCTGCCAACCCATGGACCATGAAGATTAAGTCCACTCTAGGTGTTTACTTCAGGTCAAGCAAAAGAGGTTGGAATGATGGGACAAATGTTTTCTGATTTTACTGATGATGTTGTCAAGGATGGTTTTACAAATTATTTCAGGAGAAAAAATCTTTGGCTTACAAGATTCTCCTCATTCTGGACAATGCACCAAGCCATCCTCCCACCATTGGTGAGCTTTCTGAGAACATCAAAATGCTATTTCTACCTCTGAACAAATCTCTCTAATTTAACCCACGGACCAAGGTGCAATAGTAGCTTTTAAAGCTTATTATTTAAGGCGTACATTCAGGAAGCTGATTGAAGCTACTGAGGGAGATAATAAGGACAGTGTTCTTCAATTTTGGAAGAGTTTTACCAGATAACTGCAAGATGCTGCACTTTGGAAAAAGCAAATCAGTACAGGACTTATACACTTAATGGTAAGGTCCTGGGGAATGTTGCTGAACAAAGAGACCTTGGAGTGCAGGTTTATAGTTCCTTGAAAGTAGAGTCGTAGGTAGATAGGATAGTGAAGGCGGCATTTGATATACTTTCTTTTATTGGTCTGAGTATTGAGTACAGGATTTGGGAGATCATGTTGCGACTGTACAGGACATTGGTTCAGCCACTTTTGAAATATTGTATGCAATTCTGGTCTCCTTCCTATCGGAAGGATGTTGTGAAACTTGTAAGGTTTTAGAAAAGATTTACAAGGATGTTGCCAGGGTTGGAGGATTTGAGCTACAGCAAAAGATTGAATAGGCTAGAGCTGTTTTTCCTGGAGCATTGGAGGCTGAGGGGTGACCTTATAGAGATTTATAAAATCATGAGGGGCATAGATAGGGTAAATAGATGAGGTCTTTTCCCAAGGTTGGGGTGTCCAAAATTAGAGGGCATAGGTTTAAGGTGAGAGGGGAAAGATTTAAAAGAGACCTAAGGGGCAACTTTTTCATACAGATGGTAGTGCGTGCATGGAATGGGCTACCAAAGGAAGTGGTGGAAGCTGGTACAATTCCAACATTTAAAAGGCAACTGGATGAGTGTATGAATAGGAAAGGTCTAGAGGGATATGGGCCACATGTTGGCAAATGGGACTAGATTAGGTTAGAACATCTGCTCAGCATAGATGAGTTGGACCGAAGAGTCTGTTTCCATGGAGACATCTCTATGATGTGTTACTGAAAAAGCGCAGCAGGTCAGGCAGCATCCAAGGAGCAGGAGAATCGACATTTCGGGCATAAGCCCTTCTTCAGGAATTTAGCAGGAGAATCGACATTCCTGAAGAAGGGCTTATGCCCGAAACGTCGATTCTCCTGCTCCTTGGATGCTGCCTGACCTGCTGCGCTTTTCCAGCAACACATTTTTCAGCTCTGATCTCCAGCATCTGCAGTCCTCACTTTCTCCGAGACACCTCTATAATTCTATGACTCTATCAAGAATACTGTTGACATCATTGTGGAGGCCTGGGGTGATGTCAGTCAGGCCAGTTGCATACAGTTTAGCAAAGGCTTCTCCCAAATTTATTTAATAATTTTAAAGGCAGAGCAGCTTCCAACAATCGAAGAACATTGTGTCGCTGTTAGAAAGCAAGTTGGATTTGAAGAAGTGGAGACTGAGAATATCGAGGAGATCTCGAGAGCCATTGTAAAGACCTCTCCACAGTTGATCTACAACAATTTGTTGCTGAGGGGGAAATTGAGGCTGGAGATGAAGACGAGGAAGTCCAGGATGCAGCACCATGAAAACTTCTATTTCTCTCTTGTCTTCTATCCTAAAGGAAGTTGATAACCAGTTGCAGCTCTTAAAAGACAATGACTACAATGTAGAATACAGCAGGATAGCAGTTCAGAGCATAAAGTCTTAACTGGGACCCTATGAACAGCTTCTTCATGAAATAAGAAAGATGGCAAAGCAGCAAAAACTAGATAACTTTTTTAAGCCAACCCCCAGGAAACAGTCTGACAACAATGAACCACAGCCATTCACTTCTGTACTGAATTTGTTTTCCATCGTAACCCTGCATCCAGAAGTGTACCTGAAAGTAATGATAATGCTGATGATGGCTGTCAGCCCCTGTCTTAATACAGTACTGTAAATCAGCAAACTCAGAAACCCCTTTCAACTTCCTTCAAGTTTTTGAGGGTAATGTATTAAATTTATTGCATTAGTTCACTGAAATATACAATTGCAACATTTATTTATATTGTGCTGCCATTTGTGTTAGGCTAACTACTACGTCTATTTCGATTTTTACTGATATTTTTGGTGGTTCCCCCCATATTTCTGTTGCACAATTTTCTATAACGCAAGGTCGCAAGGGAACACAACAATCGCATTACACAAGAACTGATTCTAATATCTTTCCTGAAGCAGTGACCAGAACTGTACACAATACACCAAAAGGGGCCTCATCAACATCTTCAACAGCTTCAACCTGAGCTCCTAAATCCGATACACAATATTCTGAGCAATGAAGGCAAGCGTGCTAAACACTATCCTAACCACCCAATCTACCTGTGATGCAACTTTCAAAGAACTATGTACCTAAATCCTGAAGTCTCTGTGTTCGACAACACTACTCAGGGGCTGACCATTAACTATATAAGACCTGCCCTTGTATGCTTTACCAAAATGCATTACCTTGTATTTATCCAAATTAAACTCCATCTGCCACTCCTCAGCCCACTGGCCCCACTAACCAAGATCCCTTTGTAATCTTAGATAACTTTCTACCCTGTCGACTATCCCACCAATTTTGGCGTCATTTGCACCCTTACTAACCATGTTACTGAAATTCTCGTTCAAATAATTATTATAAATGACAAACAAAAGCTACTTTCTTTTTTCTTGAATATATCAGTAACTCAGCCTCCACAGCCCTCTGTGGCAGAGAATTCCATAGTTCCCTACTCTTAGAAAAAATAAATCCTCCCCCATCTCAGTGCTCAATGGTCTAGCCCATATCCTGAGACTGCATCCACTGGTTCTTGACTCCCCAGACAGGGAAAACATCCTCCCCCCAATGAAGGCCAATATACCATTTCTTTTCCTAACGGCCTGCAACATTTTCCAGTTTGCTTTCATTGACTGGTGTACAAGAACACCCAAATTCCTTTGTATAGCCACACTTCCCAATATATCACCACTTAAATACTACCCTTCTTTCCACACCGAAATGTATAACTTCACGGTTAGTCACGCTGTGCTACATCTGTCACATATTTTTCCACACACATAGCTTGTCTAAATTACCCTGAAGCCTCCTCAAAACACTCAATCCCATCCAGTTTTGTGTTGTCAGCAAATTTGGAAATGTTGCATTTGATTCCTTCATCCAAATAATTTGTTCACATTGTGAATAGTTGGGGCCCCAAGTACTGCTCCTTGTGGTACCCCACCAGTCACTGCACACCCTCGGAAAACCATAAGAAATAGGAGAAGTAGGACATTTGGCCCCTCAAGCCTGCTTCATCATTCAATAGGATCATGTAACCTTTGATTCCCTATTGTTCAAAAATATATTTATCTCAATCTAAAACATATACAAGTACCAATATATTGTCCCCATAGCTCTCTGGGGCAGAGAGTTCCAAAGAGACTCAGCCTTCTGAGAGAAGGAATTCCTCCTCATCTCAGTCTAAATTATTCTGGGACTATGCCCTCTGGTCCTAGATTCTCGCATGAGAGGAAACATCCTCTCAGCATTTATCCTGTCAAGCCCCTTAAAAATCCGATATGTTTCAATAATAGCACCTCTCATTCTTCTAAACTGCAGTGAGTAAACTGCCAAACTGTGCTCCCAAGACAATCCCACCATACCAGGGTCACCCTGGTGAACCTTTTTTGAACTGCCCCAAGGAAACAACCTCTCTCATTAAATAAGGAAACCATGGGGAGCACGGTAGCTCAGTGGTTAGCACTGCTGCCTCACAGCATCAGGGACCGGGGTTAGATTCCAGCCTCGGGTGACTGTCTGTGTGGAATTTGCACATTCTCCCAGTGTCTACGTGGGTTTCCTCTAGTGCTCCAATTTCCTCCCACAATCGAAAAGATGTGCAGATCAGGTGAATCAGCTATGCTAAATTGCCAATCATGTTGTTTGCATTAGTCAGGGGTAAATATAGGGTAGGGGAATGGGTCTGGGTGGGTTAGTCTTCGGAGGGTCGGTATAGACTTGTTGGGCCAAAGGGCCTGTTTCATACCGTAGGGAATCTAATCAAACTGTTCATAGTACTCTAAGATGTGGTCTCACAAACACCTTGCACAGATGCAATAAGACTTCCCTACTATTATGCTCCAACCCCCTGAAATAAGGATCAACATTCCAATAGCCTTCCTGATTATCTGTTGCACCAGTGGGTTAACTTTGCTTTTTAGACATAAGTACCCCAAGTCTTTTTTTAATGTTTAAGCCTTCTGCAGTTTCTCCCTATTTAAATAATATTCTTCTCCCTTTCAAAGTGAATTTGACATTTTCCCAAATTATATTCCATTTACCAACATTTTATTCACTTAACCTCTCAAAGCCTTTCTATCAGCTGTTTATATTCCTCTCACAACCTGCCTTTCCATTACTTTCATGTTATCTGCAGTTATTTCCACTCTCAGTTTTCTGTCTGTCAACTAATTTTTGGTCATGCCAATATACTACCACCTTTCCCCGTCTGCTTTAACTCCACCTACCAACTTTAGTAGCCTTAATACATCAAATACATCACAGTCATTAGTTCTCTCTCATCAATTCTTCTTGCTGATTCCTCAAAAAACTTCATTGCAGTTGTTAAGCATTATTTCCCCTTATAATGCTGGCTTTGTCCAATCCAGTTTCCAAATGTTCTATTATCCTATCCTTTATAATGGAGTCTAGCATTTGCCCCACTACTGATGTTCGGCTAACTGGCCTATAGTTCTGAGATCTTTCTTTCCCTCCCTTTTTAAATAGTGAGGTTACATTTTCTACCCTCTAAAATGTAGAATTACTGGAGTCTGCTCCAGAGTCCACCAAATTTTGGATGACCATTTGTGCATCCAATATTTCCAGGGCCGCTCTCTTTAGTACTCTGGCTGTACCTTATCAGGCCCTGGTGGTTTGACAGCCTTTAACCCCATTAAAAACCAAAAGAAAACTGTTAATGGCAGTGAATCAAAAACAAAAAAGAAATTGCGAGAAAACCTCAGTCTGGCAATATTCGTGGAGAGAAATCAAAGTTAACTTTTTGGGTCGAGTGACTCTTCCTCAGACTGCTTTTTCTTTCTGGCAATTGTAGATGTCTCTTCTTTGGTGCTAAAACTATCCATGGTTGAGCTACTTTTCCTCTTTTCCTTTAATTATCCCCAGTACTATTTTCATGGAAATATAGATTTCCTTCAATTCTGCCCTCTCACTAAACCATTGGTTCACAAACATTTCTGGTAGGTTATTTGTGCCCTCTTTTATGAAGACAGAACTGAAATATGTGTTCAATTCTTCTGCCATTTCTTTGTTCCTCATTATAATATCTCTGCCTACTGACTGTAAGGGACCTGCACTTGTCCTCATCAATCATTTTCTCTTTACATATCTGTAGAAAATGACCATAAAACATTCTACTTTCCCTATAATTTTACTCCAATACTCTATTTTCTCCCTGTTGATCAAATATCTTGTCCTCTTTGGCTGAATTCTGAAATGCTCCCAATCCTCAGATTGTTTTCTGGCAATTGTAGATGTCTCTTTGGTGTTAAAACTATCCATGGTTGTGCTACTTTTCCTCTTTTCTTTTTGAGCCAGACAGGAATGAATAATTGTTGCAACTCATGCACTCATTTTTAATATTAGCACCAGAAGTAGATGGGATGGTGGAAATCAAAACATGAACAGATCAGCATGATCTTATTGAATGGTTTAAGTGACAAACATGATGTTCATGAGGAACAGAACAATTCAAAGTATCCTTGTTGCTGCATAATGCATCTATGCACAGCTGATAAGTAATGTTGAAAATCTTCTTTGAGGCAATTTGAAGTGGCCATGCTGCAAAAATAATTTGGGAAAAGAATACGGAACAAAGATTGGTAGTGTCATGAACAATGTTGGTTGGGATGCTGGTGACTTCGAAAGCAGGACCAGCAAGCCACATAATTTGTACTGTTTTGAGCATGAGCTATAAACACCATAAACTTTGTTGGTCTTTAGATTTCTTTTGATTGACCTGTAAGAACAAATTCAATTTGCGATTAAAAGCAAATCCTGCCATGTAATAGCACTTTGCAAGTAGATAATTTCCATTTCTGGGGGGGAACTCATTTACTAGAATAAAAGCTTGTGCATTCATTTTTATTAGCTGTAGCCACTTTACAGAATTTCTGATTTATAAAAAAAGATTAGAATTTAAAAGTCATAAAACATTGTTCCTTAAACAGCTCCTGGTATTACTTACAACAATGAATGCAAAATTGTTGTAATGACAGCCACATTAAAATGTTATACTTTCAAGTAAACATTAAGCTGTAAACAGACTACCTTTGCAGCAAATACAAAATAGGATTGTGGGACATTGGCAAATATTTCGAAGCTTAATGGAATATCAAGAATTCTCTTAAATTACACAGAAATAAGTGATTTGGTGTTGAAACTACACTCGACCCTCTTACCACTCTGTCAATACTGCTTACTTTGTCTTTCTCCTTGGGTGTGTTTTAAGCTTCTCCCGGATTCTTTCTCTGCTATTAGTCTCAACTACTGCTGGAGGTAGAAAGTGCGACATTCCCAGCATTCTCTTGCTTAAGACGTTTCTTCTGAATTCTGTTATTGAACTTATTAGTGAAAACCTTGTATTTATGACCCTTTGGTTCACACGCCATCTCCAACTCACACTCCCAGTTCCTCTCCCCGACAAGTAGAAATATCTTCACTACATCCACATTATTGCAGACCTTCATAATTTTAATAGAACATAAGAACTAGAAGAAGGAGTGTGGAATTCACCCCTGAGCCTGTTCTACCATTTAATACAATCATGACTGATTTCAAGTAGGCCTCAACTCTGCTTTCCTCCCTTTCTCAATAAGCCCTCAACCCATTACTAATTAAAAATGTCTATCTCCTTAAATTTACTCAATGTCCCAGCATTCATCACACTCCAGGGTAGTGAATTCCATAGATTCAAAACCATGACAACCACTGCCAGGCCATCTTTCAATATTTCTAGAAATAAAAATCTATTTTAGCATAATCTAGAATATTCATTCTATAGAAATTAAAGGCTCACCACAATTTCCATACTTTTAATCGTTACATCTTTACTCCACAGTTTTCTCAATGCCATGCCACTTCTCACCTCCTTCGCTATTAGGAAATGAGCTTATAAATGATGCCTTGGTTCAGAGATAACACTATCACTTTGAGTCAGAAAGTCACAGGCCCAAGCCAACTCTATAAACTTGAGCACAAACACAGTGCGGGTATGAGTGAGTTATGCACTTACATTGTGTTACCCTCAAGCATATATATTGCTGTGTCATTTGTCAGATTATTGTAAACTACCAAACTACCTGCTTGTTCCAGTAGAGAACCTGTGACAGCTTTCAAGTTTCCCTTCATTTCAATAGCACTT
Organism: Chiloscyllium plagiosum; assembly: GCF_037043375.1. Classification (NCBI taxonomy): domain Eukaryota; kingdom Metazoa; phylum Chordata; class Chondrichthyes; order Orectolobiformes; family Hemiscylliidae; genus Chiloscyllium; species Chiloscyllium plagiosum. The sequence goes on from NW_028270142.1 coordinate 139,257,710, forward strand.
CGTAAGTAACACAGTTGTAGTGGAACAATTTTGAAGCATATTTAGGACATGCTAAATGTCTATAAATGTAATCCTCTTTGTTTGATAATCAACATCAATGTAAAGCAAATTCTAAGTATGAATATCTATGATTTCAGAGGACCACAGTGGAAAAGGTCTCGGCAACCCCAAATTCTACTTATCACATATCACCAAGTGAGTATATGCAGTGGACGGTCATGCATCTGTAGACCACTTTCCAAACAAATGGTGAATCAAATGAGAAATAAACTGACATCTACGTGTATATTTTAAATTTCTAGAGACAAATGTCGGAAAAGCATTTCCAGTCCTAATGATGCTTGAGACTCCGAAATATTTGAAACAAGCATCCAAAACCAATATTTGAATGGGATTCCGTCAGCATAAGAAATAAATATATTAAATACATGGTGATTAAAGTCTATCCTGTACATCACCTACTTGGTGAGGTTCTCAATTCTCAATGGACTTGTAATTATTCTTATAAAGCAACAAGAGGGCTTTTAAAGTAATTATGTGTTCAAGTGTGGTCCTCCTACAAGCTGCAAAGTAATAAAAAAGATCCTGTGACCTTTTCTCACATAATCCCATTTACCATATTTAAATAAAGATTGTACAGCACTCAATACCAATATTCCCACAAGCTGCTGTTATGGTAAAGAGATCAAACCAAATGTTCCTATGCAACATCTTTAAAATTTGTTCTGCTTTCCATGTATTTGATTAAATGTTACATTTTTAAATCTTATGGTTCTGTCAAAAGCATAAATCTTTCACAGCTGCTGTTTTACTCTGCAAACATATGTAACTTTCTTCTTAAAATCTACCATCATAAAATCCCACAGGACCAGGTCATAGAACACCTGCAATTCTTCATTCAGTCTGCAGCACAATGCCTAAAACTAAAACTAACATTAATAGTTTCAGTGCCCTGTTGCAGTTACATTTTTTTACAAATTCCCGTGAACAAATGCTACAAGCATGAAATCATCCAGGCAACTCTGTCATCAAGAGGATAACATTTTTCACCCCCCCCCACCCAAAGCTGAAATCCAGTGGGAGCAAGTAGAAAAAAATGGCAGCAATTACAAAACAACAGCACTTGGTGCAATCTCAAGGGAAAGCTAAGGAAATGTGTAATGGCAAATTGGAATAACTTCCACACGATTTTAATCTAATCAGGATTTTTAATTGAGAAAATAATCACTGCTGTGACACTTCACCTGGTGGAATGAAATTAAAAATCTCAGCCTTGTATATTTCTCTCCTCCCACCTTTGTAGCAGTAGAGTCTACACAATCCCCATCCAAAAATAGAAACTTTTAATTCTGCCTTTTCAGATTCTCTCAGGAATCTGCTTGACATCAGGAAGGACAAGGGAGAGGTAACGATGGCCAAAACTGTAGTGTGTCTGGTTGGGAGAAGCTGGATGGACTAGCTGGATCTTTTCCCTTCATTTCTTTCGTATCTGTGTGCAGGGCAAGTGTTAGACCTATCAATCTCATCCTTCCAGAAGCATTCCCTGTTGCCATTGTTACTAAGTCCCAAAACTACCTTCTTTCTCTTTACAGCATTCAATAGTTCTAGCTGTTTTTCACTTTTTTGAGGTTGTATATCCTAGTGTTCTCCAAAGTTTAAATGTAGTGTTGTGAAATTGGCAAACAAATTACAACGACTGGTTTTTAAAAGGGCTGGATGAATTCCTATTAAGGAAGCTATGAAAAGAAGAAATAACTTGCAATTATAGAGTACCTTTACAACCTCAGCACATCACTCAGTAGTTCAAAGCCAAAATAACACTTCCAGTTTCAAAATTAGTTTCAGAAACACAATAAGAAAATTGATGGCAAGAGTAGGTTTGATGGCTTCTCTGGCCCATGACTAGGCTACAGCAATTCTGAAGTAAATGAATATGTATTCCAACACTACACTTGCCATAACTGATAATGCCTAATGTGGAGTCTATAAGTTCAACAGTAACACCTTTCTAACAGAGATAAATACCACAGATGCAAAGCAGTGGAGAAAAAGCAGAGGTAAAGAAAATAAAAACAAAAAGACAAGAAAATTACAAACATAATAAAATTAAAATCTATAATCTTGGCAAGTACTGTGTTAATAAGCACTGATGAATTATACCATATTTTCAGAAATCTCCAGAAAAATACTGAAATGAAGTGAAGAAACATTCTTGCCAAAAATACATGACCTAACCCCCATCATCTGAAGGGAGGAAAGCATGTCAGGAGATTGCCAAGCTGCCATAATTGTCACAATTTTCAAGAAAAGGGGATAAGACCAATTCCAGTAACTATAGTGGAGTCTCCCCACTCCCCATCATTGCAAAATCCTTTTCAATCATAGAAACACAGGATTGTTACACATAGGAAGAGGTCATTCAGCCCACTGTGCCTGCACTGGCTCTTCAAACAAATGTCATTACCTATATTGGCATCATAGCTGCCTCCTTCCACTGGTTGACAAGCTCCTGCTGAAAAGGCAATGCAGATTCTGTTCATCAAGAGGCACAGTGGTAATGATCTTCACAGCAAGAAAATTCAAGAAAAGTACAGAGAACAGCAGTACTCTTTAAATATGGCCTTTTAACCCTCACACAGGCCTTTGTCTCGCTCAAGTTGAAGGGACAATGGAATATCCTCCTCATGTCTGGCTGCCTCCTTGGGATCAAACAACCAATGCTGTTCTCCATCTTCTTTGCAACAACACTGCAACACATCCATAAAGAATGTCCTTTAGGCTAAACATCTGGAAGACAAATGATCCTCTACCACACTGTCCCTGGAAACTAAAAGGATCCATGGTGAGACTCAGTGCAGCTCAATTCTCCTATCTCAGGAACCTCCTTTCAGCAAGAGCAGGCATTAATATCCAGTGGGTAAAAACAATAACTACAGATGCTGGAAACCAGATTCTGAATTAGTGGTGCTGAAAGAGCACAGCAGTTCAGGCAGCATCCGAGGAGCAGTAAGATTGACGTTTCAGGCAAAAGCCCTTCATCAGGAATAAAGGGCAAACACAGCCTTTAACAGTAGAAGAAATAGACTGTTTGAGGAAAAGGACCTCAAATCCAGCACAAGGCTCATAATCTACAGGATAGAAGTGCTCCTGCCCTTCTGTGTGTGTCACAGGCATAAACAATCTGTAGCTGGCATCTTAAATACCTACAAAAATATCACTAATGATGCCTCCAAAATCATGAAAATCCACTGGCGGGATATGCGTTCCAAAATCAGTGTCCTCTCAAAGACCAGTATGAGCCACTGGTTACTGTCAATCAGCTGAGGCCAGAGGGCCACATCATCCATGTGCCTGACACATAACTTCAAAAGCATGTTCTCTGTTACAAGCTTCCTCACAATAAACAGTGATAGGAGTGCAGCAAGATATGTACTAATGAAATCATATGTTTATAGCAAATGGTTTTAATAGCACAAATTGACATTAGGTGTTGAGGAGTCAAAGATAATGGCCCTGTTCCTAGAAGTTCAAAAATACTCCTGTGGGACAGTGTTTCGTAGAATTATGGACTGTTTCAACCTTTGTTTCAGATTTCCATTCACTCGAAAAATGCTTAATGAAGAGGTGGTCAGCTGCAACTGTGAAATTCAAATCCCACCATGGCAAGTTTAGAGAGTTAAGTCCATTCAATCTGCAGTGGGAAAAAAAAAGACCAAAAAATTTGGATCATACTTTGGAGATAAGAACCTGCCAGCTGAGCCTGATCAGTTTACCGATAACTGCAGTTTCTATACAGCATTGTTGGTATTTAGAGTTTTCTAAAATGACTACTCAGGCATTCAGTAACAAAGAAAACAATTGTTGTACCAATCCAGACCCCTACTGTCTTGCAGAATAAACAATAAATGCAGTTTTATTAATCTTACCCCTATTCAGAGATCAGAAATTATTCTTCAAAAATCAGGCTATCTGCCTTATCGTTCCTTGGAAACTGCTATTAACCTTCATTCTGATTAACATAGCTGCCTGCTCAATAAGACAATAAGACATAGGAGCCCATCTAGTCTGTTCACCCCTTCAGTAAGAACATAGCTGATCTAATAATCCTCAACTCCACTTTCCTGCCTTTTCCTCATAACCCTGAATTCCCTTCCTCTGTAAAAAATCACTTTATGTCAGAATCAAATATATTTAATGACTCAGCCTTGAAAACACTTTGCCGTAAAAAAAATTCCACAGATTCAGTCAAAAAATTCTTTATCTGCCATAAGTAGGTGACCCTTTATTCTGAAATTCTAGACTTTCCCATAAGGGGCAACAACCTTTCTGACTCTACTTTGTCAAGCTCCCCAAGAATCCTTCTTTTTCTGTAAGGTCAAATGTTGTTCTTTTAAACTCTAATGTGCACAAATCCAACTTAGTCAAACTCGTCTCATGAGAAAACCCCTCCATACCTGAGAACAACCCAGCAAACCTTCTCTGAATTGACTCCAATGCTAGTGTATGTCCTTAGATAAGCCCTAAATGGATAACTGTATTCCAGCTGTGTTCTGTCTAGTGCCTTGTATGGTGTTAACAAAATTCCATGTGAAATAAAGACCAACATTCCATTTGCATTCTCTACTACTTGCTGAACTTGAATGCTAGCTTCTTTGTGATTTTGGTACAAGAATTCTGAAATCTCTGTTCTGCAGCTTTCCGCAGTTTTTCTCCATTTAACTAATATTCAGCTCCTCTGTTCTTCATGCCAAAGTTCATAACCTCACATTACCCCATAGTATATTGTCAAGTCTTTTTTCACTGAGAGAACTTGTCATAACCTGTCTAGATTCCTAGATTACTTGTCTTTCCACCTAGTTTTATGTAATCCACAATTCTAGTGAAAGCATGTTCACATCCACTATACAAGTCTTTCATATATACTGTAAACAACTGAGGCTCCACACTGAGTCCTACAGAACTGCACTACTTACAGGTCACCATCCTGAAAATGTCTACTTAATCGCGAATATTCGTTAGCCATTCCCTATCCGTGTTACTAATATAGTATACTTATTCCCAAAACTCAAGTAGCCTTATGTGTGGTAACTTATCGAACATCTTTTATAAATCTAAATATAACGTATCTACTCATTTTTCCTTATCATAGAATCATAGATCATCAGTCATGATCATAAAGAATAAAAAGCTGACTCAAAAGGGCCAAATGGCTGACTCCTGCTCCTATTTTCTATATTTCAATATTTAATCATGGTTGGTTTATCCCCTATCATTTGTTCTCATTCAGATATATCTTTGCTGAGAATCATTAACTATTTCTAAACATCTGCCATTGTTCATTATTCTGCTAAACCCCTTTCCCAGTCTACTCCAGCCAACTCTGTCCTCATTCCAATACAAATGCCCTTAGTTACGTTTAGCACAGTTATTTTCAGACCAAGTTTCTCAATCTCAAAATTCTACCCTGGCTTTTCACTGTCTGCTAGGGGTTTATTTAGACTGCGATCATTTATTGAATGTGCCTTATTATACATTACCAGATACAAAACAGCCTGATCCCTGGTTGGATCTTGAGCATATTGTTCTTGTAAACCATCCAAAATGCACTCTATGAATTCTTTTCCATGGCTACCTCTGCTCATAAACATGTACTGCTTTTTTATAAAACATGCCCTCATTAACTCCAGATATATTCTTTGTTCCACAGTATAATTTCTGTTAGAGGGCCTATAGCCTAGTCACACTAGCGCTGTCTTTTTCTTGTTATTTTGTACCTCCACCCACCAGGATTCTAAATCTTCTGATCTAAGATAATTTCCTGGGATTGTTCTATTTTAATAACAACAAATTAAACACTCCCTTCCGACTCCAAGTTCCATTCCAAATTCAAAGAGATTACTTTAGCCTAGGCACCAGGCAGGCAGCAGAGTGTTCGGGACCCAAGATTATGACTGCCAACTTTTTACTTCCATTGTTCTACAGACTGTATTGATCACTCTTTTATTCAACTCTAATCAGGTTCTTCTCTCATTTCTGGTTATGGTACAAATGAAGTGGTGCTCAAGATGAACCTCACCTATTCCACTTTGAATCTTTGATGTACCTGTAATATTCTTTCATTCCTTTGTTTTCAAGATCAAAGAGTTCAACATTTCATACTTTTTTTTGAAAAGTCACTATTCTGTTAGTAGAAAAACAGACTTTTGGCTCTGATGGGTTTCTGTTGAACAGCATTGTTTGCAGTATTTAAGCTGCAGCCTAAACAAGAACATTAAATAGCTCCAGTGTAATAGCCTCAGATTTATCCTGTATTGATCTGGCATTCCATAAAACTCAGCATTCCATTTACCTAGTTGATCACTGCTCCTGCTTAACTGGTTATAGTCTATGTCGTATCTATAATTTCTTCCAGATGTATTTATTTTTCTATCTGTACTTCACTCAATCTAGGAGAAAGTGAGGACTGAAGATGCTGGAGATTAGAGTCAAGAGTGTGGTGCTGTAAAAGCACAGCAGGTCAGGCAGCATCCGAGGAGCAGGAGAATCAACGTTTCAGGCATAAGCCTTACATCAGGAATGAAGGGCTTATGCCAAAACATCGATTTCCCTGCTCCTCAGATGCTGCCTGACCGCCTGTGCTTCACTCAGTCTCGTCTAGATTAGATTAGATTACTTAGTGTTGGCCCTTCGGCCCAACCAGTCCACACTGACCCGCCGAAGCGCAACCCACCCATACCCCTACATTTACCCCTTTACCTAACACTATGGGCAATTTAGCGTGGCCAATTCACCTGACCTGCATTTGCTACTCACAAATAGTCTCCTCTACATTGGAGAAGCAAAGACTTGGGTGACCACTTTGTAGAACAATTGTGTCCTGTCCTCAAAGAACACTCTGAGCTTCCTGTTGCCTGCAGTGTCAAGACACTACCTAGTTTCCTGGCTAATGTCTCTGTGTCAGGTTTGCTGCAGTGGTCCAGCGAAGCTCAGCACAAGTGGGAAGAACAGCACCTTATTTTCCACTTGGGAACTCTACAGCCTTCCAGACAACATCAATTTCAACAACTTTAGGGCTTGAGGCACCTTCTCCCATGTCCTTACCCAAACGCCCACACACCAGGCCTTATTATCACATGGTCTGCAATCACATACTACCCATTGATAGCCAGTGATAGTCTCCATCAGCAACCATTCATTTTCCTAGACCAACTGTAAACTACTCCTTCATCTGTCAAACTGTTTGTTGGTTCTGACCCCACCTTATCATTTACTTCTTAATCCCTCCCAAACCTCCACCCCCACCAACACCCCCACCTTCTGCATAAAAAAAAACTATTTCCTAGCCTCCAACAATTCTGAATAAGAGTCACTGGATCCGAATATTAACTCTGATTTCTCTCCACAGATGCTGTCAGACCTGGTGAAATTTTCCAGCAATTTCTGTTTTTGTTTCCGGTATCCAGCATCTGGCGTTCTTTCAGTTTTTTATTCTGTATTCTTCTCCCCTTAGTTATTTTCTCAATTCATCTATGGGATTTGATTGTCCATGGCTCGGTTAACATTTATAGTCCGTCCTCAACTGTCCTCAAAAACGTGGTGGTGAGCTGCCTTCTTGAACCACCATGGTCTTGCAGTGTAAGGACAGCCACAGTTTTGTTCAGAAGGGAGCTCCAGGATTTTGACCCAGCGACAATGAAGAAACAGTGATATAGTCACAAGTTAGGATAATATGGGACCTGGAAGGGAACTTCGAATTATTTCCACGGAGAGCTGTCGAGCCTGGGTCATTAAGTATATTCAAAGCTGAGATACAGATTTCTAATAAGTGAGAGAATCAAGGTTATGAGGAAAAGTTGAGGATTAGGCAGCATGGTGACTCAATGGGTAGCACTGCTGCCTCACAGGTCCAGGGACCCAGGTTCGATTCCACCATTGGGCGACTGTCTGTGAGGAGTTTTTACATTCTCTTCATGTCTGCATGGGTTTCCTCCGAATGCTCCGGTTTCCTCTCACAATCAAAAGAGATACAAGTTAGGTGGATCGGCTATGTAAAATTGCTCACTGTATCGAGGATGTGCAGGCTAGGTGGATTAGCCATGGGAAATGCAGGGTTATAGGGATGCAGTGGATCTGGGTGGAATGCTCTTCAGAGCATCAGTATGGACTCTATGAGCCACATGGCCTGCTTCCGCACTGTAGGGATTCAATGATTCTATAATCAGATGTTACTAAATCGATCCGATGGGTTGAATGGCCTAATTCTGTTCCTACACCGAATGATCTTAACTTCCAGCATTGGAAGTCCTTTGGCACTTAACTCAGAAATAGATTTCAAACCTCTCCATGCTATCCTCCTTTAAGACATTTCTCAAAATATATTCCTTTGAGGACACTACTGACCATCTGCCCTAATATCTCCTTTCTTGGCTCTGTTTTCCCTTCTGATGGCTTGGTGAAGTGCCCTTTTATTATAATAAAAGTTGTTTTATAAATGCAATTTGCTGTTGCTGACTTGTCAGGAATCAAAACATTGGAATGATGCAATGTCACTGGGTATGGGCAGTGGAATTAATGTAAACAGTGAAAGTCAAAAGGAGGACACTCAATCAGGGTAACCTTAGTGAAGTTGAAAATCTGGAATAATGATCAATTCACTGTGATGACAGGACAGAAGAGAAAAATATAAACAAAGAATATAAGGATTCAAGGAAGATGATGATAAACAATACATGTTCAATATAATAGAAGCATAAAGGCTCTCGGGATAGACAAAAAGGGACTAGGATATTATTTCAACACAACATACATGGCAATTCAAGTCCTAGTGCAGCTGTGTGGGATAACTTGGTGAGAAGGAGAAAAATCACCAATGAATTATTTAGGTTTCAGCAGAGAAAATATTCATGCCTGTTTTTGGTTTCCAATTCTCATATTCACCTCAAAGACGACGTTGCTGCCCACCTCAAAAGATGGAGCTTGGCTGAAGCTCAGGAACTAGTGGCAAAAATTAGATCTGTTAAGGAACTGTACTGTTAAATATTAAACTTCGCGTTCAGTCAAAAAACAGAGCTAAGACAGAGACTTCACTTTTACATAGAGTTCAGTAACTTTCTACTTGTTTTCTCACTTGAGAATTGTTCTGTAGTGCTACATTATCCTGCTTTCTTCGTAAGAAAATAAACCTCATGCAGAGTGAAAATCTGGTATTAATTCTTAGGGATTTTTTTTATTTGCTCTCGGGATGTGGGTGTCCCAGATATGGCAACATTTGTCATCCATCCCTAATTTCCCATGACAAGGTTTTGGTGAGTTACCTTCTGAACCACTGCAGTTGGGTATACACACTGCTGTTAGGGAGGGAAGTCCAGGTTTTTGACCAGTAACAGACAATGATGGTGTTGCAAATTAAGGTGATACGTAACTTCAAGAGCAACTTGCATGTGATGGCATTTTCACATGTCATTGCTGTCCTTGTCTTTCTAGGCAGTCGACGTTTCAAGTTTGCAAGGTACAGCCCAAAGAGCATTGGTTTGCTTTCCTCCACTGTATTTCCCAGTGATCGATAGTGATTTTCAATTCTGAAGGGAGCTGTGAATTATTTAACTCTACTGCTACAAGATCTTCACAGACACTCTTGCCACTTAATATTCAATTTTCATAAGTCTCAGTTAAGTTCTTCCTAAAGTTCTGCGAAAGATGATTTGCAAACCACAAACTGCATTCTACTCACTTGAAACCACAGAAATAATTTCAAAACTAGTTCTTCTGCCAGATAACTAGAAACTCAAAGTTAACATTATCATTCCCTAAACAGATGTAATTTGACTTAGTCAAGAATGAAAACATCCATAAAACAAAAAGTGAAAGAATATATCAAAATAGATGATCAGTATAGATTTCAAAGTGATAAGTTCCCTCTTGGCAAACACAACTGAATTCTCTCAGACACAAAAAAAGAGAGAGAAGACCAGGATCCAACTGCAGATGGAATTTGCCTTGAGTTCCAAAGAGTATCCAATTAATCTGCCAAGTAATTGACCAATAAGTAAAGTCACAACATTAAGGGGTGAGGGAGGAAAAGGAGTATAAGACAATTGCTGGTTGTGAGGTAATTCAGGGGGTATTTTTGAACTGCAGTAAGATTTTGGAATAGAGAAAAACTTGAGCAGAGAAAAGAATATCCTACTTGTGTTGCATTTGGTCATCAGCAAATTTGGCAATGAAGTGTTGTGCTAAACCAGTTGTGTTCTCAAAATGTTCAATTCTGCATCCCTTAGCACGAGGGACCTATGGAACTGTCAGCATACAAGTCAGCAACTTAAAAAAGAGAGGCAAAAAATTAGGATGAGGCACCTCGGGTATTACAAATCTGTGTGGAAGCTAACGTGAACAGATTACACATGCACTAGAAATGTACTTGTAACTTTCTACAGATAAATGAATCATGAATGAAACATTTCCAAATGGAAATACAAATGTATTCTGTTTACTTACTTATCGCTGCTTATGCTCTTTCATTTCAGGAGGACTTTTTAAATGTCTATTTTAATTTGTTTTGTCCTTTCTAATCTCATTAAGTCTCTCAGAAGACTGTTCTGTGCATCCCAATTTTCTATTTGAGTTTATATAAATTTGATCATATTACACAGAAGCATTTCTACTTGATGGTTACACCAGCTGAGAAATCAATCAAAGTGCTGGATGTTAGCTCAAACACTTATATATATTTCTTCTAGGAATCTGCTGTTGAGGCAATATTTGCCAACTAAGACCTTCATTGGAGCACCAGGGATGATGACAGCACGGACCAGGGGACTGCCGGGAAGGTAGATATACCTCTTAAAGACTTACCTCATGCATAGGCAGAGTGAAGGCTCAACAGGGGCGGGGGTGAGCATTGGCATTGCTGGGCACGTGAACTAATATATTCGGGCCGTGGCTAAACTCAAGACACGACACATGTAGTATTTCCCACCCGTCCTCCTCCTCCTCCTCTAAACAAAAATAAAGACTGCGTGTGAAGGGTTAGTAACATAAGGCTTTTTTTTTCATTTACTCAATCTCTTTTGGCAATTTAGAGTAGAGGTAATGGAAGCTGGGGCAGTTGCATGCTCCTCTTGCAGAATATGGGAGGTAAGGGTATCTCTGCTGACTTCACCTGCGGGCAGTGCACCCAACTCGAGCTCCTCACAGACCATATTAGGGAACTGGAGCTTGAGCTGGATGAACTTTGGATCATTCGGGAGGCTGAGGGGGAGTGATAGAGAGGAGTGAAAGGGAGGTAGTCATACCTAAGTTACAGGATAAAGGCAGCTAGGTGACTGCCAGGAGGGGAGGGAATAGTGTAGGGATCCCCTGTAGCCATTCCCCTCAATACTAATGACAGCATTTTGGATACTGTTGAGGGAGAACCACCTACCAGGGGACAGCCACAGTGGCCAGGTTTCTGGCACTGAGTCTGGATCAGAAGGGAAGCGGGTAGAAGAGGAGAGCAATAGTGATAGGAGATTCAATTATGAGAGGAACAGACAGGAGATTCTGTAGTCGCAAAAGAGACTCCTGGATGCCAGAGTCACACATGTCTCAAATAGAGTCTACAGGATTCTTAAGGGAGAGGAAGAACAGCCAGAAGTCGTGATACCAATTACATAGGTATGGCAAAGGTAGAGGACCTGAAAAGAGAATATAGACAGTTAGGTTGAAAACTAAAGGGCAGGATAAGCAGAGTAGTAACCGATGCTATCGATGCCATGGACAAATGAGGATAGGAATAGAGAGCGAGTGCAGATGAAAATGTGGCAGTAGGGCTGGTGTAGGAGGAGGGGCTTCAGACATGTGGATCATAGGGATACCTTCTGGGGAAGGTGGGACATGTACAACGAGGGCAGGTAGCACCTAATCTAGAAGGGCACACGTATCTTGGGCGGGAGGTTTGCTAGAGCTCTTCATGAGGGTTTAAACTAGATTGGCATGGAGGTGGGAACCTGAGCTAGGGATCAGATGATGCAGTAGGTAATGAATAGCCAAATACAGCATGGAGAGAGTCTGCGAGGAGGAACAGGCACTTGATAGGGCAAAGTTGTAGTCAGTCTGATGGGTTGAAGTGTGTCTATTTTAACACAAGTAGTTTCAGGAATAAGGGTGATGAACTTAGAGCATGGATCAGTATTTGGAACTATGATGTTGTGCCGTTACGGAGACTGAGATATCACAGAGGCAGGAATTCCAAAGGTTAAGATGTTCCAAGAGGAATGGGAAGGGTAAAAGAGGTGGAGGAGTGGCATTGCTAATCAGGGATGGCATCACAGGTGCAGAAAAGGAGGTCACTGAGGAGGGTTTGTCTACTGAGTCAGTATGGGTGGAAGTCGGAAACAGGAAAGGAGCAGTCACTTTATTGGGAGTTTTCTACAGACCCTGATAGCAACAGAGACACAGAGGAGCAAATTGGGAGGCAGATTTTGTAAAGCTGCTGAAGTTACAGGATTGTTGCCATGGGTGACTTTAACATCCCTAGTATTGATTGGAACCTCCTTAGTTCAAATAGTTTGGAGGGAGCAGTTTTTGTCACATGTGTCCAGGAAAGGTTGCTGACTCAATGTGTAGATATGCTGATTAGAGGGGAGGCCATATTGGATTTGGTGCTTGGCAACAAACCATGCCAGGTGTCAGAGCATTTCGGTGACAGTGATCACAACTCCCTGACCTTTACTCTACTCATGCAGAGGGATAGGAGCAGATGGTATGGGAAAGTATTTAAATTGGAGGAAGGGGAATTACAAAGCTATTAGGCATGAACTGGAGTGCCTAAACTGGGAACAGATGTTCTCAAGGAAACACACAACAAAAATGTGGAGGCTGTTTAGGGAGCACTTGCTGACAGTGCTGAACAGGTTTGTCCCACTGAAGCAAGGAAGGTATGGTTGGGTGAAGGAATCTTGGGTGACAAGGGATGTGGAACATCTAGTCAAAAGGAAGAAGAAAGCTTACTTCAGGTTGAGGAGGCAAGGATCAGACAGGATGCTACAGGGTTACAAGGATTGAAGGAGAGAGCTAGAAGGGGGCATGAGAAAGCTTTAGTGGGTCAGATTAATGAAAAACCCCAAGGCATTCTATATATATGTGAGGAACAAGAGGATGGCCAGAGTGAGGGTAGAGCAGATCAAGGATAGTGGAGGAAAATTGCGCCTTGAGTCAGAGGAAGTAGGGGAGGCCATTAATGAATACTATGCTTCAGTATTCACTACTGAGAGAGACATTGACGTTTCTGAGGACAGCGTGAAACTGACTGATATGCTCAAACAGGTTGATATTAAGAAGTTAAGATTAGAGTAGGCTGGAAAAGCACAGCAGGTCAGGCAGCATCCGAGGAGCAAGAGAATCGATGTTTCAGGCAAAAGTCTTTCATCAGGAATAAGGCTGGGAGCCTCGGGGGTGGAGAATTAAATGGGAGGGGGGATATTAAGAAGGAGAATGTGCTGAAAGTTTTGAAAAACATAAGGATAGCTGAATATCCTGGCCAGATGGGATATACACTAGGTTTCTACAGGAACCGAGGGAAGCAATTGCTGCACTTTTGGCAATGAGCTTTGCGTCCTGACTGTCCACTGGAGGAGTGCCAGATGACTGGAGGGTGGTAAGTGTTATTCCCTTGTTCAAGAAAGGGAATAGGGATAATCCTGCAAATTACAAACCAGACAGAAGGCTGGAAGAGTACAGCAAGCCAGGCAGCATCAGGAGGTGGAGAAGTCGACATCTCAGGTGTAATCTTTCTTCATGACTGGGGGTGGGTACGTGGGGAGCTGCAGATAAGGTGGGGGAGGGAGTTGTGGGGGGGGGGGGGGGAAGGGTGGTGAGATGAGGATAGGTGGAGACAGGTAGAGGGTACAACCTGGTTGGTCGATGAGAGGTAGGAATCCAATAGGGAGCTGAGAGGAATGGAAGGAAGGGGGAGGGGCTTGGAAGGGAGGTTATTTGAAATTGGAGAACTTAATGTTGAGTCCTCCGGGCTGTAGCCTGCCCAAGCGGAAGATGAGGTGTTCTTCCTCCAGTTTGCGGTTAGATTCATTGTGGCAATGAGGAGGACAAAGATGGTCATGTCACAAAGGGAATGGGAAGGAGAATTAAAATGGGCCTATCCATGCCCCTCATGATTTTATAAACCTCTTTAAGGTCACCCTTCAGCCTCCAATGCTCCAGGGAAAACAGCCCCAACCGATTCAGCCTCTTCCTATAGCTCAAACCCTCCAACCCTGGCAGCATCTTTGTGAATCGTCTCTGTACCCCTTCAAATTTCACAACATCCTTCCTAGAAGAGGGAGACCAGAATTGCACACAGTATTCCAAAAGTGGCCTAACCAATGTTAGGCCACAACATAACCTCCAACTCCAAGACTCAATGCTCTGACCAATTTAATAAAGTATCTGGTATTAACAGTCTAATGATGACCATGAAACTGTTGTCAATTGTTGAAAAATCCCATCTGGTTCATTAATGCCTTTATAAAAGGAAATTGCCAGCCTTGCCCTGGTCTAGCTCCATGCGACTCCAAACTCACAGCAATGCGGTTGACTCTTAACAGCCCTCTAGGCAATTAGAAATGAGCAATAAATGCTAGCCTGCCAGCAACACCCATGTCCCATGAATAAATTTTAAAAAATAGTTGGGGCTGTGTCTCTTAGAGAAGAGGTGAAGAAGAGATTTGGTACAGTTATTCAAAATCATAAGAGGTCTCCACAGAATAGTAGTGAATTGTTCTCATTGATGGAAAGATCAAGAACCAAAGGGTACATACTTTTGTGTAATTGGTGCAAGAAATATGAGAAGAAGAAAAAAACATTTTCATGCAAGTGGGTGAAATCTGGCATACATTATTTAATAGTATTGTGGAGGCAGTATCAACTGAGTCTGTCAAAAAGGTGAAATGGAAAATGTGCAGTCTGTGAGGAAGATTCAGGGGATCAGCACTAGTTGAACTGCTCCTTCAAAAGGGAGCAGATAGAAGATGGGCCATGAATGGTCAGTCTCTCTCTCTCTCTCTCTCTCCCTCCCTGCTGAAGCTATTCTCTGATTCTGCAAACTGAATATATTAACCAATTGTAGATGAACCATGAATATTTACCACTTATTTTCTTTCCCCATTATTCATCAGTTAAACTCCTTCTGCATGTCAGAGTGAAAGTACTCAATCAATGACAAAATACTAGAAATAAGGGATGCTATATCTCAGGAGCACCTTGCAAACTGCTTTTTCCAAAACACAATTATGGTACAAATATATTACTGCTAAGAATTTATAATCCATAGTATAAGTAAAAAAGCAACTCAAATTCATAGAATCATAGAATCCCTACAGTGTGGAAAGTGGCCATTTGGCCCAACAAGTCCACACCAACCCGCCAAAGAGTAACTCACCCAGATCCACTACCCTACATTTATCCCTGACTAACGCACCTAACCTACACATTCAAAACACTATGGACAATTTAGCACAGCCAATTTGCCTAACCTGCACATCTTTGGACTGGGGGAGGAAACCGGAGCACCAGGGAGAAAACCCACACAGACACAGGGAGAATGTGCAAACTCCACATAGACAGTCACCCGAGGCTGGAATTGAACCCAGGTCCCTAATGCTGTGAAGTAGCAGTTCTAGCCACTGAGCCACTGTGCTGTCACAATGTATTCAAATATATTCAGAAGTCACAAAAAAGCCCATCAGCAGCCTTCAATATCAAGATACATGCAAAAGTCAGATAGTATTTCTGCTCTACTTCAAATATACATCAAACAAAATTCCAGCATCCTTATCTCACATTCCACACTGTATAATTCATCTTTACACATAAAAAAGATTGGGGCAACAGGATATCATAGCAAGTTAGATCAACCCGAACACCACAACAGCAGTGCAAAAGGCAAACATTCAGCCCATTATGTCTGTACTGGTGTCTTACTCACCCAATCGCCAAATTCATCAATTACAAAAATCTATTGATCTCAGCCTTGAATTACTCGACGTGTCAGCATCCAGTCCTCTGGGGGAAGACGACTCAATAAATTCACACTTTTTGTCCACCCGTAATCTTCAGACTATTCTCCCAAGATTCCAATCTTCTGGTCAATGTTCCCTATACACTGTGCACGCACACAACTGCTCCAACATTCTGCACATGGCAATCAGCGTGTTGTCACGGATTGCAGCATTAACCTTTGGCTTCAGAAATCATTAGCACCAGAAAGAAGAGGGAACGTTGTTTCCATATGGATAACAATTTCTTAGCATCTACCTATCAAGCCTTTTCAGAATGTTGACCTTTTAACCTCCAAATGCATTGTTTCTTTTGCAGTATTAGATCAATGTGATATGCACCTACTTTTATAATGATCAATATATTTTGAGTTGGCCAAAAGGTTTTGTAGTGCGTTACTCTGTCGGGCTAAAAAAATACATACTTACTGTATACTTTCAATGATGTAATCCATACCTTTGTCATTTCAGCTAATGCACATTCAAACAACACAGAGTTTACACATTTCTACAAAAAGATTGATAAACATTTACAGCTTAAAAGGAGAAACAGACAATGACCGAGAAGAGACTCTTGGCAAAAGGGCAAGAAAGAAAATGCAGCATAAGACACAGATAAAAGGCAGAAGAGTAAGAAAAAAGAAATTAAAAGATAAAATAATAAATGAAGTAAAAAGGAAAGATAATATTTGTGCATCCAAGAGATATATTATACATTGAAGCCATGCAGTGGCCAATAAAAACACAGCAAGACCACTCAATTAGAGAACAAGATGAATGGCAGATGTTTATCATAGTGTTGCCTGTGTTGGGAATATAGCATAATATCAAAATACATTATGACTTAATTCAAGTAATATTTATTGAATTACATTCTTTTAGTACTCTCTGTGGCTCTTGCATAGTTACACAGTAATGTATTTGGCAGCAGCATTGGCTTGTTTAGCTCGTCCTTCCAAACATTGCACGAGATGTCTTAACATGTTTCTAAAATTAATAGCCCTGCATCCTTACTTACTGACAGGAATTCATTCCACCCTTCAGTTTTCTGTTCCAGCATTCCCACTGGCAATCAAACACACTCTCTCACTTTCTTAAAAATACATCACTGAAGGTTCTTGGTTCCTTCTGATGCCTTCAATTTCAAATTGTGCAAGTCAAAATCCTTAATCACATACCCAATTGATAATCCTGTCTCAATTTAATTTCTAACCAAAAAATTATCTCAATTAATCCTCCTGCTCCTCTTGGCATTGTATTTGAAATGGATAACATTTATTCATCATTCATTCCTGAAAATACAGCAACTAGATTTGTAAACCTCTTGATATTTTCCTTGAAAAACTCTGTCTTTTTTGTAACTTGCCAAAGGTACCACCTTTCAGGCAAGATGTTGAAACAAGATCTTGGCTGCTTACCCTGGATTAAGAAATCACATTGAGGGTACCTGCCATTCTCTTGGGTGCAAAGCTAAAAATTTACAGTGTTCTATAGACACTCACAAAACATGAAAGATGAAATACTACATACCAAGCTTGTTACCACTACTAATTTACTGAGGCATTACTCAAGAGTTGTGGACATGGCTACAGCATGCAGCAACAGATCACGAAACAACTGAATAGTGCGGACCACCAGAAAAAGCTTACCAGATGATTTGTGCTGATGGCAAGAAGATGGTTTTCAAGGTCATAAAACAGCAACAAAGAGGTAGAGTTAAGCTACAGAATCATGATCTAATTAAATGGTGGAAAAACTCTAGAAGCTCAACAGCTTACTCTTGTTCTTAAATATAAATGTAATACTGAATTAGATGGGAGATTATCAGTGCATGTGTGTTAAGTCATGGGGTCAGGTGAATGGAATTATTAGTTCACAACTGTCTTTTTTAACTTCACAACAGGGATGAAAACTTTCAGGGAATTGGGATTGGTCAGTAAAACAAAGCTCACATTCTATCACTGAACAAAAAGATTATAACGCTGAATTGGCACACTGCAATTAAGCTAAATGATGAACTACACATTTTATGACATACATTCACAAATAAGACGGGACAGCACAGTCTCCAGGTGTTACAAGATCATCTTCTGAAAATGGACTGCTGCAACTTGGACTTCTTAAGCATTTAGTCCTCCTAAAACCTATCAGAAAAACAGTCCCTTCAGCCCATCATATTTGTGTTGGCCATCAAATATTCATCTATTCTAATCCTATTTCTAGTAACCTGTAGTCTTGCATCTTATGGCATTTCAAATGTTTATATAAACGGTACTTAAATTTCTGTGGGTTTCTATCTGTTACAATTTAGAAGTCAATATTTCACCTCCAACAAAGTTCTATCTAAATGGTCTCATTTGAGGAAGATCCCATCCATTCTTACTATGTAATTAACTCCTCGATCAATATTTTTACACTTCAGCTTATCTCGCCTAAACATTCTATGTTCTGGAATATTGAGTTGACAGCCCTGCCCCTCCCTCAATCATATCTCCAAGATAGCAATGATGTCATATGTAAACGTGTTAATCAACACCCTCAACTCTTCTGTTTCACTCACAAAACCCCTTATGTTACAATAAATGACATCCAGACTTGCCATGCTCCTTTGTGCCTTAACTGGAATATGTTATGCACTATCTTCTGGAAAGACTCGGTTCTTCTTCTATATTTGTGCATCACTCCCTACTGTATCTCCACTCCATACCCCACCATCCTGTGAAATTAGTTTAAACTCCCACCAACCGCACTAACAAATCTAGGAGACAAAATTCTTGCAATCGTTTTGGTTATTTTCACCAGGGGAAGACAATCATATATTCAAACTCAGAGCAAATATATTTGCCTGGACACACAATGTACCACTCTTGTGGTACAATTGGTCAGTGTGTGTGGTACATATATGAAGGGCTCAGTGTTATTCTTCCTATCTTTGAGCTAGGACGCTCAGCCTCATGTCTTGATTACTCTTGAGGTATGCAATAACACTTCTGAACAGATTGATTTAAAAAGGTACTTAACAATTGATTTTTTTTAATCTCCAAAACACGTTGCTCTTTATCTCAAACAATTCTACTCAATATCTTATTTTATCTCATATCTGCGCCTTACATGGAACACAGTCATTGCTTCAGTAAAACACAGCCAGAGGAAGTGATAGAGGCAAATATAATTACAACACTTAAAAGACATTTGGACAGGTAGATGGACAGAAAAGCTTTAGAGGGAAATGGGCCAAACACAGGCAAATGGGACTAGTTCAGTTTAGGAAAGTTGGTCAGCATGCACAAGTTGAGCTGAAGGACTTGTTTTTGTACTATATGACTCAAAAACTGCATTAGCAAGACAGCAAATTAACAAATTTGTATTATTTCTTCTGTCTTTGAATGTGGTATTTTTAATGTGGGTCGCATTGGCAATTCAGAAGAATGTCAAAAATAAATAAAAGTAGTGTGAAGAAGTTTGCACTTACCAGAGTTATGATAACTGTCCATTTGCTGCGGAATCTGGATGGTGAAAGTTATCAGGTCAGGGGCAAACAGTGACTCAGGTTTCCTGCTTTCATTGAGCCATTTGCTCTTGTGCAACTCTCTTGTATCTGAAGGCCCTTGTATCAGAGGAATCAATTTTTCCTTCATGCCATCACTCCTTCCTATTGGTGAAAATATTTTTATCATTATTTTGTTTAATGGATTTGTAACATCCAAACCGATTGTCTGTTGATCTTAACACCAAACAGAATAAAGAAATTAACTGGCCTGTTTATAATCATGTGGAATCTTGGATTTCAACATATGTTTTAGGAAAAGCATTTTCAAGGAAATCCACAACAATAAACCAGGCCTATGAGCCAAGAAAAAGTTGTTCTGTGGACTCAGATGATTCAAAAAGTTTTTCAACCCACAGCAGAACATCTGTGACTATAAACTATTCTGCAAGTATGTTATCAAGTGTCAGGTCATGGGCCCTTTATTTGGAATATCCCAAGGGATATCATTCTGGTAGGCTATTTGAACATTGATTTCACTTCATGTAAGCTCATCTTCCAGCAGCTGACCAAAACAAATTATTCCTTAGGGTAACTGCATCATGACAATGTAATAAAAGCACACAATCTTCAGGGAGGACCAAATGGTTTGCTGTGTAGAATCTTGGTATGTGAGGGAATCTTTTATACAGAGAATGAACATACTGAAAGCTTAATGAACTTTGTTCTGCATTCTTGTGCAGTCTGCAGGCCACCACAGACCAGTTCTATAACAATCGGGATGAAAGAGGAACCCATATTGTTTTTGAAGAAATGTTTGCAGATGGTAAAGAACTGTTGATGAGTTGCCAATAAACTAGAAATTGTGCTCATTTTATAGTTTCAAAATAAGTGTCTGCAAAAAGATGCACCTATGCATTTTGCAGTTGTTTCTGTAATTAACAGCTTTTCCCAGGAACAATTCATCCTAGTGCAGCCACAAAACAAAAAGGTCATTATAACAGCAATTCATGGGGATTTGAAAGCAATGGCAATGTGTGGAAAGTACACAGGACCTTTACTATATCTACATCTCACCTCACAAGGGTAAGAGTACAGCATGAGGGCAAAGAGGCATAAACAGAATTACCGTTAAGATCATAAGAAGCAGGAACATGAGTAGATCACTTGGTCTCTCGAGCTTGCTACATCATTCAGTAGGATCATGGCTGATCGGGCATTCCTCACGTTAATTTTCCTGCCCTTTCCCCATAACCATTGGTTCCACAGTGATCGAGAATCTATCTCAGCCCTCACAGCTCTCTGTGGCAAGAAGTTCCAAACTCAAAACCCTCAGAAGAAATTCCTCCTCATCTCAGTCTTAAATTGGTACCCCTTTATTCTGAGACCTATGGCCCTAGATTCTCTCATGAAAGGAAACATCTTCTCAACATCTCGCAAAAAAAATCAAAAGAATTGCACATGCTGGAAATCAGAAACAAAAACAGAAATGGATGGAAAAGCTTGCAGCATCTGTGGAGAACTCAGTTCTGAAGGGTCACAGGATCTGAAACATTAAGTCTGCTTTCTTTCCACAGGTGCTGCCAGACCTGCTGAGTTTTCCAGCAATTGCTGATGTCATTTCGCAGTGTTTACGCTGTTAAGCCCCTTTAAAATCCTGCAGGTTTAATTGAGATCAACTTCAGTGAGTACAGTAGGAGAAAGTGAGGGCTGCAGATGCTGAGTCAAAAAAGTGTGGCGCTAGAAAACACAACAGGTCAGGCAGCATCTGAGGAGCAGGAGAGTCAACATTTCAGGCATAAGCCCTTCATCAGGAATTTGGGGGGTAAGGGGCTGAGAGATAAATAGAGGGGTGAGGGTTGGGGGAGATAACTAGAAAGATAGGTAGATGCAGGTGGGGGTAACTGTGATAGGTCGGTGGGAAGGAAAATGGACAGGTAGTACAGGTCGAGAGGGCAGTACCGAGTTGGAGGCTTGGATCTGGATGAGGTGGGGAGATTTGGAAACTAGTGAAGTTGATGTTGATGTCATGTGGTTGAAGAGTCCCAAGGCAGAAAATAAGGCGTTCTTCCTCCAGTCATCAGATGGCTTTGATTTGGAGGTGAAGAAGGCCCAGGACTTCCATGTCCTTGGTGGAGTGGGAAGGGGAGTTGAACTGGTCTGCGAAAGGATGGTGGGGTTGTTTGCTGCGTGTCCCCCAGAGGTGTTCCCTGAAACACTCTGCGATTTTTCGCTCTGATGTAGAGGCGACAGCATCGAGAGCGATGGACACAGTAGATGAGGTTGGTGGATGTGCAGGAAAATCTTGCCATATGTGAAAAGATCCTTTGGGGCCTTGGACGGAGATGAGAGGGGAGATGTGAACGCAAGTTTTACACCTGTTTTGGCAGCAAGGGAAAGTGCAGTGTTTGGAGAGGGGTGTGGACCTAATGATAGAGACATGTAGGGAATAGTCTCTGCAGAACGCAGATGTAGTGGTGAGGGAAATATGTCTCTGGTGTTGAGGTCTCATTCTAGGTGTGAAAATGGCAGAGGATAATGCGCTGTATCCAGAGATGAGTGGGGTGGAAGGTGAGAAAAGGGGGGTTGTTGCAGTTGGAGGGGTGGGGTTCAAGGGCAGAGGTGCAGGAAGTGGAGGAAATGCGCTGGAGGGCAATGTTGACCATGTGGGAAGGGAAACTGCAATTCCTGAAATAGGCCAGCTGCAATGTCCTGGAGTGGAAGATCCTCCTAGGAGCAGTGTAAGTTGGTGGGTTTGAAATCGATGCCCATGTAGAGACAGAGAGGTCCAGGAAGGGTAGGAAGTGTCTGAGATGGTCAAGGTGAACTTAAGGTCAGGGTGGAAGGTGTTAGTGAAGTTGACGAACTGTTCAACTTCCTCTTGAGAGCACGAGGTGGCGACAATACAGTCATCAATGTAGCAGATGAAGAGATGGGGGATGGTATAACTGCAGTAGACAGACTGTTCCACGTATCCTACGAAGAGGCAGGCATAGCTGGGGCCTATGTGGGTGCCCATGGCTACCCCTTTGGTCTGAAGGAAGCAGGAGGATTTGAAGGAGAAGTTGTTGAGGGTGATTCACTTCCACCAATTGAATGAGTGTGTTGATGGAGGGATACTGGTTACGTCGGCAGGAGAGGAAGAAACAGGGGGCTTGGAGGCCTTCCCCATGGCGAATGGACGCGTACAGGGACTGGATGTCCATGATGAAGATGAGATGTTGGGGGCTGGGGAAACGGGAAGTCACGAAGGAGGACATGGATGGTGTCCCAAGTGTATGTGGGGAGCTCCTGGACCAAAGGGGACAGGACGGTCTCGAGATATGAGGAGATACGTTCGGTGAGGAAGGTGTAGGCGGAGACAATAGGTCAACCAGGACAGTCAGGGCAGTGAATCTTGAATAAGAGGGTGAACCAGGCAGTGCAAAGTTGCAGAACAATGAGGTTCAAGGTGGTGGTTGGAAGATTCCAGGAGGTGATGACAGTGTGTATAGTCTGAGACATGATGGTTTGGTGATGGGAGGTGAAATCGTGGTCGAGGGGGTGGTAGGAGGAGGATCCGTGAGTTGGCACCTGGCTTCAGTGACGTAGAAGTCAGTGCACCAAACTACAAGTGCCCCCCACTCCTTGCCTGCTGGTTTAATGGTGAGGATGGCATTGAAGCAGAGGGCTGCACGTTGTGATGGTGAGAGGTTGGAGTGGGTGACAGGGGTGGACAGGTTGAGGTGGTCAATTTCACAGCGGAGATGAAGTGGAGGTCGAGGGTTGTTAAGAGACTAGGACGGGGTGTCCAATAGGATGGAGTATATTGGAGGCAGGAGTAGACATCCATGGAGGATGGGTGGGATTGATGATTGAAAAAGTAAGCACCAAGGTGGCAGAAGAAATATTTGATGTCACGACGTGGATGGAATTCGTTGACCCAGAAGCATAGTGGGATACAGGTGAGACCTTTACTAAGGACTGATCATTCATCCTCAGTGAGGGGACGGTCTAGGGAGTGGTAAAAACTCGGCAGGGTTGGGGGCTAGGACCTGGTGTAGAGCTAGAGTTGGGAGTGCAGGCAGAAACTGTCACTGGAGTAGGGGCTGAGAGGTGAGCATTGGTGACATCACCAAAGGGTGTGACGTAAACAGGGATGGTCAGGGGTACAGAAGCAGTGCATTTGGTGGCATCCGTAGGGGCGGAAGTGACATTCTGGGTGGTGTTTGCAGAAGCGGTGTCTTCTGTAGCGACATTTTCAGTGGTGGCTAGAGGCGACATGGCAGAGCTTCAGTGAGTGACATCAGCAGGAACGGAAGTGGCATGCATGAGAGCGTAAACAGAAGCGGTGCTTTCAGAAGCGTGTGCAGGGACGGCATAGTCATCGGCAGTATTCCCGTGAGTGACATCAGTGGGGGTGTAGGTGGCATCATTAGTTTCCAAATGTCCCATCCCCCCCACCTCATCCCAGATCCAACCCTCCAACTTGGCACCGCCATCTTGAACTGTCCTACCTGTCCATCTTCCTTTCCACCTATCCACTCCATGTTTCCCTCCAACCTATCACAATCACATCCCACCAGCATCTACCTATTGCCTTCCCAGCTACATTCCCTCACTCCCCAGCCCCACCCTCACCCTCCTATTTATCTTTCAGCCCCCTTCCTCCCCTCCAACATTCCTGAAGGGCTTATGCCCAAATCTCCTGCTCCTCAGATGCTGCTTGACCTGCTGTGCTTTTCCTGCTCCAGTGAGTAGTCCCAATCTTTGCTCATAAGACAACCCCTGCATGCCAGGAATATCCTACTGAATCTTTTCCTAACTGTCTCCGATGAAACAATGTTGTTCATTAAATAAGGGGATTAAAACTACTCTCAGTACTCCAGATGTGGACTCACAGCTGCAGTAAAATTTCCTAACTCTTATACTCAACTTCCCTCCCCCCTCCCCCCCAACCTTGAAATAAGGGCAAACAGTCCATTAGTCTTCCTGATTAGTCTTCCTGTGTGCTAGCTTTCTGTGTTTCATGCACAAGTATCCCCAAATCCTTTTGTGTTGCAGTTTTCTGCAGTTTCTCTCCACTTATGCAATACTGTTCTTTTGTTTACTCTTTCAAAATGAACAACTTTTTAAAAATTAGATTAGATTCCCTACAGTGTGGAAACAGGCCCTTCGGCCCAACAAGTCCACACCGACCCTTCAAAGAGTAACCCACCCAGACCCACTTCCCTCTGACTAATGCACCTAACACTATGGGCAATTCAGCATGGCCAATTCACCTGATCTGCACATCTTTGGACTGTGGGAGGAAATCAGAGCACCCCGAGGAAACCCACGCAGACACGGGGAGAATGTGCAAACTCCACACAGACAGTCGCCCAAAGCTGGGACCCTGGTGCTGTGAGGCAGCAGTGCTACCCACTGAGCCACTGTGCCGCCCCTTCACATTTTTCCACATCATACTCCATTTGCCAACTTTTTGCCCACTTACTTAAAGCCCTCTCACAATTTGCCTTTCGAGTTATTTGTGTCATCTGCAAATTTGGCTCCAGTAAATGTGCTCCCTTCCTCCAAGTCATTAATATACATTGTAAACAGTTGCATTTCCAGCACTGATCCTGTAAAACTCTATTTGATCAACTTGAGAAAGAACTCCTTACCCCATACGGTTTTCTGCCATTAGAAAATTCTCTAGCCACACCAATATACTAACTCCAACACCATGGGCTCTTGTGACTTAATCTTTAGTGAGATACCTGTCGAATGACTTCTGGAAGTCCAAATACAACACATCTACTGATTCCCCACTATCTACAGTGGTTGAGATTTTCGCAAAAAACTATAATAAACCAGTCACTTGTGATTTTCCTTTCATGAAGCCTTGCTGACTCCGCTGATTAGATTACAATTTTTCCTAATAATTGATTCCAACATGTTTCCAAACAATAGAGGTTAGGTTGGTTGGCCTATGATTTCCTGCTTTTTTGCCTCCCTCCCTTTTGAAATTGAAATGTCACATTAATAGTATTCCAATCCTCCAGATGTTTGAAAAACTAAAACCGTAACACATCCACTACCCGGTCACTACTACTTTTAGGATCTTAGGATGCAAGCCATCAGGTTAAGGGGATTTATCTGCCTTTAGCCCCATTTGTTTGCCTAATATTACTTCTCTAGTGATGGTGATGGTACATAATTCCTCCCCATCTTTAGTGTTAACGGGATGTTTGAAGTGCCTTCCATCATAAAGACTGATCAAAGAAGAAGAAAACTGGTCACTGTCAATATGTCTGCAGACAAGTAACTGCACAGGTGGAATCATTTCTCCTGTAAACAGATCCATAATGTACTGCCAGTCAATAGGATGTGGCTGATGGTTCCAGTAGTCTTTATTGTGCACCACCCAATCCTCCTGCATTCACTCAAGTAACACTCACAATCCACGGTGAAGCTGCCTACAGATCATGACCTGGGACACACTCAATCATAAAATCCCTACAGCACAGAAAGAGTCCATTCAGCCCATTGAGTCTGCACTGACCCTCTGAAGAGCATTCCACTCAGACCCAACCCGTCACCTCATCCCCATAACCACACATGGGTTGTTTTTTTTTACTATGGCTAACCCACCTAACCTGCACATTGCTAGACATTACGGAACAAATTTTTTAGCATGGCCAATACACCTAACCTGCACATCTTTGAACTGAAAGGGGAAACCAGATCACCTAGAGGAACCCATGCACACACGGGGAGAATGTAGAAACTCCAGATAGACAGACGCCAGAGGCTGGAATCAAACCTGGGTCCCTAGCACTGTGAGGCAGCAGTGCAATCGTGCTGCCCTCTCGATTGGCCCCTGGATGGCTCTGGCCATCCCAGTGTTGGACACATCACCCACTACTTATTGCGACAGCATCTGAACTGGGCCCCACTAGAAAGGTCACAACCCCTGATACACAAGATTCCCAAGACAGAAATCATTCCAACACTGGGATCATCACACCTATGGCAAAGTCAGTTTTTTTGTGTGTTTAGACATATCTGTTAAAAATATGCCTGCCCACAGTCCTGAAACAATTGCCTGAAAGAATTTCTTATTATTAACAGTCCTTCTACCTTACTCAAGGCTTCATTACATTTCATCAATTATGTGGAAAGAATAAAGTAGCTGGGCTCTGACAAAACGTCAACAACTTAAATGTCAGCTCCATTTCACTCCACACACATTGCCAGACCTGAGAATTACCAGCATTTTCTGTTGTTATTTTTGTATTATAGAGACTGAATTTGACTATCTCAGAGCATAGAAGGTTAACAGGAGACTTAATAAAGATGTTTGAAATTATGAAGCATTTTGGAGTAAATAAGGGTAAACTGTTTCCATTGGCAGGAATGTCAGTAACCAGAAAATGCAGATTGAAACTAATTGGCAAAAGCACCAGTGGGGAGAAGGGAAGATTTTTTTTGATGCAGCAGTTTATGATGATCTGGAAAGCACTATTAAAGATTGCCAGAAACAGACTCAATAGACAATTAAACATAGACTTGAAGGAAAGAAAACTGCAGGGCATTTGGGAAAAAAAAGGGAAGTAACCAGAAGATCCCAAGGATGAGGTGCATAAGTAGATCAATCTGCCCATCTAAGTTGCTCCACCACTCAATAAGATCATGACTAATCTGTCTTGTTATCTTCACGCCACTTTTCTACCTGCATCCTCATGATACTTGATTCCTTTGTCAATCAAAAATATTTCAAAACCAGCCTCATATTCAATGACCCATCCTCCACTGCTCACTGGGAAAGAGAATTGCAAAGACAAATGGTCCTTTGGTAGTACAGAACCTGAGTATTGCTGAAGAAAGACACATTCTGTGGAAGTTTCTCAATTAGCTCTCATCAAGGCAAAATGCAAGAAACAAAAAAAAACAGAAAACGACATCCACACAGCACAAAACGAGAACACTGAATGGTAGGAAAATAGAGTCCAACCCGGTAAAGGCAAAACAATGGACAAAGTACCAACGTTTGCAGCCCAAAGGCTGGCAGATCATATCTAAATCGCACAGGCATTTGGTTGTTTGAAACTAACAAGATACTGACCATACCCAACCAACCCGTGCCAGCACATAAAATGTGATTGACTAACTAGACATTTGCTAAATAATCCCAAGTGTGCAAAAAATTACATTGACAACCAATTTTGGAGTGTTATTCAGTTTCTCAGTATGCCACATCTGTGTGTATGGAAGTGACATTTAGATTTAGATTAGATTTTAGATTACATTACAGTGTGGAAACAGGCCCTTCGGCCCAACAAGTCCACACCGACCCGCCGAAGCGCAACCCATCCATACCCCTACATTTACCCCTTACCCTACACTATGGGCAATTTAGCATGGCCAATTCACCTGACCTGCACATCTTTGGACTGTGGGAGGAAGCCGGAGCACCCGGAGGAAACCCACGCAGACACGGGGAGAACATGCAAACTCCACACAGTCGCCTGAGGCGGGAATTGAACCCGGGTCTCTGGCGCTGTGAGGCAGCAGTGCTAACCACTGTGCCGCCCACATGTCTTAATACACAGTGCCCTGTCCATTGCAGACAGAAAGTACTTTTATTTTTTATTCATTCATGGCATGAGGGCATCACTGCCCATTTCTAATTGCCCAGTGGGCAGTTGAGAGTCAATCACATTGCTGTGGGTCTGGAGTCACATGCAGGCTAGACTAGGTGAGGATAGCAGATTTCCTCCCCTGCAGGACATTAGCGAAGCAGATGGGACTTTCCTGACAATCGGCAATGGTTCCATTAAGCTCTTAATTACAAATTCCACAATCTGCAATGGCAGGATTGGAACTCAGTACCTGGTCTCTGAATTAACAGTCCAACAATAATACCACTAGGTCATAGCCTGCCCAATGTTCATACACTGTTCCGGTTCAAACAAGACAATAAAAAGGTGACAGCCATTCACTGGTGCATTTCTTTTGGAATGATTTAGTCAGAGTCAAACTTTCTGGTTTGAAATTTGGACAAGACTTAGACAGTGTGGACATTCCTGTTCTTTTTCTGTGGTACTTCCTGTGAATTGTCCAAATGAGTGCAAGATAAAAAGCTTGGATAAAATGCATATTTTTTCAGCCAAACACAAATGACCCTCTGAAGGAAGAAATCTGTCCTCATCTTCATCTCAAATAAGAAACACCCTATTTTTTAGTTGGTTGATATTGTCCCTTAGTTGATATTTCCCAAGAGGGGAAACATCCTCTTGGCACCTATCCTCCCAAACCCCACAGATTCATCTATATTTCACTAAGACTACTTCTCATTCTTCTGAACTCCTGTAAATACAGGCCCAATCTGCTCACAGACAGAAGATTGGCCCTTCAACAAAGAGCAGAGTTAGGATAAATGGGTCTTTTTACAGTTGGCAAGATGTAACTTGTGGGGTCACATAGGGTTTGGACCTCAGGCCCTAACTATTTAAAATTTACACTGAAGACTTTGATGCAAGAGTGGAAGGTACTGTAGCCAAGTTTGAAGATGACACCAATATAGATGGGAAAGTAAGTTGCAATGCAGAAAAAACAAATTTACAAATGGATAGGGATAGGTTAGGTGAATGGGCTAAATTTGGTAGATGGAGTTTAACGTGGATAAGTGTGATGTCAACAATTTGATCAGAAGACTGAAAAAGCAATTTATTATCTTATTCGAACAAAGAACATTACAGCACAGTACAGGCATTTTGGCCTTCGATGTTGCGCCAACCTATTAAACCATCCTGAAGCCCATCTAACCTGGACTATTCCATTATCATTCATATGACCATTTAAATGCCCTTAAAGTTGGCAAGTTTACTACTGTTGCAGGCAGAGTGTTCCAAACCCTTACTACTCTCTGAGTAAAGAACTTACCTCTGACACCTGTCGTATATCTATCACCCCTCAATTTAAAACTATGTCCCCTCGTGCTACCCATCACCATCCGAGAAAAAAGGCTCTCAGTGTCCACCCTACCTAATCCTCTGATCATCTTGTATGTCTCTATTAAATCACCTCTCAACCTCTCTCTAACGAGAGAATTGGAGAGAAACTGCAAAGTGCTTCCGTGCAGAGGGATCGAGCTGTCCTTGTGCATGAATCACAGAAAACTAGCTTTTATATATTAAGGGAGGTCAATGGAATTTTAGCATTTAGTGCTAAAGGAATAAAATATAAAAGCAGGGAAATGTTGTTACAACTGTACAAGGCATGCATGAAACTGTACCTGGAGCAGTGCAAACAGTTTCGGTCCCATTACATGAGGAGGTATCTTGTTGCATTGGAAGCAGCTCAAAAGGTGTTTCATCCGATTGATTCCAGAGGTGAGGGTCTTATCTTATGAGCAGTTCAGGCCAATATTCTTTACAGTTTAGAAGAATGAGGAGAGATCAAATTGAGGTATATAAGATGTTAAAGGGGATTGACAAAGTAGACCTAGAGTGGATGTCTCCCCTTATAAGGCAACCGAGAATAATAGGTTATCGTTTTCGGCTAAGGGATAATAGATTTAAAACAGTGATGAGCAGAAATGACTTCTCTCAAAGGATCATGAACCTGTGGAATTCACTACCCCAGCATGCGGTGGATGCTGGGATATTGACTGAATGAGCAATGGTTTGACGGGCTATGGAGTGTCAGCTGGAAAGTGAAGTTGAAGGCAAGGTGAGATTGGTTATGATCATTTTAAATGGCAGAGCAGGCTCAAAGGCTGAGTTGCCAATTTCTGCTCCTAGTTGTTATGTTAACCTTACTTTATAAGACAACTCTTCCATTCCAGGAGTCAGCCAAGTGAATTTTCTTTGAAATGCTTCCAATACAATGGTGTGGAATGTTGTGCATTACAACTTCAATGCTTTTAGACAAAATCCAGGCATATACTTTGTAGTTAGAGTTTTATTTCAACCAACCACACACTATAAAATGCTCCATCCTTCTGGCTGACTCTTCTTTATATACATTTTAATTCAATTAACTAATTTATCCATAACACCCTGTTTGCCTTGTTACCTTTAACTCCTAGATTATTTAACATCCTATTAAGAGAATGAATACTAACATGGGATGGGGAAAGAAGATGGGAATGCAAGTGGGCCCATTCTGTCAAAGAATGTTGGAATGAATGGTTTCCTATAATGTTGCATGGTCCTTCTTCAGATTTATGAAATTGAGAATAAATCACCATATGGTGCAAATGAAATATTGATACCACATTAAGATTCGATTAGATTCCCTACAGTGTGGAAACAGTCCCTTCAGCTCAACAAGCACACACCGACCCTCCGGTGAGTAACCAACCCAGACCCATTTTTCCTCTGACTAATGCACCAACACTCTGGGCAATTTAGCACGGCCAATTCACCTGACCTGCACTGGGGGAGGAAACCGGAGCACCTGGAGGAAACCCACGCAAACACAGGGAGAACGTGCAAACTCCACACAGACAGTCGCCCAGGACTGGAATTGAACATGGGATCCTGGTGCTGTGAGGCAGCAGTGCTAACCACTGAGCTACTGTGCCGCCCATAAGCTGAGGTTTAGATGGAATCTCACAAAAACACTGATATGAGACCAGATCTAAGAATGTTGTTCTATTACCAAACGCTATAATGATCAAGTCATCTGGCTAAAAGATGAGAATAAGCTTGGAGGTCAAAACTTTAAATGCTTTGAACGAGAAAAACAATTTTATAAAATGCCAAACGTAACCCATAGCGTAAAGTTAAAGCTACAAAGTCAGAGCTGGCTTTAAGCCCTGAATAATGATGCAAGAGATATTTCATAATCAAGACACCTTGTCACATGAAGCTAAATCTCGATATCTAATTACAATGCATTTTGGCAAACCTCTGATTCTGAAATTCAACCAAGATATTGGTTTAATAGGTTTGATGGAGCATTTCAGATAGAAAGAGGCCTTTTGAATAGGTGTATTTCAAACAGAAAAGGCTTGCTTGGATGAATGATCAGTCCCAGTTATTGAAAACATAGGGAATTCCTCCAGAATCACTGGAGTTGGAGCAGCATTGCTTAACATCAAGACAACATTTAACAGAGGACAGCTAAGAACGAGTAGGAAATCCTGATGAGCAGGGAGACAGACATTTAAGGGCGGGTGGCGGGGGGAGTCTACAGTTTAGAGGAGATGCAGAGAAAACTCCGACAGTGTGGGAATCTGGAACACTCTGCCTTTTTAAGGGTGGTAGAGTCAGAAAACCTCACAGCAATTATGCAGTATTTAGATGTGTACTTGTGATGCCAAGGCATAGATGGCTTTGGGGCAACTGCTCAAAAATAGAATTAGAACAGTTACGTGCCTGTTTTTGACTGGTACAGACTCAACAGGCCTTTTCCTGAGCTGTATGACATCATGAAGCTGGGATTTTGAGTGACAGACATGGTTACGCCTGTTAGGTTATGATTAGCCTGCTGGGAGAAAGCCCATTTCCAATCCGTCCTAAATTTAGGAGCCTAACTTTTCCTGAGGCACCACAGAATAGAACCTTTCAAGAATTGATGGATTTAGTTAAGGATTATGAAGATCCCAAGTCTCTTCTAATTCTGAGATGCTATCGGTTTTACTCAGAAATGTACGAATGAAGGAAAAACATTTTGGGATTTTTGACTAGGTTAAGTTGACTAGCAGAGGCATGTGGCTTTGGTTGAACTCTTAATGACATGCAGAAAGACCAGTTGGTATATGGGATTAATGGTGTAACCATGCAAAAGCGCATACTAGTTGAAGCCCAATGGCACTACAACTGGCTTTAATGCGGCAAGTGGAGTGTTTGAGATGCAGGGTATTCCAGTGGAAGTGGACACCCTCACTGAGCTTGGGGAATGTCTCTTGAGTGCAGGCATTTGCATAGCCTCACTCAGGACATATCCTGATCAGAGGGATTCTCGGTCAGCCCACGCCGAAACCCGAAAACTAAGCCAAGCCTTGGGGACTAAATGCTTAAAACTTTCTTCAGGATCCAGACCGGCAAGCCATCTTAGTTGATGCCAGCATGTGAACTTGAGACAGCGAAGTTTGGTCCAGAAGCAATGGGAATAGCCCTGCATGGGTAAGAGGCATGGTCGATGCAAGGTCAGGTCCAATGACATACAAAGTCACAGTGATGCGACAGTCCTAAACAAGCAGGTGGACTATGTGAAAGCTGCAAACTTGCAAACAGTGAGGGAGCAAAACGTGCTCGGCTCCTCGACTGCCTTTACGACTGTTCTGGAATCTGCGGGCTCACCCTCTCTGTCAAGCATGAAAGGAATCTCGGAATTTGGGATGGACATGGCAGATGTCACCACTCGAAGCCTTTGCCACCCGAAGAGGAGAATTAATTTCTTCTGAGAGCTCTGGGTGCAAGAGGCCAGCTACTGTGCGTTACACGCTATCAGAGACAGAGTTGGAGAAACCTGATCCAGTGCTAAAACACCCCAGGAGGAGCTGCAATAAAATAATGAGCTTATGTATTCAGACTCAGAGGGAGAGAGATGTAGTGATTGTAACGATATCAGCCAGATAGATCTCATAGAATATGAGTTCCCTGACTGGGGCTATTAATCTAATCCAATCAGGCAGTCCTGGCTGGTAACATAAACAGGAGTGTCAGAGGTTCTGTTCACTCTGAAAGCTGGCAATGAGGAAGCTGGAACAGTGTCAAGGATTCTCCATGTGTAAATAAAGGATGATTGGTGAAGGAATACTGGCCTCTGTGGAGTTATTTCAGGAGGAACCAAAGCAGCATTGGAAGCAAAGCATTCAAAAGTAGCCCTTAAACAATTAAGAATTTTGCTTGTGGGACAAGAGCAGTTTATTCCAAACACAACATCTTGTATCCATATGGAGTAATTAACATAGCAAAGTGCCCCAAGGTGCTACACCTTCCACCATAAGAAATATCTTAACCACGTTGACTGCCACGGTTCAAGCTTGCGTGTTGGCAAGAGTATCTACAGCATTGTGAAGATGAGTGACATTGTAAGTATCTGTAATATTTAAGATGACAATGAAAAATTCGTACAAAGTAATAAAAGTTTCATGGTTGGTTCAGATGATGGATTCAACTCTTTTGAAGGTTCTTCCCTTAATAGTCACAGAGAAATGTTTTTAAAAACGTTCAGATTGAAGTTTTTCATTAATATGGTAAATGCAATAGGATTTTTAGAAGACTAATTAATTTGGAAATTTCTTTTGTTCAGGAATATGATAGGAAGCTGACAGTGCAATTAACAAAAGAGAACTTGACCTTTTGTACAATGCTTGGTTCAAAAGAATCATTTAGCTTGAGACCAGCTGAGAGCAGAAATTTGAAGGAGAAAAAGATAAAAAGGACAACAATGTCAAATGTGAAGCAGAATAGCTTGCCAAAGTAAAAACAGATTGGGAAATGTCTAAAAGTCATAAATACCAAACTTCAAACTTGGCTCAGTGATACCATTCTCACCTCGGAGTCACAACGTTATGAATTGAAGACCCACCCCAGAAAAACTCAGCAATAATCAGACTTGCTGCACTATGATAGAAGTA
Source organism: Chiloscyllium plagiosum (assembly GCF_037043375.1). NCBI lineage: Eukaryota > Metazoa > Chordata > Chondrichthyes > Orectolobiformes > Hemiscylliidae > Chiloscyllium > Chiloscyllium plagiosum. Next base: position 139,291,782 of record NW_028270142.1, read on the forward strand.
CCACACTGTGCAGCCCTGTCTTTTAGATGAAATGTTAATCAAAGCACTCATGTTAATGGGAGAGTTTGTCTGGGTCCTGGCTAAGATTTATCTGATAACAAAATTTACTTCCATGACAAGTTAATTCACAGATCAATCACAATCTCGCTGAATGGCAGATTAGCTTGAGGGCCTAAATAACCAAATCTTGCTCCTATGTATTTATTATGAGGAAACATATTACTACTTAGGTTAGGTGGATTGGCCATGCTAAATTACTCAGTGTTCAAGGATGTGTAGGCTAGGTGGGTTAGCCATGGGAAGTGCAACGTTACAAGGATAGAGTCGGGGGGTGGGTCTGGGTGGGGTGCTCTTGAGGACTGGTGTGAACTTGTTCAGCCAAATGGCCTGTTTCCACACTGTAAGGATTCTATGGATACTTATGGGACTTTGCTATATGCAAATTAACTGCATTGAATATACTTCAAAAATAATGGTTGTTTGTGGAGCACTTTGAGAAAAGAACATAAGAACCAGGAGCAGGAGTAGGTCACCTGGCCCTTCGAGCCTGTACCTCCATTCAGTAAGATCATAGCTGATCTTTTCGTGGCCTCAGCTCCATTAATCACCCTCAAACCATTACCTTTAATTCCTTTACTCTTCAAAAAATTAGCTATCTTAGCCTTAAAACCATTTACTGAGGAAATCTCAGTCACTTAACTGGGCAGGGATTTCCATAGATTCACAACCCTCTGGGTGAAGACATTCTTTTTTAGATTAGATTACTTACAGTGTGGAAACAGGTTCTTCGGCCCAACAAGTCCACACAGACCCACCGAAGCGCAACCCACCCGGACCCATTCCCCTACATTTACCCCTTAACCTAACACTACGGGGAGTTTAGCATGGCCAATTCACCTAACCTGCACATTTTCGAACTGTGGGAGGAAACCGGAGCACCCAGAGGAAACCCACGCAGACATGTGGAGAATATGCAAACTCCACACAGTCAGTTGCCTGAGTCGGGAATTGACCCAGGTCTCTGGCGCTGTGAGGCAACAGTGCTAACCACTGTGCCACCATGCTGTTCCTTCTCAGTTTGGTTCTAAATCTGCTCCCCCGAATTTTGAGGCTCTGCCCGCTTGTCCTAGTTTCCCCCGCCAATGGAACCATCTTCTCTACTTCCATCTTATCTATACCCTTGTTAATTTTATGGGTTTGTAGAAGATTACCCCCCCCCCCCCCCATTCTTCTAAATTCCAATGAATGTAATCCCAGTTGACTCAGTCTCTCCTCATAAGCCAACCCCCTCAATTCTGGAATCAACCTCTTTAACCTCCCTTGCACCCCTTCTTGTGGCAGCATATCCTTTCTCAAGTAAGGAGACCAAAACTGCACACAGTATTCAGGTGTGGCCCCACCAGAACCCCATAGCTGCAACATAATCTCCCTGCTTTGAAACTCAATCCCTTTAGCAAATTTCCATTTGCCTTCTCAATTACCTGTTGCACCTGCAGACTTACCTTCTATGATTCATGTACAAAGAAACTCAGGTCCCTCTGTATAGCAGTGTGCTGCAATTTCTTACCAGTAAAGTAATAGTCCGTTTTACTGTTATTCCTATCTTGGAGATGTGTTATGTTATGAAAGTTGTTCATTAAGTGAAAGTTAATGCAAAATCATTTCCTACATCTTCCATGGACAGCAGAAATATACCTTGGAAAAGATGATGCCAATGTGAAAAAGTGGGTTAGTCTGTACAAGAAAGAATCAAGTCACTTTTAATTAGAGCAGCCAATCTAAAAAAAGAAACAAAATTGAAAGGCAGGCTCAGATTAAACCTCCAACTAACTTCAATAATTTACAATAGTTGATCAGTCAGACAATCAAACCTTTTTCTGATTATGAAACTCACCATTCTAGCACTTGCACACAAAAGTACTGCAATTACAATACAACCACAGGAGCAACCTCAATTTGATTTGATTTAATGTCACGTGTACCTAAGTACAGTGAAAAGCTTGGTTTGCGAGCAATAGAGGCAGATCGTAGCAAGGAAAGACATACAGATCAGAGGGTGAAAAAACATGGATTGAGTGAGGCATACAGGTTATAGGCTTCTCACACGAACAGAGTACAGACTGTTTAAACTCTTTTGGAGAATCCTTTACAGGCAGCACAATTTGAAGGTTTTGATCCTATCATTTCAATTTTTAGGTGAATTTGTCTTGCTAAGTTTTCTCTGGACAATGAGGCCATTTTCTGGTGATGAGCCCAACTGCTGCAGCAGCCATGTCTCACCCCTTTAAATTGAACCTTTTGGGAAGAATATTAATACCAAATAATATCTATTATTCTAGGGCACTTATTCCCTAATCGTCATTACTACAGTAAGTAGTTCTTAGAAACTGTAAACCAAAAATAAAAGCAAAAATCAGCTCTGACCCTCTGCAACAAACTCCCACTGTGCTCCAAATTCCCAGACACACACACACACGATATTCTTACTTCCATCTATTTGTGAAGATCGTGCACCTCCAACAGTCCCTTCCTTAAACAGAGGTGGGACGACTCAATAGTAATTAAGTTTCAATATAATCAGCACCTACTGAAGCCCTATTCAGGCTTCAGGTGATAGACTGTTAGCTGCCAGTCCAGGCACTCAAGGGGTCTTACTTATAAATTTAAGTTAGCGCAAGGGGCGGTGAGGCGGAGGACTCAAGGCAGTGAGATCAGTGGCAGTGAAGGAGCAGTTGCAGCGTGGCGTTGCTGGGCCCAGTGCAGGCATTTTTGGTGAGCCAGGCTCATGGCAGCAGTGGCAAGGATGCTCTGGACATTTTCTTTGTTTCTGTTTCTTTAATTTCGGCTTTTGTTATTAATTTTAACTATTGTATTCCAAGATAGCGTCGGAGGGTGGCGACTCTGCACACTGTTCACTGTACTCCCATACTCTTGTACTCAGGTACTTGTGATAATAAAATCTAATCTAATCTGATTTGGCTAATGCTGTAAGAACCAGAAGACACAGATTTAGGATTTGGGCCAAAAGCCAGAGGAGGATGAGAGGAAAATTTTTTTTTTTTTTAAACAAGTGGGTGGTAATGACTTGGTACTCTTTGCCCATGAGGTAGTGGATGCAGGAAAAACCATTGATCTCAAAAGGAAATAGAGTCAGAGATGTAAACCACAGAAACAGACCTTTCCGTCCAACTTGTCCATGCCGACCAGGTATCCCAACCCAATCTAGTCCCACCTGCCAACCCATATTCCTCCAAACCCTTCCTATTCATATATGCATCTAGATGCCTTTTAAATGTTGCAATTGTACCAGCCTCCACCATTTCCTCTGGCAACTCATTCCATACACGTACCACCCTCTGCGTGAAAAAGTTGCCCCTTAGGTCTCTTATATTTTCACTTCCTCACCCTAATCCTATGCCCTCTAATTCTGGACTCCCCCACCCCAAGGAAAAGACTTTGTCTATTTATCGTATGCATGATTTTATAAACATCTAGAAGGTCACCCATCAGCCTCTGACACTCCAGGGAAAATAGCCCCAGCCTATTCAACCTCTCCTTATAGCTCAAATCCTCCAACCCTGGCAACATCCTTGTAAATCTTTCTGAACCCTTTCACAACATCTTTCTGATAGGAAGGAGACCAGAATTGCTTTCAATAGTTCAACAGTGGCTTAACCAATGTCCTGTACAGCCGCAACATGACCTCCCAACTCCTGTAGGAGAAAGTGAGGACTCCAGATGCTGGAGATCAGAGCTGAAAATGTGTTGCTGAAAAAGCGCAGCAGGTCAGGCAGCATCCAAGGAACAGGAGAATCGACGTTTCGGGCATAAGCCTGAAGAAGGGCTTATGCCCGAAATGTCGATTCTCCTGTTCCTTGGATGCTGCCTGACCTGCTGCGCTTTTCCAGCAATACATTTTCAGCTCCCAACTCCTGTACTCAATACTCTGACCAACAAAGGAAAGTATACCAAATGCCTTCTTTACTATCCTATCTCTTTGCAACTCCACTTTCAAGGAGCTATGAACCTGCACTCCAAGGTCTCTTTGTTCAGCAACACTCCCTAGGACCTTACCATTAAGTGTATAAGTCTTGCTAAGATTTGCTTTCCCAAAATGCAGCACCTCACATTTATCTATTATGTTTGTGCTTGAAGGATTTAAACCTGCAGGGTTTATAGTACCAAACAGGGGACAGGGACTGACTTGACTGCCCCATGGGGAGTTGGTATAGATTTGATGAATTGATGTCCTCCTTCAGTATTGTTAATTTATCTATAACTTTCATTTTTAACACTTTCACTTCTTGGCACTCTGACTGTATATCCCTCCTGTGAGCTGATGAGCTACAGACAAAGCCAGGCACCCATGCATCTAGAAAATCCCACTGGTTCCTATCAAAAATTACAGTGAAGTGCTTCCTCATTAATTGAGTTCCCACCACTAATGCACTGGTTTTTGACCATGCACTCAGCACCCATCCATTCTGGGGTAAAATGGATATAGGCAGGAACACATTGCACTGGGCCAGTTTGTCATGTTTTTCTCATTTTATTTGTGCCTCATCTGGTAAAATTTCCCTTTAGGAAGCTCAGACAAACTAAAATAAAAGTGAAGACGGCTATCATTTTATTACAATTTATCTGTATGGTGAATAATGACTTTTAAAAGCAAGCGTTACTGTAAGCTGAGCATTCATTTCTAGTGATCAACATATCTAAAATTTGCTTCTAAAGAAACTAGCTTATTTACACTTAAAGTATACCAATTTTTTTCAGATCATATTAGCATGATTCTACCTTGATAACAAAAGTTTACAAATAAAAGCGAAATACTGCAGATGCTGGAAATCTGAAACAAACACAAACTGCTGAAGAAACTCAGCATGTCAGGCAGACAGAGAAACAGCGTTAAGTCCGGTTCTGCTCTCTGCAAATGCTGCCAGATCTGCTAAGTTTCTCCTGCATTCTCTGTGTTTGTTATTGAAATGTTCTGTGGGTACTTGCATGGAGGGGTTGAATCTGATTTTCTCCAAATTGTGTTTGCATGAAGATTGTTTCACAGAATCGTCACAATAAATTCCAAGAAAATTTAGATCATTGAATACAGAATCCTGAATGAATGTTGTCTGGTGCTGTTCTGAACGACCTGTTTTCCATTGCAAGCACGTAACTGAATGTTCTCACTTTAAACAATGTGAGGCATACCACAAATTCTTACCTTAAATCAGGCTTACACAGATGCCAGTGCTTTAAAGTTTGTGCTGCAATTCTTAAGAGTGAACTGTGGGCAATATAAATAAACATCCAAAACATCTTGGCTCAGACAATGAAAAACATTCATATTTTCACTGCCTAATCATTGTCTATTATGGACAGAACTGTTAACACGATATGATCTTCCACTGACAAAACAACAAATCTTTGGGGGAAAAAGCTGATTCATGACAGACAAAGTAAATTCTAATTTCAGTGACTTTTTAGGCCAGTTCTCCTGTACAGGCAATAAACTTTTACATGTTCCAGCTGCACATACCTGGGGCTTTGGCATAAGCTTTTATTGATCCCATGGTCCCCGAAACACATTTTACCAATGATGTGCTACAGTACTTCAACTCAACATTTTGGATAGAACCCTCCAGAGTTGGCAATGGATTCTGGGATTTCACACCTAATAAAAGAAAATTGCAAATAAAGTAGTCTGCAGTATTTAAATAATCAGAACTTTTAAATAGAGGAGTTATTTCTCAACACTTAAAATATTTAATGTTTTGCACACAAGAACTTAATCCATAGATATGGAAGCTTTAAGTAGAGCTATCTAAAAAACACACAAATAGCGAAAACAATTGCTCAAATACAACATACTGATGGAAAGACATCAAGCAACTACTTGCATCTTCCAAAGTTTAGCACATTATATGGACTCTCAGGCAAATCACAAGCAATGGTTAAAGATAACAACAACAACAACTTAATCCCAAATTGCATGACAGTAAAATTCAGCATAAAATTCAGATGCAATCACCCTGCATCATCCTTTCAATCTGTAACTTTAGAGTAGAGGACAACCTAATTCAGGACAGTGTAATCGCACACAATTTAAATTTTGCACAACCAATAAGTCCAATGTGGTAGTCACACCTGTTTTACAAAGTGCTCAGATTGTCCATTACACTCCTTGGAATAACATTAGCACAGGATTTCCTCCACCCTATACCTTCCAAAAATTCTAGTTTCTAATTGTTGGAAGAGAAATAGTGCATGCAGGAGACATCAGCCAGTCAGGAGCCGTGCTACGTTAACAAGGTTCCGCCTGGCTAGACGTAAAGATACATCTTAACTGTCAAACAAAAAATGCCACGAATCCCTAAACAAGTGAATTCTGCTGGAAACCTAATTTATGCTTACAGTCTTTACTAAATTGGAACAGCTCACAACAACATGGTGTCTGTACTGAGCATATTTATGTAGATAGAGTCATACAGATAGAGTGAAAACAGACTCTTCAATCCAACCAGTCCATGTCGACCATAATCCCAAACTAAATTAGTCCCACTTGCCTGCGCCCAGCCCATATCCCTCCAATATATATTAAAAATATGAATATTCAATAAAAGCTTGAAAGACACAAAGGTTACTTCGCATTGGTCTGTAATATATAATACTGAACAATGGCATTTGGCTTAAAGGTGAAAATCCACATTAAAATATCTTCTGATGCACTTGTGCTACAGATTTTTGATCAGGTCATCATTCTAATTCTACTGATTTCACTATTAGTGACTTCAATTTTCCAAAGACACTTTCTCTAATAATATGTTCAAAACAATGAAAAACCACTTTCCTAAAAATGCAAGACTTTCAGAAAAAAACTGGCAAACTGATGATAGAAATATTGAAATCAATATTACTAATTTGATGTGGCCATTATCTAACCTTTGTGAAATAAATGTCATTTTAGATTTGTGCTTATTTCATAATCTTCTGCAAAGTGTAGTCTAAGGTCCGCATCATTACAGACCTAAGAGATTTTGAGTTGCAGATTATGTTTTACGGTTACTGTAAACTTTTCCTCTAAACTCAACAAGCTTACCCAGTTAATAAAGCACTTAATATAGTTATACAGGTGGTTACTTTGTTAACCATTTACTCTATTAATCTACCCTTTGCCTTATCTGGCAACTTATTTCTTACAGACAAGATGTCAGCCTTGCTTCTTTTTGAAACAAAATGTGCAGATATAACAAATAAGGAAAATGTTATTTGACCGTGTAAAGATTTTGGTCTCCATTGAGGGCTTCTTCAAACCCAAAGTAATCTAGTGTCAATCTAGCTTTCTGGTCTAAGTGCAAGTACCTTACTGAGTAAACAACATTAAGTTTATTGTATCATTGTAACTATTTATAGATTTCAAAATGACCACCATTTTACAGAGAATGTTACATGCACATTGGTCCAAGACCTGTCTCTTACAAGCTCATTCTTTATTCTAATCAATTCCTCAATACATCATCAGAGGAGGCAGTACTCAATCAAGTACTAACCTTTTCAGATACAAGCAATATGTGACACCTATCTTTCAAGTATAAAAAGACAAAGAGCATACTGATTTAGCAATGAGACCCCACGTACACAATCAATAGCTGGCACCTTAATTTTTCCTTCAATAGTTATCAAAAATATTGTACCGTTGTCATTGGCAAACAGGTACAAAAATATCCACAACTTTAGCAGTTTAGAACACAACATACATTTTTGAAAGGAAATCATTGGTTAACAATATTTACAAGATGATGCGTATTAATACTATAAACACAAAAAAAACCTGCTCAAACAACACATGAGCATAATTAAATGTAAAAGAATTGGTACAATCTGTGGTCTATCTCACTTGTATTAAATACATTATGCTATAAAGGGCACAGAATACATTCTCCATGAAAAGTGCTATTTTATCAGCACTGCTTTTGTCTTAGACAGTAAGCTTCTAAATATATTTCTTCCAACTGTAATGTCTGCCTGATGTGGCAAGATAAATGGAAAAGAAAATGCTGCAGAAAATGATGATCTCACCTTTAGTTTGATTTCTATTTCAAGAGCTCTGTAAAACATATGTGAGCAAGAAAAAAAACTACTGCAAACATTCCATCTTTCTATTTTCTTTTATTTGAATTCACTTTAACTATTAATAATGAGAGACCTAAAGTCTACCATTTAGAAAGAGTTGAAGTTGTTTTGGAATATCTGCCTGCTCTTTTTTCCTCAATATGACATATTTTACACGAGTGGTTCAATGTTCCTGAGAGTTTTATTATGCCCATTTATATTTCTGCAAAACGGCATATTCACATGTGCAATCACACAAAACACTGCAATGTCTCACAATGGAGGAGTAAAAATAACATTTAAGAATATTCCAACAAACTAACAATTACCACCAGCACAATAATTTGAACTTTGTATTGCTTTAAAGGTAAAAACTTTCCAAAGGCTCTTTAAAGAACTGTCATCATTCAAAGCAAATGGAAGACAAGCAAGCAATTTTGAATGAGTTTACTCAATGAGGGAAGTCTTAAAAGGACAAGAGAAAGATGGAGAGGCAAAGGTATTTATGGGGCAAACTCCATATATGTCCCAAGAAACTGAAGGTATGGCTGAAAATTGGGAGAAAAGAGATATGGATTCATATGAGCCAAAGCAGGTCAGCTAGAAACTTGCAGGGTAGTGCTGCCTGAGATTAGAGGGGGGCCAAGAAAGGGTGTTAAAACACAAGGATAAGAAGTTAGAGAACAGAAAGAACAAATGCAATACAGCAAGCACAAAGGGCATGAGAGGTGATCGGGACAAGGTACAGGATAAAAGATGGCATATGAACACAAATAAGGAGCTTGAACAGACCACGGTCCATCAAGCCTTCTCCCCCCCATTCAAAAATATGGTTGATTTGATTAATCTATGCTTTTGCCAATCCTGATAACTTTTGACCACTTTGCTTATCAAAACTCTATCTCTACTCCTTTCCACATCCATTCTGTGAAAACCTTTATAAATCTATGATTCAATCAAGTTGCATCTTACTCTTTGAAGCTCCTGTAGCTACAAACCTAGCCTGCCCAACCATTCCTCATTCGACAACATGCTTCTTCTAGGTATTTGCTTAGTGGCCCTCCTCTGAACAGTCTCAGCATATTTACAGGTTTCCTGAAAGGAGAGCAATATTGTGAACAGTATTCCAGACATAGCCTCACCAAAGCCCTGCATAGCTGAATCATAACCTCTCTACATTTGTATTCAATTCCCCTTGCAATAAATGATAACATTTTACTAGCTTGCCTAATTACTTGCTGCACCTGATTTATAGATTTATAAAGGTTTTCACAGAATGGATGTGGAAAGGAGTAGAGATCGAGTTTTGATCTGGTATGACACCCAGATCCTTCTGTATTGCAGAATACTGTAATCTCTCATCACTTAGGTAATGCCTTTTTATTTTTCTTATCAAAATGAACAATGTCATATTTTCTCACATTAAACTGCATTTGCCAAATCCATGTTCACTCACTTAGTGAATTCATGTTTCTCTGTTGCGTTTAAGTCCTCTTCACAACTTATGTTCCTACCAATGTTTGTGTTAGAGAGCAAATTTAGCAAAGGGTTCTTCTTCAAAGTAAATTATGTACTTTGGAATAGGTTGAGGCCGCAACATCATTGTTACAACTAGAAGGTGATCCATCTATTGGTACTCTCCGCTTCTTCTTAGTTGGCCCAACTTCTAATCATGTCAATGTGTTTCCCTTATACTATGAGCTTTCAATTTTTCACAAAACGTTTGATAAGGCACTCAAATGGTTTCTCAAAATCCTAGGACAGTACATCCACTGGGTTCCCCTTTAACCACAGCACATATTACTTCTTCAAGGAGCGTCAATACATTGGTTAAACACGATTTTCCTTTTACACAAACTTTTGACACTGCCCGATTCACTTGAATTTTTCAATATTTCCTGATAGTAGCATGTTTCCCCTATGACAAATATCAAATTAATTTGCCTACAGTTTCCTGCTTTCAGTCATTCTCTCTTTTCGAATAAAGGAATTACATTTGTTATTTTCCAAATAATAAAGGCTTCCTGAAGTCCAGGAAATTTTAGAAAATTAGAATAAAATGCATCAACTATCTCACTAGCCACTTCTTTCAAGATCTATTTAGGTCCATTAGGATCTGGTGACTTGTCAGCTCTAAAGGTCTGCTTTTATCTTCCACAGTACTGTGATCTGAAGCGACTAAATAGTCCACTGCTGGAACCACGCTGTTGCCACAGCGGCAGATGCTGTTTTCTAAGACAGTGGGTGGGATGCTAGCATTTTCATATACTCCTTCTGCTGTTTGATCTGTATGGCCTATCAAAGATGCTCTAAACACTTGACATCTTCACAGATCCTTCTTCTCCAGTTACCAATAATGCTACACAAGGATCAGAGCTGGGACCTCTGCTGTTGATAATATTTATAAATTATTTGGATAAAAATGTAGCTGATCTGATTAGTAAGCTTGCATATGACACAAAAATTATTGGGAGTTGTGACAGGGAGGAAGGTTGTCATTCCACATTCCTGCACACTCACGATAATCTTTTATCCCCTTGGTTACCTAGAATCTACCCACATTTACCGTAAAAATATTTAGAAAGTCTGCATGCACTGCCTTTTGAAGAAGGGAATTCCAAAGATACTCAATTCTCAGACAAAAAGAAAACCTTCATGTCCCTCTTAAAATGGGTGACCCGTTATTTTTATAATATAACCTCTGGTGCTACATTCTCTCTGAAGAGGAAACTTTCTTGCCACATCCACCTGCCAAATTCCCTCAGGATCCTTTATGTATCACTTAGGTCACCTCTGACTCTTTTATGCTCCAGAGGATACAGGCCTAGCCTGTCTAGCCTTACCTCATAAAGCAATCCATTCTTTCCAGGTATTAGCATGGTAAACCTTCTCTGAACTGCTGCCAGTGCATTAAAATCCTTCGATAAATATGGTAACCAGTACTGTACTGGTTACCATATTCCAGACGTAGTCTCAACTTATTTTAACCTATCTATTTCCCTTTTTAGGGTCCTTACTTCCCAACTCACTTTCTACTCATCTTTTGTGTCATCAGCAAATTTCGCTACTGTACCTTGGGCACCTTCATCCAACTCATTGACAAACTGTCAAGAATTGAGAGCCAGCACTAACCCTGTGGCATACAAGTCATGACATCCTGCCAGCCTGTAAAAGACCAATTAATTCCTATTCTCTGCTTCCCAATGGCCAGCCAATCTTCCATCCATGCCAATACATCACTTCCTACACGATGAGTTTTTAGCTTTTGCATAACTGATATGACACCTTATCAAATGCCTTCTGGAAATTTAATTATAAAACAAACTACTTGTTTTCCTTTATCTACAGTACAAGGTAGCTCTTCAAAAGAACTCCAATAAATTAGAGAAACATGATTTTCCTTTGACAAACTCAGGTTGATCTGCCTGATTACCTTGAACTTATCCAAATGCTTTGTTATAATGTGTTTAATAATGGCTTTTTCCTAATGACAGGCTTGCTTGTATTTTCCTGTTTTTTTGCCTCCTTGCCTTTTAGAACAAAGTATTTACATTAGGTCTCTTCCAATATGAAGAAACCTTTGCCAAACCTAATGGGTTTTGGAAAATTAAAATCAACGCATCAAAGTAGTAGCTCATGACTTAGTTAAAGAACCCAGAATGAAATACATCAGGATCCAGGTACTTGTGAACTCTCAGTTTCAACAATTACTCAGTACTACTTGCCTGGTAATTCTAATTTTCTTGAGCTCGTTCCTCCCTTTCAATTCATGATTTATAACTATTTCTGGAATGTTACTTATATATCCTCTCTAGTGAAGACTTATGCACAATATCGGCTCAATTTATTAGTTATCTCTGTTCTCCATTACTAAATTCCCAGACTCATATATAGGACCAACACATACATTATTAACTCATCTTTTTTTAAACCTTCAAAGAAAATTTTTCTATCTGGTATTTTCTCCCGTTCTCTAAATTCTCTCTCCTTATTAATCTTGTGGTAACTTTTCTGTTATCATATTCTGTCCAATCTTCTGACTTGCAACCTATCTTTGTAGAATTATATGTCTTTACTTGAGTTTGATATCATTTTAGAGTTGAGTTATTTGAGCACAATAGCACATCTGTCCTGTTGAATTCTTATTTGCTGGAATGCATTTATTCTGTAATTTCTGCAACATCACCTTAATGTTTGTAACTGCTCCTCTACTGATTCCACCCTGTAACCTCAATTGCCAGTTCACTATCACCAGCTCCGCTTTCATGTCCTCATAGCTATCCTGATATAAATTCAAAATAGTACTCTTGGTCACAAAATTCTTCCCCTTAAACTGCAAAATTCAATCATGTTATGGCCACTGCTACCCAGGGATGCTTTCACTATGAGGTCAGTAATTAATTCCATCATCTCATTCATCAAAACCAGTATAACATATCAATATTCTTTTTGATTAACAAAACCAATCCTTCTTCCTTTTCTGGTTTCCTAGCCCTCCTAAATATCACATAATCCTTCAATATTCAGGTCCCAGTCCTCTGCTGAAGCTATGGCTCAGTCGTAGTTTCAGCCACGTCACCACAGCTTTCTCCAGGACAATTAGAAACGAGCAATAAATGGTTGCCCACCTAGATACATCCAGACCACCATATGAATGAAATAAAACAACACTAAGCCTGTAGCAGAGAAATTATTCTGGAAGTCTTGCATTAGGCTGCATCATCTGCATGCCTATCTCTCACAGCTGATTCTGAAACATTCTGAAACATTTGTGAGTCCTATGCATTGAGTCATGTTGACTATGAGGTACTGACTGTGTACATCTTTCATTGTAGCATTCATGAACCCATCAACATTGTATTTCTTGCAGCATTTCTGATGCTGCTATTGCCCCATGTGGACCAAACTAATGTAGACCGGACTAGATGATTGTCATTCCAGCAGTTGTTAGCTCCTGACATGGTACAAACATTATTGCGGCCCCTCACAAAAACAATGATATAGTCAAACAGATGGTAATGTCCACAATGAGGTTGTAAGACTAAGGTCCTGCATTTATCTCTCTGGCAAAATAGGGTGCCTGTTCTGATTAGATTAGATTAGATTACTTAGTGTGGAAACAGGCCCTTTGGCCCAACAAGTCCACACCAACCCTCCGAAGAGCAACCCACCTCGATTCATTTCCGTCTGACTAATGCACCTAACACTACGGGCAATTTAGCATGGCCAATTTATCTAACCTGCACATTTCTGGACTGTGGAAGGAAACCGGAGCACCCGGAGAATGTGCAAACTCTGCACAGACAGTTGCCTGAGGTGGGAATCGAACATGGGTCCCTGGCCCTGTGAGGCAGCAGTGCTAACCATTGAGCCACTGAGCATTTTCTCAGAAGGGGGATGCCAATAGGGTTTACATTCCCTACACATTCATTGCCAATCACACCTTTCCAGATGTTTCAGTTCCTCCCAACTTTGGAATTAAAATCACCAAGGTGAATCTGCTTTTCTCTCTTTCGGACATGGGACAACAAATGGTTAGGACCTCTATTGCTTCTAGGATTAGGACATAGGCACTGCCGACTGTGGTGTACTGTGTCTGTGCAAGGGTGAACCAAAGGATCCCAAAGTGCGTGAATATCCCACATAAGGTTCACCGAAACAGTCAACAAGTTTGTCTTTCTGCAAGGGTTCACCGAAACAGTCAACAAGTTTGTCTTTCTGCAGCAAAACCAACCCCATGGAGTCAGCATTCATCCTCAAATTTACCCTGCCGAAACAGATGTGTTACTGCCACTTTACATTTTGAGCTGACCTTCTCCTGCCTAGCATGCTTCAATGAGGGCAGCAATATCTATGTCACAGCACCAGAGTTCTTGGGTTATGATAACATTTAGGCCTGAAACTGCAGGAATGGAAAATGTCTGTCTTCTGTTAATGTGGAGTGGGCCCATCACATAGACTACCACATGGTCTTGGTGGACAGAGGGATTTGTTCAGGGATAGTGAAGACAATGGAGATTAAGTTCCATCACATGGATGGGAACTAACATACTGTAGCACTGCAATGATGTCTAACAATCAAACACAGACAAAAAAATCATCCTGGAAAATAAACCTATAAATTAGGACTTGAGGTATTGTGGTGATGGAGGGCTATGCCAAATGCAACCAGAAAATATTCAACAGCTGGTTTTGGAAGTTGTAAGCACAGTAAGCCATAATCATGCTGGATTTTCCAGACAAGATCAAACAGGATTATTTGTTTGAGTGACCATTTGAGACAGAAAAATGAACATCTTGCCTGCAGGAAATAGCTAATTAATACTATGAGGAGCAGATGCAGCTCGGATAATGTTTGGCACTCAGGCTTTCTTCCCTCCTCTACATCTGAGCAGAGGGCAAAAAATAGCAATGGATAGAAGGATAGGACAGAGAATTGCATAAGGTGAGCACCAGCGTGACAGCTGATCTCTGGGACAGTTGAAATCTACAGGGCTGGTGTACCCTGAGCTTTCTTACATATAAAAGTCCAGAAAGGAAATACTGTAACACAATGAGCATATTGCTGAACTAATAATCCAAAGACACAAGTTCAAATCCTACCTAAGAAATTTTAATTCAATGAAATTAACCTAGAGTTTAAAATTTAATATCAATTGTGCCCACTGCAAAACCTGTTTGGTTTCACTCTCTGCTCATTCCTGAAGAAGGGCATGTGCCCAAAACGTCGAATCTTCTGTTCCCTAGATGCTGCCTGACCTGCTGTGCTGTTCCAGCAATAAAGTTTCAACTTTGATCTCCAGCGTCTGCAGACCTCACTTTCTTCTCCAAGAAACTCAAATCAACTAGTTAACTATCTAAATGAGCTCTCTAGGATAACAACACACCTCCTGACCCTTCGGCACTTCCTAACCCAGACACAGTGCACCACAGTTGTCAGTGCCTACACAACAACACGAGAAGCAATCAAGATTTACAGTCTGGCTCAAAAATGACTCCAGACCAATAATAACATAGTTTGCTTTTAAGTGACCTTCGAAATGGTCTCAAAAGCCACTCACTTGTTCTCAAGGAATCTGTTCAACACCAACTTAAGAAAAAATAGGGTCAGATAAGGCCAGTACTTAGTCAGCAATATTCACATCCAGGAAAGAATTTAAAAAATAAAAGTTCAGTCTGACATAGAAAGGAAATACCTAATACTCCAATATTCATCTAATAATTCAATGAGTGATTTTCAATAAATTACTTTTTTCTATGCCAAATGTAGACACTCACAAAACTAATAAGTCAATCGGAAATATTTGTTGAAAATGGAGTTAAAAATAGAAGGTGCAAAATTCAAAATTTGTATTTAAGAAGTCATAGATACATTGTGAGGTACAATGACAGAAATTTATTGAACACACCAAATACCAAAATCTCAAAATAAGAGCTATGTAATTCAAACAGGTCACATATCACCTGAGTTAACAGAATCAAACAAGTTAATTGACAGCAAGCAGTTACCTCTCCCCATTCTTTTTCAAACTTTAAGCTGCCCATGACTGAGCCTTTTTAAATAGGCATTGATTTAATTCAAGCATAGAACTCTCAAAACAAACCAAACAAGAACATCTGTGAAGAAGATTATATTGCTGCCAAAGACAATATAAAATATGTTACAGTTCCTGACTTACAAATTAGCCAATCAAGAAACTTTGTAAAGGATCCGATTGGGTATTATTATTGTCTTTATTTAGTTAATGGTGAATTCAATGATTCACTTTGTTTATTATCTTAATGTTTCAGTTTGTAGTGACAAATTGTGGAACAACAAGCTATAAATGCTGACAAATGTGTTTAGAAATATCAAGAATTAAATTACACAACAGATTAAATGGTCTCCTTCTGTGCTGCATGATTCCATGCATAAATACAGTTACTAATAAATTGATAACAAGATAACTGATCCACACTGTACATAATTACATTAAGGTTACTCATGCTAGTGTTCACAGCAAATAGAAACAGACAAAAATAGAAATCAAAAGGAGGCAGTTCAGCCCATCCTGCTTTTACTGGTCAAAAAAAAAAGTGATCCACTTCAATCCCACTTTCTGTGCATTATCTGTAATATTATAGGCTACTGCATTTTGCACACATGATTTTTTTTACCCCAGGTTTAGAGTTTCAGATTCATTTCAGTTGGAAGGGCTCCATCCAAATCATGCTGGGACCAGTAGATAAGGGTTTAAACTAAATGGGGTTGGGTTAGGCGCATTCAGTTTCATGGAAAATTAGAGAAATAAAATTAAAAGATAAGACTGCAGGTTGGTTTTGAGGTGGATTGTTAGTAGAAAATAAAAGGAATGGCAGAATGTGCAAAAGTTATATTACACCAAGGAATCATACAAGAGTAGGGAAATTTGATAATAGAAAAAAAATGAGGCTTTGTATCCGAACAAGTGATGCATTTGGAATAAAATTCGTGAGTTTGCAGTGTAAATAGAGATGAATGGGCCTGATTTGGTGGTGATCACTGAGACATGGTTGCTAGGAGACCAAGTTTAGGAATTGAATAACTAAGATAATTCAGTGTTTTGGGGATAGGCAGGAAGGGAAACAAGGTGATGTGACTTTTGTAGTAGAAGAAGAGATCAGTGCTGGAGTGAGAAATAAAATAGGCACTGGAGATCAAGACATAGAATTAGTGTGAGTCAAAACAAGAATTATCAAGGGAAGGCAGTCCCTGATGCAAGTAATCTATAACTTCCCAAACTGGGGCTTGTAAAAATATACAGCATCAATCATGGGTGATTTTAATATGCACGCAGACTGAATTAATCAAATTAGCAAGGAGAGCCTTAAAGGAGACTTCACTGACTTTATTAGAGAGTGTTTCTTGGAGCAATATGTTGGATTTGATACTGTGCAATGAGATAGGGTTAAATAATGACCTCACAACAAAGGATCCTGTAGGGAAAAATGATCATAGCATGCTAGAATTTCAAATTCATTTTGATAGTGAAAAACTGGAGTCTCACACTAGCGGTCTAGTGTTAAACAAAGGTAATTCCATGGTATGATGACAAATTTGGCTACAGTGGACTGGGGAGTTAAACTACAAGATAGGGCAGTTGTTGAGCAGATGTTAGATGTTTAAAGAGATAATTTGCCCCAATTAAAATATATTCCACAGAAGAATTATACAGCAAATGGAAGAGTCTTGGGAAAAGTTGATGAGCAGAGAGATCTGGGAGTGCAGGTCCATTGTATCCTGAAGATTGCTGCACAGGTAGATAGAGTGGTCAAGAAGGCATATAATATGCTTGTCTTCATCGGATGGAGTATTGAGTATAAGAGCTGGCAGGTCATGTTAAAATTATACAAGACATTGGTTTGGCCGCATTTAGAATACTGTGTACAGTTCTGGTCGCCACATTACCAAAAGGATGTGGACGCTTTGAGAGGGTGCAGAGAAGGTTTACGAGGATGTTGCCTGGTATGAAAGGTATTAGCTATGAAAAGAGGTTGAGTGGGTTAGGTTTGTTTTAATTAGAAAAAAGGAGATTGAGTGAGGACCTGACTGAGGTCTACAATATCATGAAGGGTATAGACAGGGTAGATAGAGATAAGCTTTTTCCCAGGGTGAAGGATTCAATAATGAGAGGTCACGCTTTCAAGATGAGAGGTGGAAAGTTTAAGAAGAATACACGCGGCAAGTACTTTACTCAGAAGGTATTAGGTGCCTGGAATGAATTGCCAGAGGTAGTAGAGACAGGCATGGTAGATTAATTTAAGATGCGTCTGGACAGATACATGAGTAGGTGGGGAGCAGTGGGATACAGATGCTTAGGAATTGGGCAGCAGGTTTAGACAGTAGATTTGGATCGGCTCAGGCTTGGAGGGCTGAAGGGCCTCTTCCTGGGCTGTACATTTTCTTTGTGCTTCCTTGTTCTTTAAGAAGAAAGAAGCAGCAGACTGGAAGATTGGGAAACTTTCAAAGACCAGCAGAAGAATTATAGAAAAAGTAATAAAATAACAAAGGTAAATTATGAAAGAAGACTAGTGCAAAATTTCTAAAGATATAAAAGGGAAAATAGTAGCTTAAGCATATGCCAGTTCTTTGAAGAATGAGACTTGGAAGTTAATAGTGGGGAACACAGAAATAGCAAAGATATTAAATCAATATTATCCCTCAGTTTTCATGGTACATTAGCAGCTTCCCAATAGCAACAGATAATGCACAGGTTATTACAAGGGAGGAACTTAGCATAATCATTATCACCAGGGAAAACATACTGAGCAAACCATTGGGATTGAAGACAGTCTCCAAGTCTTGATGCCCTACATCCTTGGGTGTTAAAAAGAAGTGGCATCAGAGATAGTGGATCCATTGGTTATAGTATTCCAATATTCTCTGGATGTGGAAAATTGCTAAAAGAATGCCCTTATCCAAACAGAATGAAAGCAGAAAGTAGGAAACAATAAACTAGTTCGCTTAACAAATGTTATTGAGGATCCATTATTAAGAAAATAATAACAGGATAGTTGAAAAGTCAAACCACAATCCATCAGAGTCAGTGTGGTTTGAAACAAGTCAATCATATTTCACTATTTTGGTAGAATAACAAGCAAAATGGATAATGGGGATCCTGTAGATGTAGTATATCTAGACTTGCAAACAAATTTAAGGTGCCACAAAAAAGATTATTGTACATATTAAGACAACACGGGGTTAGGGATAATATATTGGATTGGGGATTGGCTAATCAACATAAGCAGAGAGTTGGGATAAATGGGCTTTCTTCTGATTGGCAAGATTTATCTAGTAGGGTGCGACAGGATTCAGTCCTCAGGCTTATATACGTATATAAATAACTTGGATTCAGGATAGAAGGTACTGTAGCCAAATTTGGAGATTATACTAAAATAGGTGGGAAAGTAAGTTATAATAGAGAACTAAGAAATTTACAAATGGATGTGGATAAGTTAGGTGAATAGGCCAAATATGGTAAATGAAATTTAATGCGGTTAAGTATGAGGTCCTCTGTTTTGGTCAGATAAAGGGAAAGGCAACTCATATCTAAATGGAGGAAAAACTTCAGTGTGTTTCATGCATAATGATTTGATGCATCCTCATGTGTGAATTACAGAAAACTAATAGCAGATAATATGGAAGGTAAATGGCATTTTGTCATTTATTCCTGAATGAATGGAGTATAAAATTGGGAAGTGTCGCTGCAAGCGTAAAAGACATCAATGAGATCACACATGGAGTATGTATACAGATTTGTTGGAGACAATTCGGAGGAGTTTCACCAGATTGATTCCAGATATAGGGGATTTCTCTTACAAAGAGAGATTGAGCAGCTTAGGCCTATACTCTTGAGCTTAGAAGAACAAGATATACAAGGTGCAAAAGGGGACCAACAAAGTAGATGGAGAGAGGATGTTTCTTCTTGTAGGGAAATCTAGAATGAGATGTCATAATTTTAAAATAAGGGGTGGCAGATTTAAGACTGAGATTAGGAGAAATTACCTCTCTCAAAGGATGGTGAATCTGTGGAATTCACTTCCCCAGAGGGCAGTGAATGTCTGGACATTGAGTATATTCAAGAAGGAGATAAATACATTTTTGATTAGGAATGGGTTAAGGGTTACGGAGAGTGGGCAGTCAAGTGGAGTTGAGGCAGAGATGACAACAACCATGATTAGCTTGAATGGTTGGGCAGGCTCAAGGGACTGAATTGCCTACACTTTCTCCTATCTTACTTTGAGGCAAACAACCTCAGTGAAAAAAAGCCCCTCCTCAATCCCTCCTGCCAATTGCATTAAATCTGTGATTACTGATCTTTCTGCTGAGGAAAATAGGTCCTTCCACTTCACTCAATTTAGGCCTCTCATAATTTTATTTACTTCAATCATCACCACCTTCACAAGGGAAATGTTGGCTCAGCCATCATTACCCACATCTCATCAACATATTAATAGAAAATAAATCTCCCTTTTGTTCCAAATAAAATAACCCGACCCAATCCAGTCTACTCCCATTTCTAAGACTCTCCTTTGCGATAACATTTCTGTAAATCCTCTCTGTTATCTCTCTCATGGAATCACATCCTTCTTCTAATGTGATGACCAGAACTCAATGCAGCATTGCAGACATCACAATTTTTAGCATTATCTCCTTGGTCTTGTATTCTATGCTTTAGCTAATAAGTATAAGTATTCTATACCTTTTTCAACTACCTTAAATCTACGTGTCCTGCAAGGGAGCTGTAGATATGCATTTTAATTTTCCCTAACTTTTTCTCTCCTTAATAACATTGTAGCTTGTGGTGTCTAACATTTGCTTCCAGGTCATTCATCCAACAGTAAAATGAAAGTTATCAATTTAACCCGATCATTTGCAACTGGTGTTTCTCACTGAGCAAAATTTGACTCAGACGCTGAGACTTCATTATTGGCACAAAGACTACTTTTGCTCAAGACTCTTCTGTCATAGAGATGTATAACAGCTTTCGGTCCATGCCGACCAGATATCCTAAATTAATCTAGTTCCATTTGCCACTATTTGTCCCATATCCATCTAAACCCTTCCTATTCATATACCTATGCAGATGCCTTTTAAATGTTGTAATTGTGCCCGTCTCTACCACTTCAACTGGCAGTTTGTTCCTTACATGCAACTCCCTCTGCATGAAAAGGTTGCCCTTTGAGTTCCTTTTAAAGCTTTTCTCTCTCATCTTAAATCTAAATCCTCTAGTTTTCCACTTCCCTACCCTGGGGAAAATACTTTGACTATTCACCCTATCCATGCCCCTCATGATTTTATAAACTTTATGAGGTCACCTGGCAGCATCTAACACTGCAGGGAAAACAGCCCCAGCCTATTCAGCCTCTTCCTATGCTCAAACCCTCCAACCCTGGCAACATGTTTGTAAATCTTTTCTGAACCCTTTCAAGTTTCACAACATCTTTCCTAGAGCAGGGAGACCAGAATTGAAAACTGTATTTCAAAAACAGCACAACAGTAGTGCCCATCTATGAGTGAGGAGGCCCTGGTTCAAGTCCCAAATGCTCCAGAAATTTGCCATGACATGTTGAATAGGTTGATTATAAAAATACTCTATTTTAACAGCACACAGCAAATCGTTCTGTTATTTTTTGAAGCATACATCAAAGCAAAAATGTATTATTCATATAAATTAAAGGCAAATTTAATGTTAGTGACAATATTTTCACTTTTCTCTGAAATAGAGGTTGTACTGACTAGATTCCTCAAATAAAGAGACACCAAACATTCACTAATTCATACTTATGTTATTAATTCAGTCACAAAAATGCATTTTGTTTGCTCTTAGATATTGGCAACACTGCCAAGAAAGTACTTTTTCCTTGTCTAGTTTCTACTGAAAGCATCAAGATTCAACATTGAATTCTGAACTGGAATCATAAGAATACCAGACAAGGCTGGGTGGTAGTTCTCTTATCTAACGGATGTTAATGAACGAGTTGAGTTTTTATAACAATCCAGCAGCTTTAATGGTCATTTTAACTGGTGCTAGCCAACTCTCAAATTATCAGATTTATTGAATTCAATTTTACAACTTGATATGGTGAAGTTTGAGCTCATGACCTCTGGTTTCTTGTTCAGTACCACAACTGCTAAACTCCAGCTACTTTCACAAATGCAACACAGGTCTATAAAGAAATAAAATAACCTTAGAAAATGCTCTTGGAACTTATAATTAACTAAGGACTCATTTAAAGGGAAAAAAATAAAAGCAATTTCTTTGCATTTCAAAATAAGTAATATGACACAGGAGAATTATTCTGGCACAATTACTATTTGAAATTACATTCGGAATAGAAATTCCACAAAAGAACTCCAAATTTTTAGATGGTCTTCAAATAGAGACCACTGAAAAATTCTGAGGACCAAAGAAAGCTATAAGGGAAGATTGGTCAGTCCACAGAATGGGCAAAAGAGTGGCAGATGGAATTTAAAGTTGTTAAATGTGAGCTTGTATGTTTTGGATTTTAAAAATGCACTTATGATGGTAGGAAGTTAGATGATGGAAGTAAAGGGATTTGGGAGTTTGAATTTGCAAGGTTACGCATGGACAATACCAAAGAAACGCTAATAGGATCGTGAATTTTGTGGTGTTTTAAAATTAAAAAAGTCTTGCATTCTTTAAAAATGCCATAATGTCTCAAACCCTTTGACAGTCACTATTAGTTGGAGAAGTAGAAATTTGCATATAAGCTCCATCAAGAATCGATAGGGGGAGATGGTACCATCATAGTTATGTCATTAGATTTATCACCGAGATCCACAGATTAATGCTCTGAGGATATTGGATTGAATCTCATCAGGGTGGATGAGTAAAGAGATTAAAATGTGAAACCTTGTGTTTTGGTTATTTCTGTTTTTTTTATTTTAGAAAGAGACTCAGAGTCTCTATGCAGATTGTACCCAGAGCAAGAAATTGTAACAAAATTTCTTAATCAAGTGTAAAGCTGCAACTGGCTAGAATTTTGGGAAAAATGGAAACTGGGTTTTGCGTTAAATAAGATTTACCAGACTAGTCTGATAGAATGGAACACCAAGTGCAGTAAATTAATATTTTTCACCAAACTTTCCACTTGCTCCAACAGTCAAACCCATAAATAGGTTGGTTTCAAACTAGACAATATATTTTGCAGATTAGAATAGATCTAAAAATTATAGATAGATAGATACTCTGCAGTGTGGAAATTCTAACTTTTCTTGGGAATAAATAGTTTGGTAATAAATGGATTTCACAAATGAGAATCCTATCAAGCACATGACTGGAAATATGCAAAAGGAAGACAGAAAGGGAGAGGGACATGACAGATGTTGAGGTTCGGGATAGATGCTTGATTACTCTAGGTCAAGTCGGCATAAGGAGGAAAGAAGTGTTGAGTATTCTAAAAGACATTAAAGATGGACAGGTCCCAGGTCCAGATGGGATCTATCCCAGGTTACTGAGGGAAGCGAGAGAGGAAATAGCCAGGGCCTTAACAGATATCTTTGCAGCATCCTTGAACACAGGTGAGGTCCCAGAGGACTAGAGAATTGCTAATGTTGTCCCCTTGTTTAAGGAGGGTAGCAGGGATAATCCAGGTAATTATAGACCAGTTACACTGACATCAGTGGTAGGGAAGCTGCTGGAGAAGATCCGACGGGATCGGATCTATTTACGTTTGGAAGAAAATGGGCTTATTAGTGATAGGCAACATGGTTTTGAGCAGGGAAGTCTTTTCAACTTAATAGAATTCTTTGAGGAAGTGACAAAGTTGATTGATGAGGGAAGGTTTGTAGATGTCAGATGCGTGGACATTAGTAAGACGTTTGATAAAGTTCCCCATGGTAGGCTGATAGAGAAAGTGAAGTTGCATAGGGTCCAGGGTGTACTAGCTAGATGTCTAAAGAACTGGCTGGGCAACAGGAGACAGAGTAGTAGTGGAAGGGAGTTTCTCAAAATGAAGAACTGTGACCAGTGGTGTTCCACAGGGATCTATGTTGGCGACACTATTGTTTGTGATATACATAAATGATCAGGAGGAAAGTATAGGTGGTATGATTAGCAAGTTTGCAGATGACACTAAGATTGGTGGAGTAGCAGATAGTGAAGGAGACTGTCAGAGAATGCAACAGAATATAGATAGATTGGACAGTTGGGCAGAGATGTGGCAGATGGCATTCAATCCGAACAAATGTGAGGTGATGCATTTTGGAGGATATAATTCAAGAGCCAACGATATGGTAAATGGAAAAGCCCTGGGGAAAATTAATGAATGCCCTGAAGGTGGCAATGCAGGTCGATAGAGTGGTCAAGAAGGCATACGGCAATCCTTCCTTCATTGAACAGGGTATGAGTACAAGAATTATCAGGTCATGTTACAATTGCATAGGACTCCAGTTAGGCCACATTTGGAATACTGCGTACAGTCCTGGTTGTCACATTACCAAAAGGCTGTGGATGCTTTGGAGAGGGTACAGAAGAGGTTGACTAGGATGTTGCCTAGTATGGAGAGTGCTAGCTATGAAAAGAGGTTAAGTAGATTAGAATTACTTACATTAGAAAGACAGAGGTTGAAGGAGGACCTGATTGATGTCTACAAAATCATGAGGGGTATAGAGAGGGTGGATAGCAAGAAGTTTTTACTCCAGAGTGGGGGACTCAATTACTGAGTTCAAGGTGAGCCGGGAAAAGTTTAAGGGAGATATGCATGGAACATTCTTTATGCAGAAGGTGGTGGGTCCCTGAAACGCCTTGCCAGCTGAGATAGTAGAGGCAGGCACAATAGCATCATTTAAGATGTATCTAGACAGACACATGAATGGGCAGGGAGCAGAGGGATACAGCTCATTAGAAAATAGGTGACAGGTTTAGACAGAAGATCAGGATCAGTGCAGGCTTGGAGGACTGGAGGGCCGAAGGGCCTTTTTCTGTGCTGTAATTTTCTTTGTTCTATAATAAATCTCAAGTTTGCTCAAAGTTTTTTGTCAAATGTGAAATAATGCAGAGTATATAAATCAGCCATTACTGAGCAGATTCAGATCCAAGGGGACAGGTTCCACAAATATGAACGGTTGCCTGCTTTTATCTTCAGCAAAGGTGAAAATTTTGACATCCACATAAAGAAGCAGGCATTCCAATTTTCAGTAATGACATGCTGGATAGCAAAAACAGAATGCTAATTTCCTGTTTAAACTTTAGTTCCAACACCACCTTTGTAAGTATTTTAGTCAAGGTTGTTCAATAGAAGGAACTCCCAGCATTTAAAGAACAGAGAATTGATAAACAGAATGGAGCTTATCAATTTGTCAAAGTTTGTGTTACAAGGAATAGTTTTTTTAATGGAAAGATTGTGATTTTAAAGAAGGCAACTTATTCAAAAGATGTATGTGTAACATTATTAATAATCCTCAACCTCGAATACTAATATAGACAATTCAGCAGCTGGTTAATAGAGCTTTAATGGACTATGATATGAAGCTGTTTTCTGCAAGCAAGGATACTCCCCTGAAGTGTGGGGATCATATTTAAACAAGCTGAAACAAATGCTTATTTGTGCAAGAGACCTGTTTTCATCTACAAAGCAAGACAAAACATTTCTGAACAGAAACAGGAATTGCTGGATAAGCTCAGCAGGGCTGGCAGCATCCTGGAGAGAAATCAGAGTTAATGTTTCGGGTCCAGTGACCCTTCCTCAAAACTCAGTTCTGAGCAAGGGTCACTGGACCTGAAACGTTAACTCTGATTTCTCTCCACAGATGCTGCCAGACGTGTTGAGCATTTCCAGCAATTTCTGTGTTTTTTAATAAGAATACGATCACAACTGGTGAGGCATCAAGAAGTCTATCCTTTATCGTAAAATTACCCTTGCCCTCGGCAACAGTGGCATGGTCCAAAATTAGTAGAGGATTTTATGTGATGCTGACTCAAGAATTGAAAGTACAGCTGTGCAAAAATGATGAAATAAAATCAAAAATTGCCTATACAGGTGCATGTATAATAAATTAAAGTCTGTATTACTATTAATTTGCTTGTCACAGGATGTAGTCATTGCTGGCTATGCCAACATTTATTGCCTTGTCTAAATTCTCTCGTCAATCATTTTACAAAATAATAACATACAAATGGAAGGAAAAAAAAATCCCAAATGCAGTTTCCATCTTTCATAAACTGATTCAGTAGCAGAAGTATTTCATTAAGTGTCAACTGTGGGTCACTTGGAAGCACTCTCATTTCTGAGTCAGATAGTTGTGGTTCAAATCCTACTCCAAAGTATCAAGTAAAATATCAGAGTAAATGTTGCATTTCAGCGAAAAGAGGTAGCATCATTTCAAGACTGAATAGTGGAGTTCTTCCAATGTCCCAGACAATATTTAAAGCACCTATAAAAGATTATTTGATGATTATCATTTTTTTGTGCATTATCATGCACAAATTGAATTTGCATTTCCCACATTGCAATGGTCACTTATTTCAAAATTTAAGAAAGCAATAACCGACATTTATGCAGTGTCTTTGCTGTATTTAAATGTCCCAAAGTGCATCACAGGAGCATTATCAAACAAAATTTGGCATCAAGCTATGAATAATGTTAGAACAGATAACTAAAAGCTTGCTCAAAGGTGTAGATTTCAAGGAATGCCCCAGAGGGAAGGTAGGTAAGTGTTCAAGGAGGAAATTGCAGAGTTTGGGGCCAAGGCTGCTTAAATGACTGTCAGTAATGGTGGAGTGATTAAAAAAAGAAATGCACTTGAGGTCAGAATTGAAAGCGCACACATATCTCAAAGGGTTTGTGGAGCTGGAGATGGTGACAGAGATAAAAAGGGGGGCAAAACAATGAAGGGATTTAAAAACAGGCTGAGAACAAAATTAAGACCTTCCTGGATCAGAAGAATCAGTGAACATGGGAGTGATGGTTAAAATAGACTTGGGAGAAGTTCAGAAATGGGCAGCAGAGTTTTCCATGAGCTCGGGTTTAAAAGTGATAGAAGACACTTTGGTATGTCTGACATCTTCCTTATCTCAGTTCTTCTTTCTTTCTGTTTACAATCAAGGTGCTCAGAAGTGCATGTTAATGTTGTTAAAGAGAAGGCAGAGTAATGGACACACACAAGCTCATTCCCATGCCATTGCCTTCAGTGAAGAAAGGCACAATGCTGAAGTCCATTATTGAGGAAGAAATAGCAGGACAATTAGAAATGCTTAATGCAATTAAACATAGTATTCATGGTTTTTGTGGCAGAAAAATCACATTTGCAAATTGTTCCACTTCTTTGAGGATATAACAAGCAGAGCTGATAAAGGGATCAACTTGATGCTAATATACAATTGATAAACTCAGCTCCAGATCTCATTACAACCTTGGTCCAAATACAGACAAAACAGGTGAGATCAGAGTGACTGTCCTTAACACAAAGGCTGCATTTGGTCAAGTGTGCCATCGAGGAGCTCTAGTACAACTGGAGTCAATGTGAATCAGGGGGAAATCTCTCCTCTGGTTGAAGTCATACCTGGCACAAAAGGAAGATCATTGGGGTTGTTGGAGGAATATCATCTCAGCTTCAAGACATCTCTGCAGGAATTTCTCAATCATCTTCAGCTGCTTCATCAATAACCTTCCCTCTGTCATAACGTCAGGAGCAGAGATGTTTGCCAACAACTGCTCAATAATCAGCATCATTTGTTACTGTTACTTACTCATATGCAGCAAGACCTCAACAATATACAGGCTTAGGCTAACAAGTAGACACATTGTTGTGGTTCTGTTCGCCGAGCTGGAAATTTGTGTTGCAGATGTTTCGTCCGGTCTAGGGGACATCCTCAGTGCTTGGGAGCCTCCTGTGAAGTGCTTCTGTGATGTTTCCTCCGGCATTTATAGTGATTTGTACCTGCCGCTTCCGGTTGTCAGTTCCAGCTGTCCGCTGCAGTAGCCGGTATATTGGGTCCAGGTCGATGTGCTTATTGATTGAATCTGTGGATGAGTGCCATGCCTCTAGGAATTCCCTGGCTGTTCTCTGTTTGGCTTGTCCTATAATAGTAGTGTTGTCCCAGTCGAACTCATGTTGCTTGTCATCTGAGTGTGTGGCTACTAAGGATAGCTGGTCATGTCGTTTCGTGGCTAGTTGGTGTTCATGGTTGCGGACCGTTAGCTGTCATCCTGTTTGTCCTATGTAGTGTTTTGTGCAGTCCTTGCATGGGATTTTGTACACTACATTGGTTTTGCTCATGCTGGGTATCGGGTCCTTCGTCCTGGTGAATTGTCTGAGAGTGGCTGTTGGTTTGTGTGCTCTCATGAGTCCTAGTGGTCGCAGTAGTCTGGCTGTCAGTTCAGAAATGTTTTTGATGTATGGTAGTGTGGCTAGTCCTTTGGGTTGTGGCAAGTCCTCATTCCGTTGTCTTTCCCTTAGGCATCTGTTGATGAAATTGCGGGGGTATCCGTTTTAGGCGAATACATTGTACTCTTCATCCTTTTTTTGCAGTTCTGGTGTACTGCAGTGTGTTGTGGCCCTTTTAAACAGTGTCTTGATGCAACTTCTTGTGTGTGTTGGGGTGGTTGCTTTCATAGTTCAGGACTTGGTTTGTGTGTGTGGCTTTCCTGTATACCTTTGTGGTGAATTATCCGTTCGGTGTTCTCTGTACCATCACGTCTAGGAATGGAAGTTGCTTATCCTTTTCTTCCTCTCTAGTGAATCGGATTCCTGTGAGTGTGGCGTTGATGATCCGGTGTGTGTTCTCTATTTCTGTGTTTTTAATGATTACAAAGGTGTCATTTACATACCTGACCCAGAGTTTGGGTTGAATTTGCAGTAAGACTGTTTGTTATAACCTTTACATTACCACTTCTGCTAGGAGTCCAGAGATGGGTAAGCCCATGGGTGTGCCGTTGATTTGTTCATATATTTGGTTGTTGAATGTGAAGTGTGTTGTGAGGCACAGGTCCAGTAGTTTGAGTATGCAGTCTTTGTTGATAGGTTCCCCGTCTTGTTGTCTGTTCTGTATGTCCAGCAGGTTGGCTATTATTTCTCTGGCTAGGGTTTTGTCGATAGAGGTGAACAGTGCCGTTACATCGAATGAGACCGTAGTTTCTTCCTTGTCTATGTGTATATTTCTGATGATGTCCAAGAATTCCTGTGTTGACTGTAGAGTGTCTGGATCCGCTGATCAGGTGTTTCAGTTTCTGCTGTAGTTCTTTAGCCAGTTTGTGTGATGGTGTCCCTGGTAGTGATACTATGGGTCTGAGTGGGATGTTTGGTTGGGCACTTTAGGTAGTCCATAGAATCTGGGGGTGTTGTTGCTTTCAGGTTTCATTCTCTGTAGGTCAGACCTGGTTATCTGTCCGTTTTTTTGTAGGTTCCTCAGTGTGTTGTTTATCGTTTATCCTATTGGTGAGCTGTGGGATGGGGTCAAACTCCCTCTTTTGGTAGGTGTTGGTATCTGCAAGTAGTTGTTGTGCTTTTTGGATGTACTCTGCTAGGACTCATAACAGCACACAAACCAACAGCCACTCTCAGACAACTACTCACCAGGACGAAGGACCCGATACCCAGCATGAGCAAAACCAATGTGGTGTACAAAATCCCATGCAAGGACTGCACAAAACACTACATAGGACAAACAAGACGACAGCTAACGGTCTGCATCCATGAACACCAACTAGCCACGAAACGACATGACCAGCTATCCTTAGTAGCCACACACTCAGATGACAAGCAACATGAGTTCGACTGGGACAACACTATTATTATAGGATAAGCCAAACAGAGAACAGCCAGGGAATTCCTAGAGGCATGGCACTCATCCACAGATTCAATTAATAAGCACATCGACCTGGACCCAATATATCGGCTACTGCAGCGGACAGCTGGAACTGACAACCGAAAGCGGCAGATACAAATCACTATAAATGCTGGAGGAAACATCACAGAAACGCTTCACAGGAGGCTCCCAAGCACTGAGAATGTCACCTAGACAGGGGACGAAACGTCTGCAACACAAATTCCCAGCTCGGCGAACAGAACCACAACAACGAGCACCTGAGCTACAAATCTTCTCCCAAACTTTGAAGTCGACACATTTTCTCCACACAAGCCAAGCAATGACCATTTCCAATAAGAGAAAATCTGCCTATTGCCCTTGACCTTCAATGACATCACTGTGACTGAATACCCCTCAATCAACATCCGGAGTGCTACTACAGACCAGAGACTGAACTAGTTACAAAAGTACTGTGGCTACAAAAGTAAATCAAAAGCTAGGAATTTTGCAGTGAGGAACTTACCTCCTGACTCCCCAAAGCTTATCCAGCATCTATAAGGTATAGAGGAGAAGTGTGATGGAACACTTCCCACTTGCCCAGGTGATTACAGACCGAACAACACTCAAGAAGCTTGACACCGTTCAGGACAAAGCAGCCCATTTGATTAACACCACATTCAAACATTCAAACTCTCCACCAGTGAAGGTCAGTTGTATCAGTGAATATTATCTCCTGAGAAAGCACCTTCCAAGCCCATGATCACTTCCATCTAGAAGCATCAGGACAATAGATTCATGGGAACATCAACCCCTGCAAGATCCCCTCCAAAACAGTCATGACCTAGATTTGGAAATTTCCTGCTGTTCCTTCAGTGTCAGTGGGTCAAAATCCCAGAACGGCATTGTGGGTGTACCTACACCAAATAGACTGCAGTGGTTCAAGACAATTCTCCACCACTTTCTCAAGTGCATCTGGGGATGGGTAATAAATACTGGCCTAACCGTTGATGCCCATTTCTCAAGAGTGAAATAAAAAAGGTCACATACAGGTCCAGTTTTTTGCATTTTTCTTGAATTTTCTTAGCAGTAAAGTTCTTGTGTATGATTTTAATTTGATTTGATTTATTACTGTCACATGTACCTAGGTACAGTTAAAAGTTCTGTTTTGCATGCAGTACAGGCAGATCATACCATACAAAGTGCATAAGAGTAACAGAACAGTGAGGAATAGAACACTATGGCTGCAGAGAAGGTACACAAAGAGCAAGATTTACATTAAATTTAATGCCGCTTGACAGGTGAAAGCTATACTATGACTTTAGGAGCAGCTCTAGATGTTGAAGATAGTTTAGGATCTTTACAATTACTTTCGCAGACAGCAGGGAGATTCCTCCAAAGTTACTGCAATTAGACTAGATTCATCTCTTGACTATAAATTACAATCACAGGATTCCTAATCGAGAGACAATAGGTTGTGTTGCTGTACTTGGAGTGCATCTCCACCTTCTATCAGAATTTTGGTAAAGGTTCCAACTGTTACAGAGGCTTTGTTGATTCTCAGCAGTTGAACAGTTTTGTCAACTTCAATCTGTACAGCCCTAAGTACTTCAAAGCTATCCCTACAATGATCATGAATTCCTCACGAAGAGGTATTCATATGATTAATTTGCCTGGTACAGTTCTATCACTGAAAATAATCCTCCATAATGACATGCTCATAAGATCTACTGCTCACCTTCCACCTGTGTCCCATATACATCTATCAGCAGATATCCTGGGATTGAGGAATGCAAAACATGGGAAATCACCAGAGTTCTTGGTGAAAAAGCCAGTATGTCAAATGGCCAGCTTTGGATTCTCATGGTAAGAGTGGTCCTGATTAAACAAGTCTGAATGCCTGAGCAGCCAACCTTCAATGCTGCAGCTCAGACCAAAAGCTTTATGCACTTGTGGGGAGACACGAGCAACACTGCACGTTACCAAGGAGTGTTCCTGTTACAGACTAAGTGGCAGCCTAATCACCTTCAACTCAGCAAATGAGGTCACAAAAATGTATAAGCTAATCATAGACATTACAAGCTAATGAATAAATTGCTACAAATGTTCAAAACCTAAAATATACAATGGAGCAAACAATTTTCTGATCGATGGCAACATAATAAATAATAAAGCAGATATAACAACAGTTTTAGCTCAAACTAAAAGCTAATCTAATTTCAGAAAGTAGTTGAGTGCTTGATCAAAAATAATATGGCAGAAGTTAAGCAGAGAAATAAGACACACCCTAAGAAAATAGTATTTTCAACATACGAGTAAAACCAATTGCTGAAGGAGGGAATTAATTAATTTTGTCACAACGCTTCAACCCTTGCCAACTTCATGGCAAAATACATGATAGCCAATTCAAAGAAAGGTATGACCACACTGTGTTTGTTCAAGAGAAATCTGTAAAACTATATGCTTTCTTAAAGATGTGGAGATGCCAGTGTTGGACTCGGATGGACAAGATCAGAAGTCACACAACACCAGGTTTCACCTGACGTTTCACCTCAGAAAGGAGCAGCTTCTGATTTCAAATAAACCTGTTGGACTATAATCTGGTGTCGTGTGACTTCTGACCTTGCATATATTAAAGACGAAAAAGCAATTCAAGGAGACAAGTAGAATCATGCTGTGTTTGTCCAAAAGACATCTCAACAAATATATGAACAATTCTTAAAAGATAGTTTTTACTCTTTGACATATATAAATTGTTTTATCATCTTAGCGAGTTTTGAGAAGATTTGTAGCTCAGATTGATGTTTTGAATGTAGGTTTACTCACTGAACTGAAAGGTTCATTTCCAGATGTTTCGTTACCTTACTAGGTAAATCTTCAGTGGACCTCAGGCGAAGCAATGCTGAAAATTCCTGCTTTCTATTTGTGTTTGGATTTCTTTGAGTTGGTGATGTCATTTCCTGTGAAGTCACTTCCTGTTCCTTTTCTCAGGGGGTGATAGATGGGGTCTAACTTGGTGTGTTTGTTGATAGAGTTCCGGTTGGAATGCCACGCTTCTAGGAATTCTCGTGCATGTCTTTGTTTGGCTTGTCCTAGGATGGATGTATTGTCCCAGTCGAAGTGGTGTCCTTCCTCATCCATATGTGAGGATACTACTGAGAGAGGGTCATGACTTTTTGTGGCTAGTTGGTGTTCATGTATCCCGGTGGCTAGTTTTCTGCCTGTTTGTCCAATGTAGTGTTTGTTACAGTCCTTGCACGGTATTTTGTAAATGACGTTACTTTTGCTCATTGCATGTATAGGGTCTTTCAAGTTCATTAGCTGCTGTTTTAGTGTGTTGGTGGGTTTGTGGGGTACCATAATGCCAAAAGGTCTGAGTAGTCTGGCAGTCATTTCCGAGATGTCTTTGATGTAGAGGTGAGTGGCTAGGATTTCTGGATGTGTTTTGTCTGCTTCTTTGGGTCTGTTGCTGAGAAATCGGCAGACTGTGTTCATCGGATACCCATTCTTTTTGAATACACGGTATAGGTGATTTTCCTCTGTTCTGCGTAGTTTCTCTGTGCTGCACTGTGTTGGTTCGTTGAAATAATGTTCTAATGCAGCTTCGTTTGTGGGTGTTGGGATGATTGCTTCTGTAGTTCAATATTTGGTCTGTATGTGTTGTTTTTCTGTAGACGCTGGTTTGAAGTTCTCCATTGGCTGTTCGCTCTGCTGTGACATCTAGGAATGGCAGTTTGTTGTTATTTTCCTCCTCTTTAGTGAACTTTATGCCAGTAAGGGTATTACTGATGGTCTTGAAGGTTTCCTCTAACTTGTTTCGTTTAGTGATGACAAAGGAGTCATCCACGTAGCGGACCCAGAGTTTGGGTTGGATGATTGGCAGAGCTGTTTGCTCAAGTCTCTGCATTACTGCCTCTGCTAAGAACCCTGATATTGGAGATCCCATGGGTGTTCCATTGGTTTGTCTGTAAGTTTTGTTGTTGAAGGTGAAGTGGGTGGTAAGGCATAGGTCCACTAGCTTGATGTTTATCATCTCTTGCAGGATCCTCTGTTTTTATTAATCCTTTCTAAGTACAATATTCATGATGCATTTTCAATTGTATGACGGAAAACCAGTTGAATTTTTACACGTTCACATTTCAAAAATTAAATACCATACTCATTAATCATTTCAAATCTCTGAAACCTGCTGACACATGTCTTTACATTTTTACCACTGAAATTGTTCAGCTTTACAGGCAAAATTTAACTCAAAAGACTTGTAATGCTAAATTTATGAAAATAGCTATTTAACTGAGCAAAACAAATAATGGAGACATTGATCTTAATTAGGAGCTTTATTCTGTAACCCAATGAAGAGATATTTGATGAATGGCAGGTGCTGATTTAAGTTGTTTTAAAATATATCCCAAAAGTAACTATTCCAAGAAATCTTTGTAGGTGGCCAAGTGGAGAAGCATACTTACCTTTCAGTAATTGTATATTTTTTATATATCAAATATGCCATTAAAAATCCCTTGGGTCACCTTCTGTTTCACGCTGAATTTTGTTACTTCACAATATACTCTGATTAGTGTACAGGATATTCTTGATTTCTCTTGATTTAAAACATGCTTCCTGTGCCGCAGTGGTTTTAAGAAGTTTAGAACAAACAAAATTGTGGGTTGGGAACTCTTCCACGTTACGAATATTCTGAAATATTTTTATTTATAACCTTGAAATATGTGTCTATCTTCACAGTGTTAAAAATCACACAACACCAGGTTATAGTCCAACAGGTTTAATTGGAAGCACACTAGCTTTCGGAGCGTCGCTCCTTTATCAGGTGGTAGTGGAGGGCTCAATCCTAACACACAGAATTTATAGCAAAAATTTACAGTGTGATGTAACTGAAATTATACATTGAAAAATCCAATCTTCACAGCAGTAGACAAATTACTGATCTACAAATCCAGACCAAATATAATTAAAATATATCCTCATTTAGAAAATCTAACTAAGCACTTGGAACAGGAGGAGGTTTTTCAGCCCCAATGCCTGTTCCATTATTCAATTAGGTTGTGTTTTAAACAAGCATCAATAAGACAGCATTGAAATTATCTTAAAGAATTTAGACCAAATTCCATTTCTTTTTGCAATACACTATAAGTATAATTTATCAAAATGAAGATAAAAGTAATTGTAATCATTCCTTTGTATTTTCCAAATACTGAATAAATGCACTGGGAGATAGATATACATAAAATGGTCTTTTATCAAAGTGTTTTATCAAATGTAAAGCTAATCTAGAGGAAAACTACATCCAAATTGTTCCTAAAAATAACAGAAATACACATCACATCTTTTAACATATAAGCTAATGGTAAAAGCTTCTATAGATATGTGACAAGAAAAAGATTACGTCCACTAGTCAGGAGAATTTATAATGGGGAACAAAGAGATGGCAGACCAATGAAGTTCTCACTTTAGTTCTGACTTCACAAATTGGACACAAGTAGCATCCCAAAAATATGGGATAATGCAGGGTCTAAAGGAAAGGTGGAATTTAAAGAAATTAGCATTAGTGGGAAAATAATGTTGAGAAAACTAACGGGATTAAAAACAAATAAATACACAGGAGCTGATAAGGTTTATCTCAGAGTATGGTGGCACAGTGGCTCAGTGGTTAGCAATGCTGCCTCACAGCACCAGGAACCTGGCTCGATTCCATTCTCAGGAGATTGTGTGATTGAAGTTAGCACATTCTCACAGTGTCTGCATGGGTTTCCTCCAGGTGCTCTGCTTTCCTCCCACAATCCAAAGACTTGCAGGTTAGGTTGATTGACCATGCTAAAGTGCCCATAGTGTCCAGGGGTATGCAGGGATCAGCCATGGCAAATGTTGGACTTTGGGATAGGGTAGGGGGGTGAGTCTGTGTGTGATGCTCTTCAGAGGGGTGGTGTGGACTTGATGGGCCAAA
Organism: Chiloscyllium plagiosum; assembly: GCF_037043375.1. Taxonomy (NCBI): domain Eukaryota; kingdom Metazoa; phylum Chordata; class Chondrichthyes; order Orectolobiformes; family Hemiscylliidae; genus Chiloscyllium; species Chiloscyllium plagiosum. The sequence continues at coordinate 139,327,134 of NW_028270142.1, forward strand.
TGGCCTGGTACCATACTGCACGGATTCTATGATTTAAATGAGTAAGAAAGAAGGTGGTCCTCAAATTAGCAAATTGTGTTAGTTGTCATCTTCCAAAATGCTGTAGACTCTGGAATATTTCCGATGGAACCTCATTATAAATAACTTTCCCAATAGCCAGAAGTAAAGAGTGAGGGGATTTTCACTATTGATGTGCTTTCTTTGTGTTCAAGGCGCATTAACTCCTCCAGAGAAATAGTGGAGGGTAACAACGAAAAGAGAGAAAGATTAATTCTATTGCAGCAAAAGTTTACATTATATTCAGTGTTTCATAATGCTGCTAGAGCATGGTGATACTTTGAGTTTTAACATGTGAGAAAGAATGTTTCACTGTATTTTTACATGCATGGGGCAATAAGCCGAAATCTAACTGCATTTGTGTAACTACCACACCACCCGGGGTTCTCAGGAACTTATTTTCTCCCCAATAATCCATTGCAACCTGAGACAATTAGAGTGTGAAATATGGAAGGGCCATGTAAGTCTATGTCAGGATCTCTCGGAGCTCCTGCAATGCCTTCATTAGATGACAAATCCATTGCCACATTTTTACACCCATCCAAGAAGTTCAGAAGAAATCTGAAGGATACAGTCTACTGAAGGACCTTGCTCCATCAAAACAGTAACATTTGGTACAATGCAGTGTTCAAGAACGCAGCTCACCACCAACTTCTCAAGAGCAGTTAAGGATGGGCAGTAAATGCTGACTTGCCTGAAAAGCCCACATTGTCTGAGGAAGTGAAAGAAAAATCAAAGCCACGGAATAACCATAAGTTTATCCACAGCAACTGACTTTTCCAATCAAAAAAGTTACCATCATAAGAAAGATTTTTTTCTAATCCAGACATTTCACGATTAATTCAATTTCTTTGCATGTGCTCATCTTTTCTAGCAGCTTGTCTATGTCCTTTAAAAGGCTACTTCTACCTTTCTCTGAGGTTAGACACTTAAAAATGTTGTCCCTTGCAAATTTCAGAACTGTTTCTTGAATTTCTAGCTTAAACTCATTCTTATACATTATCAACAACTGTGGTCCTCATACTGAGCTTTGGAGAACACCACTTGCGACTATTAAAGTCTACGGGGCGAGTGCTGGTAAATGGGATTACAACAGCTGGTTTCTTGTTTTTTGATCAGTACAAATTGATGGCCTGAAAGGCCTTTTTTTAAAATTGTGTTGTAGATCTCCATGGCTCTATATTCTATGACTACTATATACCTTCTGACAGTCAATAGAATAAATTATTCACCACAACTCCACTTTCTATCTCCTGAATAACCATTCTGTTGCTGCTCCCACGAGCTTCAATTTTGTTAACAAGCCAGTTATGTGTAATGTTTAAACCTCTTCAAAGTGCATATGCACAACATCAACCTCATTGCCCTCAGCCATCCTCTATGCTCACACATCAAAAAAATCCAATTAAAACAGTCTCCTTTTAAAAACTGGTATCCTTTGGGGCATCACCCAAAGTGCAATCGGGAGTGACTGAGTGTAAAACGAGCAATGCGATTAGAATAGAATAGTAATTTATTGTCACATGTATTCTTTTACAAAAAAAACAGTGAAAGGGGTTTAAGTCAACATACCACTGCACCTATATCAATTATAGAAGACATAGGTAAGAAAACAAAATGAAGACAAAGTCCATCTTAGTTCAATTCACAGCTTCTGGACTCGAGGAAACACAGTATCGCCGCAAAAAGACTATGTGTAACACAAGAAATTTAGTTACACTATTTAAGCCAAAGGTAGACAAAGTCCCATCGTCTGGAAGGTCCTTGGAACTTGAGGAAAATGAGCAAAACAAAAACTGAATAGACCCTGGGAAATTATATTCCAGGGTGGCACTCAGTGTGGGTCAGGTCTAAAGAGCTGAACAGTGTCAAAGCTAGTACATAGGTTTAAAAAGGGAGACAGAGCTAATCTGGGTAATTACATGCTTGTTTGTTTAACAACTGTGGTATGAAAAATTGTATAGTCTGTAATTAAGGATCATATTTAAATAAATAGAAAATAGTTAAAAATAACAGGGACAAACTTGAAAAGGGAAGATTATGCTCAACAAACCTCATACAATTCTTTGAGGATGCAACATATATGGTGCATGGGAAAAATATACAGTACATGAGCTGGAGGAAAGCCTCTGAGAAGGTACCACATGGAAGAGTATCAGAGAAAATGAATGGATGTGGATTTGGGTCAGATTGCAAGCTTGAGAAAAACAATTAGTTATAAAACAGAAAATGGCAATGTTCTTTTTAAAAAAAGAGAAATTAGAAGTATGCAAAATAGATTTCTGGGGCCATTTCTTTTCATTGCGGACACAAACACTGTGGGAACAGACTTAGAAAAAATGATGGCAGAAGTAAATAATACTTCGGTTAGAAGATATAAAGGAACTGTTTTTGCTTATTTTTGAAACCAAGTACAAGGTGTTGCATTTCAATAAATTTTAAAATTATATTAAATGTGAAAGACGGTAAATTTCAAGTTGTAGGACCTGGAGTTGTAGGCTCACACATGCAGGTCCTCAGGTTGATAAAGCAGGGACTTACTTTGACATCTTATTCAAAAGACAACACCTCTAATAGTGTAGCAGTCCTCAGTGCCTCATTACAGTGTCGTAGATTTTGGGCTGATGACTTTGAAGTTAAATTTGAACCCACAAACAACTGCTTTGGATGTGAAAGTAAGACCAACTGAACCTAAGCTGCAAAAAAAAAGGCTATAAATCGATTTGCAATTGCGTATTGTCAAGCCAAAGAAACTATTGTACTTAATATACAACCACACTTACGGGTTCATCATATACTGTGTTCACAAATGGGTTTTCCAAAGATCACAATTTTCTTTGTGCAATCACTAAAGGCACAGAATGATGGTAAAATGGTTTAAAGGCATTAAATTGACATAAAGCTAGCATTCAGGTCAAAGAAAATTGGGCTTCAAAATAAAGTAGTGCTTTTCTAAAATGTTACTATTTTGGAGAGTGTTCATGTCACTTTCTGCCATTTTCTGCAAGACTGAGTTACACGTTGCAGTTACAGTTGCTGTGAGCCAAGTGCAGTTTGAAATTGACACACAGACACACACACACACACAGACACACACACACACACACAGACACACACACACACACACACACACACACCCTTTTGGAGTAAACCAGTAGTACAGAAAAAATAAAATTAAAGCTTGCATTTATAAAAGAGATTTTATGACCACCAAATGTCTGAAGTGCTTTAGAGGCAATGAAATACTTCTTGGAAGTGTGGTCACTGCTAAAATGTAGGAAAGGTGGTAGGTGAATAATAAGCAGCAAACTCCTACCAAACATGTTGTGACAAAGAACAGATAATCTGGTGTTCTTTAAAACAGCTGACAGATAAATACGAATAATTTCCCTATTCTTCTCCAAAAAACAGAAAGTGCCAGTGGATGTTTTGCACCCTCCAACAGAGAAGGTGGGCTCTGGGTTGATCCTTCCACATCCAACAGAAATTTACTTGTACATCCAACAACGTCATCTACTGTATCTTTTGCACCCGACATGGTCTCCTCTACAGCGGGGAGACAGGACGCCTATTTGCGAATCGGTTTAGAGAACATCTCTGAGACACCTGCACCAACCAATTTTACGGCCCCATGGCTGAACACTTCAGCTCCCCCTTGCATTCTGCCAAGGACATGCAGGTCCTGGGCCTCATTTATCACCAAACCCTTACCACCCGACGATTGGAAGAAGAACACCTCATATCCCACCTTGGGACCCTGCAAACACACAGCATCTATGTGGATTTCACCAGTTCCTAATTTCCCCTCCTCCCACATTGTCCCAGTCCCAAACTTCCAACTCAGCACTGCTCTCATGACCTGTCAATCACCTTTCCCATCTATCCGTTCTACCCTGCTCTCCAGCCTATCATCTTCTCCCTCACCTTCATCTATTTATGGCATTCTCAGCTACCTTCCCCCCCCCTAACTCCAAGTCACCCCACTCCCAAGAAGCCTCATTCCCAAGGAAGGGCTCTAGCCCGAAACATCGATTCCCCTGCTCCTCAGATGCTGCCTGACCTGCTTGCTTTTCCAGCACCACACTAATCTTGACTCTGGGTTTATGTCTCAGCCAAAAGGCAGCACATCCTCTTATAGACTAAGGTCCTACTTCGGAATGTCAAACTTGATTGTTGTTCGCAAATCCTGGAATGTGACTTGAACCCAGAACCTCGTTACTCAGAGTTGAACTTGTTACCAATAGAGCCGTCAGCAAATTGTAACAATTTCACAATTTGTTTTGCACCCTTTCATCTGTTACAAGTCAGACTAGATTCTCCATTTCACTTGAGCACCATTCGCAATTCGCAGTATGTGGGGCTGATATGCAGAACAATTGTAAGAAATTGCTGGCTAGAATTACCAAAGGACATCTGTGCAAGAGTTAAAAGCAGTCAATCATATGCTTGCAACCTGCAGAAGTGGCAAAAATGTTTGAAGTGATACCTAATGCAAGAATCAGGATCAGCTATTGGCATAAACTGCCTCTACTTTCTTCTACTTTGGAACTTAATCTCACCTAAGGTAATAAAAATACTGTGTGCCAGAATTCTGCAATGTTATGGAAATAGTCTTTCAACATTCAAAGATTATGCCACCATGTCCCAAATTACTTGGTAGAAAACAGGCCACCAAAATTCCACTGGTTTCCTGTTTCCCACACAGATGAAAATATGCTTCGAACATGGTCCCAGAAGCCTGTACAGCAGACCCAAGCAGGATCATTTACTACTAAGAATATATTTTCCCTTCTCCTACCCTTCAAAGATTTTCTCTGATATGGTTTTCTCCTGTTTTCAATTAAACTGTGTATCTCAATAACTTATACCACAGTACAGATTTTGTAGAATTGCTGTTAGGGAAAGCACTGCTAATCGTAGAAATAAATAAAAGTTATGTCTCTTTTGTAATGTCAGCAGGATGTTCTGCACCTGCACAATGCTACTTGAATGCAACAGCTGGCATTTGAAACTTACACATATGGATTTCAAAAGAAACTTCCTTATTTGTCACTTAGCTGGGGTCATTTCATACACTCTGCATACAGCAGTTACTGGTCAGGCATTGCAGGTGCATATTGCAGGGAAGGAGTCAGCAGCTGGAGCTTTGCTGTCCAAAATTTCCATCCAACACCCAAGAGTACTTCCACAGCTGGAGTAACCATTCATGTTCAGGTCCAGGAAGAACAATACAAGTTATTAAAGAACATACATAAAGCAAACTTGTGGATAACACCAGCTGGCCAAATCAACGATGAGAGTTCTAATTTGCTTGCAGTCTCCTTTTTTTTTTAAGAACTGATTTCGAAAACCTAAAGGCATTTTGGCACCATTTGAATGCAGATTATGCAGCTCACATGAAATGGGCTTTCCAACTGGGTCAGATAGCTGACCACCCATCATTTCGTTTTGTGAATTTATTTGAAGTCATTTGTGTCTAAGCACATCATATTTGCGCTACATAATGCATCATTTCAGTAAAAATACTATTTTGCATCGAGCAGCTGGCACCTTTTCAAATAAAGAAGAGGCAAAACATTAGGCAGAATTTTCTGAGTCCTTGAAGAGAATGGGTAATTGGTGAGAAATGTGTGAAAATATGGTAAAAATTAAAAATTCAATTTGTGATGTAAAGAAAAAAAGTCTGATTTTCCCCGTAACATTTGAACATTGAGGTCAGAATCTCTATAATAAGTGACGACTACCTTATTTAAATGAATTTATAAGCATTTTGTGATTCTCTCGTATTAAGGTAAAGTTGCCATATTCCTACTAGACTATAGAGCTCACTCTCATTAGAGAGAGACAACTGGTAGCGAGTTCAACCCGAGAGGCACCAAGCCTCAGGCCAGGGGAAAGGTTGAGGAGGAGGGTCATGGTAAGTAGTGTGGAAACTAGACAGCTTTGATTCCTTGCATTAAAGGTGGAGCAGTTAGCTGATGGATGCACTTGGTGGCTTAGTTCTTCAGGTCTCCATCTTAAGATCATTCACAAACATCTCACTGCATGCTCCATAAGAACAATCACCTCCAACCTTTGGCCAAAGTAGACATACAAAGAAAACTAAAATACACCAAATGCTGTAAATCAGAAGTAAAAACAGAAACCAAGACACAAAGCATTCTGCTTTTTCCACAACTGCTTTTTAGAGTATGGATACATGTTGTACACCATATTAAGTGTGATGGCAAGTGTGCAAATTATATATAAATATAATTTCATTTATTTTACAAGTTCAGAATTTGAACCAGGCCAGGCGGCTTTGGTCTGTGTATATGAAGGAGTTTAACAATTAACTTTCTGGTCTTTCTGGAACCATGATTTTAAAGCCAGAGTGTGTCAGACAGCAGCTGACTGGAGGCTCTCCTACAGTAGTAGCATAGATTTGTTAATATTGTGGGACTTTTACAATGAGAGAGTAAACATTGAAAAGCATGGAATAGCTGACTTTGGTTTAAGAGAATCAAGAAGTGATTTCTGTTTCAGGAAAAACCACAGATTGGAACACTTTTGTTTGCATTTGAAGACGACCTTGGTCAGGTCAGTTCTAAGAATGGTTTCTCCTGGAGAAGGGAATTAGTTTAGACTTCAGAAAGAAGTTACATCAGTGTAGTGATTTTAATTTGTAAATTCCAGTGTAAAACTGTTCAATTAGAAAGCTGAAGGAGTTATTTGAAGCTAAAAAAGTTTAAGCTCGATTGTGTGAACTATCAAGGGAGAGGCCATCAAATTCTCAAGGCCAAGAATTGGAAGGGACAGGTAAATTACAAATTTAGCTGTAGATGTGACAGAAAATGTAATTCTCTCTCTCTCTCTGGTATTTGAGTACTGTAAAGCGATGGTGTGAGGAAAGATAAGGTTTTGTTTAGCCTTGATTTAAAATCTTTCAATGAGTGTTTGCTATAAACAGCTTGATTTCTTCTTTATTTTAATTTATTTTGTGTAATAAAATGTCTTTTAAGTCTGTTAAATAAAAGGGATTAGACCTTAGTAAAGTAAAACGGGACTATGGTCAATCAAGGAGTTCTGCAATGCTTAGTTAAGGTCATCATCCAATCTCATTATAGGGATTTGCCCATGATCAGACAGACATTTGGTGTGTCAAAGGTCCAGGGATCCACAACCTACAAGTCAATTCCAATCAGTCCAGGGATCACAGATAAGTCAGTCAGCGAGTAGTAGAAACATCTGTCTGTGAGTTGGGCCACAATTCATTGGGATGTCCTCACATGTCAGGGGGTGGGTCAGAAATTCATCATCATGCTCCACCTGCTTCACAATGTCATGCAATGCATGAGCATTGCCAAACTAGTAAATTCTAAACTGAAGTAATTAATTAATATTTGTTATTTGCTGCCATCACTTGCGCATTTATTATGCGTATTCATCAGAGACTCTACTTGTCCTAATTTTTAAAGTGTTTTTATTTTTCTTAAAGCACTTAAATTATTTAGCTCTGTTGTTCTAACTATATTTGCTCTCACTTTTCTGCAATATTTCGATATCTCTTTCGGCATCCTCGTGTTTCCTATGTTACAATATTGACTACAATTCAAAAAAGTGCATTGACTCTGAAATATTTTGGAACATACTGTGGGTCGTGAACGACACCATACAAATGCAACAGTTTCTCTGCTTTCATGTCTTCTCCAATGTAAGCTACATAGTATCTTAGCAAAATGTTTATAAAGTTTTCAACACAAACTTTATTCATGTGTGCTAAGATGACACCATAAGCACATGAAACTCCAGTTACAGCAAATCATTCAAGGACTATGGAAATCGTGCTGCTACAAAATACTGCACGAGCAGAAGAAATTAGTATGTACTAATAAAATCAAGTACTATCAAAGGGAATTTAATCCAGACAGCTAAAATATGACTGCATATTCAAGCATTAAGTTCTTTGAAGAAGTCAAAATAAAATTTACAATCAAAGAACAAAACTACAATTTGGCTATTCCATTTGATTAACTTCATATTTTGATGACAACTGCCTCTGTAAAATCAATTAACAAAATTTCCTTTGCAAACTTAAATGTGAAACTCATTTGCGCACAGCAAGGCCATTTACATCAGAACAGGGTGTTGCAAATTCCTATTTCCTCAATGACAGAAATTGTCAGGTATTTATGCAATACATAGTCATACACTTAAATTATTAATACAGTACATAATCTAGCCCATACCAAATTCCTTTCCAGAATTTGGTTCATGCTCTGACACAACTGGCCAATAACAATAAAGTAGTGCTTTGAAGCTCTTTCCAATAAATACCTCTGTGGGCTGCATAGAAAACAATCTGTATCATATTATAGATCAAACCAGTTACTTTAGAAATATTTAATATTAAATAAGTCATTTCTTAAATTATAAATGATGCTGCAGTGTGCTCAAGTATTAAAGACTTCTGTACTTTATTTTGCAAAATTATACAGGATGCTGCAATACCATATGTGCTTCAGATTTAACTGGACTATTAGTAAGAGGTCATCTTCATAATCACACATCCAAAAGTCTTGATGCCGGCTGTTTATGTTATGTTGTTTGAAGTGCATTAATTGAAGGAGATGTGAAACTTTTGAGGACAGATTCATATAAAAAGAAAAAGTGAACATTCTTTCTCAAACAAAAAACACAATAAACTAAAATTGGCACAATTAAATCTACTGTACAAATGCATTACAAAATACGGGCATTAATCATTCGATACATATTACATCACTCAGACAAAGCAAAATAAATAAATTTGACTTGGGATAAACATAGAGGCTCAGAAAATGAAGCCTTTCACGATGGTCACTTAGCAAGCAACAACATAACATAATAACAAGGACAACATTCATGCAAATATCCATATATTCTCCACCACCTAATTAAACAATAGGTGTACTGAAAGATAAAAGAGAAAAGGGAATTAGAATGTGAAATTACATTAATACTTAACTCAAAAGCAAGACGAGATTTCTCCAACCAAACTGCTATCAACTGAAATGTATGAAGCTGCTCACAGTCATTGCAATCAGTGCATCATTGCAAACTGCACCAATATCAAAACATTTAATTAAAACAATCACAATACAAATGAAGAATTTTCACTCTTAAATGTACAAAATAGCCAAATCATAATGATGAAACTTTCAAATAGTACATCATATACAGCTTAGACAAAATTTAGCAAGCCCAGTAAACATCTGTGTTTCCTTTATAAGCAGGTTTCCAATTTATGAGTATCATCAATTTTCACACAAACTGCACACTACTTTGTCCTTTGCAAACAAAAGCAAAGAGTAGAGACATCTAAGAAACCAGATTTCTCCAACACTGCACCAGTCGCACAATCCACCAAAACAAAAAGCAAATAAAAGCCTATTTCAGAAAGAAAACTGGAGAAAATTCCTTTCCATTGTCGTAGAATAGCTTGATGCATATTTCATCTTCTTAGCAACATGTCACAAAATTATTTGCTTTTGAAATTGATTTGAAGTATGGAGTTACAATGACGCCTCTACAATAACATCCAGATCCTTCTCCCATTCTGCAACTATCCTTAGTATAGAAAACACTGTGCGCTGCACACAAATTGGCACTCAGCGCAGTACTCCACCAGAGTCTGATCTCCAACATCAATGATAAATATGTTCTGTACATGATAACATTGCCAGTTTCCCAGCCAGCCCAAACTGTACCAGATTCCACAGGACACTCACTTCTTCAGCAGCTCCTTTTTCTAGCATCTTGTTAAGGATAATGAAAGTCAGGAATACATAGTGATTCAATGACAACAATTCGTGTTGTAAAATTCACTTGACTGAAGAGACGGGACTTTTATTTTTACATAAGCATACGTTTTCCATATGTTGAAATTTTCTAACATCTTAGTAAAGATCCTCACACACTCTACCTCTATTGATCTTTATAGGAACTTGCTTATAATTGAAGTCAAACTAAGCCACAATTTCTCCATTCTGACTTAAACGGTATATACAAGCCACTTGACCCAACTATTCTGTAGCAGTATTAAGATTCCATACGAGTCTCTGCCACATAAACTGCATAAACCTTGATTTGGAAGTGCTGGTGCTGGACTGATCTGCAAAGTTAAAAATCAACTAGGAGAAAGTGAGGATTACAAATGCTGGAGATCAGAGTCGAGAGTGTGGTGTTGGAAAAGCACAGCAGGTCAGGCATCATCCGAGGGGCAGGAGAATCGACACTTCGGGCACAAGCTCAAAATCACACAACACCAGGTTATAGTCCAACAGGATTATTTGGAAGCACTAGCCTTTGGAGCGCCGCATCTTCAGCAGGTGGTTGTGGAATAGCGCTCTGAAAGCTAGTGCTTCCAAATAAATCTGTTGGACTATAACCTGGTGTTGTGTGATTTTTAACTTTGCATAAACAGTGCAGATCACGTGATGATCCTACATTATTGGTTGCTATTGGTTTTATTGTGAGCAAGGACTTTTATCAACTAAAGCAAATGATGACTGGGCGAGGAAGCAAATATATTTTGAGATACCTTATTCTAGCCGAGACTGCAGTCAATTTTAGCAGTAATGCTTTATCAAATTTGTCATGCATACTGGTACAAGGGACCATTTAAAACCTCTGCCATATTCTTGGAATACACACAGTAAGCCCAGAAAAATCTTTCAACAGCTGCATGAGTCCCTAATTCTTTTCCTCACTGAGTCTTTCTGCACTACGTTAATTGCAGATGTTGAAGAAGGTGCACATCATCTCTAAAAAGGACAATAATGAATGGGCAACAAATGCCTTCTATCTTCAAACAAAGGTTTTGCTCTTACAATCGCTACTACCTGTTACTCTCCTCTCCAGCATCCTGCTGTGCTAAAACGTGAATGAATTCTGTGCCTTTCTGCATAGTTTCTTTTATTTGATTTCATAAGATAACCATTCTGATTATTGCCTCTTTGGTGTTGAACATTAATGACTGGGTTAATATCTAAACATGTATGCTGGCACCTGATTCACAAGCAAGATTATTTTCTCCACTTTTCTAAATATTGTAACATGGGTACAGTTAGAAGTAATGCCAAGCTCTGGATGATTGATTCTGGATACTTGAGTTCAAATCTCACCACATCTATGGAATTTAAATTTAGTTAATTAAATATATCTGGAACAAAAAGGTGGCATCAGTATTGGTGATCATGAAACTACCGGATTGTCATAAAAAATCCATCTAGTACACTTATGTACTTTATGGAAGAAAATCTGCCGTCCTTACTCATTTTGGTCGATTTATTACCAGAGATCCACAGCAAAGAAACTGATAACTGCCCTCTGAAATTGTCTAGCAAGTCATTCAGTTTTCATAAGGCAAACAGAATGGAAAATAAATGCTGCCCTTTCCTCTGAATGAATGAAAAATATTGGAGCATTTCTACTTCCTTCGCCACCCGCGAACTCTGAATTTCTAACTTCCGTCACCCGAGGATGTGGTAAAGATAGTCACTTCACAACAAGCAATTGTCATCCACAAACTCGCTACTGACCTCTCTTGAATCACCAATCAGCCAACTTGTTCAAACAAAAGGATTTTGTTGTATCAGGTATTCGCTAATAAAAACCACACTGGCACAGATTGCAAAGTCAAACATCTTGTATAGGCTTAAAGCAATATTGTTTTCATCTACCAGGCAAGTATTTATCTCAGTAGACATCATAGATATTCTTACCTTTCTTAGAGAGAATTAAAAGTCTTATACCAATGCTTACTTTGGTTGCGCTTACTCCAATTCAATGTATAGCTCAAACATGTTTTTAAAAGACTATATTCCACTGCGAGGCTGGTTTTGGCTGAGTGTCAGAGATGTGAAATTACATGACAGCCCAAGTTGTCATCCAATCCTGAAACTGAAAATGTTCATTCCACCAAAACAAACTGCTGAAAGTAACTCATCTTTGTCATGACACCAATTATATTTGCACCAAATATATAATTTTTGAATAATATAAATACATAGAAGATACATCTGACTTGTGCAATGGCACTGAATAAGATCTCAGCAACATACATTTATATAGCATCGTCAATGTCCCATATCAATTATACCAGTTGGAGTACTTAAAGTAATATTGGTTCATGCTGCTTCAAGAACATCGCGACTTGAGTGTGTATAAAACCAACGGATACATTTAAAAAGTTGTCCTAGTAATAAGCAAGGAAATATTAGGAAAGGCATGAGAAAGAGTCTTTGTTCATGAGAACAACTTAGATTAAAATATGACAGAAGCATGCAAAAATGATGGTGGCATGGGGCATGATTGATAGCGAACATTGTGACCCAATAATGGACAGCCAAATGCCAAGAAGCCAAAGGTGCAAGACTAAATGTAAGATTTACAACAGTGAAGAGGAGAGATGTCTTTACAAAAGAGAGTTGAGAGTTCTTAAAATCAAATTTGATTATTAATTGTTCAGGCAAAAGGTATGTTTCTTCTTACATTTGATATTTTGCATGAAGAAAATAGATGTGGACAACTGTGATTTGAACTATTTATTTGTGTGGAGTGTGAACACAGATACTGACTTGCTGCGCCAAGTATCTGTTCCTGCATTATAACTTCGATGCAGTTCAATGCTCTTTTGTACCAAAAGCAACTAGCGCAGCAACATGTGTCTTTATTTAATGGCACAGTCTGTGCACCAGATAGACATGTTTAAATGGAAGTAGTAAACTCTAGCAGAGCCAGATTTCAAAGATTAATCCATGTTTTTCTCAATTCTTTTTGAACAATATTGTTCAGTGGAATGGAGCCCACCTTATCTATGCTATGCATTGGCATAAGATAGTACCACATTGTATTATTAATATATGATGACATGTAAAAACAACCCTTCAAGTTTTACTACTTGATATTAAGTGTAGTCAGCGGTTGGGACAGTCTCATTCCCCACCCCAATAAAATTCTTAATTTGAATCATGAAAGGCAAGGAGCAATATAAAACTTTAAAAGTTAAGCAGCCCTGCCTCTCTCAAATGTACAGTCCAGAAACAAAAACAGAAGTTGCTGGAAAAGCTCAGCAGGACTGGCAGCATCTGTGAAGAGAAATCAGAGTTAATGTTCTAGGTCTGGTGACCCTTCCTCAGCACGGCCCCTTCCCCAGAAAATTCAGTCAATATGATACCCCTGCACCTCTAAGCAAATAGCTACAGAATTGCAAGGCAGGAGCTAAGAGCAAGTTGAGGACTTTTTAAACCAGAACTGGCAAGCAATATCTACAGTATGTAGGCCAAAATGTTAACATGCTCAATATTCAATGATATGGGGGAGGAAGAACAAACAATACAATCTAACTTTTCCCAACTCACCAATATTGTCTACCAGTGGCAGGTGATGGTGGTCCTTTGCACAGCTTTCCCAATTACTATTTTCCTGTAAAGTATGTTATCTAAGTCTAGCAATTAAGACCATCTACAAGAGGTTACTGAATTTTAAACATAAGTTGCTTAAATAAAGTCTATTAAGGTATAATCATAATAACTATGCAATCTTGAAATCTAAGCGCCAACTTGAAAATGACAAGCTGTTATATTGTATATCCTTCTCACATTCAAGAGGTTTCATGTGTTCAAAAATAAAATATTATTAATGTTGAAAATGCTGAAAACTATTCAGCAGGTCTGGCAACATCTGTGGCAAGAGAAACAGATTTAATATTTCAGGTCAAAGACTTTTCATCAGTGCACTGGTTTCATATACTGTTACCGTTTTCTGTAAAATACTAGTCTTCACCTCTTCAAAACTGCGGATACCAAGTTACAATTTATTGCTAAATAGAACAAGTTAGATACATGCATATAAACATTTGAATTAGAAGCAGGAGTAGGCCATTCGGCCCCAGATCATTGTTGAGTTGATAGTAACCATAAATCTGCATTCTCTCCTCACTTTACAGAAAAGCATTCCAAGGACACACAACCTCTCAGAAAAAAAATCACTACACCTCCATTTTAAAAGGGCAGCCTCTGATTTTAAACACTGATCTAGTTCTAGATTCTCTCCAAAGGGGGAATATTCTCTCCACACCTACCCTGTCAAGGTCCCACAGAACTTCATGTTTCAATCAAGTCAACTTAAACTCTTCCAAACTCTAGTGGATACAACATTGGCTTGTCCTTACTTTCCTCAGATGACAACCCTGCTCTCCGCCTGCCCCCCTCCCCCGCATGCTTTCAAATGTATGCTTTCACAAATTACACTCTATTTGCCCGTACACTTGACTTATCTGTGTCTTTTTATAGCCTCCCTGTGCCCTCCTCACACTTATTTTCCTATATATCTTTCCTATCTTTGTGTTGTCAGCAAATTTGGCAACTACACCACCATTCATCTAAGTCATGTATATAAATTGTAAACAGCTAAATCCCAGCACCAATCTTTGTGGCACACCACTCATTACATCTTGCCAATCTGTGAAAGGCCCATTTGTGCTGATCCCTACTCTCTGCTTACTCTTAGCCAGCCAATCTTCATCTATGTAAATGTGCTACTCCCTACACTATGATCTTGTATTTTTCCACAATAAAGATTGATATCAAATGTTATTATGGAAATTGAAGTACAGTACATTCACCAATTCTCCATTATCCACAGAACGTATTTCCTCTTCAAATATTTCCAATAGGTTAGTCAAATATGATTTTCCTTTCACAAAACACCGTGTACTTATCTAAATGTCCTGCCATGACATATTTAACAATAGCTTCTAATATTTTCTCTATAACAGATATTAAACGACTTGATCAGTACTCTCCTGTCTTCTTTCTTCCTCTCTTCTTAAGTAACGGAGTTACATTTGCAATCTTCCAATCTAGTGGGACCACTCCTAAATCCAGGGAGCTTCAACGTGATTCGGTCAAGCTGAGTAAGTGGATAAATTCACAGAAGATAGAGTGTATTGAGGCTAAATGTGAGACTATCCAATTTTGGTAACAAAAGCTGGAAGACAGATTATCTGAATGATTATAAATTGAGACAGGAAAATGTGCACTGAAAACTAGGTGCCCTCGCACCAGACAATGAAGATAAGCATTCAGGTGGAGCAGGGGGTGAAGGCGGCCAATTATATGCTGGTCTTCATTGTGAAAGGATTCCCTGGAGCGGGGATGTTTTGCTGCAAATTTAAAGGGTCTTTGTAGCACTCATCTGGAATGTCGTGTGCAGTTTTGGTCTCCTTATTTGAGGAAGAATGATCTGTCTATAGAGGAGTACAGTGAAGGTTTACCTGACCAATTCCTGAGATGGCAGGACTGACATATAAGTTAGGATGATATTCGCTGGAATTCAGAAGAATGAAGGGGAATCGCATAAAAACCTGTAAATTTCAAACAGGACGAGACAAGGTAGATGCAGGAAGGATGTTCCTGATGACAGGGGAACCTGAGCCAGGGTTCACAATCTAAAAATATGAGGTAAACTATTCGGGACTGATATGAGGAGCTATGTCTTCACCCAGAGAGTGGTAAACCTGTGGAATTTGCTCCCAAAGAAAGCAGTCAAGGTGAAAGCACAGTACAATTGGAAGAAAGAGTTGGATATATCACGTGGGGCTAAAGGAATCAAAAGGAGATGGGAGAAAAGCAGGAGAAGACTGTTGAGTTGAATGACCAGACATGACCATAATGAATGTCATAGCAGGCTCAAACAGTCAAGTGACCTACTCCAGCTCTAATTTTTCTATATTTCTACAAGTTGTGGAAAAGTAAAACCAATGTTTCAACTATTTCACTAGCTCTTAAGTCAGGCGGACCCAGGCATTGGTCAACCCTTCAACTCCAACAATTTACTCCTCTCTATGATAATTGTGATATCCAGAGTTGCTTCCTCCCTTCCATTTCCTGATTTATCATTGCTTTCAATATGTTACAAACTTTCTCTACAATGAGAAATAATGCAAAATACCTAATCAATCAGTTTGCCACTTCTATTGCTTTCCATAATTAATTCTCTAGTTTCACTTTCTGCAGAACCAACACTCATTGTTAAAAATATTTTCTTCTTTAAATATTTACAAAAATGCTCACTATGTTTTTGCATTTCTGGATAGCTTTCCCTCATAATTCAATTTTCCCGAGCTCTTAATTTTTGCTAATTGCTGTTTCTTCTATTCCAAACAATCTTCTGACTTACCATCTGTCTTTGCACAATTATATGCTTTTTCTCTTACTTTGATACTATCTTTAGCATTTTAGTCAACCATAGATGATGCAACCCTTGGAGTTTTTCTTACTCATTCGTATCTATTCTACATTTTCTGAAATATCCTGAGAGATGTCACTCCATCTCTATTCACCTAACCTTTAACTTAGTTTGCCAATTCACTTTAATGTTCCTTTCATGTCCTCATAGTTTTCTTCATTTAAATTTTTAAAAAGTCATCTTAAAACAACTGTTTTCTCCCTCAAATTGAATATAAAAGTCAATCATATTACTGCCCCTGTTACTTAAGGGCATCTTCACTATGATATCATCAATCAATTCCATCTTATTGCAGATTGTCAGATCTCTATTACTGGCTACAGAATATGCTGTTCTAAACTATTCTCATACATTCAATCAACTAGGCTACTTTTGCCCATCTGATGTTACCAGTCGTTATGTAGATTAAAATCTCCCATGATTTTTGCTGCGCTTCTTTGATAATCTCTTACTATTTCTTCCCTTATGTACCATCCTACTGTTAAGGGGACTTATACACCGTAAGTGACAAAACTTTGACTGTCGTAGAGTCATAGAATCCCTACAGTGCAGAAAGAGACCATTCAGCCTATTGCATCTTCACCAATCCTCCCAACAGCATCCCACCCAGACTCAGTCCCCCATCCCATCCTTGTTACTCCACATTTACCATGGCTAATTCACCTAGACTGCAAATCCCTGAACACTACAGGGCAATTTAGCATGGCCAATCCACCCAACCTGCACATCTTTAAACTGGGGGAGGAAACCCATGCAGACACGGGAAGAACATGCAAATCCCACACAGTCACCCAGGGCTGGAACAGAATCTGAGTCCCTGGTGCTATGAGGCAGCAATGCTAGCACTGAGCCACTGTGCTGCCAATTAGCTGATTCAAAGATGACTTTGTTAATTAGCAGCAAAACAAAAAACCTAATTCTGGAATTACTCAACAGGCCAGGCTGCATCTATGTAGAGAAACAGATCTAATATTTAATCAGAATGGTTTTGAGATTCTGGTCCTCAAATATCTTTCTCTTTTGTTGACTGAAGACTACCTTCATTGAGAGGAGGCTCGAGGTTGCTTTGGGAGTTGGTTTGAAGGAGAACTTCGTTTTTCTGCTGTTTAATGAAAAGCACCAACAAAATTGTGACTCATGGAATAGGAGACTTAATGTCAACTCTCATTAAAAAGAAACTCGCTTAAGGACAGAAAACAGCGAGCTGTGGCAGCTGGTTACTGTCAGATTACAGGATTGTATACAATGGTGATCCCCAAGGGTCAGTGCAGAGACCACTTTGATTACGTCAGTCTACCTGTCAGAAATACATCTGATCAAGGTAAGACTGGAGTGACCATTGCACATAATCTTTGTGGAGATGAAGAGCTCATGCTGAGGTCTCCGTGCCTATTGTTTTGCTTGGCACAATCCCAATGCTAAATGGGAAAGATTAGAATGGATTTTGCAGCTCAAAACTGGGCATCAATGTGGCGCTGTGGATCATCAGCTGCAACATTGCATTCACTCATAATCAGCAAACTCATGGCCCAACATATCACTTATTTTACCTTAAGCAAAAGCATCAAGCTAGATTCAATGAACAGCACACAAAAATATGCCAATGGCATACTTGTTGCCATTCAAGTTGATCTTTGTCAAAATTTCCTCCGAAGATCAGGATTGATTTACATGCCAAGTGTATTAGAGAACTACCAACATAGGGATGGGTGGTTGCCATTTTAAAGCCCATAGGCACATGACGCAAACATTTGGGGGCGCCTTAAAATCCCTCACATCTTCACAACACAGTCTCTAATGTCAGCTTGGTCCCTTACACCATTATAAGGCACTAGGAGATAAAACATTTTATATATGAGTGTGTATGTTTGCACACCTGTGTGTGGATGAAAAACTGAAGCTGACCACTAAAGTGAGCATTGCAGGTCGTAGCTGACATGTGGGTAGGGGGCACAAAGTATACACCAAGATTATACAAAAACAATTTCTGAGGCTGAAAAATAACAGGATAACATAGCGTCATAGAGTTATACAACATGGAAACAGACCCTTCAGTCCAATTCATCCATGCTACCACTATATCCTAAACTGATCTCGTCCTGTTTGCCAGGATTTGGCCCATATCCCTCTGAACCCTTCCTATTCACGTACCTGCCTCCACCACCTCTTCCCATACACACACCACCCTCTGTGTGAAAAGGTTGTCTCTCAGCTTCCTTTTAAAGTTTTCCCCTCTCACCTTAAACCTATGCCCTCTAGTTTTGGACAATCCTGCCCTGGAAAAAAGACGTGGACTAGTCACCCTATCCATACCCTCATGATTTTATAAACCTCTGTAAGGTCATCCCTCAGCCCCTGACACTCCAGAGAAAAAAAGCCCCAGGCTATTTAGTCTCTCCCGATAGCTTAAATCTTCTAATCCTGGCAACATCCTTGTAAATCTTCTCTAAAACCTTTCAAGTTTAATATCATCCTTCCTATAGCAGGGAGACCAGAATTGAATGCTGTATTCTAACAGTAGCCTCACTAATGTCCCTATTGTTTTATAAACTAAGCTACAAATTTTTGTCAAACATTATGCCAACCTGCTAAAGCTACAACACAGGAATACTTGGAGGTCCAACAGCACAGTCAGCCTACAATTTCCAGAGTTATGCAATTGTTACGACATGGGGTAAACCCCTCTGCTAATTTAAAACCAGCAACACAAAAGATTTATTCCACGTTAAAATTCGACAGGCCTAGAACAAGTTAAAGCACAAATTAACAACTTTATTTCTTAAAGTACAACAGAGAATAATTAACTAACAACTATTTACAATTCCCTCATCTAACCCACCTTTTACTTTCCCTTCTACAATACTAGTCCGATAAAACCCCCGATTAAGATTCACAAAACAAAAGTTATCTCAAAACCATGTAACTTTTAGTTTTCTCTGAATTCCCGCATTTTTCTTCTTCTTGCGAATTCTGCTTCAGAGGTTACTGATCGATAAAGGTACCTCTAAAGTGAGCTATTTCTCAGGCAGTCTTTTTACATGCTGGTGGCCTGACAGTTCTCCTCTCAACTATTCAATTTTCCCCAGTCTTCGAATTGTGTAACTGGCTTTTAAGATTGTCAATATACTAAATTCAAACTGGATTAGAGTTTTGTATTTGTCGGGGTGTAATTTAAACTGATTGGCCTAATTCGAATCGGTTTTTTCATTTCTCGGCAACCAGCTAATCAAGTTGTTCGACCAAATGTTACATTAGTTTTTTTTTCAGAACACTTGGTTCTGTCAGGTAATTCTGTTGCTTTTAACTCTCTTAAAAGTACCGTACAACCTCATCTTCATAAAACAATCCATTCTAAGGAAGGGTCACCGGACGTAAAATGTTAACTCTGATTTCTCTTCATGGATGCTGCCAGACCTGCTGAGCTTTTCCAACAACTTCTGTTTTTGTTTCTGATCAGATTTAAGGTTTGCAGTTCTGCCACATTAGGCCATGAATGATCGCAGACAATTAAATAATTAACGAGGAGAAAATTCCACAAGTACCTTCAACCCCAATGATGCAGAAGTCAAGTACATTAGTGCAAAAGACAAGACTGAAGCATTTGCAACCAACTTCAATCAGATGTGTGAAGTTGATGATCCATATGTAAGATGCAAGGCCAAGGGTCTTTAGACAGCACCTTCTAAATGTGTGGCCTCTCCCACCTAGGAGGAGATGGACAGCCAACATATAAAAACACCACAACCTGGAATACCTCACCAAGTCACAAACAATTTTTTTTTAGTTCTTTCATTGGATTTGATCATCGCTTGTCTAACTGCCTTTAAGATGGTAGCAGTGAGTGGCTTTCTTGAACTAATGCAGTCTTTGAGGTTTACTACTGCCAAGAAGGGTGGTGCAGGAATTAGACACAGTTCCAGGATTTTAATTCAGTTTGACAAGAAGCTATATTCCTGTTTCTTCACAGTTGCTGAGTCAAAATTCTGGTACTCCCTTCCTAACTCCACTCTCGGTGTGCAACAATTCAAAAGACAACTCAATGCCTTTTTCAAGGGCAATTAAGAATAAGCAACAAATGATGGCCTTACTTTGCAAGCAATGTTCAAGACTCATGAAATAACAAAGACAAAATTCACAAAGTGTGTTCATAGATGGCAGATGTAACTTTATACGAATATAAATAGGATATAATACATTTTGGGTTGGAATGCTTTGTACATAAAAAGCATGACATAAATGCAAGCTGTTGATAAATAGCAGAAATAGTTTATACTAAACAGTAAATGTTAAATGCAGGGCAGGAGAACAAAGGTTTGAATACTTTATTACTGAAAGAACAGGTGCAAAAGATCAATGGTTATTCTGATTAATAAAGACAGGAGTACAAAAGTAAATTAATAATGATGAAGACTTTGGATTGGTCATTGTTACGGAGATTGTTCATGTGCCTATATGCAAAAGATATTAAAACCATAAAAACAATGTAGCAGAGGTATCCTGGGATGATGTCAGGGAAACAAAACTTAATCAGAGGGTTTCATAGAAATTTTGTTATAAAGATGTTTTTTGCACAATGGAACACTTTACTACTGTATAGGGATTGTCCAGATTAGGCCACTGCTGTTTTGAAAGAAGTCAAAATTAAATATTTGCAGTGGAGAAAAATATTTTTTATGCAAAGCATACATGTTGACCATGGCCATGTAGCACTCTCAGCACTGAGTCAGATGATTCTGGATTCAAGTCACACTCCTGGTCCTGAACATAAAAATTGAGGATGACACTCCAAAGCAGTTCCGAGAGAGGGCTGCACAGTCTTTTGGATGGGATATGAAATCAAAGAGCTGAAGAGAGACCACCTGTTCACCCAGATGCAACAAATCCTATGCAAAACTTCAAAGTAAAGCAAGGAACCTATCCCAAATATCCTGTTCAATACTTATTTTTCAATCAACAACATGAGGACAGATTATTTTTTTTATCATTCCTGTTAGTGGAAGCTTGGTATATTGAAATTGGTAGCCGTGTTTCCCACATCGTGATGGTGACTAGTGTTCAATGTATTTAATTGGCTGTAAAGCACTTGGAAACACCCCAAGCTCTACGAATATGCTAGGCAATGCAAGTGTATGAAAATTAATTTTAGCATTGAACACTATTTATTTCCTATTCAACCATTTAAAATCTGCTTCTCACAAATGATAACATGATATCATGCCAGTTCAAAAATATTTGTTGCATATGCATCAACTCAGCATAATTAAGCATTTAAAATGTTTCATATGCAACTCAACTCAATTTCATGAGCATGTTGAATATGCAAATTTATGCCACATTTCTGGAACAATCAAGCAGTCAAGTAATTTCAGGAAGAGTGATCATAGATGTGCTTGGGGACGAAGTCCTTATGAGAA
The DNA here is from genome assembly GCF_037043375.1 of Chiloscyllium plagiosum. Lineage (NCBI taxonomy): Eukaryota > Metazoa > Chordata > Chondrichthyes > Orectolobiformes > Hemiscylliidae > Chiloscyllium > Chiloscyllium plagiosum. The sequence continues at coordinate 139,348,877 of NW_028270142.1, forward strand.
CTAACTGAAATGTTTCCATATGTTTTATAAAGTATTCTATTCCCTCTAAAAGCAATCATTCACATGCACTTGCTGGCAATGCTCCAAACAATCCATATGGACATTGCATCCCTTACGGCACCATATTAGTCATTGGACTGCTATGTCACAGCTCATACAGAAAATAATATAAAAGGCTTTCCATTCCAAGCCCAATATCTTGCTTTACATTTTAGCTCACCACCTGACGGCATTCTACAATGGGACAGAACTGGGAATGTTTCACCAAAAAATCTTTTACATAAAAATTTTAAATAGTTTCCAGACCAGTCACATTAAATTTAGTTGCATTCTTTGTACTGAAAAGCACTTAGACAATTTTCTTATTTTTCTTGCTCTGCAATAAACACTTAAATCTTATGAGTATCACGGTTCATTAGCAACTAACAAAATATGCCATTTCTATCAAGTTACATCTGCAAGCCATATATTCTGAAGTTTTGATCTCGGCAATTAACTAAAATATAATTGAAAAATACACATTTTTAAAATTTCACTCCATTATATCAAATTAAATGTAAGACGAAACTTTTGTCTCCAAGGACTAATGCAGCATAAACACAAAGCAAGACACTTTTATAAGCTTATTCACACACTTGCATCTAAGTGTTGAAACAATACTGTTTTGCAACTTATTAAATAAGCTAATATTTTAAATACATAATTCAAGGGGCTTCACGGCTGTTAATATTTCTACTGTTATTCTATATCTACTCAGGCAGGCAATCATGAAATTGACAGCACTTGTACAAAAATTAATTGTGCCATGAAAAGCACAGGGTCTAGTTTGCAAATCCCCATAATAAAGTGCTGATTTTAACAGGGCTACCTCAGGAAAACGTTAGGTAAACAGAGTATCTCTTTTGAAAAATAAGGTCAGTTAACACACCAGAAACTGAACTATGCAATCGCCAGTTCAGTACGAATACTGGCAGAGATTTGTTATAGGATTCCTCCCCAGTCAATTGAGGAATGGTACAAGACATGGAAGAAATTAAGGAGGAAGAGGAAAAAAAAACACACAAAATTATATTGATTTACAATCTATTATTTTTGTGTTTACAGTGTCTGACAACATTCAACCAAAGTTTGACAGATGAGCAGACTTAGATATGCAAGAAAGGAACAGGAATGGCCCATTCAACCTTATTCACAGAGATTATGGCTGATCTAAACCTTGATTCCATTAACCCATCCTATTTCTGCAACACTTAATATCCTTGCCTATCGAAAAACATGAAGCCCTTTCAGTTCTCAAATCTTTAATTGACACACAATGTCAAAAGATTTTTATCATAGAATCCCAGATTTCCAAACTTTTGTTTGGAAACATATTAGGCACTCTTATTCTGGACTACCACAGCAAATAAATGCACTTTGGCTTTCAACCCTATTTTATCATTAATGGTTATGAACACAAAATAATTTCTTAAATCATGCTGTTCCAATGCTCTACTGCTCTAGGTGTCATAAAAACTCTTCCAAAAAAATTACAATCAGTTCAATCGATAATTTGAAATCAGGGATGGACTTAAACAGTTAATTCTTCCTCAGACCTCCAGCTATCATGCTGCAAATGTCCCTTATTTTGATTATCTAATGCTCAATTATGTCTATTATGGGTATCAGATAAACTCCCCTACGACTGTCAATGGCAGACAGATTACTGAGATTAGAGATTGAAAATTTAAGTTAATGCTTCAAAGTTGCAAGCTATTCAACAAATTTTCAATTTTACTAAAATATAATGTACTTGGAAACTGCCTTCTCATCTGAACCAAATGTTAAAAGAATAGGCAAACCACGCATTGCTTTTCCTGTACATTGAATGAATAACATTTTTGGTTGATAACTGTTGGCGAAGTCCTGCAGATGTAGCAGTTTCTAAGAAAGACAGGAGAAGAGATCAATCTAGAAAGGGATGATCTGCGATAGGGTGGAAGGTAGGAGAGATTAAGTGACAAAAGAAATGGTGGAACGTGAAATGCGAGAGCGATGGGAAAACTGAAGAAGCAAAAGATGTGTCAAATAAAAACAAGGGAAGCAGATTGTCACCAGTAACTGCTGTCTTCTCTAAAAATACTGAACTCTGTCATCTCCCCAATGCCAAAATTTAATATTTCTATGCCCCTCACCCATTACACTGCATAAAAGTAATGACCCATATTGTGATAGTTGGATAAGTTTCTTCAAGAAAACCTCTTAAGAAGGGAGTTATTCATAACTACCCACTGCATTAAAAATTTTACATTTAAAAAATTCATGATTCTTCACAGCACAACAAACATGTCAAGCATCCACAACCTTAAAGATTTACAAGAAAGTTGCCAGGGTTGGAGGGTTTGAGCTACAGGCAGAGGCTGAAAAGGTTGGGATGGTTTTCGCTGGAGTGTTGGGGGCTGTGGGGTGATTGTATAGAGGTTTATAAAATCATGAGGGGCATGGACAGGTTAAATAGACAAGGTCTTTTCCCTGTGGGAATCCAGAACTAGAGGGCATCGGTTTAGGGTGAGGGGCAAAGGTTTAAAAAGGGCAACTTTTCACCCAGAAAGTGGTGCATGTATGGAATGAGCTGCCAGAGGAAATGGTGAAGGCTGGTACAATTACAACATTTAAAAGGCATTTGGATGGGTGCATGAATAGAATGGGTTTAGAGGGATATGGGCCAAATGCTGACAAATGGAAGTAGATTACTTTAGGATATCTGGTCAGCATGGACAAGTTGGACTGAAGGGTCTGTTTCTGTGCTGTATGTCTCTATGACTCTATGATTAATATATCAATGCTTTAGTCTTGCTCTGGTCCTCAAATTGAAAATTACATTGACATTGTTTCCAAATTTCATTCATTCCTTGCCTTTACATAATTCGTTAACTCTTCTTTGGATTTCAGTCTCCAGTTCTGGAGTATCTACTGCAAGACCATTAGGATCCACAGCCACCTTGACTATGTACTTCTTCCTATCTGTTCTTGTTTTATCCCTTCAGCTTCTCTATTTCAACTGCATCTGTTCTAATCTTGCCACCTTCTATCAGCAGCGCTTCCTTTGTTTTTAATTCAATGAATGAGGGCTTTGCTAACTAGGCATTTGTTACTCATCCCCAGGTTCAGAGAAGTTGATGGTGACCAGTCTTTTAAACTTCTGTCGTCAATTTGGAGCAGGGACATCCAAAATGCCATTTGGGAGGGAGTTCTGGGACTTTGGTCCAGCGATGATAGTAGTTTGGAGGAAAACTGGCAGCTGGTGGTGTTCCCAGTATTCTGCTGCTCTTGTCCTTCAATATGGTACTGGTCGTGGGATTGAAAAGTATTGTCTTAAAAGTGTGGATGCTGATTTGTCATGAATGGTGTCAAGCTTCTTGAGTATTGTTCAAGCTACACTCATTCAAGAAATTGGAAAGTATTCTAGAACAGTCCTGACTGTTGCCTTGTAGGTGAGTCAGGAGGTGAATTTCTCACTGCAAGATTACTAGCCTTTGACTTGTCCTTGTAGCCACAGTATTTATATGTGGAATCCAGTTCAGTTTCTAGTCAATGGCAACTCCCAGGATGGTGATAGTGGAGGACTGAATGTTGATAATGAACCACTGAATGTCAAGGAGTGATCGTTAGATTCTCTTTGTAGAATCATAGAATCCCTACAGTATGGAACAGGCCCTTCAGCTCAACAAGTAAAACACCAACCCTCCTAAGAGTAACACACCCAGACCCATTCCCCTATCTTATTGCTCTATATTTACCCCCGACTAATGCACCTCACCTACACATCCCTAAACACTATGGGCAGTTTAGCATGGTCAATTCACCTAACCTGCACATCTTTGGACTGTGGGACGAAACCAGAGTAACCAAAGGAAACCCATGCAGACGCGGGGAGAATGTGCAAACTCCCCAAAGACAGTTGCCCGAGGCTGGAATCGAACCCAGGTCCCTGGCGCTGTAAGGCAGTAGTGCTGACCACTGAACGACCATGTCACCTCTTCTGATTTTCTTCTACCCCACTTCCAGATTCTTCTACACATTAGTTGGCAGAGTCCAGTTCCTTTGCTTGTGATCACATACAGTACCCTCCATCCCAGAACCACAAAGGTTCTCCTTGTTCTCACCTCCCACCACACCAGACTCCATATTCAACACATGTTGAATAGACTCATGAGGCTAAATATCATGTTCTTGTTCCTAAAATTCTTTACCATTGCTGTAATAAACCCTGCAATGCCTATGGGAATCACTAATTAATAATGTCCCAGTGGAGTTCACTGAGTAAGAGTTCCTTTGGTAACAGGCAATGGCCTGTCCTGCTTGAACTGATCACCTGAACCATTTATAAAGCAGAACCAGGCTACATTGCCCTTAACAGGCTTTGCATGTAAATAGAGTCAAAAAGTGTGGCGCTGGAAAAACACAACAGGTCAGCCCACGTCAGAGGAGTAAGTGAATCAACGCTTTGGGCATAAGCCCGATTTTGACTCTCCAGCATCTGCAGTCCTTATTTTCTCCTTTGCATGTAAATATCTAATTGGCTACATGGATGATTTTTTTTGTTGCAAAGTCAAAAAAAAATGTCTTGATCATTTGGTAATGGGGAGAAAGAAAGTTTGGTTTTGTGTGATCACACTTCCAGATATTAACAAAAGTAGAAGCAGAGATGGATCTGCAGAATAGTTTCCTGGGCTGGGACTAGCCTACGTATGCAACAAGTTGTGGCTGTATTTGTTTTCAACAATAAATGATGCTCCTTTCCAGCATTTCCTGAGATATTACACTGGCTGTCTCGAACAGCCTTGCCTTTGAACAACCCGGAATAGAGAAATGTTGGGAATATTTGGGAAACTGGAACCTTCCAGTGGGTATGGAGGACTGGTCCCAGTAGGTGAACAGAATGGGATAGAAGGGGACCATTGACAGAAGGCTATTCACCTGACTACTTGTGAGGGCCTGAGTTTCCACATCAAAGAGTTTAACCTACTAGGCAGCCCCAGAGCCAAAATCTTTTCATGAACTGATAGATATAGTAGTGGACTCCTATGACCCCAAACCATCTGTTAAATTGCAGTGTAACTGGTTTAACATGGCAAACATATACTGGGGAACTGGTCATTGAATCTTTGATGAGACTGCAGAAATTGGCAGAACTGAGTATGGGCCAGCTCTTCAGGAAGTGTTAAGGGATCCCTTAGTTTGTGGAATTCATAATAATGTGACTCAAAGGAATCTACTGTCCAAATCAGACCTGGACTTTAAGAAAGCCATAGAACTCACTCTTTCCCATGAAAACATGGTAAAAAGACTAACAGCTTCAGGGGTCTCCAATCTTGGGCGACTCACATACTAGAGAGTCAAGTTCCCAGTGGAGAATACTCATGGCTCCCATTGCATGCCAAGACTGGTGTCGGAGGCCACATCATTCCAGAACTGTACAGGAAGTTTCTTCACAATACACTGGACAGCAAGAATGCCCACGCTACACTTGTAGCCATAGCATCCACCCCAGACAAGGCTACCAAAACAGGCAAAACATGTACCACACAGGCTAAAGGGTGAAGTCACCTCAAGACAGGGCTTTGCTAATAAATCAGTCCATAGAAAAGGAACTGATACTGGTAAATTACATCACTGCTCCCAAAGTGACTCCATTTAAGATAAAACTCCTGTAAATGGCCACTCCCTAGATATGGAGGTAGACACAGGTACCATTGTATCTATTGTTGGGGAGCAAGCCCTTGGGAAACTCTGACTGGGCATCTTGCTTTTAAGCCTGCGAGACACCAAGGCTACATTGGGACCACTATAACCCCAGTTACATATCGGCAACAGATAGTCCAAAGTCCCCTTAATGGTGCTGCAACCTTTTGGGAAGGACTTGTTACAAAAAAAAAACTGCCTGGATTAGCAATAGATCTTTAAAATGAGTACTGGCAATTTCTCTGAAATTACTGGGCGGCATGGTAGCACAGTGGTTAGCACTGCTGCTTCACAGCGCCAGAGACCCGGGTTCAATTCCCGCCTCTCTGTGTGGAGTTTGCACATTCTCCCCGTGTCTGCGTGGGTTTCCTCCGGGTGCTCCGGTTTCCTCCCACAATCCAAAAATGTGCAGGGGTTAGGCGAATTGGCCATGCTAAATTGCCCGTAGTGTTAGTTGAAGGGGTAAATGTAGGAGAATGGGTCTGGGTGGGTTACGCTTCGGCAGGTCGGTGTGGACTTGTTGGGCCGAAGGGCCTGTTTCCACACTGTAAGTAATCTAATCTAATCTATCCCAAAGTACTCTAAGAGGGCCTCAGGAAGATAAAAGGCACCAGGGCCAAGATCTATGTAGACCTAGAGGCCTGACCAAAATACTTCAAAGCATAATTAGTCCCTTCGATGAGCCAGAGTAGAGGCCAAATTGGAACGTCAAGAGGAACTGGACATCCACTATAATTTGCTGACTGGTCCATGCCAGTAGTCCCAGTTATAAAACGTGACAACTTAGTCCGTCTCTCCCATGGGGCTATATGTTGACAGTCAATGCTTCCCACTTAGACAAATACCCTATGTTACACTTGCTGGAATACCCTATGCTTGCTGGAAAATCACACATTTTTGAAATTGAATGAATCATGCCTACCTCCAACTAGAGCTTGAGGGGTCATCAAGGAAGTATGTCATTGTAAATATTCAGAAGGATTGTATGAGTATACTCACTTCCCCGTTATGGTATCTTCAGCTTGAGCCAACTTTCAAAGGGTAATGGAGAACATCCTCCAAAAGTGCCAATTTGCCTGGAAACATTTTAATCTTCGGAGCTAGAGCAAAAGAACACGTGGAGAGTCTGGAAGAGGTCTTACAGCATTTTTCTAAGTTTGGCATCCAATTAAAAAGGGGAAAATGTATGTTCGGGGTGAACAAGGTGAATAATGTACCTCAGGTCAAAAGATGGATCATACCCTGTCAAAAAGGCGAAAGTCTTTTCCAGGTCCCAAAAATTACTAGGGAGAGATACGATCCATGTGAAGAATCCAGAGATTCCAGGAGTTATCCTTAAAAAGATTGGATTTGTATTGTATATGGTCAAAACCAAGGAGAAGATTGCAAAGAAATAAAAGAGGGAACTCTCCACAGAGGAAATTATTTTGACACATATCACCTAGGACATGCATTCTGCACTCTTCAGTGGTCTTCACAAAACAAATGTTCATCCCCAACAGGAATGGGGCCATGAGTGAAACGGCACAGAAGGTACCATCATCACAGGAGTAAGTTGGAACGCTCCGACTTGAGGGGAGAAGGGATATGATCATTTCTACAAGACTCATGGGGAATCACTAATTAATCTCCTGATGGAGCTTGTTGAGTATGATTCCTCTTGGTAACAAGCAAGGGCCTAGCCAGCTAGAATTCATCACCTGAGCCCTTTAATGTTGGGCATCCTGAGTTATTACAATTGGCAAATGCTGGAAAGCTGGCAAAAATCGACAACAAGCATGGTTTTTTTTTAATTAAGGCTTATCATTCACCTACTTACATCTACCTTCTCAATCTGCTGTCTACATCCTGTTGATCTCCTGTAGGCTTAGGCAAAGCACGTACTAGAACATAGAAAAATACAGCGCAGTACAGGTTTTTTGGCCCTCGATGTTGCGCCGATCCAAGCCCACCTAACCTACACTAGCCCACTATCCTCCATATGCCTATCCAATGCCCGCTTAAATGCCCATAAAGAGGGAGAGTCTACCACTGCTACTGGCAGGGCATTCCATGAACTCACAACTCGCTGAGTAAAGAATCTACCCCTAACATCTGTCCTATACCTACCACCCCTTAACTTAAAGCTATGCCCCCTTGTAATAGCTGACTCCATACGTGGAAAAAAGTTCTCATGGTCAACCCTATCTAAACCCCTAATCATCTTGTACACCTCTATCAAGTCACCCCTAAACCTTCTTTTCTCTAATGAAAACAGCCCCAAGTGCCTCAGCCTTTCCTCATACGATCTTTCTACCATACCAGGCAACATCCTGGTAAACCTCCTCTGCACCCGTTCCAGTGCCTCCACATCCTTCCTCTAGTATGGCGACCAAAACTGCACACAATACTCCAGATGCGGCCGCACCAGAGTCTTATACAACTGCAACATGACCTCAGGGCTCCGGAACTCAATTCCTCTACCAATAAAAGCCAGTACGCCATATGCTTTCTTCACCACACTATTTACCTGGGTGGCAACTTTCAAAGATCTGTGTACATGGACACCAAGATCCCTCTGCTAATCCACACTACCAAGTATCCGACCATTAGCCCAGTACCCCATCTTTTTGTTACTCTTACCAAAGTGAATCACCTCACACTTACCTACATTGAACTCCATTTGCCACCTTTCTGCCCAGTTCTGCAACTTATCTATATCCCGCCGTAACCTGATACATCCTTCCTCAGTCAACAACTCCTCCGACTTTCGTATCATCCGCAAACTTGCCCACCCAACCTTCTAGCCCGTCCTCCAGGTCATTTATAAAAATGACAAACAGCAATGGTCCCAAAACAGATCCTTGCGGAACACCGCAAGTAACTGCACTCCAAGATGAACCTTTACCATCAACTACTACCCTCTGTCTTCTTCCAGCCAGCCAATTCCTAATCCAAACCTCCAACTCACCCTCAATGCCATACCTCTGTATTTTTTGCAATAGCCTACCATGGGGAACCTTATCAAACGCCTTACTAAAATCCATATACACCATATCTACTGCTTTACCCTCGTCTACCTCCTTAGTCACCTTCTCAAAGAATTCAATAAGGTTTGTGAGGCACGACCTGCCCTTCACAAAACCATGCTGACTATCCTTGATCACATTATTCCTATCCAGATGTTCATAAATCCTATTCCTTACAATTCTCTCTAAGACTTTGCCCACAACAGAAGTGAGACTCACTGGCCTATAGTTACTAGGGTTATCCCTACTCCCCTTCTTGAACAAGGGAACCACATTTGCTATCCTCCAGTCTTCTGGCACTATTCCTGTAGACAATGAGGACATAAAAATCAAGGCTAATGGCTCTGCAATCTCCTCCCTTGCTTCCCAGAGAATCCTAAGATAAATGCCATCAGGCCCAGGGGACTTATCTATTTTCACCCTTCCCAGAATTTCCAACACCTCTTCCCTACATACCTCAAAACCGTCCATTCTAATTAATTGTGACTCAAGATTCACATCGGCAACAATGTCCTGCTCCTGAGTGAATACTGACGAAAAGTATTCATTCAGTGTCTCCCCAATCTCTTCAGCCTCCACATGCAACTTCCCACTACTATCCTTGACTGGACCTATTCCTACCCTAGTCATTCTTTTATTCCCGATATACCTATAGAAAGCCTTAGGGTTTTCCCTAATCCTACCAACTAAGGAATTTTCATGTCCCCTTCTTGCTGCTTTTAGCTCTCTCTTCAGATCCTTCCTGGCTACCTTATAATTCTCAATCACCCCAATTGAACCTTCACGCCTCATCTTTACATAGGCTGCCCTCTTCCATTTAACAAGGGATTCCAATTCCTTATTAAACCATGGCTCCCTCACATGACTCTTTCCTCCCTGCCTGACAAGTACATACTTATTAAGGACACTCAATAGTTGCTCCTTGAACAAGCTCCACATGTCAATTGTGCCCATGCCTTGAAGCCTACTTTTCCAAGCCACGCATCCTAAGTCGTGCCTCACCGCATCATAATTTCCCTGCCCCCAGCTATAACTCTTGTCCTGCAGTGCACACTTATCCCTCTCCATCACTAGAGTAAAAGTCACTGAATTGTGATCACTGTCCCCAAAATGCTCACCTACCTAACACCTGGCTGGTTCGTTACCCAGAACCAAATCCAGTATGGCCTCACCTCTTGTTGGCCTGTCTACATATTGTGTCAGGAAACCCTCCTGCACACATTGGACAAACACCGACCCATCTAACGAACTCGAGCTATAGCTTTCCCAGTCAATATCTGAAAAGTTAAAGTCCCCCATAACAACCACCCTTTCACTCTTCTCCTGAATCATCCTCGCAATCCTTTCTTCTACATCTCTAGGACTATGAGGAGGCCTGTAGAAAACTCCTAACAGGGTGACCTCACCTTTCCTGTTCCTAACCTCAAGGAGAAAGTGAGGGCTGCAGATGCTGGAGATCAGAGCTGAAAATGTGTTGCTGGAAAAACGCAGCAGGTCAGGCAGCATCCAAGGAACAGGAGAATCGACGTTTCGGGTTTAAGCCCTTCTTCAGGAATCACTTATTCCTAACCTCAGCCCAAACTACCTCAAATGGTGAGTCTTCATCCATCGTCCTTTCCACAGCTGTAATACTATCTTTGACAAGCAATGCCACACCTCCCCCTCTTTTACCTCCACCTCTGACCCTACTAAAGCATTTAAACCCTGGAACCTGCAACACCAATCCTGTCCCTGTTCTACCCATGTCTCCGTAATAGCCACAACATCGAACCCACGCTGCAAGTTCACCTACGTTATTTCGTATACTTCTTGCATTGAAGTATACACACTTCAAGACACTTTCCTGTTTACAGGCACCCTCCTTTGAGATTGATGCCATGTTCCTAACCTCCCTACAATCCAGGTCCTGCACCCTAAAGCTACAGTCTAGGTTCCCATGCCCCTGCAGAGTTAGTTTAAAACCCCCCCCAAGAGCACTAGCAAACCTCCCCCCAAGGATATTGGTGCCCCTCAGGTTCAGGTGTAGACCATCCTGTTTATAGAGGTCCCACCTTCCCCAGGAAGAATCCCAGTTATCCAGATACCGGAATCCTTCCCTCCTGCACCATCCCTGTAGCCACGCATTTAACTGTTCTCTCTCCCTATTCCTTGACTCTCTATCACGTGGCACGGGTAACAAACCAGAGACAACAACTCTGTTTGTTCTAACTCTGAGCATCCAACCTAGCTCCCTGAAAGCCTGCCTAACATCCTGCCTCTCCTCCGTGCTTTTATAGGGAACCCTTTATTTAATATGCCAAATAATTTAGCCAGATAAATTGGAAAAATCTATATCATAGGATAAAGTAGGAGTTAAGAACAGAAAAGTTGGCAATATTTCACTTCAAAATTCTGGGACTCACTTTGGAACAATCAATTTCCTTTACTAGTCGTCCTAATATAATTTAGTTTATAGTTTTAACTTTGCTTAAAATGAATAATATTCTGAGCAGTTAATCGAACCAAAAAAAATGAACTCTTTCAACAACTCAATTACCTTTTACAATCATTGTAGAAGAGGAAGGGCATTTCAGGCCATTTAAAAAGAAAGCTGAATAATATTGTAAGTGAAAGTGAGAAGATCATAGACGTATTGATATGTGAAAACAATATACCCATATACTGGGAAACTAATTAAGAATTAAGAACTTAAACTGGAACTCATTCAAGTTAATATTAGCAAAATAAGCAGTATTATATTTCTAAAATTGCAACTAAAGAGTGAAAAATGCCAAGCAGCTAACCCAACTTTTAAACCTGAGAACTTCAAATCAAGCAGATGAAATAGTGGTCATGATTTGGAGGTGCTGGTGTTGGCCTGGGATGTACAAAGTTAAAAATCACACAACACCAGGTTATAGTCCCACAGGTTTAATTGGAAGCACACTAGCTTTCGGAGCATCACCCCTTCACCAGGTGGTAGTGGAGGGCTCAATCCTAACACACAGAATTTATAGCAAACGTTTACAGTGTGATGTAACTGAAATTATACATTGAAAAATTGATTGTCTGTTAAGCCTTTCATCTGTTAGAATATCATGATAGTTTCACTTCTTTCATGTGTAAATCACAAATCCTATTTTTAAAAGGTTGCATTCCCAGGTTAGCTGTTAACAATGGTGATAGCTAGACAATATGTTGTTGGTGTTGGCCCCGTGTTTTCTGTCTATGCCATGATATTTAGATTGATTCTAATCTAAAAAGTGAGATAACATAGTTTTACATGAATTCATGCAGTTTTGAGCAAAGTACAATGTAACCCTGCAAGTACAAATTCACCCCACAAAATATATGTGTGCATGTGAGTCTTTGGCTGTCTGGGTTGGGGATGGAGTGTGAGAAAGTGTGAGAAAGTGTATGTGTGTGTGTAGTGAGTGCAGAGTTTCTTAAGTCTGTGAGTGAGTATTTTGACAAAAATCTTTCAACTTCTTTTCTACTCAGTAATATAACAGGTGGAGGTATAATGTGTGATGTCCTACAAGTATCCATGCTGAAACCTCCAAAGTTCCTCAATTTTATTTCCCAAGTACTGACTAATTTATGACTTAAAAGAATAAGAAAACAAAATAGACCCAAGTATTTGAATGACACAAAGATGATTACTGTAAAGAAACACATTTTGGCAAAATTCATACAGACCGTTATTTGTGTAGAGTAATGTGGTATATGAATTACAGTGCCAATGTGAGCTCAGTTGGTTGGATGGCTGGTTTACAAGACAGAGTGATGTCAACAACCAGAGCTCAATTCCAAAACAGGCTGAAGTTACCATGAATGTTCCATCTTATCAATCTCACCTCTTGCCTGAGACATGGTGACACTCAGGTAAAACTCACCACCACTCATCTCTCCATAATGAAAGAGAGCAGACTATATTCCTCTGGTACTGTGGTGACTTCACTTTTACCTTTATTCCAAATCAACAAAATATATGACAGCATTTGCTGACTCATTTCTCAAAATTCTCCCTGACCAAAGTAAACCTGGCCTTGCTATAAAATTTAAACAAAACCTGACAGACAATCATTTCATTGAGTGCATTCTCCATGGCAATGTGCAGTCAAGAGTGTGGCACTGGTAAAGCACAGCAGGTCAAGCAGCATCTGAGGAGCAAGAGAATCGATGTTTCGCCCATAAGTCATTCCCAGCTACCTTACCCCAGCCCCACCCCGCTAACATTTATCTCTCAGGCCCCTCAGCGCACAAGCCTCATTCCTGATGAAGGGCTTATGCTCAAAATATCGATTCTCCTGCTCCTCGGATGCTGCCTGACCTGCTGTGCTTTTCCAGCACCACACTCTCGACTCTCATCTCCAGCATCTGCAGTCCTCGCTTTCTCCTCCGTGGCAATGCCTCTCGCAATTAAATCCCACTTGCCAAATCAGCATTGTCCTCTTCGGCAGAATAACTATCAGTTTCCCCTTGAATTGGTATTCTTGCAAAACATCCCGAGGGCAAGGCAAAAAGCTTGACAAAATATGATGTCCTTTAACAATACTCAAGTTCTGTATGACCAAACAATTATTAAGACAAAAAGGGCGGTGGGATAGTGAGTAGTACAAAGGGGAGCAGAATATTAGTAAGAAACATAGATAGATCAAATGTGTGGGTAAAATTGTGGCAGATTAATTTCAATGAACAAAGTGCAAGGTCCTCCACTTTAGACCAAAGATCAGAGAATGCCTAAGTTGGTGAATATCAAGTGGCAGTGGAAGTTCAAAGAGAGCTAGGGGTCCAGGAACACAGATTACAAAAATATATTAGTCAAGTACAAGTAATAACCAAGAAAGTTAATAGAATTCTACCTCCACATCTGGAGAGCTATAAAGGGAACAAAAACAAGAAGTGCTGGAGAATCTCAGCAGGTCTGGCAGCATCTATGGAGAAAAAAGTAGAGTTAACATTTAGAATCCACCGACACTTCTCCAGAACTGAAAGCAGCAAGGAAATTGTGGATTTTATGTTGATGTTGGAGTTGGAGTCGGAGTCGGAGTCGGAGTCGGAGTCGGAGACGGAGACGGAGACGGAGACGGAGACGGAGATGGAGTAGAATACATGGACTTGGAACCGAGACAGACAAAAGCAGGTCAAGCAAGCAAAGGGATTGCTGATGATCAGCCAAGATGGTGATAAATGTTGGATTTATTATGGACCAGACCAAATGTGAAAGCCTTCTTACTGTGTTCTACTGTATTCCTACTGTAAAATATATGTGACAATAAAATCAAAAATCAATAAAATCAAAATCCCTATCAAGGAAATAGCCTAGACCATAACTTCTTACTTTATTTAAAGGCAAATGTAAGGCACTGAATTCCAGATGTGATTCAATTGATTAACCATTAGGCTTTAAGCACTCTATTCTTACAACACACTTAAAATATAAACACAAAAATAAGAATTGGTATAACTTTAACTCCAATGAAATAATTAATAAAATAATGTACTATTTAACTACTAATCATCAACTGTTCCAACATAGCATCATCCTATAAACATATCCTTGGCAAAGGCAAATTCAGCAAAACCGATTTTCCTTATGTGCTACCTCCTTTCCAGTCCAGGGGAAAGGAACAAAAAGAGAAACAATCTAACAGTAGAGAGAGAATTCAAGCATTTTGCTGTAGCAGAGAGCCAGTTCAATCTATCAGTATCAAGAGCAAAGTCCAAACCCGACTGAAAGTGAAACTAAAACCCTGGGTCTGTGTGGGCCTGACTCCATCCATAAGACCATAAGACCATAAGACATAGGAGCGGAAGTAAGGCCATTTGGCCCATCGAGTCCACACCGCCACTCAATCATGGCTGATGGGCATTTCAACTCCACTTACCCGCAATCTCCCCGTAGCCCTTAATTCCTCATGACATCAAGAATTTATCAATTTCTGCCTTGAAGACATTTAGCGTCCCAGCCTCCACTGCACTCTGGCAATGAATTCCACAGGCCCACCACTCTCTGGCTGAAGAAATGTCTCCGCATTTCTGTTCTGAATTTACCCTCTCTAATTCTAAGGCTGTGTCCACGGGTCCTAGTCTCCTCGCCTAACGGAAACAATTTCCTAGCGTCCACCCTCTCCAAGCCATGTATTATCTTGTAAGTTTCTATTAGATCTCCCGTTAATCTTCTAAACTCCAATGAATACAATCCCAGGATCCTCAGCCGTTCCTCATATGTTAGACCTACCATTCCAGGGATCATCCGTGTGAATCTCCGCTGGACACGCTCCAGTGCCAGTATGTCCTTCCTGAGATGTGGGGACCAAAACTGGACACAGTACTCCAAATGGGGCCTAACCAGAGCTTTATAAAGTCTCAGGAGCACAACAGTGCTTTTAAATTCCAACCCTCTTGAGATAATTGACAACATTGCATTCGCTTTCTTAATCACGGACTCAACCTGCATGTTTACCTTTAGAGAATCCTCAACTAGCACGCCCAGATCCCTGTGTACTTTGGCTTTACGAATTTTCTCACTGTTTAGAAAGTAATCCATGCTTCTATTCTTTTTTCCAAAGTGCAAGACCTCGCATTTGCTCATATTGAATTCCATCAGCCATTTCCTGGACCACTCCTCCAAACTGTCCAGATCCTTCTGCAGCCTCCCCACTTCCTCAGTACTACCTGCCTGTCCACCTAACAATGTATCATCAGCAAACTTCGCTAGAATGCCCCCAGTTCCTTCATCCAGATCATTAATATATAACGTGAACAGCTGCGGCCCCAACACTGAACCCTGCGGAACACCGCTTGTCACCGGCTGCCATTCCGAAAAAGAACCTTTTATCCCAACTCTCTGCCTTCTGTCAGACAGCCAATCCTCAATCCATACCAGTAGCTCACCTCGAACACCATGGGCCCTCACCTTGCTCAGCAGCCTCCCGTGTGGCACCTTATCAAAGGCCTTTTGGAAGTCTAGGTAGACCACATGCACTGGGTTTCCCCGGTCTAACCTACTTGTCACCTCTTCAAAGAACTCCAACAGGTTTGTCAGGCACGACCTCCCCTTACTAAATCCATGTTGACTTGTTCTAATCCTACCCTGCTCTTCCAAGAATTTGGAAGGCTTGTATACCCTTGAGTTTCGAAGACTGAGAGGGGATCTGATTGAGACGTATAAGATTATGAAAGGATTGGACACTCTGGCAGTAGGAAACATATTTCCACTGATGGGTGAGTGCCGAACCAGAGGACACAGCTTAAAAATACGGGACAGACCATTTAGGACAGAGCTCAGGAGAAACTTCTTCACCCAGAGAGTGGTGGCTGTGTGGAATGCTCTGCCCCAGAGGGCAGTGGAGGCCCACTCTCTGGATTCATTTAAGCAAGAGTTGGATAGAGCTCTCAAAGATAGTGGAATCAAGGGTTATGGAGATAAGGCAGGAACAGGATACTGATTAGGAATGATCAGCCATGATTATATTGAATGGCGGTGCAGGCTCGAAGGGCTGAATGGCCTACTCCCGCACCTATTGTCTATTGTCTAATTTAGAAACCTCATCCTTAATGATGGATTCTAGAATTTTACCAACAAATGAGGTTAGGCTAATTGGCCTATAATTTTCCATCCTTTGCCTTGATCCTTTCTTGAACAAGGGGGTTACAACAGCGATCTTCCAATCATCTGGGACTTTCCCTGACTCCAGTGACTTTTGAAAGATCTCAACCAACGCCTCCGCTATTTCCTCAGCCACCTCCCTCAGAACTCTAGGATGTAACCTATCAGGGCCAGGAGATTTATCAATTTTAAGACCTTTTCGCTTTTCTAGCACTTTCTCTTTTGCAATGGCAACCATACTCAACTCAGCCCCCTGACTCCCTTTAATTGTTGGGATATTACTCATGTCTTCCACTGTGAAGACTGACGCAAAGTACTTATTGAGTTCTCCTGCTATTTCCTTATCTCCCATCACTAGGCTTCCAGCATCAGTTTGAAGTGGCCCAATGTCTACTCTTGTCTGTCATTTGTTTCTTATGTATTGAAAGAAACTTTTACTATCATTTCTAATATAGCCTGGCTAGCCTACCTTCATATTTGATCCTCTCCTTCCTTATTTCTCTCTTTGTTATCCTCTGTTTTTTTTTGTAGCCTTCCCAATCTTCTGATTTCCCAGTGCTCTTGGCCACTTTATAGGCTCTCTCTTTTTCTTTGATAGATTTCCTGACTTCCTTTGTCAGCCATGGCTGTCTAATCCCTCCCCAGATAATCTTTCTCATCTTGGGGATGAACTTCTGTACAGTGTCCTCAATTTTACCCACAAACTCCTGCCATTTTTGCTCTACTGTCTTCCCTGCTAGGCTCTGCTTCCAGTCTATTTTCGTCAGTTCCTCCCTCATGCCCTCATAATTACCTTTATTTAACTGTAACACCATTACATCCGATTTTGCCTTCTCTCTTTCAAACTGCAGACTGAACTCTACCATATTATGATCACTGCTTCCTAAGTGTTCCCTTACTTTAAGATTTTTTATAAAGTCTGGTTCGTTACATAGCACTAGGTCCAGAATAGCCTGCTCCCTTGTGGGCTCCATGACAAGCTGTTCCAAAAAGCCATCCTGTAAGCATTTCATGAATTCCCTTTCTTTGGATCCACTAGCAACATTATTTACCCAGTCCACCTGCATATTGAAGTCTCCCATGATCACTGTGACCTTGCCTTTCTGCCATGCCTTCTCTATTTCCCGGTACATGTTGCGCCCCTGGTCCTGACCACTGTTAGGAGGTCTGTACATAACTCCCACTATGGTTTTTTTGCCTTTGTGGTTCCTCAATTCCACCCACACAGACTCTACATCATCCGATGCTATGTCATTCAGCGCCATTGATTTAATTTTGTTCTTAACTAACAAGGCAACCCCGCCCCCTCTGCCCCCCTCCCTGTCTTTTCGATAAGTTGAAAACCCTTGGATGTTTAACTGCCAGTCCTGACCCCCCCCTGTAACCACGTCTCTGTGATGCCTACGACATCATAATCATTCACGATGATCTGTGCCATTAGTTCGTCTGCTTTGTTATGAATGCTACGAGCATTCAGGTAAAGTGCCTTCATGCTAACTTTCTTATCATTAGAGATACTGGAAGTCATAAGATGTCCTAAGTTATCCTTCCTTTTTGCTGCATTCCCAGTCTGTCTCAAGTTTAAATCTGCCTGCACATATGCTATCCTGCCGCTTATCTTTCCATTTAACTCCATACTCCCTGTCGCTTTCACGTTCCCTTCCCCCCAACTCAGAAGTTTAAAGTCATACTTTGCTTGTCCAATTTAAAATATAACACCCAGAGCTCAAAGCTGTTTACCCACTGCTTCTGAAGCAGACATTCTGGAACCACAGTGGCAAAACATCTCTGCAACAGAAACATCACAGGTCAAATCTCTCAAAGGTAGTATCATCACAAATAGGTGCTAACAAGAAGTGTGAATAGTTGAAAATGGATTTGCTGTGCTGGGAGTGACTCATACAGAACATGATCTTTGTAGGTGGGGTGGGTAACAAACAGAAAGGAGAGTGTTCATGTGCTGAAATTGTTAAATTCAATATTGAGTCCTAAATGATATAAGGCACCTAGGCAGAGAATGACGCCTTGAGCCACACTGGAGATTTACAGCAGGCCTGAGACAGAAATGTTGACATGGGAACATAGTGATGTAAGTTAAGTGGCAGGCAACTGTAGCCCAAGGTCATTTTATGGTCAGAGCATGGGTCTTCCATGAAGCAGTCATCCAATCTGTGATTCATCTCCCAGTGTAAAGGAGACCACATTGTTTTCAGCAATGCTGCAGACTAGTTTGAATTGCTGCTTCACCTTTTACATTTCAAAGAGTTAGAGGAATCAGAAGAAAATATTATCAGCAAGGACAAGAGTGATAGGCAAGCAAGAATATAGTAAAAGCTGAGTGCTTTGACTAAGTAGAAATTTGAACTAAGTGGAGAATAGAAGATCACAGAGAGTGTTAAAGTTGGAATTGGCAAATGGTTAAACGAGGATTCCACTGGCAGATGGAGTAGGCAAATACACAAGCTTTCTGATTGCACCTAGTAGCACTTCCCTGTGTCATTTCTTTTCTTCCCCCTCTGAGAAATGACTGATAGCAGACCTCTTTCCCAATTACTTCCAAATTAAACAGGAGGCACTTGCACCTGTAATTCACTCAATGACACCTCTCAACCAATATTCTAATAAACAGAAAATTGAAGACATGTGGCGTTGAGTAAAAACGCCTGCTGCTGCAAGCTAATGAAATAATAAAAGAAGGCTTTGAGATTCTGCCAAAACTCGCCTTTACTCTTCAATTAAATGGTACGCAATGTTTTTGGCAAATTCTGAAAACAGTCATTATACCACAGAACTCTTGGTCATCTCCCGAAAAATGAAAAGTTTGTTTCACAAGACAAAGGAATAAAATGAAACCAGGTAAATATGTATATTGCAGCAAAATACATTGCTATACCTACAGATTTTGTTTTTAAAAATCCAAAAATGCGAGGTAGAAAATGAAGCTGATTCTCACATCGAGTACTCTGTTCCAAGTTACCACAGTACAGATCCAAAGTGCACAAGGTGACACACGGTACAAGAGTAAACAATTTATTAAAGGATATATTGTAATATGGCTATGCTTTTCACTGAAAAAAAAGATGCATGTTCTCAATTATGTTTTAGTCACATTATATACAATCACTAACATATAATAAACATAAACTTAACTTTTTAATAAATTAGATTTGAGAAGTTTCAAAGTAAATGTGAGATCAATCAAGTTGATATTATTTGACATCATGTTGCCTGAACTCAAAAGTGCCTCAGTTACAACATAAAGAAATAGGATTAAAAACATTTCCAGCAATATCTTCAGATTACATACAACATTCTATGAAACAGTTATCTGAACGCAGTATCAATGGTGACCACTCACATGAACATTTTATATCTGGGTATAGATTTATTCATTTCAAGCATATTTGACTAGACACCAGTTTAATTTAAAGTGGAAGAACTGAGGTTACAGCACTTGAGCTGCTGCTAACTAATTACACATTATGAACCTGAGTCAGTTATTGACAACGGAGTTTTCCATGGCTGAAAAGTAACTGGCAATTCACCTAAATAATTTACCATTTGAGAAATGTGACAGTCAAAACAGCAATATTTGCATGACCAAAATATTCAATACTTTTGGGCAATACAAACATTCAAAAAGACTCCTGGGTAAGTGAACTAATATATTTGGGCAGTGGCTAAACCCGAAACATGACATGTGAAGTGTCTCCCACCCACCTTCCTCCTCTAAACAAAAACAAAAGACTCTGTGTGGAGGGCTGGTAAGGCATGGATATTCTTTCATCTCTTTTGGCAATTTAGAGCTGAGGGGGATGGAAGCTGGGGCAGTTGCATGCTCCTCTTGTAGAATATGGGACACAAGAGTCACCACTGGTGTTCCTGCTGACTTTGTATGTGAGAAGTGCACCCAACTCCAGCTCCTTACAGACTACATTAGGGAACTGGAGCTGGAGCTGGATGAACTTTGGATCATTTGGGAGGCTGGGGGGTGATAGAGAGGAGTTAAAGAGAGGTAGTCACACCTAAGTTATAGGATAAAAATAGCTGGGTGACCGACATGAGAGGGAAAAGGAATAGGTAGACAGTGCAGGGATGCCCTATGGTCGTTCACCTCAATCATAAGTATACCACATTGATTACTGTTGGGGATGATGACGTATCAGGCGAAAACCACAGCAGGCAGTCTCTAGCACTGAGCCTGATTCTGTGGCTGAGAAGGGAAGGGGGGAGAATAGGAGAGAGACAGTGATATGAGATTCAATCGTGAGAGGAACAGACAGGAGATTCGGTGGTCATAAAAGAGACTCCCAGATAGTGCATTGCCTCCTGGGTGCCAGGTTCAGGGATGTCTCGGATCAAGTCTATAGCATTCTTAAGGGGGAGAGGGAACAGCCAGAAGTTGTGGTACACATCGGTACCAATGACATAGCTAGGAAAAGGGATGATGACCTGAAAAGTAAATATAGGGAGTTAGGTTGGAATCCAAAAGGCAGGATGAGCAGAGTAGTAATCTCAGGATTGCCACCTGTGCCAGGGGCTATTGAGGCTAGGAACAGAGAGCGAATGCAGCTGAACAAGTGACTGCAGAGCTGGTATAGGAGAGAGAGTTTCAGATATATCAATCATTAGGATATATTCTGCAGAAGGTGGGATCTGTACAAGGGGGTCGGTTGCACCTGAGCTGAAGGGGTAGCAATATCCTGGGCAGGAGGTTTGCTACAGCTCTTCGGGAGAGTTTAAATTACTTTGGCAGAGGGATGGGAACCAAAGCTACGAATCAGAGGATGGGTAGCTGGTGAACAGACAGACACAGTGCGCAGAGAGTCTGCGAGGAAGGATAAACAGTTGATAGGGCAAAAAGTTGCAGTCACTCTGATGGGTTGAATTGTGTCTACTTTAACACAAGAAGTGTCAGGAATAAGGGCAATGAACTCAGAGCATTGATCAGTACTTGGAGCTACGATGTTGCGGCCATTACAGAGTCTTGGATATGACAGGGGCAGAATGGTTGTTGGATGTTCCAGGGTTTAGACGTTTCAAAGAGGGAGGGAGGTGAGAGAGGTCGGGGAGTGACATTGCTAATCAGGGACAAAGTGCAATAGAACCAGAGGTTTTAGAGGAGGGTCCATCTACTGAGTCAGTATGGGTGGAAGTCAGAAACAGGAAAGGAGCAGTCAATTTATCGGGAGATTTCTATAGACTCCGCAATAGCAACAGAGACATGGAGGAGCAGATTGAGAGGCAGAGTTTGAGAAGATGCAGAAGTAACAGGATTGGTGTCATGGGTGACTTTAACTTCCCTAATATTGGAACTTCCTAAGTACAAATAGTTTAGATGGAGCAGATATTGTCAGATGTATCCAGGAAGGATTCCTGAATTAATATGTAGAGAAACCAAAGAGAGGCGAGGCTATATTTGATTTGGCCCTTGGCAACGAACCAGGTCAGGTGTCAGATCTCTCGGTGGGACAGCATCTCCGTAACAGTGGTCACAACTCCCTGACCTTTACTATGGTCATGAAGAGGGCTCGGAGCAGATGACATGGGAAAGTATTTAATTGGCAGAGGGGAATTACAATGTTATTACAAGGCAGGAACTGTGGAGCATTGGGAAATTGGGAATAGATATTATCAGGGAAATGCACAACAGAAATGTGGAGGTTGTTTAGGGAACACTTGCTGATAGTGCTGGATAGGTTTGTCCACTGAGGCAAGGAAGAAATGGTAGGGTGAAGGAACCTTCGATGACAGGAGAAATGGAACATCTAGTCAAGAGGAAGAAGGAAGCTTACTTAAGGTTGAGGAAGCAAGGATCAGACAGGGTGCGAGAGGGTTACAAGGTAGCCAGGAAGGAACTGAAGAATGAACTTAGAAGACAGAGAAGGGGGCATAAAGAAGTCTTGGCGGGTAGGATTAGTAAAACCCCAAGGCATTCTACACTTATGTGAGGAACAAGAGGACGGCCAGAGCGAGGGTAGGGCCAATCACAAATACTGGAGGGAATTTGTGCCTGGATTCGGAGGAGATGGGGAGGTCCTTAATGAATACTTTGCTTCAGTACTCACTAGTGAGAGGGACCTTGTCATTTGTGAGGACAGCACGAAACCGGCTGATATGCTCAAGCAGGTTGATGTTAAGGAGGATGTGCTGGACATTTTGAAAAACGTGAGGATAGATAAGTCCCCTGGATCAGATGGGATATACTCAAGGTTGGTATGGGAAGCGAGGGAAGAGATTGCTGCACCTTTGGCGATGGTCTTTGCATCCTCCCTGTCCACTGGAGGAGTACCAGATGATTGGAGGATGGCAAATGTTGTTCCATTGTTCAAGTAAGGGAATGGGGATAACCTTGAGAATTACAGACCAGTCAAGTTATTGGAGAGAATTCTGAGAGACAGAATTATGATTATTTGGAAAAGCATAGTTTGAGTAGAGATAGTCAGCATGGCTTTGTGAGGGGCAGGTCATGCCTCACAAGCGTTATTCAATTCTTTGAAGATGTGACAAAACACATTGATGAAGGTAGAGCAATGGATGTGATGTATTTGGATTTTAACAAGGCACTTGATAAGGTTCCCCATGGTAGGCTCATTCAGAAAGTATGAGGAGAAAGTGAGGTCTGCAGATGCTGGAGATCAGAGCTGGAAATGTGTTGCTGGAAAAGCGCAGCAGGTCAGGCAGCATCCAGGGAACAGGAGAATCGACGTTTCGGGCATAAGCCCTTCTTCAGGAATGAAAGGCTTCATTCCTGAAGAAGGGCTTATGCCCGAAACGTCGATTCTCCTGTTCCCTGGATGCTGCCTGACCTGCTGCGCTTTTCCAGCAACACATTTCCAGCTCATTCAGAAAGTAAGGACGCATGGGATACGGGGAAATCTTGCTGTCTGGACACAGAATTAGCTGGCCCATTAAAGACAGAGGGTGGTCGTAGATGTAAAATATTCAGCCTGGAGCTCGGTGGCCAGCGGTGTTCCACAGGAATTTGTTCTGGGACCTCGACACTCTGCAATTTTTATAAATGACTTGGACGAGGAAGTGGAAGGGTGGGTTATAAGTTTGCTGATGACACGAAGTTTGGTGGAGTTGGGGATAGTGTGGAGGGCTGTTGTAGGTTGCAACAGGACATTGACAGGATGCAAAGCTGGGCTGAGAAGTAGCAGATGGAGTTCAACTTGGAAAAGATTGAAGTGATTCATTTTGGAAAGTCGAATTTGAATGCAGATTACAGGGTTAAAGACAGGATTCTTGGCAATGTGGAGGAACAGAGGGATCTTGCGGTCTACATCCATAGATCCCTCAAAGTTCAGAAGGTCGTTAAGAAGGCATATGGTGTGTTGGCTTTCATTAGCAGGGAGATTGAATTTAAGAGTTGCGAGGTTGTGCTGCAGCTCAATAAAGTCCTGGTTAGACCACTCTTGGAATATTGTATTCAATTCTGGTCGCTTCATTACAGGAAAGATGTGGAAGCTTTAGAAAGGGTGCAGAGGAAATTTACCAGGATGCTGCCTGGACTAGAGGGCATGTCTTATGAAGAAAGGTTGAGGGATCTATGGCTTTTCTCATTGGAGCAAAGAATAATTAGAACCAGAGACTTGTTTTCAGGGTGGGAATGGCTATCGTGAGGGGGCATAATTTTAAGGTGATTGGAGTAAGGTTTAGGGGAGATGTCAGAGGTAGGTTCTTTACACAGAGAGTGGTGGGTGTGTGAAATGCACTGCCAGCAGTGGTAGTAGAATCAGATACATTAGGGACATTTAAGCGAATCTTGGATTGGCGCATAGATGATAATAAAATGAAGGGTACGTAGGCTAGTTTGATCTTAGAGTAGAATAAAAGGTCTCGGGTCGAAGGACCTGTACTGTGCTATGTTCTCTATGTTCTAAGAAACAGACCAAATCTTGTGGCACTAAATGTTTCCTCAGTTCACGTGCAGGGAAATGAGATTTATGTGCAAGAAAGATCTACCAGTTCACATCACTGCAATATAATACTAGGGCAATGAGACTGAATCCACATGAAGATGCTGACTGCATGTGGAAAGACTTGCATGACTCAATGACAGAAGCCATTCATAGCTCATGTGAATTCATAATAATCTACTTCCAGAAATGTGGTGAAGACTGATGAGATTTAAAATGCTCACTCCATTTGCTTCTCATTACACTTCTACACATATAAACATTTTTTATCAACACGTTTACAAAATACTGCTTTTAGGTTTTCCAATGAATTAGTGCTTGAAAACATTCGACTTCTTACATTTGTTTGAATTTAGATGCTAAAAATAACGAATCTGAAGACTGGGATGTAATCATTGAAAGTTTGTGTAATATTGGCAAGCATAATATTCTAGACACTGTTGAAAAAAGTTTAAAGTCACTTCTAAAGACTGTGCATATGACTTCAGTGCAATGCTCTCACAAATGACAGTTGAAAATTTCAACATTTGCCCCAGAATGTCCTAAAATTCAAGTATTGTTCTTTTGTGAAACATGGGTTTATTTTTGAGCTTCCTATCTTAATGTAATGAAGTACGAAATTTTAATCATTCCACGACTGCTTCAATTGGAAGCTACTAACTTTTTAGGGAATCCTACACTGTCTTCTTTTGGGGGAAAAGAAACTACCCTTCTGTAAAACTCTTGTTTTTTTAAAGCTGGAATGTATTCTTCCAACACAGAGCAGTTTTAATATTAAGATAATAGCACTTGTGGCACTTAGAGTCATAGAGAAGTACAGCATGGAAACAGACCCTTCGGTCCAACCCGTGAGATCTAACCATGCCGAACAGATATCCCAACCCAAACTAATCCCACCTGCCAGTACCCGGCCCATATCCCTCCAAACCCTTCCTATTCGTATACCCATCCAAATGCCTCTTAAATGTTGCAATTGTACCAGCCTCCACCACATCCTCTGGTAGCTCATTCCATACACGTACCACCCTCTGCGTTAAAACGTTGCCCCTTAGGTCTCTTTTATATCTTTCCCATCTCACCCTATACCTATGCCCTCTAGTTCTGGACTTCCCAACCCCAGGGAAAAGACTTTGTCTACTTATCCTATCCATGTCCCTCATGATTTTGTAAACCTCTATAAGGTCACCCCTCAGCCTCCGACGCTCCAGGGAAAACAGCCCCAGACTGTTCAGCCTCTCCCTGTAGCTCAGATCCTCCAACCCTGGCAACATCCTTGTAAATCTTTTCTGAACCCTTTCAAGTTTCACAACATCTTTCCGATAGGAAGGAGACCAGAATTGCACAAATATTCCAACAGTGGCCTAACCAATGTCCTGCACAGCCGCAACATAACCTCCCAACTCCTGTACTCAATACTCTGACCAATAAAGGAAAGCATACCAAACGCCTTCTTCACTATCCTATCTACCTGCGACTCTACTTTCAAGGAGCTATGAACCTGCACTCCAAGGTCTCTTTGTTTAGCAACACTCCCTAGGACCTTACCATTAAGTGCATATGTCCTGCTAAGATTTGCTTTCCCAAAATGCAGCACCTCACATTTATCTGAATTAAACTCCATCTGCCACTTCTCAGCCCACTGGCCAATCTGGTCAAGATCCTGTTGTAATCTCTGAGGTCACCCTCTTCGCTGTCCACTACACCTCCAATTTTGGTGTCATCTTCAAACTTACTAACTGTTCCTCTTTTGCTCGCATCAAAATTATTTATATAAATAACAAAAATTGGAGGGCCCAGCACCGATCCTTGTGGCACTCCACTGGTCACAGGTCTCCAGTCTGAAAAACAACCCTCCACCACCACCCTCTGTCTCCTACCTTTGAGCCAGTTCGGTATCAAAATGGCTAGCTCTCCCTGTATTCCGTGAGATCTAACCTTGCTAATCAATCAGTCTCCCATGGGGAACCTTGTCGAACGCCTTACTGAAGTCCATATAGATCACATTTACTGCTCTGCCCTCATCAATCTTCTTCGTTACTTCTTCAAAAAACTCAATCAAGTTTGTGAGACACGATTTCCCACGCACAATGCCATGTTGACTATCCATAATCCTTAGTGGAAAAGCAACACGTTTCAAAAGAAAACAAAACTAAATTATTTCTGTGTAAAGATGAATAGATTCTACAGTTTTTACATGATCATTTAAACATTCATAATTCCACCGATTTCTCCTCATCTTTCTCTCTTCCAATTCCACGTGAAGAAACTTGAGCTCCTTAAAGTGATCATTAAATTTCTCTGTTATCGTGAAGCGGGACCCAACCTAAAAAGTCACTTTTCTTTGCTGAAATTGGTATGAAATGAAGCAACACAGCAGCGGTCCAAATAACAAAACTCATCAAATGCACGAAAAATGATTTTGATAGGAGCTGCATTCAATACCAGTATTTGGTTGCTGGGTGGCCAATCGTACTGAGGTACGTGGCCTAGCTTTGAGCCACAGATTGAATAATGGTTGCAATTAATAAAAAGACGTCTTACCTGAAGGTCTGAAGATGTCCTTAAGTAAAGCTTCATCTACTGGCAATGATACTGATGTTCCCGTATTGTGTGTCCAACTCTGTAAAATGCTTTGCAGCAGTAAGGTCTGGGCCCTCGTAGCTTGTAAAGTCAGACTGGGCAATTCAAATATGCACTCTGTAGTCGGGACAAATGGACGTTTCAACCTATTGAACACAAATTGAAATTAATCAAGGTGTGAACTTTCATAGGACATATCCGAAAAATAATTTTACACCACTGAACCAGGCCACTCAATCTAAATTAGTGTCCATGCCTCATAAGCTCCAATCTTCCTCCCACCTTAACTGGACTCACACAAAGGCATAGATCCTCTATTCTTTTCTCCCTTATGTACTTTTCTAACTTACCTGTAAATTTATCTCAACTATTCCATTTAGCAGCAAGTGCTCCGGATTTTGAGTTAAGAGATCTCCCGTAAATTCTTGATTGGATTTATTAGTGAGCATCTCACATTCATGAGCCCCAGTTCTCAAACGCCACGAGTGGAAACATGTTCCCTGCGTATGCCCTACCCAACAAATTATTTTACATTATAGTGTTTATCTAAAATGCTGAAATACTGACAGTTACTATTCCTTAGAAACAAGAGTATTAGACATTCGGTGACAAGTGGCAGAAACATTTGGACCACCTAAGTAACCAAACCACGTTTTGAGTTCCGTAACACACGTTTCTCTCTCCACAGATGCTGCCAGACCTGCTCAGTTTCTCCCGCAAGTTCTGTTTATCTTCAAGATTTTCAGCATCTGCAGTTCTTTGTTTTATTTTAGTAGCCCGCATAAGTGCCAAGTAATGACCATTTTCAAGGAAAAGATGAACCCAATTACTTCAGCCTGTATTACCCTACCTTATGGCCATAAAGGAATGGGCGCAGAAATAGACCATTCAGCCTATCAAGTCTGTTTTGCCATTCAATGAGATTGCAGCTGACCTAAAAATCCTTAACGCCACTTTCCTGCCTTATCCCCATAACCGTCCATTCCCTTACTGATGAAAAAGTTCTCAGTTTTGAATAAATT
Organism: Chiloscyllium plagiosum; assembly: GCF_037043375.1. NCBI lineage: Eukaryota > Metazoa > Chordata > Chondrichthyes > Orectolobiformes > Hemiscylliidae > Chiloscyllium > Chiloscyllium plagiosum. The sequence continues at coordinate 139,376,727 of NW_028270142.1, forward strand.
TAACAATGTAACTTCTACATCTCCAAGCAGTAACAAATTCCATAGATTCACTGGCTTCTGAGAGAAGAAATTTATCCTCTTCTCTGTCTTGAATGGATAACCCCTTATTCTGAGATAAGTCCCTCTGGTCTTAGACTATCCCACAAGGAGAAACAACCTTCCTACTCTGTCAACTCGTTTAAGACTCTTGCACGTTTCAATAAGGTCACTTCTCATTCTTTTAAACTTCCAATAAGTAAATGCCCAACCTAAATCCACCTGTGTTTTTACTTTCTGCTTTCTTTCTCCTTTTAAAAAATATTCAACTTTTTTATTCTTCCTGCCAAAGTGCATAACATCATATTTCCCCACAGTATATTCCAACTGCCAAGTTTCTGCCCTCTGGTTTAATCTGCCTTATCCCTCTGTGTCATGCTGACTGCTTGCCTTCCCAGCTATTTTTCTGTCATCTGCAAACTTGGCTTTAGTACATTCCCATTCTCATCCAAGTCATTAATATGTATTGAAGCTAATTGTGGTCCCAACACTGATCCCTATGGCATTCCATAAGTTACAGGTTCCCATACTGAAAATAGCACCCCTCTTTACCTGAACTCACCGTCTTCAATTAGCTAGCTAATCCTCTATCCATACTAATATGCTAATCCAACACATTAAGTTCTTATCTTATTAAATAGTCTAATTAGATTAGATTAGATTAGATTACTTTACAGTGTGGAAACAGGCCCTTCGGCCCAACAAGTCCACACCGACCCGCCGAAGCACAACCCACCCATACCCCTACATTTACACCTTACCTAACATTACGGGCAATTTAGCATGGCCAATTCACCTGACCTGCATATCTTTGGACTGTGGGAGGAAACCGGAGCACCCGGAGGAAACCCACGCAGACACGGAGAGAATGTGCAAACTCCACACAGTCAGTCGCCTGAGGCGGGAATTGAACCCAGGTCTCTGGCGCTGTGAGGCAGCAGTGCTAACCACTGTGCCACCGTGCCACCCTAATGTGTGGTGCTTTATCAAATGTCTTCTAAAAATCCAAATATATTAGATCTGCTACTTCCACCTTATCTATGATGTAGCCACACTAACCTCTTTGACCAAAGTTCAAGTCCCATCTGCTCCAGGCATAACATGTCTGAGTAGGTTAGTTAAGAATATCTTCCAGTTAACCATTAGTCATGCTTTTATGCTCAATGTCAAACCTGTCTACCATTGGTATACAGTAGCTACAGTATGGATTGAGTGCAGCAATTCACCAGTCTTATCTTGATATCATCTCTGAGCCACATGACTTTTGTTACCAAGAAAACAAGCATCAAAATCACAGCATCACCATAAACACCAAGTGATACATCATCCTTATAATGAAATATATCACTATTCTCCTACTGCCACAGGAGGCAAACTCTTTCCAATTAAAAGAACCCCACCATCATAACTACACAATTGTCCAAGAGGACAGCCACAAACAACTTATGAGATTTAAGAGAAATGATCAATAAATGTCACCTTGCCAGTAACACCTGAACACCAAATTTTAAAAAAAGTAAGCTGATATGGAAAGCTTTGAGCCAGTGTAACATTTTGTACAGCTTGTTCTGTGTTCATCTCTTTCCATTGTGACAATTGGATTACGCACATGATAAATATTTTCTCAGCTACTTTGGAAGAAATCAAAGGAAATGATATGGGCTCCTTTCCATTAATTGTTAAAGGGGGTTTTTATATTCAAACCCCAGATAGGCTTCAAACTCATCTTTACTGAATAACCATTACCATTTAGAAAAAGTACTGCTTTTCATTTTTGGCAAAGTCACAACAAATGTTTGTTAAAGGATGATGATGACCAGTATGACTGTTTTATTAAATAACTAATACATGGCGCTCAGCAGCACAGGCCTAGGATATGAACCAAACTGATACATTTCTGCAGGATCTCTGAAAGCATCACACTGGAATAGCTTGAAAAGCAGGTCTTGAACAAGTGAGGTCTCAATCTAGCTTGAAAGAACCAAGAATGCCCTCATGGGTGTCAGAATCTCTACTTACCCTTGATATAGCACTTAGATAAGGATAAAAGGGTAAGAATGAGGATTCCATGGATCAGAGATGCCACGTCCTTGGCATCAATGGCTTTGGTATCAGAACGAGATCGGAACTAGCAGTCAATCAAGAAGAAGGTATTGGGACAATTGAGAAATTAAAGCTGTAGAACACAAAGTAGAATGACAAAGTTGCAAAAAGAACTGCAGTAAATGGTGGGCAGTTGGAAGTAATGGTTTTAATAGTATGCTGCTCAACTAAAAGTAAATGACAGACAACACTCTGACCATAGTTTTTGTATTCAGAGTGGCTCTGGATAGGTCAATCTCAAAGATGTCAATATCAAACAAGTGTCAGACTGGCCAGATTCTCCTGCAAAACATTAAACCTTTTTCCATTAATTCATCTCATCCACCATTCATGTATGTCTTTTTCCTAACTTCAAGTATAACCTTTCCATGTATGTTTGAGCCTGGATCAAAACTTCCAAACATAAAAACTATAATTTATAGGCAATCCTATACTGCCCTGCAAAGTTCCATTAACCAGTCCTCAATAACCCAAAACTTTTAAACTTTATTTACAAATCATCTACAATCATACTGTAAGCTTACAATACAATCTCCATCTGCATTTTGGTGCATGCAATAGCCATTTTCTCCAGTCTGCTATAAATTGCAGAGTGGAAGAAACTAAGGACTGTAGATATTGGAGATCAGAGTCAAAAAGTGTGGTGCTAGAAAAGCACAGCCGGTCAGGCAGCATCAGAGGAGCAGGAGAGTTGACGTTTCGAGCATAAGCTCTTCACCAGGAATGTCAACGGAGAAAAGTTCAGTGAGGCAGGAGCTGGCTGAGACAATGCGTTGACTGGGGCAGTCAGGTTTGTGAATTTTGGGTAAGAGGTAGAACCTAGCAGTGCGGGGTTCCTGTACTGTGAAGTTGGAGGCTGTTGGTGGCAGGTCCCCTCAGGTGATGATATTGTGGATGGTCTGGGAGATGATAGTTTGCTGATGAGGGTCGTAGTCAAGGGGGCAGTAGGGGGAGCTGTTCGCGAGTTGGCACCTGGCTTCACCAATGTAGAGGTTGGTGCACCAAACTACCACAGATTCCCTCATGTCTGCTGGTTTGCTGGTGAGTTTGGGGTTACAGCAAAAGGAGTGAAGGGCTGCACATTGCAAGAGTGAGAGGTTGAAGTGGGTGAAAGTGGTGGACAGGTTGAGGTGGTTAATGTCACAGCGGCAGTTCAAAATGAAAGGATCGAGGGCGGGTAACAGACCAGAACGGGGTGTCCAGGTGGATGGAGTCTGTTGGAGTCGGGAAAAGGGATCCTCGGAGGGTGGGTGGGAGTCCTGAAGGAAAAAATAAGCACAGAGGTGGAGGCGATGGAACAAAAGATAGGTGACACAACGCATGTTGAACCATTGATTCGGAAGCGTAGTGGGATGAAGATGAGGCCTTTACTGAGGATTAATCATTCATTCGCAGTGAGGAGAGGTCTGGGGATGGTAAAAACATGGCAGGGCTAGAAGCTAGGACCTGGTGTGGGGCAAATTCTTGATGAAGAGCTTATGCTCGAAACATTGACTCTCTTGCTCTTCGGATGCTGCCTGATCGGCTGTGCTTTTACAGCACCACACTCTTTGACAAATTGCAAAGTGTTCAGTGATTACGAGCTATCACTTGCTACATCTAACATTTTCCCAAAAGGACTCAGTTTTTGGCTTTAGTTAAATCTACTTTCATCTTCTGATATCAAGACATTCCGAATTTCATTTATTAGTGAATAAAACCGAAAGAACTGCTGCAAGTCAGAAACAAAAAAACTGAAGTTGCTGAAAAAGCTCAGCAGGTCTGGTAGCATCTGTGGAGAGAAATGAGATTTAACATTTCAGGTTAACTCCCCCCACCCCGAGAACTTGCAGCTCTGAGGATGGGCCACTCGACCTGAAACATTAACTCTCATTTCTCTACACAGATGCTGACAGACCTTCTGAGCCTTTCCAGTAATTTCTGTTTTTTGTTTCATTTACTGGTAGTTAGTTCCTCTCTCTTCCAGCTTCAGCACATTAAACTGTGACCACCTAACTAACAGTAGTTAAACCTGGTTCTGTGAAGAGAGAAGCTTGGTTAATATTTCAGATTGATGACTTCAAAAAAAGGCCTTTGACCTAAATTATCAATTGTTTCCCTCACCACAGATGCTGCCAGACCTGATCAGCATTTTCTGTTTTTATTTCAGATTTTCAGCAACTGCAGTGTTTTATTTTTATAAAGTGAGTGTTTTTGGACTTGCAGCTGAGATGTCAATTCAGGAAATAGTTTCCTGATGCAGTCCCAATTCATACACCAAACGTCACACTTGACATTCCTTTCAACTTTATTAATCTACAAGCTAAGAAAGACTCTGGATTCAATCACAAATATATGTCAAATTGTTTAATCTTAAACAAACAGCAGTAGGACACTACAACTGACCTCAGTACAAGTCATTTGGGGGTATTTGAGAATGCAATACCTTCTGGAATGTATAAATTGTTAATAGGATCAGCCTCATCTGCAAATATGCCAGCATGGAATAACCTTCTGGCATTGGCTGTCCAGAGCGCTTAATTAGAATGATCAGCCTAAAGTGTACTCTACCCTTGAGAAATGCAAATTTCAAAAACAAAAGGTGGTGGGGGGCATGGCCGTCTGCATTGGAGATGGGGGGGGGTGCGTGGGGAAGAGCAAGATAAGCTTTTTCTTAAAAGAAAGTAATTGAAAACATACCAAGTGGATGATCCTTTCAGCTCATCAGAATTGAGCTCGAAAGTCAGAATTTTATAAAACATTGTTGATTTAAGTTCGTCATTCTCACAGTCTTGCATGCAGACTCATTAAGTAGTGAAGTGTGTAATACACCACAGTTCTCTGCAAAACATGTGTACGTTTTCCAGGTTTAGGTCTATAAAAATTAGGTCAAACTCTATACTCCCAGGGAAAATAAATCTCGATAAAACCAGCAGATCAAGCATCTCATTAAAAGAAAACTTGGAAAAAGTCCAGTATAAATTCAGAACTAGAGTGATTGACAGGTCTCTTTCTCTCCACTCCTTGCATCCCCTACAAAAAAAAAGTGGAAATTTAAATGATCAAAACAATTAAGTTGCCTTAATGAAAATCATATTGAAAATTCTTCTCATTGATACTGATGAAAACATACTATTTGGTACAGGTAAGTAGTTTTTGTTCACAGGATTTAGTATGTGCAGACTTAAAGAACCGCTATTCATGCTTTCAAAATCAACACCTGCCTAAGACTGAAGGAATATTACAACAAGCAGCTGGCTTTAATGGTTTACATAGAGTCCCAAAATGCAAGCCTGAAACCCGCAGAATGTTTCCAAAAATTTCATTTTGATTATTACTCATATCCTGTGCAATGTAAAACTGTATGTTCATTTTTTCCAAAATAACAGCAAGTTCTAACTAGTTTTTTTTTTATTACTGCACTGTGCACATTACTGGTCCAACATACTTTGACAGCACCCGACACTTGGAATGTACAATCTACACAGATACATTTCAATGGCAAAGTTGTGGTCAAAGCTGACACTAAAGCTAAGAGTGTTGTATATGATACAATGAACAGTATTCTACGTAGTTAAGTCATATGGAATAACAAAATCCAAATCAGCAATAATTCCCTGTTAATTATAATTCAAAAAGTAATCAAATTCAGAAATAAAACATGTATTATATTTTACACTGCATCACATCCAAGTTGGTCATAAAATGCAGACTGATCTCAGGAGTTTTGAACAAAAGTAGTCATTGTTTGTCTGTCGTTGTATTATAAATCCAAGATTTGTAGTTGTAGAGTACAAAACATGGTCTGAGTTTTACTGCTGGTTTCAGATCACAAGCTGCACAAGTATGTGGGCATAATGGAATATTTTTAGTTTGAAGATTAAAAGAGTACAAGCAGTACAAACAAACTTGTGAAATTCACAGGCAAGAATAGACCAGCTAGTCCATCAAGGCTGCCTCAAACCACACTATGGTCAGATCATCATGGTAGCTTCTCCAAAACATAGTACAAAGTATGGAATAAAATGCACTACAGGTACAGAAGGGAAACAACACAGCATAAACAGAAACAAAACAGGTAACAGGGGAGAGAAACAAGATTCATGAAGTTTGTACCAAAAAAAGAAAGGGCAATCAATAACCCAAGTCTAAGACCACATAGGATCTCTCCACCCTGCAGGCACTCTGCCTCTATTCCTGATGAAGGGCTTTTGCCTGAAACGTTGATTTTCCTGCTCCTCGGATGCTGCCTGAACTGCTGTGCTTTTCCAGCACCACTCTAATCTAGAATCTGGTTTCCAATATCTGCAGTCCTGGTTTTTACCACATAGGATCAGACTAAGGGTAAAACAGGTGCCAAAAGAGAATGAGAAAATACAAACAACTTGAAATGTAACACCAAAAATATCTTACAGTATAGAAACAGAAGCCATTCCAGAAAAAGTCAAATGTCTCCAACATGTAGTTGACTACTAGGATTTGCCATAGATAGCAAGTATCTTATAGGCAAGTTTTTAGCACAGAGAAAATCAAGGACACATTCTGTTAGCTAACACTGTTTAAAATGCTGGCATAATCATGAGATCGCAAATTAGTAATTTTCTCAACAATTGCAAACAATTCCTCAACCGACTTGGAAGCAAGGTAAGATGATATGATAGATTTGTGAATTTATTGTGACTGTCTAAGGCAATTCTAGCCTCGGGCAAAGGTAATGTGTCTACAGATAAAAGAGGATGGTTACATTGGTCTACTTGTACTGCATAATTTGTGGAAGGCAAATGGAAAATAAAAACGAGAGACAAATCAAGGAGACAAGTGAAAAAAAGATTACACTTCTAAAATTTTTCAATGACCCACTCAAAGGAACAGGTATGAAGTTAATAGACAGAAGGAAACAGAATTCCTAAAGTGCATGTAGGAGTACTTCCTCAAAGAGTGTATTATGCCTACAAGGGACTAACACAGACTATTTAAGTCAGGTTTGGGTATACACTTCAGAAGCTATGACTGTAATATGACTAGAGTTAAGGTTTCATATATAAAGAGAAGTGATTCATACAAAAGCACTAACAAAAAGTTTTGCTGCACAAATTCAGTCTGAGTCTAGCAGAAGCATGGATACATGCCATTTGAACCATATGGACTACCATTCAAAATACAATTTAAAGCAGAAATATCAGAAGCTTTGGAGTAGGTCACCCATGCCTGAAAGAACATGCAGCATAAGAGAGGGAAATAAAAGAAAAGAAAAATACGTTACAAAAAGGATATTAAAATATTAAGCAGGCCTAATATATTATTTGCATTGGCTGCCCTGTCCTTTTAAGTGGTAAGGGTCATGAGCCTTGTTGAATTGTACCTTGTGATACAGTTTGCAGCTACAATGCATCAGTGGCAAAGGAAGTGAACGGTGAAGGAGTTACATGGAGTGCAATCAAGCAGGCTGCTTTACCCTGGATGGTGCTGAGCTTCTTGAGTGTTGTTGAAGACTTACACATCCAGGCAAGTTGACAATATATCATCACACTCCTGACTTGTGTCTTCTAGATAGTAGGCAGTTTTTGAGGAGTTGGGGCAGAATTCCCAAACTCTGACCTGCACATGAAGCCACAGTATATGGATAGTCCAGTTCAGTTTCTGGTCAATGTCAATGCCCTTGATGTTGATACTGGGAATTCAGAGATGTTCGGCGATAGGTAGATTCCCTCTTGTTGAACATGGTGATTCTCGCCACTTGTGTGGAAAAAAATATTAATTGCCACTTATCAGCCAAAGCCTAAATGTTGTCCAGGTCCTGCTGCAAGGAGACTAGGACAGCTTCATTATCGGAGTCATTGTGAATAATGCTGAACAGTGTGTAAGTATCAGCAAGCATTCCCACCTCTGACGTTAGAGGGAAGATCATTGAGGAAGAAGTAGATGAGAAAACTAACCTTTGAAGCTCCAGCAGTGATGCCCTGTGGTTAATTTCAAAAAACAAAAACATCTGCCCTTGTTTTAAGTATGGCTCCCACCAGTAGAAAGTTATCCCCCATGATTCCACCGAATCCAGTTTTGCTAGAGTTCCTTGATGCCAGACTCAGTCAAACGCTGCCTTGATATCAAAGCTAGTTACCACTGTTTCCATTCTGCAATTCAGCTCTTCTGGTCATGTCTGGACCAAGGCTGCAATGAGGTCAGGACTTGAGTGGGACTGCTGATAACTACTCAACTTCAAATTGTTAGGTCTGTTTGAAATCTGCTATGCACCACAATACTATGTAGCCTTTGTGGGCACCAGCGAGATGGCAAATGTGAGATTATACCAAAAGGCAACAAAAAGTTGAAGTTGCTCAGTGATATTGTTTAAGTGTGAAATCCAAATTATATTATTTTGTTGCAATGCTAGTAAAATCCTGGGCAGAATTCTATGTAATAAGTGCTTGCATTAATTGGCTACTAACTTAAATATGTGCAATATTCAGATACAGCTGGGTGTTATCGCTAAAACAAAATGAACATATTCTGACTATCAAGTTGTAAATTAATGAACATTCAAACACTTTTCAAATTAATTATTTATAAAAACCATCTGCTTCTTCACAAAGTCATTTATACCTTAAAGGGTTTTTAAAAATTGCAAAAAGCTTTTAGCACTATTTTTTCTTTATAGATCTCTACATTAATCTTGGTACTCTGGCAGCACTATGTGTATGGCCTAAATCTTGTTTGGCTTCTTACATCCTAGCAATGCAACCACCATTAACCTCCTCCTAAACAAAATAACTTCCATCACAGCCATTGATGTTCCATGGGGATCAGTGTTGGGACCACAGCTATTCATGTTACATATCACAATCTGGACAAAGGAAATGAGGGAACAAAAACAAAAACACCTGGAGAAACTCAGTCGATCTGGCAGCATCTGTGAATAGAAAGCAGAGTCAAGGCTTCGGACCTGGCGACCGTTCGTCAGAGGAACTGAGGCCAATGTTGCTAAGTTTGCAGATGACACAAAAGTTAGGTGGAGATTACAGAAGATCATGGACAGGCTAGGCAAGTGGGCAAAAAGTGGCAGAAGATACACAATGTTGGAAAGTGTGAAGTTATGCATTTTGACAGAGGCTTTGACTAATTTCTATATAGGGAAAGGCTTCTGGAATCCGAAGCACAAAGATTTGGTAGTCCTAGTTCAGGATTCTCTTTAGGTTAACATGCAGGTTCAGTTGGCACTTAGGAAGACAAATGCAATGTTAGCATTTATTTCAAAAGGGCTAGAGGACAAGAACAGGGACGATACTGCTGAGGATCTATAAGATTCTTATCAGACCACATTTGGAATATTATGAACAGTTTATGGGCGGCACGGTGGTTCACAGCGCCAGGGACCTGTGTTCGATTCCCGTCTTGGGCAACTGTCTGTGTGGAGTTTGCAATTCTCCCAGTGTCTGCATGGGTTTCCTCCAGGTGCTCCAGTTTTCTCCCACAATCCAAAGATGTGCAGGTCAGGTGAATTGGCCATGCTAAATTGCCCAAAGTGTGAGGTGGATTAGTCAGGGGTAAATGCAGGGGAATGGGTTTGGGTGGGTTGCTCTTCGGAGGGTCGGTGTGGACTTGTTGGGCCGAAGGGCCTGTTTCCACACTGTAGGTAACCTAATCTAGTTTTTGGCCTACAGAAGGATCCGCTGGTGTTGGAAGGGATCCAGAGAAGGTTCACAAGAATGATGCCAGAAATGAAGGGCTTGTCATATGAGGAACGATTGAAGACTCTAGGTCTGCGTTCAATGGAGTTTAGAAGGAATGGGGGAGGGATGGATCCAATTGAAAGTTAGAGAATACTGAGAGGGCTGAATAGAGCAGCCACGGAGAAGATGTTTCCACTGGTAGGAGAGACAGGATCCGAGGACATAGCTTCAGTTTGAATGGACAACCCTTTAAAACTAAGATGAGGACGACTTTCTTTGGCCAGGTGGTGAATTTGTGGAACTCGTTGCCACAGAAGGCTGTGGAGACGAAGTACCAAATATGACTTTAAGACAAAGATAGATAGGTTCTTGACTAATATGTGGATCAAGGTTTAAGGGGAGAAAGCAGGATAACGATGTTTAGAAACACATTAGCATTATCAAATAGTGGATCAGACACAATGATTCAAATGGCCTAATTCTGCTCCTATATCTTATGGCCAAAGTAACTCATTTAGTATCCCAGCCATGGCCTTGTCGCTCTGCATTCAAAAATCCTCCTTTAATACAATTTACATGCCGAGAAGACTTAAAGATTCTCTTTAACATTAGCTGCTAATCAGTACACATTCTTTCAAGATATTTTTCACTCAATAAACATAGCTAATATGAAAATAAACATGATCTTCAGATCTTCTCTACATCACTGCACGTGAAGAATTGTTTGCTTGACCATACAACAAAATTTAAGGCCAATAACTCATCTTACTCAAACACCGTTATGTCTCTCGTACCTCTAGAAATGACCACTCCAACACATAAGTCTCCATAAACCTGAGCTCATCCAAAACCTATGCCCCAACTCATATCAAATCCTACTTACCTATCATTCGTTTGTTCACTAATCCAGCCTGACAACCTTTCAATTTTAACGTTTCATTCAGACTTTCAAATTTCTCCATGGCTGGGTCCCTTCTTATTTGTCACCTCCACCAGTGCTACAGTCTTCCAGATCTCTATCATTCTCTGCATAAATTGGTTGAATTCTTGTGTCACTGGCAGCCATTTCCTACAGCTGCCTTGGTCATATTTCCTGTAATTCTATCACTACTTCCACCTCTCTTACCAGTCTCTTCTCAAACCTATTTTTTGACCAACTTTCTGTCCTAACATTTCTCTGCATTAAATTTTGCTTGATTACACTTCTATGAAGTTGCTTGATGATTTTACTACTTTTAAAGTACTATAAAAATTACATTTATTGTGATTCATTCATTTGAAGAGAATCTACAACTTAAATAGCTAAGTTGTTCTGTGCATTCCCAGTTACTATAATTAATGCCAAAAACTGCATGGCTCAATTCTGGATTGACTAGATTTTGCAGCATGAAACATGAAACAAGACAGATGATTTATCAAGTGTGGATTATATATTTCATCCAATGATTGATGTCTGACTGTTTTTCACAACAGCACAGAAGTAGAACTCAAGAAAACAACTATGAAAACAAAATCTCTTGTGGGGTTGATGGTGTGTGTGAACTCTTTGAATCCCACAAAGATTTAATCAAAGAGCTCGGATGCATTTATAAATGTGTTATGCCACTAAGCCATACATATGAGAGACAGCAGTAGCTTCAAAGCCACTGCCAAAGAGGATTGCTCAACACCTTATGCCTCATGGCTGCCAGACTGTACAAACAGAACGCATTATTTCACACTGCTCTTTTAAGCTTGTCTTTTTTTTTCATCATTAGTTGACACCTCATATTTCCATTACAGTAACAAAGATAAATATTACCACAAACCTTTGAACCCAATGTACAGCTGTGAATATAATCAGAGTGCTATAAATTATTTGCTGGTACATTAGCGCTGGGAATATGGTCTTAATGTAATATTCACACTCAATTTTCTTCCTCTGTTGAACATAATTAGGTTATAAAGCGAATGCAACCCAATGTTGTCTTTACACTTGCTGACAAGAGGTGGAGTTACTTCTTGGCAAAAAGATATCTAGTTTGCAGAGGCTGAATGTCAACACTCTGGCATCTCCTCCGACCTTCCGTTACATCATGACCAAATTCACCAAACATCTATTATTTCCCAAACAGACACTGTTCTCTTCTCCTCATGTCAACATACCACAGCCCACATCTACCTCCTCCTTAAAGTCAAAAAACTGTCCAAAAGATCCATTATGTGGATTTCAATCCAGGACTGTGCCTAGGCATTGTTTCCGTTCAAGAAATAGAGAACTAAAAATATTGACAGACTACATACCAAGACAGTGGGGAAGCAGACAGCATAACACCAGGAAAGGGGTTACCAGGAAGTTTGAGGTGGGGATGAGAGGAATCATGGGCAACAGGGGAGGGAAATATGGAAGCGAGCAATGTGTTAACTGAGTAGATTGTTAAATCTGGAGGTTACACTTCTGTTACTCATGGCCCACAAGCAGCTCTGTAAAGACATTTATTGAGATAAAGCTGTTTATCTCCTTTCACTTCTTAGGTTTCTCAATACCTGGGAAAGCTGGTTGATAAGAGTTAAAAATGAAATGCCTACAAAATGTAGGTTCACCACCCTGGTGATAACAGCTAAATGATTGACCCATCTCCCACCTTCGTTCAAACCAGAAGTGGGCATGTACAAATTTCTCGTTTCAGATGTTTTGAATGTTAACATTTCACCTGACCCCAACACAAGTCAAAATTCAACTATTATTTCAACATTATCTTTCCCTCCAGAACTAGTTCCTTCTTACTTTGTTTTATTTTCTTTTTTGAAATTCATTCATGGGATGTAGATGTCACAGGCTGTTCCCCATCCCTGGTTGCACCTGGGAAGGTGATCGAGAATTGCCTTTTTCAACCATTGTAGTTCATTTGATGTAAGTACACCCACAATGCTGTTTGGATGGAAGTGACCCGTGGCACTGAAGGAATGACAGTGCATTTTCTAAGTCAGGATGGTGAGTGGCATTTTGAGAGGTACTTGCAGGTGGTGCTGTTTGCATGTATCTGCCACTCATCCTTCTAGATGGTAGTGGGTCATGTGTTTGAGAGGTGATATTTAAAGGAACCTTGATGAATTTCTGCAGCACACCTCATCAATGGCACACACTGCAGATGTGGTGCTTTGATTGGTTGCTTTGGCTTGGACGATGCTGAGATTCTTGAGATTGTTGGAACTGCACTCATCCAGGCAAATGGAGCGTACTCCATCACAGTCATAAGTTATGTCAGTAAGCTTCGCATAGTCAGAAAGAAAAGATCCATCCAGAGTGAGACAAAACAAAGTGAGTATGTAGCTTGGGGAATTTGGAGGCAATGTAGGAATTTGATGCAGAGGAGAAGTTTGCTTGGTAGGACAAGCAACTTATATTATAATGTTGGACTTATTCAGAGGATACTGGCAGGTATCTTTACCTACAAGAGCTTATGCCCGAAACGTCGATTCTCCTGTTCCCTGGATGCTGCCTGACCTGCTGCACTTTTCCAGCAACACATTTTCAGCTCTGATCTCCAGCATCTGCAGTCCTCACTTTCTCCTTAAGATCGAAGTGCCAAGCTACATGCTGAAAGCCCATAAGGTGAACGGCTCATGAGGCCTTGGGAGTTTTTTTTTAAAAAGTTGGAATAATAGAAGCAGCCTGAATGGGTGGGGCAAACTCCCACAGAACCAGGATTTTTAGTTTCAGTATTTCAGTAGCATTTGCCGGGGTCTTGAAGCTGGGACTTGGAAGCTGCAATAAATCTGTCCCTGCTACTCTCTCTTTCAGAGTTTTCTCTTGATGGCTTTCCTCCTGGACTGGAGAATTGCCTGAGAGACAATCTATTTTATTGAATTTTGCCTTTGCCAGGGGTGTGTCTATGGGATGTTACTACACTGGACTAATTGCTATTTAGTAGTTAGATAATCTATCATTCTGTTACGTTTTCCAGTATAGTTAAACTACTCTAGTTAAAATACAACAAAAGGAGGAAGAAACTGTCGTGTATGAATAAAATGTGTTTTGCTTGTAGTTTGACCAATCGAATTGCATTTGGAATGCAATGCCTGGCACTTAGCTTTAAAATAAGAAAAGTTAGGTCTTGACTATCTTCTGAATATTTTAATAGGGTTTTGACTGGTCCATAACAGGGGTCTTTTTCAGGATGGCAGCCAGTGACTTTGAGGAGTTCTGCAGACTTCAGTGTCGGGAATAGTGTGTACAGTTCTGGTCACCACATTACCAGGAGGATGTGGATGCTTTGGAGAGGGTACAGAGAGGGTTCACCAAGATGTTGCCTGGTATGGAGGGCGCTAGCTATGAAGAGAGGTTGAATAGATTAGGATTATTTTCATTAGAAAGATGGAGGTTGAAGTGGGACCTGATTGAAGTCTACAAAACCATGAGAGGTAAAAACAGGGTGAATACTTTTACCCAGAGTGCGGAACTCAATTACTAGGGGTCATGAGTTCAAAGTGAGGGGCAAAGGCTTAGGGGAGATATGCGTGGAAAGTTCTTTACGCAGAGGGTGGGGGGTTGGGCATGGAACGCATTGCCAGCGGAGGTGATAATGGCAGGAACGATCGCGTCAATTAAGATACATCTAGACAGACACATGAATGGGTAGGGAGCAAAGGGGCACACGATCTTTAGAAAATAGGCGGCAGGTTTAAACAAAGGATCTGGTTCGGCACAGGCTTGGAGGGCTGAAGGGCCTGTTCCTGTGCTGTATTTCTGTTGGTTCTTTGGGACTGCAACTATTCACGTTATTGATTAACGATCTGAACCAAGAAAAGGAGGACATTAATACTAAGTTTCCAGATGACACAAAGATCAGTGAAGGGACAGGTTATGTTGAGGAAGCAGGGAGTCCGCAGAAGGATTTGAACAGCCAAGGAGAGTGGGCAAAGAAATGAGAGAAAGAATACAATGTGGAAAAGTGTGGGGTTATGCAATTTATTAAGAAGCATAGAAGCATAGACTATTTTCCAAACGGGGAAAAACTTTGGAAATCTGAAGCACAAAGGGTACTTGGGAGTCCTGGACATCCATGGAGAAGAGGAGACAATTAGGATCAAGGAAGTGGGAATTAACAAAATGACAAGAGAGCAGAGGAACTGCATGAGCCTCTGCAGTCAAAGGATCATCGTCTGCCATTTCAGACAACTGCAACAGAACGCCATTGCCAAACACATCTTCCCCTCCGTCCCAGTCAGCATTTCTTTCCCTCCGAAAAATCCCAGTCCATTCCTCACTGTCCACAAACAGCACACCCTCCCTCCCTTTCCCATGGCACCTTCCCATGTAAAAGATATAAAAGAGACCTAAGGGGCAAGTTTTTCACACAGAGGGTGGTACGCATATGGAATGAGCTGCCAGAGAATGTGGTGGAGACTGGTTCAATTGCAACATTTAAGAGCCATTTGGATGGGTATATGAATAGGTAGGGTTTGGAGGGATATGGGCCGGGTGCTGGCAGGTGGGACTAGATTGGGTTGGGATATCTGGTCGGCATGGATGGGTTGGACCGAAGGGTCTGTTTCCATGCTGTACATCTCTATGACATCTGCCCCTTCACCTGTTCTCTGTTCACATCCAAGAGCCTAAACAGTCTTTCCAGCTGAAGCAGCATTTCACTTGTACCTCCTCCAATCTGGTCTACTGCACTTGTTGCACCCAGTGTTGTCTACTCCTTTGGAGAAACCAAATGCAGACTGGGTGACTGCTTTGCAGAACACCTCCAGTCCATGCACAAGCATGAGGCCAACCTTCCTGCAGCCAGTCATTTTAACACAGTATCTGCTCGCATGTGCACTTGTCTGTCTTTGGCGTGTTGCAATTCTCCTGCGAATCACAGTACAAACTGGAGGATCAACATCTCATCTTCACACTAGGGACTTTACAGCCTTCTAGACTTAATACTGAGTTCACCACCTTCACCTTCCCATTTATCCCCTTTCTTTAAGCTTTACTTGTTATATTCTCTCTCATAATGTCCTCTCTCCCCTCTCCCCCCCACTCCAGTGGGACCATCTGTTCTTATCAGTTTAGCAGTTAGACACACCACTGTTTTGCCATTATCAAATTCTGATCACTTAACCTGCACTGTCATCACCCTTTCTCTCCCCACTATTGCGTAAATGCTGTCCCCTCCACACTTCATGTCAGCAGTGAAGAAGAGTCATCGAGACTTGAGATGTTAGCTTGCTCTCTCCTCACTGACGCCGCCTGATTCGCTGTGATTTTCAGCATTTTTTGTTTTCAGTAAAGATTCCAGTATCTGCAGTAATTTGCTCCTTTGTTGATGAATTTAATGTACCACTTCCTGTTCTCACCTTAACCAATGCTCGGGAGTCTTAGAGCTCAATGTTCTCACCCATGTACTATCCAATTTTTTTTTAAATGTTGCTATTGTACCTGCATCAACCACTTTCTCTGGCAGACCATTGCATGTATGCACCACTCTCTGCTTAAAGAAGTTGCCCCTCAGGTCTTTCTTAAATCTTTCCCCTCTCACCTTAAACCTATGCCCTCTAGTTTTCGATTCCCAACCCTAGGAAAAAGATTATATGCGTTCATTCTATCTTTGCCCCTCATGATTTTACACACCTTTCATTCTCCTACATTCCAAGGAATTAAGTCCTATCCTGGCCAACCTCTCCCCGAGACTCAGGCCCACGAGTCCTGGCAACATCCTTGTAAATCTTTGCACTCTTTCCAGTTTAAGTATGTCTTTCCTATAACAGAGTGACCAAAACTGTACACAATATTCCAAGTGTGGCCTCACCAATGACTTATACAACTGTACCAAAACATCCTAAATCCTATACTCAATACCTTGAGCAATGAAGGCTAATATGCTAAATGCTTTCTTCATCACCCTGTCTACCTGCAACACCACTTTCAAACAACTATGTATTTGTACTCCTAGGTCCATGTGTTCCACAATACTCCTCAGGACGTTACCATTTACTATACAAGTCCTACCTTGATTTGACTTTCCAAAGTGCAACACCTCACACTTATCTGTATTGAATTGCATTTGCCAATCCTCAACTCACTTCCTCATCTAATCAAGATCCCTCTGTAATTTTTAATAACTTATCTCGCTATTCAAAATACTTCCTAATTTTGTATCAACTACAAACTTACTAATCATGCCTTATATATTCACATCAGATCATTTAAGTAAGTAACAAATAACAAAGATCTCAACGCTGACCTCTGTGGCACACAACAAGTCACAGGTCTCCAGTCCGAGTGACAACCTTCAACCATCACTCTCTGCACCCTACTATCGAGCCAATTTTGAATCCAATCAGCGAGTTCTCTCTGGATCTCATGCAACCTTACTTTGACAACTAGGCTGCCATGTGGGACCTTGTCAAAGGCTTTATTAAAGTCATACAGACAACATCCACTGCCATCTATCCTCTTGGTTACCTCTTTAAAAAACTCTAAAAGACTTGTCAAACATGAGCTCCTGCGCACAAATCCATGCTGACTATCCGCACCAGACATTCACTATCCAAATGTTGGTTCGATCCTGTCCCTCAGTATCCTCTCCAACGAAATGCCTACCACTGATGTCAGGCTCACTGGTCCATAGTTCCCTGGCTTGTCTTTGCTGTCTGTCTTAAACAGTGGAACAACATTAGCCACCTTCCACTGGCTGAAGATGAAGCAAAAATCTCTGCAAGGGCTTCTGCAACTTCTTCCCTAACCTCCACAACATCCAAGGATGGACTTGATCAGGTCCAGGGGATTTATCCACCTGAATGCACCTTAATTTAATGGAACATATTCACTACATGCAGTTTCATCTACAATGAACACTGAGTGATTCCTTTATCGCCCTGAAACATGACAAGCATCTTGTTACTTGCACTTCAATTCTCCATTTCACTCCCAGACTGCCCTTAATCTCTACAATGTTCCAGCAAAGGACTACTTGACAAGCTTGAAGAACAGAATCTCTGTTTTCTACCAGGCCTCTTCTGGCTTTAACATTAAAGTTTAACAAAGTTAGATCTTAAGTTGACATTTTTTTCTCAAAAAGTAGGGTGTTGCGAAATGTGAAGGGTACATCAGAGCCACTTTTGAGTATACAAAGTACAGAGAAAGGATCTGCTTTTGGTTCACAGCAGAATCCTGGATTCTAAACTGCTTTTCTTTCCAACACTCCCAGCCAAAGGAAGTTTAGTTGCAGATCGGCCAAAGCCTCATCTGCTCTAACAGCTCATCACAAATTGGTACCTCTGACAGTGAGGCACTCCTCTAGTTTTACACTCAATTATCTGCCCAAAATACTCACATGGGACTTTGAAGGAAAAAGCTAACAACTGAGCCACAGCTTATACTGATTCATTGTTTTGAATCACACAAGACAATTTCATGCACAGGAATGAAAAGTTTGCTGATAAGACTAGTCATGTTCGAACAAATTAAAGAAAAAAACTCCAAATTAATGGGATGATATTGCTAAATTATCTGATACAAAGTTTAGGGGCAAGAAATTACCAATTATAGAATATAGATCTAATTCTGCTTTAGAATAAATTGACTCGTGAGACAAGTATCATTTTGTAGACAATCAACTCAATGTCAAATTAGTAATCCAAAAATTGAAGTTGAAATACTTGTCTTATTGAGTCATAGAGATGTATAGCATGGAAACAGACCCTTCGGTCCAACCCATCCACGCCAACCAGATATCCCATCCCAATCTAGTCCCACCTGCCAGCACCCAGCCCATATCCCTCCAAACTCTTCCTATTCATATACCCATCCAAATGCCTTTTAAATATTGCAATTGTACCAGCCTCCACCAGTTCCTTTTACCATCAATGACTATATTAAACATGACTTGCTATCATGTAGTAAGGACTTGGAAGAAGCTATGTAAACAGAAATCTTTATTTTTAATCATTTTGGCATCTTATTTGTCCCAATACTGATATTCCAGTACCATATCATCAATGTCGCCAAAACCACATATTCTCTACCTGTGATCACATCAATTTTCTTCTGTACTTCCATCTCCCACTGAAACACTCATTCATGCTTTTATACCTCTGGACTCAATTAGTCCAAAACCTTAACTGAATGGATTCCAATTCAACATTTGGAACGTATATCCAGAAATAGCACACACAATGGTGCTGATCAATCTGTTCTGTTGACATGTTTCTGGCCACCTCAAAACCTATTTCTCAGCTTAAACCAAACCATATTCAAGACAAGCCACTCCCTGTGCGTTCAGAATTTTGGGCTTTCCTTTATAAAACTTTAGAGGTATGTATGTCTGGCTCTTTTGGCAGAATGAGGATGAGTATAACATTTTGAAGAGTGGAAGTTAGTTCCATGACCCACTGCAATCATTATGCAAGTAACACTACTCCTATTCAAAATCATGCTATGAACCATTTAGTCTCCATTTTTAATGAGCAGCCCTTGACAAATGCTATTTATGAAAGTAGATCTTCTGTGGACAGATGAAAATTTAAAAGTCACACAAGTTGGCCATCTGAATGGTTCACTTTTACCAATGAATTCATGTTGCAGTGCTATTTAAGCAGAAGGCAGGTTACACTGATCATAGTAGCTGGTTCCAATTTGGATGGCTGCCTTTTCAATTTGAACTACGACTACACGGTTTTAATTGGACTGCAGTGAAGTACAAATAATTTTATGAAAGATGATTGGAAGCTTGCAAGCACAGGTGGAATTCAAATAGTACTTGCATTCTCTTCAAATTAGCTTCGATCATTTTAGACGGTCATACCACATTTTCTTTAAACACTCACATACAGACAAAGTGCATTAGTTGCCATTATAACTCAATATATTGAATCATAAAAATCTCTCGCGTAAATAAATTGAACAAATCAAAGCACGCTTATTTCAATAATGAAGACTACATAAAAGCAATACTTCCAATTGACCTTAATTATAATTGCAAAAAATGTAGTGCATCATGTAAAGGTCTCTTTAATCTCTCATTTAAAGACAAAAACATTGGCTGGAAAGGCAGTTAAACACAAAGCAAATGTTTCTGTAATTCTAGGTTTTATAAAAATTATATATTTTTTTCATTTTCAGAGGGGAAAAACAATGCATCAGGTGGAGAGACTTCAAGGGATTTTTTTGACTCATTCATAATTCAAGGTATCAATGTTATCCAGATGGGCATTTTAAAAGGGAGTTATGGTTTAATGGTAATACCAGTGCTGCAGGTAGAATATCTCTTCCTCTCCCTGCATGGGCCAAAACATGCATGCTGAGTTTTATACAATTCAGATGAAGTTTGATTCATTTCAGCTGGACTTTTATTTACTCCTATTCACACCTATGTTATTTGTAGTGCTACTCCGTTCATTACAGGTTATGAACTGCACATAATGAACCTGGTCGCTTCAGTGAGTAGTCCATTTACTTATTCAAATTACGCAGCTGTTCCAAGAAGGAACATAACGAAAGGAAATAAGAGCACAACAGAGAGAGATTTATGAAGTCACAGTCTAACATTCCACCAGGAGTGTTTTGAATCCCCAAGGATTGCCACATAAAAAAAATTTATGTGGCAAAGTTAAGTTACGGTGTGTGAGTCACAAATTTAAACAAATATTTCACCTACACACCATCTAATTTTAAAAATATATGTATATTTAGAATACATAAAATGCATTAAAATGTGCCAGACTATGGCAAATGAGCATGGAGTGGAACTAATGCGCAGTTCTTTCAGAGAGCCAGCACAGATGGGCCCAGTGGCTTTCTTCAGTGCTGTGATATTCTATGATATTCATAAATACCTTACCAACTCAATCATAATTATGAAAGAGTATACGCCAAGTATTCCATTTCATCATCTCCATTAATTTACATTCTAGCTAACAATTTTGGTTTCGAATTATGATTTTTGCAGAAAATCTGTCCAATTTCTTTTAACATAAAAGAGGTCATTCAGCCCCTCAAGCCTGCACCCAGCATTCACTAAGATCATGTTGATCTAGTTGGAACTTCAAGTCTACATTTCCATCCACTCCCAATAACCTTTAACCCCCCCCCCCCTTACTTAACAAGAATCTATTTTGCTCTGTCTTAGAACTTTTCACTGGATCATATAAATTAATAGTATGATAGCTGCATTGTCTAACAGAACACAATTTAAAAATTCTTTATAAAAATAAATTTCGGTGCATGTACATATTTATGGGTTTAAACCACACAATATGAACGAAGATTTATGTAACACCTTTAAAACAGAAAAAATATTCCAAAGCACTTAAGAGTCACCAAGGCAAAACCAGACAGTGAGGCAGAAAAGGAGCAATGAGCAGGCCTGTTCTCACTCTTTTACCCCCCAAGTCAGCAGACTGTCAATTCAAGCCCCAATGCAAGTTTTGAACACATCAATTAGACTGAACTTCCAAGAGGTACTGAAAGTGTGTACCACTGTGCTCCAGAGAAGGTATTAACCTGAGGCCTCATCATTCTTCACGAAGGCTATACAGAAAATTTGATTACCAATGAACAGAGAAAGAGAGAACTTTATAATTTATGAGAACATTGTCTGGCAAAAACAGCTTTTTCCAACACAGCAATGAGTATTACATTCCCCCTTTTCCTCACTTGCATAATTTCTTTCCGTGATTAAGTCAATAGCAGTCTTGCCTTAACATTAAACTACTTACCATGTCGAAAACAAATATCAGACCTCTTCCTTCTTTTTTCCTTCATTCATTTTGCCTAATAAAAAGTATTTCCATCTGATTACAAATATTTTAGAACTGAAAGCTCCTAAGTTATTTTTCTTTATTTTCTCATGCTTCACTGTTAAATTCAGGTTCTTTTCCTGGAACTGGGTTCATCTCTTAACACAATGTATATTCCTTAGGACATTAGTGAATCAGCTGAGTTCTATGATATTCCTGATAACAAATCACAAATTATAAAATTTATTCAATTTCTTTTCACAAGCTGCTAAATTGAATCTGAATTCAGAACTTCTGGATTGCTCATTTATGATTAAATGTAAACAATCTTTTCTTTCTTGAAAAGACTGAGGCAGAATAAAAGTATTTACAATTATGAATTTGGTTAGGAGGAGCGGATTCAAGTTAACATTTATGGCTGAATTTAAGGACATCAACAAAGCAAAATTTGGTATGCTGGAAGAATATTAGAAGGAATTCATTTAGTTGATGCTGTGGCCCCAAAACTTAGTGAAACAGTTCCTGAAGAAGGGCTTATGCCCGAAACGTCGATTCTCCTGTTCCCTGGATGCTGCCTGACCTGCTGCGCTTTTCCAGCAACACATTTTCAGCTCTGATCTCCAGCATCTGCAGACCTCACTTTCTCCTCAAAGAGTTCTAAATATGGTGGGGAAGAAGTTATGGTCATGAAAGTCTGCAGTACAGTTTTCAGTAGTTTTCAAAACTGATTCCCCATCAGCCTGATTCATAGGCCTCTTGCCTATTTATCCACAAACGCTCCAGAAAAGGTTCAGATAAGCTTTGTGATTTCTACCCCCAGCTACTACAAGTTAGGATAGTGAGCCGCAGGAAACAAATGGAAATAGACTATCTTAGAAAGTCAGAGATTGGGCAAGGGAAGAATCTGAAAGCCTTGGAATGGCAGATGTTGTTAATGGGGAGTTTAGTGTTCAAGCGGGAAAATGTGTCGACTTTGCTGGACTTGGAGGAAACACATTTGCCACTCTTTGCTAACATACAGTGTTGCAAAAGACCATGGATCTAGACATTGTCTTCTCTTGTTTCATTTCTCTGAGACAGGGTCCCAAAAACAGTGCATATATAACAGAGTACTTTCGGTGGCTGTCCTTGCTTTGGTGGCCTCAGAGACAGCTTCAGCGGTGGCAACCCGTAGCCACTTCAGATACCCAGGAGCCGAGGAGGAAACGGAAGATGAACTTTGCCTTAACTTTGTCTCAATATTTTTTTTTTTAAATTTCTATAATTAAAATGGCACTGTATTATGGTGACTTATCTACATCTTACTGCATTTTCATAAATACAAGTAACAATAAAGTGTTACACTAAATACTCTGTAACACAGGGAACTGTAACAGAAAAAATACTGTATAAGGCAAGAAACCATAACCAGAAATGTGAGCAGGTAAATCGTTTGAGACATTTCCCAAGAAATGAATGTTGACCAGACTTGCAGAAAAGCTCTGCTGTTCTTTGAAAAGTAGCCTGAGATCTTTTTTAAACCATCCTTTCAGAACAGATTTAAGTGTCTTCCAATAAATAGTCCCTCTATCAATGCACTTCTGTATGAAAGAATCAGCTTCAATAACATGCTCAAGTCCTGGAGTGGAGTTTGAACCATGACCTTCTGATACAATGATGAGAGCACTATCACCTGGACCAAATGCAATACCTTATAAACAATAGATAATATTGCCCAATACATGAGAAATGTTACACAAAGCTTTGCTACATCACTCTAATTATTCTAGTCATAGATCTTCAGCAGCAACAGGTGCACTGTCATAAGTCTCAAATAATAACTTCAATTAATCACGGAGGTACTGCAGTTGGCCAAAAGTGTGTGTGTTTTTGGGCAAAAATGTAGATGAGTTCATCTATCTATTTAAATAACTAATTTGATTGAGTTTTTTGAAGATGTCACAAACAAGACTGAAGAATATAGAGTAGTAGACATTGTCTACATGGACTTCATTAAGGCGATCGACAATGTGATCACAAGGAATCCTGGGGGAGCTAGCCAATTGGATACAAAATTGGCTTGAAATTAGGAGTCAGAGGGTGGTGGTGGAGGGTTGTTTTTCAGACTGGAGGCTTGTGACCAGTGTGCCGCAAATATCGGTGCTTTTCATCATTTATATAAATGATTTGGATGCAAATACAGAAGGTATAATAAGTTGGCAAATGATCATCAAAATTGATGATGTAGTGGATAGTGAAGATGGTTATCTCAGAGTACAACAGGGCCTTTGTCAGATGGGCTAATGGGCTAATGGGCCAAGGAATGGCAGATGGAGTTTAATTTAGATAAATGTAAGATGTTGCATTTTGGTAAGGCAAACCAGGGCAGGACTTATACAGTTTAATGACAGAGCCTTGGGAAGTAGTGCTGAGCAAAAAGACTTGGTGATGCAGGTGCATAGTTCCTTGAAAGTGTTGATTGGGTGGCAAAGGTGGCGTTTGGTACACTTCATTGTTCAGAACTTTTCAGCATAGGAGTTGGATGGTCATGTTGCAGCAATACAGGACATTGGTGAGGCCACTTTTGGAATACTTCGCTCAGTTCTGGTCTCGCTGCTTTAGTTGTTAAACTTGAAAATGTTCAGAAAAAATTTACAAGAATATTGCCAGGATTGGAGGGTTTGAGCCTATGGGCTGGGGCTTTTTTCCCTGGAGCGTCATGAGGGGCATGGATATGGTGAATAGCCAAGGTCTTTTTTCCAGGGTCGGGGAGTCCAAAATTATAGGGCATAATTCTAACGGGAAAGATTTAAAAGGAGCCTGAGAGGCAAATTTTCACAGATAGGGAGGCACGTGTTTGGAACGAACTGCCAGAGGAAGTGGTGCGGGCAGGTATAATTACAAGATTTAAAAGGCACCTGAATGAGTACATGAATGGGTACAGGGTTTAGAAGGATATTGGTCAAATGCTGGCAAATGGGACTAGATCAGTGTGGGATATCTGGTCAGCATAGATGAGTTGGACAAAAGGGTCTGTTTCAGTGTTGTACAACTCAATATGATGATATCAAAGGCTCGTTGTTAAATGACACATAGTACACCAAGCCTCACTACCTGTAAACACAATAATAAAGAATGTTACTTGATCAGGATATTCAAGAGCTTTGAGAGTCAGTAGAACCACAGCACTTAAGTGATCATTGTGAAGGGGAAACAATGTATGGAAACATAACATTAAGAATTAGAAGAACTCACAACTAAAAGCTGTAGCAAAGGATGCAGGTGACTTGTGAATTTGACCAACTTAGCAACTCAGAATGTGAATCTCACTTGTGATCTTCAAAAAAAAAGCAAAAGGTAATCTAGCCCAATATCTTGAGAAGTTTATTTTCATTATGCTTATTGGAATGTACACTAAAGCAAAAATATCCCAATATCACTAATCCAAAACGAAGTTCAGGGTGCTAAGAGCAACACATTCTTCTGAAGTAACTTGCTTTTTCAGCCCTCATCGTTCATCTGTATAGTTCATCATGCAAGAATAGCTTCCAGACATGAAATTCTAGTAATCTTTTCATAGTCAACTTTTCATTATCTTGACACTATCAAGATCAAGAGCAAAGCAAATTTTAAAAGGCTCAAATGAAAACAGGTGCATAAAAAGTGTACTTCTAAGTCCTTCAATCATCTGTTTTTGTGAAAAAAGTCTATGAACTTCAATAATCCAACTGACAACCTGACAAGAGACTTTTTACAGAGCATTATTTTACACATTATTATATAATTACATTTGTCTCAATTCTCCATGCACCACCACCATCTGGTGAATAAATTTCCAACCAGCAACTAAGACACCACCACCTGGCTACCAATGTTAACTGCTACCATTCAAGTTGAATCATAGGAATTAAAGCATAGAACAAAGACATTGATCTGATCATATTTGTATTAGCTGTTTTCTCCAACCCAGGTTCCTGTCTTATCCAGATGCACAGGTAACATTGACAATTCAGCCCCAAAAGGCAGTTTCTCTTGAGAGCAATTAGCTTATGGCTTCTCTGTCTCTCAGCTCCATCTACTTTGGTTCATAGGAATGCAGGAACGAGAACTGAGTCAAGAGTGTGGAGCTGGTAAGCACAGCAGGTCAGGCAGCTTTCAAGAAGCAGGAGAATGAGGGTTGGGATGGTGGCACAGTGGTTAGCACTGCTGCCTCACAGCACCAGAGACCCGGGTTCAATTCCCGCCTCAGGCGACTGACTGTGTGGAGTTTGCACATTCTCCCAGTGTCTGCGTGGGTTTCCTCTGGGTGCTCCGGTTTCCTCCCACAGTCCAAAAATGCGCAGGTTAGGTGAATTGGCCATGCTAAATTGCCTGTAGTGTTAGGTGAAGGGGTAAACGTAGGGGAATGGGTCTGGGTGGGTGGCGGATCGGTGTGGACTTGTTGGGCTGAAGGGCCCGTTTCCACACTAAGTAATCTAAGTAATCTAATCTAATCCAATCAATGTTTCAGGCACAAGCCCTTCATGCCAAAAATGTCTATTATTCTGCTCCTCGGATGCTACCTGACCTGCTGTGCTTTTCTGGCACCACACTCTCAACTCATCTCCACCATGTGCAGTCTTCACTTTCTCCTAGGAACACGAACAGCCTTTTTTACCATTCAATATGGTTATGACAGATCTTCTACCTCAATGCTTTATCGCCACATTATCTCCATATGCCTTTACATTATTGGTATTTAGAAATACGTCAATATCTGCTGTAAACACTCAATGACCAAGCTTCCACAGCTCCCCGAGGTAGAAAAATCCAAGAATTCACAAAATAATTTCTCCTGATCTCTTCAATATAAAGGTTCTGTCATCTTAATTTTAATAAGTAAAAGATCCTTGGAGATATATATATATATACATATATATAAAACTTTAATATCTAACTAACCCTTTGCAGTAATAAAATGACAATATTTGAATAATTTTATTTAAATGCCTAATGTTGATTGGTGTCCAACACAAGTAACACACAAAGAATCTGTGAACCAATCACATCATTTCAGGTTAAAATTTACACCCTAGTACTC
Organism: Chiloscyllium plagiosum; assembly: GCF_037043375.1. NCBI lineage: Eukaryota > Metazoa > Chordata > Chondrichthyes > Orectolobiformes > Hemiscylliidae > Chiloscyllium > Chiloscyllium plagiosum. The sequence continues at coordinate 139,403,283 of NW_028270142.1, forward strand.
TGAAGTGTTCAAACAGACTTTATGGTAGTAGGAATGGGGCAATCAACCTCCTGTTAAAAAGTTTCATTAAGTCTACTCTATTTTCTTAATTTAAAAGTGAAGCAATTCAACTAGTCAATCCATCATGCACCCCAGGTTTTTGTTTGTGCTGAAAACAACCAATAGTTGGAGAAATAACAAGGCTCCACCAAATTACCTCCTCAAATACTGCTATGTTTGAATAGACCATATAGATTTATGCCAAGTCTAGAGTTTTTATTTGACACAATTAAATATTGTGTTTTTAATGGTAGAATAAATCCAGAAATCTTGTAGCTAACATAACTGTAAACACTTAAAATATAAACATTATTCATTCTTCAGTAAAGCACTTTGGTTCTTATAGATTCAAATCCAAATTCAATTTTACTAAATTACCAATAGTTCATGCAACCTTTAATTATTAAAACAAAACATAGTGAGAGTGAGTGTGAGTGAGCATCTCTAAGTATGTGACAGAGTATGTAAGTATTCTGAACCTATCACATTTCAGATGTTGTACTTTGATACACATGAAAACAATCTTTAAATTATAAAAACAGAAATCCAATAATTAACAGCTCTTCTCAATAAGAAGCACCACCCTCTAATTAAGGAGTGGGCATCTGGCATACTGGTGACATTCCTGCCTGAGTCAGAAATGTTTGAGGGCCACCCACTCCAGACAATCCTGGTGAGCAGAGCTCAACTCGAGTTCTAAATTCTATGTAGCCAAAGAGTTACTTAAATTCACTCAGAGTAGGTGATATGCTGGTTTCAGTCACAGAAAGTGTGTTTACGCTAGAAGATCATCTTCTCCAGGGCGAGTAAGGACAGACAATAAAGCCTGTCCTAGCAATGCCCACAACTTGTGAATGAATCGAAAAAAGAATTTGCCTGCCAATCCTTCTACTACTTCGTACCTATCAAGAGAAGGTCATGCAGAGATGAAAATCAAACGATTATTCTCAAAGCAATTATCCATTATGGCCTTTCAGAGATCAGCTGCACATAGATATACCTTGGCATTACATAAATGAATATTGTTCATTACATAATATAATGCTTTCATTCTTATTAAAATAAAACATGGCTTTTAAATACATTATGGTCAACACTGCTGGAGATTCCCTGGCAAACCTGAACAGCGGCAATTGAAAAAAAACTAGAATTTTAGGAAACCCAAGATTTCACTGGAAAACAAGTTTTGAAACTACACAGATGGCGAAGTGGGTTAAAATGGCTAAAAAGCAACTAGCTGTGGTTAAACACTGTACAGTCCAGGAAATTCCCCTTGGTTAAATTACTGATTTGACCTACACGAGTTGAACTCAGCCATAGTGGAAGAAGGGGAGTCATGAGTGAACTCGAGATCATGAGGTCATTCTTCATTGCTACTCCCCAGTGCTACCCAGCTGGAAAGTAGATGCACCTGGACAAAATCAATGGACTTTTGAGCAAAGCGCTGGATACTTGCAAAGTTTCTTTAATGCATTCCACAAAAGCCTGTAAAGTTCTTCACTCTTGACCAAAATCCCTGATTGGAATGGCACAGCTCCTCAGGTTTCATTTTGAATCTACCCAAACAGACCAAATTGGCTGAAATAGGTCATGTTAAGGGCATTTGTGTTATCATTTCTATCGTCTTCTACACTTCCACAGAGCCACGAAAAGCACTCTTCATTAAGAACAGACTTACTTGAAAAATGAAATGAAGGAAGGCAGACCACTCATTCACAAGTAAATATTTCAGCAACAATCTTTGTATAATCATTTCATTAGTACAGGTAAACTCTGTACAGGTTGTTCTGTTACAACTCGACAGTTGCATTCCTCTGCAACCCCATGCTATCGTAAATCATGCTCTGGAAAACCGCTATAGAAAATCACTATACCTATTCAGTAAAAAGTTCACGTTATCCAAACAATGTCCACAGTTCAATCACATTATTGCCAATTTGCGTTGACAAAATGTGCATTATACCAAAACTTCCTGTACTTAAAAGCTGAATTGAAGAACACAACAAGCTGTGTTGGAGATGGACATGGTCTGTATATTACTGAAGCAATTTTCTTTTCTGAACAGTGCATGATTGCATACAGCAAGTTTCTACTCTGTAGATGATGATTAAGATCTAATAAAATATCAGTGACATGTGTAGTGCATATACATTCCAATTCATGTTGATGAAAACACTTCAGGCAGCATTCCCAAGTGAATGCCAATGAATTTAAAAACACATTTACTAATTTATTAAAATAGTGACTTTGCCATTTGTTTATTTCATTTGCCAACTATTCATTGAAAATGCAAATGAATACAATAATGTCAGTGCATGTGGCCAATCTAATAGTACAGTAAAATGAACAGCCTCTGGCACATTCTGAATGGCTGTCAACTCACCAGTATGATGGAAGTCTAAGTAATTTGCCATAAAAGGCTGTGCTGAAAGGAGGAATGACCGGGGCAGGAGGACAGAATGATCTTTCACTATCCAAGGAGGTCAGGCCTGCCTGGAAACCAAATATCTGCAATAACAAAAAGGAGAGAGGATCAAAAACTACATAACAAGAAAAGTTTTAATGAAGACAGGATGAAACATGTCAACTTCAATTTTCTTTACAATGAACACACTAAACACTTGTCCCTATCATTGCATCATCACCTAGTTCGACTAACTTCTCAAAGTCATGACCCTTAAACAAAGTTTAACATTTAAAAAAATGCTTTATTATTCTTTTTGTCTCTTGTTAATTCAAAATGCAATTGTTTTTAATAATCATATAACTGAGGTAGATGTGATTCAGACAAATATGGATGACATAAATTAGGGACAGGAACAAAATTCCAAAGTTCTCTCGTTATTCCAAATTAATCCAAAATTAGGATCAGTATCATATGAGACAAGGCAAGAAGTGCACATGCCTCAATTAATGAAGAAATCAAAATAAATTATGATTGTGCTGCCAACGATAACCTTTTGATTAAATTAGACTTTTTTTTCCCCAAGAATGCCTGGCTTTGAACAATTTTATCTGCAGCCCAGCAACTTCATAGGACTTATCAAAAATAATTTTAAATCTTTGTTTCAATTACCAGTAATATTATGCCTGCGAAGTGGTATCATTTTTGTCATGTCAAAGACAAAGAGAAAAGTATTACTTGATGGAAACTTCAGAAATTTTGACTACTTTGCTTTGATTTCCATTTTGATTGACGTAAATTTGTGAAATTGTGAGTACAAGGTTTCTAATATAGGCTCAGAAAGCTATCTGCATTTGTTGTAATTTGAGAAAAAGCAATTAAGACATATTCGAGACATTCCAGCTGTACCTCCACAATTGTATTTCAGTGCATTAAACTTCAGCTGGGACTTATTAAACAATCTAATCATCCAAAAGTTGCTTTACTGTAAAAGATCAGGTTTCTCATATAGGGAAAAAGAATTTGCAAAGAATGTCAATGCCTGAAAATAAAAAGGAACATTCTTCTTGCTTGGGTGTTTAAAGTCCCCAATAGCTCAAACGCACTGAAGACATTACCTGTGTACACTAATGAGAGAATGAGTTAAGCCCAACAGTTAAAATTGTTTTACTGAATCCTAACATAGCAATGCTGCTTCTTATAACTATTTTTGATAATTACTAACAACTTCTCCATCACATTTTCCAATCAAGCAGAAATAGATTTTAATTCTCTTCATGAATGAACAAGGTTGAAATTGAAATCTTCTCATCCAAATAAATACAGCAGCAATGAATCATATCGGTGCCTGGCTGTAACAATTTTATAATTTCAAGAAGTTTGTATCATAATAATAGCACTATGGGCAGAAGGGCAATGGGCTACAAATTCCACAATAGCTTTTATGTTAACACAACTTGGTGCAGGCTAGCTTGATAGATTAGCATTGTGTATGCTTGAAACAACAATTACAAATATTTAAATATAAACAAAAACTCCCAAACCACAAAGCGAGGTTACAATTCTTTGAATCTAATTTCAGGACAAATAGTCAGACCATGTACAATACATGATTTCAGTACATCCCTGAATGCCAAGCTGCGATACAGTTCTTTTGCTGCAGTTTTGTGATCTCCTTGATACTAGGACTTCCTTTTATTAATGCTGCATGTAAAAATAGTCACCAAGAATGTACAAGAATACAGAGACTTGGTCTATAGCCTTTATGATAAGACATCAAATCAGGAAGCAATGGCACAATGTTAGACTCTTCTCAACAAGCAGCTTTTTTTTTTCCTTTATTCATTCATGGGATTAGGGCGCCGCTGGCAAAGCAGCATTTATTGCATCCATCCTAATTGGCCAGAGGGTAGTTAAGAGTCGACCTTATTACTGTGGATCTGGAATGACATGTAGGCCGGACCAGGTAAGGTTAACAGTTTCCTTCCTGAAAGGACATTAGTGAACCAGATGGATTTTTCCAACAATCAGTCTGATAGTTTTGATTTGTTGTTGTCACATGTACTGAGATATAGTGAGAAGTGTTCTTTTGCGTGCCATACAGGCAGATTGTACCATACAGAGTGCATCAGGGTAGCAGAATAGTGTGTTACAGCCATAAAGGGAGAGAGAGAGCGAGAGAGAGCGAGAGAGAGCGAGAGCGCGAGAGAGCAAGAGAGCGAGAGAGAGAGCGAGAGCGAGAGCGAGAGCGAGAGCGAGAGCGAGAGCGAGAGCGAGCGAGAGCGAGAGCGAGAGAAAACGAGAGAACATCATTTACATTTGAGTGGTCCATTTAAAAATAGCAGGAAAACATCGGTTCTTTAATCTGATTGTATATTTATTCAAACTTTTATACCTTCTGCCTGACGAAAAAGGGTGGCAAAGAATATAACCGGGGAGTGGGAGGGGTCTTCATTATGTTGGTTGTTTTCCTGGGGCAACAGGAAGTATAGATGGAGTCAGTGGTTGGAAGAAAGACTGGTTTGCATGTTGGACTGGACTGTGTTCACTCCTCTCTGTAGTTTCTTGCGGTCTTGGGAAGAGCAGTTGTCATTACCACGCTGTGATGCATCGATAAAAATTGGTAAGAATTATTATGGACATGCCGAATTTCCGTAATGCTGAGGAAGTAGAGACGTTGTTGTGCTCTCTTGACTGTTGCATGAATGTGGGTGGACCAATGTTGGTGATCATCACTCCCAGGAACTTGGTGCTCTCAACTATCTCCACTTCAGCACCATTAATACAGACAAGGGCATGCCTTCCACTCCACTTCCTGAAGTCAACGAAAAGCTCCTTCATTTTGCTGATGTTGATGTTATCTTCTAAGTTAAAATAATTGACATCCCTACATTCCTGTAAATACCATTCCGTTAACTCTTTATATTTGGCAACTATTTGCCAAAAACACCTATCCCTGATCTTGTTTGCTGGCGCTCCTACTCATCACTCATCCAGCTTCCCAACCCTCACACACGTTTCGACCTTCTGACCAGACTATCCTATCTCCAACTCGTTTTTGCTTGCCACTTCCCTTTTCCATGGGGAGGAAGGGTAAGCAAGAGGGGTAGCAAAAAGGAGTAAGTAAGCACAGGAACAAAAGAAGCTGTAAAGGGAAGGGTTGGGAAGGATCAAGCAGGACAGTCTGCAAGTTGGCAGGTCAAAGTATTTTATTTCATAAGTATATATGGTTTCTGAAAATATCACTTTAATTTCACCTTTCATTGGAATAAAACAAAATTCAAGCAAGCTTTCCTATACAAAGGTCTTACAGATGCTGTATAATGACAAAAGCTGAGTGTTTATTTGTGAGCGACTACTGGTAAACTTGGTATTGCCTATCCCTAGCGGGGATACTCACATACTGTCAGTTGTTGGGTTTATTCTTTTTCCCTTTACTAACCAGATAACCTATAATCCTCAAATTGAATTTCATGGTAAGGTAAACGCTGGAGATTCCTCAATCCAGCCAAAGTTTAACCAATCTTCCAGTTTTGTTTACATCACCACAAAACCGGTCTCTTCAAACCAAACTCACCCATATTCACCATGACCATTATAAACTGGCTATCTCCAACCCTCCATGCCTTGTCAATCCCTTGCTCTCTAATCCTTCCAGACTGACCTGTAAAAAAATTCAGGAATATTTTAAGAGAAACACTGTAAACCAATACTACAATGGGTTGCTGTGAATGTTTCCTTGTTTGCAACTACTTTTCTACTCTGTACTTGCACAAGTTCCAAAAAAAGCAACGTAAACTTATACAGAAAAGCTTTTCAAACATCTAACGTCTTCACTTTGTACTCTGTTGTATATCGGAGAACACAGTACAAAGGAAAGGTGCCCGCAGGGAGTCTAAACTAGCTGCAGATGGGCTATAGAGATCTTTTCCACCTATAGAGCTATCGACTCAAAAACTGCTCTTTCATATAAATGGAATGATTTCAAATCAAGAAGAACGTGTGTTCAATTCAACTCACTTTAAGCAAACAAAGTACAAGGTTCCATGATAAAACCAAGTACTTCACAGCAAGAGTTCTTGCTCCCAGAGAATTGGTCATGAGCCATTTTTTTGGACTGCTCCAGTTCATTTTTATCAGTGCACCCACTCTGTTGTTAGGACGGGAAGAGCAGAATTTTGATCCAATGATAGTGAAAGAGTGGCAATATTGTTCCAAGTCCTCTTCTTTTCCCTCCACTGAGGCACCACACCCCCTCCAACTACTGAGGTTGACAGAGTCTTCAGCCATGTCTGCCCCATATCCTGAATTCTGCCTTCACCACTACCTATCCTTCCCAGATTGATAAATGGGTTCCCCATATCCTTTGTTCTCACTATACTAGTCTCCACATCCATTACCACCAGCAGGACATCACCACCAAACACATTTTCGTCCTCTCCTCCACTATCAGCATTCCACAGGGATTGTTCCCTCTATGACACTCTGCTCTACTCCTCTATTACTCCGAACACTCCTCCATGGCAGCTCCCCATGCAATCGCAGAAGTGCAACACTTGCACATTCACAATCTCCCTCCTCACTGTCAAAAGCCCAAACACTCCTTCCAGGCGAAGCAGCACTTTACTTGTACCTAGCCTATTACATTCACAGCTCATAATGCAGTCTCCTTTAATTGTCAAATGCAGACTCCATACTTTGTAGAACACCTTCACTCTGTCACAGAAAAAGAAATTGTTGGAGAAATGCAGCATGTGGGCAGAAAGCAGAGTTAACATTTTAGGTCCAGTAAGCCTTCTTCAAAACTTATAGTAGCTAGGAAAAGATGGTATATATGTTGAAGGTAGGGGCTGATGGGGAGGCAAATGAGTAGAGAGTTTGTTGCTGGAAAAGCACAGGTCAGCTAGCATCCGAGAAGCAGGAAAGTTGACATTTCGGGCCGGAGCCCTTCATCAGGAATGAGGGAGGGGTCCGACTCAAAACGTCGACTTTCCTACTCCTCGGATGCTGCCTGGCCTGCTGTATTTTTCCAGCAACATGTTCTCAGCTCTGATCTCCAGCATCTGCAGACCTCACTGTCTCCCGGGGGGAAAGGAATAGCCCAGGGAGAGAGAAGAGCAGCTACAGTCAAAGCATGGAGAATGGTGAGCTGAAGAGAAAGAAAAGTTGATAACAGGAACCATTAGGAGTCTGTTCGTAGGAATGACCCGATCTGCCAGTTGCTTGCTATTTCAATGAACCACCTTGCTCTCGTGTTAATATGTCTGTCCTGGGCCTTCTGTAATTTTTCAATAAAGCACAATGAAAGCGCAAAGAACAACACTTAATTTTCCACACAATCATGCTTTGTTGGTGTCTTGTTTACTTTGCTCTTGGTAGAGAGGATTCATTCACCTTTAATTTACAACCAATTTACATTATTTTCTCTTTCACCACAATTGACAACTCCTTTGTCCTTTGCACCAGGTCTCTACATCATCTGGCTTAGTTTTCCTCCAATCTATGCCTAAAGTATATAAAATAAATTTTCCAAAACCTTTCAGTTCTGAAGAGGAGTCATACCGAACACGAAACATAAAATTGATTTCTGCTCCACAGATGCTGCCAGACCTGCTGAGTTTCTCCATCATTCTCTATGTTTGATCAATATTTTTCCTACCCTGTCCAAAATCAAATGACGCAATGAAAAACAATTGAGGAAATTTCTCTCCTACTGCAGTAAATGATCAATACTAATCCAGTGTGCCTTCCATGTCCCTTTATATTGACCAGAGTGTTTGTTCCTCATTGCTGACTGATGATCAACGACATAGAGGGTGTGTATAGATTTGAGAAGTTCAGCCATGACAGTGCTTGTGACAAGTGTACTCTGGATCAAAATCATCAAATATCTATTATTACATGGGCAAAGTGGTTTATGTAAGGAAGGAAGATGCATGGAAAGTGTGGCAAAGAAGTTAAGATGGTCTCCTTATAGGATCCTGGAATTACAGGATTATTCCACCACCACTATTCTTTCTGACTTATCCCTCAGGTTCAACTAGATTTGTTTAAGGTTGGTTAGAAATTTTCAGGTGGGAGAGATTACGGTGAGGTTGAACAGAATTGATTTTTGCAAGGCAGTTTTAAAGGGGGGCTCACATGAATTGGTCTCATCATGGTTCCAAAATGCAAATTTTCATGTACATTCTGAGTAAGATCAACCAAAGTTGCTTGTTCCTATAATGCAGAAAGGGAAATATCAACAACAGTAATCCTTTTGCACTTGAAAACCTAAAGTCCCTATCCACAATTTAATTCAGATGGCTAGCACACGATGATTAAGACTAGATGTGTATAAGGCAGAAGAGAGGAGGTTATGTAACATTTATAGATGAGGAGAGATGACAGTAGGCCCATGTGGAGCATACATGGCCTAGTTGGGCTAAATGGTCTATTTCTGTTTTGTATATCATATGTCTGTCTGCTCCAATTCATTTCCAAGAATTGGGCCATGGACTTCTATTTAATTGGTTCATGCTTACAGGCAAAGTATTGCAGTGACTTTTGCAGGACAGCAAGCCAGGAAACTTTCCAGCACTTCCTATCTGCAAAACATATTAAGATGAATTTGCAGACTGACAATGAACCTGCTTGGCTATGCTAGAACAGCCAACAAGTCTTGGTATGTGACTTGAATTTGGTAGTCCGACCCAGAGGAAGTTACACTACCTCTGTGCCACAAAACCTCATCTCCTGTACTCCTCTGCAATAAAAAAGTACTGCCTGCACTTCAATCTTTTGCCTATTTTAGTAAATTCTTTTAATATTTTAGCTTCTCAACTGAGCACTGACCATCAGAGAAACAGTTTAAAACAGCTTTCACTTTAGTACCATAGCTTCAACTTCCACACAGAATAAAACACATTCACTCAATCATTGTATCTGTCCTGTTATTAATTCAGCTCCCTCAGAAGGGTCAGATTTAACAAGTCTTTTCAGCTGGTCCTGTCAAACGTAACCAACAATTACATGAGCCAAAAATATTTAAAACATTAACCAATAGAAACACATTCCAATCTGGATCATTCCCACACCCAATGAAAGATGCACATGTCTCAGTGAACATGGAGTACTTCCCTCTCCTCAAATTCAAAACAAGAGCAGCAAAAGTGCTCACTTTCCATGAATAACTATTTGTGGAAGTATCTGGTCAAAATGTGTTTAAACTATGATGCAATAATTTGAAGATTTAAGTAGGATAAAGTTTTTAATCTCAAAATAATTGACAGTAATTGGGAAGTCGACAGCTAAAGGATTGAAATTATAATTACCTTCCTTAATCCTATACAGTAACAATTTAGCTTTTAGTCAAACCTTTTAGGTTAAAAGGATAGAACATTAAATGGGCAATTTGCTAGTATACTTATCACATCTGATACCTTTGTGACACAGAAAGAAAAGTTGGAAAACAAACATAAAAAACCCACTTTCAAGTATTTCCTGAAACTTGGTCACAATTCCCATTGGGCTCTAACTCAAAAATGCAATTGCTTGCACGTGTACAATGAAAACTGCAGGTTTGGCAAATCTAGCATCAGAATCCCCACTGAATTATTCAAGTTAAAAAAACTAATAACATATACATCAAAAACAACATTGTACATAAAGGCTAACTGAAATTATTCTTTGAAAACTTAGAAAAGTAACAATTGCAAATTTCAAAGGTTTATAAAACATGAAAGCACAGAGACCATTTAACCCAACACGCCTTACCCTTTCTCCGTAACCCTGAAAATTATTTCGCTGCAAGTACTTACTCAATGCCCTTTTGAAAGTTCACTTTTACATGGCTTTCACGACACTTTCAGGAAATGCATCGCCGACCATAAAAACTAACTGCATAAAATAAATATGCCTCACCTTATCTCTGGTCTCTTGCCTAAAATCAGAGCGGTTATAGACCTTTATAGCACTGGAAAATGTTTCTCCATATTTATCTATCTGAACCCTTTATGACCTTCAATACCTGTATTAAATGTTAAAATTGAAAAGAGAACTGTGGTAACGAGAATGAGGTCAACCAGGTGGATCTTATACAGTATGAGTTCCCTGACTGGGGCTGTTAACCTGGTCCAATCAGAAAGTCCTGGCTGACAGATGAAAACAGGTGTTTAAGGGTTCTGCTCAGTCTAGGAGCAGCTCTGAACTAGCTGGGTCAGTGTCATGTGTTATGAATAAAGGGTGACTTGGTGATAGGATATCGGCCTTAGAGTTGTTTCAAGAATAACTCTCTACATACTGAAATCCCTCCTCCCTCATTCCTCTGCACTCCAAGATCTTGACTATTTTTTGAAAGGGTGATGCCCAAAACTATACACAATGCTCCAGCTTTTCTTGATGCATTGAAGGGCACAATATCTGACCTAGTGTGGTGGTAGGCTACCATGGTCAGCCAACAGGCAGCAACAACAAAATCAACCCACAACGATATTTGTTGGTTTAACACGAAATACTTGTGGCAGAACCTGCCAATTAAGAATTAACCCTCTCAACCACAACCAATAAACAGGCCATTTGAAGACAACCATTTGTAATGGATTTATTCACTGAATGCCGATAATCATTTTCAAATGGGAGGAGACCAACCAACCCAAGTTGGAGATGAAGAAGCAATTCATAAATGTTTAGAATTACTTTCTTGCTATTGTACTCTCGACTGCCATTTGTAAAGCCAAGAATTTGGAGTCTGGAAAAAGCAACTCCTTTTACTATACTTTACTCGTGGAGCATGGACAGCAATAACCACTAAAACAGGGAATGACAAGTTGCTCATTGCAGTAACACCTGTTTCACAAACCCACTGTATGAATTACCACTTTCAAAACATAAGCATAAGGTCAAAACAATTGGAGGAAAAACCAGGAGACAAAGGCATTTCCTTCATGCTCAGAGAAAATGAGCCAAATAATTTGTCATTATTACAAAATACAGGTAATGCATATGATGCAATTATACTACTGTATCCAAGTGTTCCAACAAAGCCAAGTACTTGAAGCTCTAAAGAAGAGTCACTGAACCTGAAATGTTAACTCTGCTTTCTCTCCACACATACTGCCATTTCTCCAGAAATGTCTGGAGGTTCTCTCAGATTTCCAACATCTGGAGTTCTTTGTTTTTCTTATAATAAAGGCTACTGTCCACGCCCAAAACCCCCAACAAAGTCATTTTTGTAGTAAGTCCCCCCAAGGGGGACTTTTCTTTGTTTCTTCCTAAAATACCTCACTATAGTCAAACGTGTCTGTCAGAACATAGACTGAATACTGACATGAGGTCAAAAGAGACTATTATACAATTTCCTCTCTTTTCCATATCAAACAAGCAAAAAGACTGTTGGCAGAGCACCAAGAAAAAGTGAGCATAAACATAAGCAAACAGAAAATTGGTTCAAAGCAGTGCAGGGTGTGAAACTTGGAATCAGAACAAGTTCTCTGTGCTTCACTCTGTAGCACATACAAATAATCACAGATACAAAACAGCCTTTGTCACTAAAAGTAGATCCAAAATCCTAGAAAAGGAACAAGATCCTAGGACAGAGGTGTCTAGGTAAAATGAGAGAAGTCGTCCTTCGGTAACATTTTATCCAACTATCAATAGCTTGTGCTTCAATGTTTTACTTGAATTGGTCAAGGTCTGTTTTATTACTGAGTTGTGTAGTACTGTAAGGGACGGTAAGGTGAAACCCTGAAGAAAATTTTAAAAGGTGCAACAATTGCCTTCTGGAAGAAAGGCAGACCTGTGTGAGAACACATTGGAGGGGTATAAACATGCTGATTTGTTTAAAGAAAATTAAATAGTGTCACAGGAAAGTTGAGGATTGATTTGTTAGTGATTAACTGCTGTTAGGTACTGTGTACAAAATGCTGAAAGAAATTATTTTATTTTTATAAAATTATAATCATCTCAATTATAATTTTTAACAAGTTCTGTAAGAATGGAAGAAACAGAAATTCATTTAATATTTATCTCAATCATAAGTGGTAAATTTTACCAGATTCTAATATTTAATTTAGTACACAAGATGGTAGCGAGAAGAAGGAATTTATTAGATTAAATCAAATTATGTAATTATTACTTCATTAAGACACAATAAAGATAGCAGAGCAGGTGAGATGTTGAAGTTATAGAACACAATTCTTCTCTTGGATGCTGATGCGATCCATTTACATCTGTTTGCACTTTGAGCATCTCTGGCTCTGAGTTTACAACCTTAAGGCCAAACTATAGGGGCAACGACACACCAAGAATGAGGAAAGTTACCTGGACACCTTATTTCAGTCACATTCTTTTGGATAGGTTTTTCTCTATTCTCTCAAGGGACACTGGTGTCGCTGACCAGCATTTACTGCCTGTCCCTTGTTGCCCTTGAGAAGATGGTAGCGAGCTGCTTTCTGGAATTGCTGTAGTCCATGCCCTGCAGGAAGATCTAGGATTTTTACCCAGCGTAATGGTGATATATTTCCAAATCAGGATAGTGTATGGTTAGGAGGGATACTTTGTCAGTGGTGTTCCCATTTATCTGCCCTTGTGCTTCTAGATCGAAGTGGTCATGGGTTTGGAAGGTGCTGTCTAAGGATCTCTTGCGAATTATGAAGTCAATCTTGTACATAATACTCACTGCTGTTACTGAGTGGAGGGACTGGAAACTTGTGGATGTGGTGCCAATTGAGTCAGAAGCTTTGACTTGGACAGTATTATGTTGTTGGAGCTGCACCCATCCAGGCAAGTGGGGAGATTTCCATCACAGTCCTGATTTATGCCTTGTAGATAGTGGACAGGCTTTGGCGAGTCAGGTGGTGAGTAACTCACTCCGGTAAAAACAATGACTGCAGATGCTGGAAACCAGATTCTGGATTAGTGGTGCTGGAAGAGCACAGCAGTTCAGGCAGAATCCAAGGAGCAGTAAAATCGACGTTTCGGGCAAAAGCCCTTCATCAGGAATAAAGCTAGAAACATCGATTTTACTGCTCCTTGGATGCTGCCTGAACTGCTGTGCTCTTCCAGCACCACTAATCCAGTAACTCACTTCACTGTTCCTAGCCTCTGACCTGTTCTTGTAGCCACTGTATTTATATTGCGAGTCCAGTTGAGTTTCTGGTCAATGATAAGCCCCAGGATGTTAATAGTGGCAGATTCAGTGGTGATAACATCATTCAATATCATGGGATGGTGATCAGATTGTCTCTTATTGGAGGTGACCATTGCCTGGTTTTGTGACTTTCTTGCCACTTGTCAGCCCAAGCCTGGATATTGAACAGATTTTGTTGCATTTGAACATGGGACTGCTTCAGTATCTGAGTCATAATGGTGTTGAATATTGTGCAATTGTTAGCAAACATCCCCACTTCTGACATCATGATGAAGGAAGATCATTAATGAAGCAGCTGAAGATGGCTGGGCTCAGAAAACTACCTTAAACTCCTGCAGGGTTATACTGGAGCTGAGATGACTGATCGCCAACATCCAGAACCATTTTCCTATGTGCCAGATATGACTCCAACCAACGGAGTATTTGCCCCGATTCCCACTGACTCCCACTTTGCTGAGGCTTTTTGATGCCACATACCGTTGAATGCAGCCTTGATGTCAACGGCTGTCACTCTCACCTCACCTCTGGAATTTAGCTCTCTTGCCCTTTTTTGAACCAAGACTGTAATGAGGTCAGAGCTGAGTGGCCCTGGTGGAACCCAAACTAGGTATCACTGAGCAGGTGCTGCTTTGATTATACTGTTAATGACACCTTCTATCACATTCCTGATGATCGAGAGTAGACTGATGGGGCAGGAATTGCCCAGTTTGGATTTGTCCTGTATTTTGCGTATAGGACATACCCGGGTAATTTTCCGCACTGTCGGACAGATCTTGCAGCTGTACTGGACAGCCAGGCTAGGGGTGTGACAAGTCCTCAATATTGTTGCTGGAATGTTTTCAGGGCCCAAAGCCTTTGCAGTATCCAGTGCCTCCAACTGTTTCTTGATATCAAAATAGATCATCTACTCAGCACTTCTGGTTAAAGATTATTGCAAAAGTTTCAGCCTTATCTTTCACACTGACTGGTCTTCCGATTTGGTTAGTGATCGGGGAAAAGTGAAGCAGGTAAGCATGCAGAGACATCAGGAATATAGGAAACTCAGTCTTGACATTGTCAAACAGCTTTCAAGTTCTTTCAGTTTGCTTTGAAAAGAGTAAGGGCTGCTGGACAGATGAGCTACCTGGCTACGGCATCGAGATATAGGAAGCCATTCCAATGGGAGCAAACAAAAGGAATGTAGTGGTTGTAGGAAACAATACAGTGAGAGGATTTACTGTTCGCTGCAGCGAGTTGCAAGAGTTCAGAAGGCTGTGTTGACGGCCAGGTGCCAGAGCTTTTATATATTTACTCATGGGATGGAAGCGTTGGTAGACAGGCCAGCATTTATTGCCCATTCCCAATTGCTCAGAGCACAGTTAAGAATCAACCACATTGCTGTGAATCTGAAGCCATCTGTAAGCCAGACCAGGTAAGGATGGCAGATCCCTTTCCTTCAAAGGCATGAGGGAAACAGATGAGTTTTGATGACAATTGACATAGGGTTACGAGGTGCCACCAGGCTAGATTTCTATTCCCAATTTTTATTAAATTCATTTTTCACCATCTTCCATCATGGGATTCAGTCTCTTGTTCTCTGAATTCCCACACGAGCTGAGGTTACCATGAAGGTCCTGTCCTCTTAATCTCATCCCTCACCTGAGGCACAGTGACCCTCAGGGTAAACTCACCACTAATTATCTCTCCCCCTAACAGTCCTAAGATCACTTGGGACTACAGTAAAGCGTTTTTATTTAAGAATAAATGGAACTATGGATGGATTGCAGTCAGACTACCAGAATGCTTTTGACAAGGTGTATATAAAGATTATTTGAGAAAATAAAATCTCAATATTTATGGGGTAATGTACTGGCATGAATAGAAGATTGGTTAGTTAAGGAGAGTAGGTATAAGATTTGTATGATTAGATTAGATTAGATTCCCTACAGTGTGGAAACAGGCCTTTCGGCCCAACAAGTCCACACCGATCCTCCGAAGAGCAAGCCACCCAGACCCATTTCCCTCTGACTAATGCACCTAACACTATGGGGCACCTAACACTATGGGCAATTTTAGCACATCTTTGGACTGTGGAAGGAAACCGGAGGAAACCCACGCAGACATGAGGAGAATGTGCAAACTCCACACAGACAGTTGCCCGAGGCGGGTATTGAACCCGGGTCCCTAGCGCTGTGAGGCAGCAGTGCTAAGCAGTGAGCCACCGTGCAGGCCCACCGTGTCATAAGTAGTATGCCACAGGGATCAATGTTGGGAACCCAATTTTCACAATTTATGTAAGTGACTTGGATTAAAGCATGATTGTTAAATTTGCTGAGGACAAAAAAAGAGATAGAAAATTAAACTGTGAAGGCATCAGATGCTTCAAAGGGATATAGATAGCTTTAAAAAGTGGATGAAGATTTAGCAAATTAAGCGAAACATGGGAATGTGTGGAATCGTCCATTTGGTAGGAAGGATAAACATGAATCATATTATCTAAAGAGTGAAAGATTTCAGAGCTCTGAGATGCAAAGGGAACTGGCTGCTCCAGCGCATAGAATGCAAGAGGTAATTACAGCAAATAGTTTGAGAAGCTAATGGAATAGTATCCTTTATTGCAAGGGGAATTGAAAATAAAAGTAAGTAGGTTATGTTTCAGCTATACAGGAAATTATGAGACTACATTTAGAATATAGTCTACAGTATTAGTCTCTTTATACAAGAAAGGATATAAATGTTTGGGAGCAGTGCAGAGAAGGTTCACTAAATTAATAGCTGGAAATGTATAGCTTATGAGGGGCTTGCATCCTCTGCAGTTTAGAAGAGAAGAGGCAACTTGATTGAAACATTTAAGATCCTGAGGTGTCCTCACAGGGTAAATATGGAGATGAAGTGCCCTCGTGCAGGAGAAATAAGAACTTTCATTTAAAAAATCAGGGGTCGCCCATTTAAGGCAGAGATTAGGAGAATTTATTTTGCATGGGTGCACCACCACAGTTAAATTCCTTTCCAAGCCAAGCTTGACTTGGAACTTGACCACAATTCCTGCACTGTTGCTGGGTCCAAACCCTGGAAGTCCCTTCTTAAAGACACTATGGATGTAATTACCCCCATGCACTTTAGAGATTCAAGAAGGAAACTCATCAGTACCTGGAGTAATTAGGATGGTAATAAATGCTGACCTAGCCAACAATGTCCACATCCTATGAACTAATTAAAAGAAATAATGGAGGAAGAGAAAAATGTGCAAGGAAATAGGTAAAAAGCAGGAGATTACCTTGAGGCAATGATCCTCATTTAATGAGGCAGTGCAGACACGACAGGCCAAATGGCCTCCTTCTATACTGTCATAACTTTTGCATTTTGTTTCTGCATAGTTCATCATGTCTTCACATCCTTTCAGAGTGTGGTACCCAAAATTGGGCACAGCTCTCCAGCTGAGGCCAATTCAGTCTTTTAGAGGTCCTCTATGACTTCCTTGTTTTTGTACTCCCTCTTCATAAGTTAGAAGATCTCAGTACCATTTCAATTACTTTCTAAACAGTCTAAAGAGAAAAGGTTTGCTTGGCTTTGGGGAAAAGGCAGGGAACAGGAATAACTCCGGCACAGAACTAACAGGCCAAATAGAATCCTGCTGTGCGGTAAACATTCCATGCTTCTGCAAAAAAGTTCCATTTTTAACCAAATGTTACAGTATAACACACAGCTAAAGCCAATAGCTTTAACTCTTTATCTGAAAGCACTCAGAAAAAATGGATTTGCATCGGTTAGCACTGTTGCCTCACAGCGCCAGAGGCCCGGGTTCAATTCCCGCCTCGTGCAACTGTCTGTGTGGAGTTTGCACATTCTCCCCATGTCTGCGTGGGTTTCCTGCAGGTGCTCCGGTTTCCACCCACAGTCCAAAGATGTGCAGGTTAAGTGAACTGGCCATTGTAAATTGTCTGTAGTGTTAGGTGATGGGGTACATGTAGGGGAATGGTTCTGGGTGGGTTGCTATTCGGAGGGTCAGTGTGGACGTGTTGGGCCAAAGGGCCCGTTTCTGTATTGTACGTAATCTAATAGAGGAAAAGAGATGAACAGCATGGAAACAGACCCTTTGGTCCAACCCGTCCATGCCGACCAGATATCCCAACCTAATCTAGTTCCACCTGCCAGCACCTGCCCCATATCCCTCCAAACCCTTCCTATTCTTATACCCTTCCAAATGCCTCTTAAATGTTGAAATTGTACCAGCCTCTACCACATCCTCTGGCAGCTCATTCCATACACGTACCACCCTCTGCGCGAAAAAGTTGCCCCTTAGGTCTCTTTTATATCTTTCCCCTCTCACCCTAAACCTATGCCCTCTAGTTCTGGACTCTCCCACCCCAGGGAAAAGACTTTGTCTATTTATCCTATCCATGCCCCTCATAATTTTGCAAACTTCTATAAGGTCACCCCTCAGCCTCCGACGTTCCAGGGAATACAGCCCCAGCCTGTTCAGCCTCTCCCTATAGCTCACATCTTTGTAAATCTTTTCTGAACCCTTTCAAGTTTCACAACATCTTTCCGATAGGAAGGAGACCAGAATTGCACAAATATTCCAACAGTGGCCTAACCAATGTCATGTACAGCCGCAACATGACCTCCCAACTCCTGTACTCAATACTCTGACCAATAAAGGAAAGCATACCAAATGCCTTTTTCACTATCCTATCTACCTGCGACTCCACTTTCAAGGAGCTATGAACCTGCACTCCAAGGTCTATTTGTTCAGCAACACTCCCTAGGACCTTACCATTAAGTGTATAAGTCCTGCTAAGATTTGCTTTCCCAAAATGCAGCACCTTGCATTTATCGGAATTAAACTCCATCTGCCACTTCTCAGCCCATTGGCCCATCTGGTCCAGATCCTGTTGTAATCCTGTTGTAATCCTGTTGTAACCCTCTTCGCTGTCTACTACACCTCCAATTTTGGTGTCATCTGAAAATTTACTAACTGTACCTCTTTTGCTCACATCCAAATCATTTATGTAAATGACAACAAGTAGAGGGCCCAGCACCGATTCTTGTGGCACTCCACTGATCACAGGCCTCCAGTCTGAACAACAATCTTCCACAACCACCCTCTGTCTTCTACCTTTGAGCCAGTTCTGTATCCAAATGGCTAGTTCTCCCTGTATTCCATGAGATCTAACCTTGCTAATCAGTCTCCTATGGGGAACCTTGTAGAACTGAAAATGTGTTGCTGGAAAAGCGCAGCAGTTCAGGCAGCATCCAAGGAACAGGAGAATCGACGTTTCGGGCATGAGCCCTTCTTAAGGAATGAGGAAAGTGTGTCCAGTGGGCCAAGATAAAAGGTAGGGAGGAGGGACTTGGGGAGGGGCGTTGGAAATGCGATAGGTGGAAGGAGGTCAAGGTGAGGGTGATAGGCCGGAGTGGGGTGGGGGCGGAGAGGTCAGGAAGAAGATTGCAGGTTAGAAAGGCGGTGCCGAGAGATTTGAACTGAGACAAGGTGGGGAAAGGGGAAATGAGGAAACTGGAGAAATCGGAGTTCATCCCTTGTGGTTGGAGGGTTCCTAGGCAGAAGATGAGGTGCTCTTCCTCCAACCGTCGTGTTGCCATGGTCTGGCGATGGAAGAGTCCAAGGACCTACATATCCTTGGTGGAGTGGGAGGGGAAGTTGAAGTGTTGAGCCACGGGGTGATTGGGTTGGTTGGTCCAGGTGTCCCAGAGGTGTTCTCTGAAACGTTCCACAAGTAGGCGGCCTGTCTCCCCAATATAGAGGAGGCCACATCGGGTGCAGCGGATGCAATAAATGATGTGTGTGGAGGTGCAGGTGAATTTGTGACGGATATGGAAGTATCTCTTGGGGCCTTGGAGGGAAGTAAGGGAGGAGGTGTGGGCGTAAGTTTTGCATTTCTTGCGATTGCAGGGGAAGGTGGCGGGAGTGGAGATTGGGTTGGTGGGGGGGTGTGGACCTGACGAGGGAGTCACAGAGGGAGTGGTCTTTTCGGAACGCAGTTCGGGGAGGGGGAGGGAATATATCCCGGGTGGTGGGTTCCGTTTGGAGGTGGCAGAAATGACGGCAGATGATACACTGTACATGGAGGTTGGTGGGGTGGTAGGTGAGGACCAGTGGGGTTCTGTCCTGGTAGAACCTTGTAGAACGCCTTACTAAAGTCCATATGTGGGCGGCACGGTGGCACAGTGGCTAGCACTGCTGCCTCACAGCGCCGGAAACCCGGGTTCATTTCCCGCCTCAGGCGACTGACTGTGTGGAGTTTGCTCGTTGTCCCCGTGTCTGTGTGGGTTTCCTCCAGGTGCTCCGGTTTCCTCCCACAGTCACAAAGATGTGCAGGTAAGGTGAATTGGCCATGCTAAATTGCCCGTAGTGTTAGGTAAGGGGTAAATGTAGGGATATGGGTGGCTTGCGCTTTGGCGGGTCGGTGTGGACTTGTTGGGCCGAAGGGCCTGTTTCCACACTGTAATGTAATCTAAATATAGATCACATCTACTGCTCTGCCCTCAATCTTCTTTGTTACTTCTTCAAAAAACTCAATCAAGTTTGTGAGACATGATTTCCCACCCATAAAGCCATGTTGACTAGCCCGAATCAGTTCTTTCCCTTTCCAAATACATGTGCATCCTGTCCCTCAGGATGTACCTCCAACAACTTGCCCACCACCGAGGTCAGGCTCACCGGTCTATAGTTCCCTGGCTTGTCCTTACCACCCTCCTTAAACAGTGGCACCACATTTGCCAACCTCCAGTCTTCTGACACCTCACCTGTGACTATCGATGATACAAATACCTCAACAAGAGGCCCAGCAATCACTTCTCTAGCTTTCCACAGCATTCTCGGATACACCTGATCAGGTCCTGGGGATTTATCCACCTTTAACAATTTCAAGACATCCAGCACTTCCTCCTCTGTAATCTGGACATTTTGCAAGGTGTCACCATCTATTTCCCTACAGTCTATATCTTCCATAATAAATACTGATGCAAAATATTCATTTAGTATCTCCCCCATTTTCTGTGGCTCCACACAAAGGCCACCTTGCTAATCTTTGAGGGGCCCTATTCTCTCCCTAGTTACCCTTTTGTCCTTAATATATTTGTAAAAACACTTTGGATTCTCCTTAATTCTATTTGCCAAAGCTATCTCATGTCCCCTTTTTGCCCTCCTGATTTCTCTCAAGTATATTCCTTCTTTCTTTATACTCTTCTCAGGATTCACTAGATCTATCCTGTCTATACCTGACATATGCTTCCTTCTTTTTCTTAACCAAACCCTCAATTTCTTTAGTCATCCAGCAGTCCCTATACCTACAAGCCTTCCCTTTCACCCTGACAGGAATATGCTTTCTCTGGATTCTTGTTATCTCATTTCTGATGGCTTCCTATTTTCCAGCCATCCCTTTACCTGCGAACATCTGCCTCTAATCAGCTTTCAAAAGTTCTTGCCTAATACCGTCAAAATTGGCCTTTCTCCAAGTTAGAACTTCAACTTTTAGATCTGGTCTATCCTTTTCCAATAAGGTGATCATCCCTTTCTTATTTCTCAGTTCCACCCAAATAACTTCCCTGGATGTATTTCCAGGAATAACTTCCCTGGATGTATTTCCAGGAATATCCTCCCTCAGCATAGCCGTAATGCTATCCCTTATCAAAAATGCCACTCCCCCTCCTCTCTTGCCTCCCTTTCTATCCTTCCTGTAGCATTTGTATCCTGGAACATTCAGCTGCCAGTCCTGCCCATTCCTGAGCCATGTTTCCATAATTGCTATGATATCCCAGTCCCATGTTCCTAACCATGCCCTGAGTTAATCTGCCTTCCCTGTTAGGCCCCTTGCATTGAAATAAATGCAGTTTAATTTATTTGTCCTCCCTTGTCCCTGCCTGCTTTGACTGTTTGACTCAGGTCTGTTCTCAACTGTACCCGTCTCAGATTGATCTCTTTCCTCACTATCTCCCTGGGTCCCACCTTACTAGTTTAAATCCTCCCAAGCAGTTCTAGCAAATTTCCCTGCCAGTGTATTAGTCCCCTTCAAATTTAGGTGCAATCCACCCTTCTTGGACAGGTCACTTCTATCCCAAAAGAGATTCCAATGATCCAAAAATGTGAATCCTTCTCCCATACACCAGCTCCTCAGCCATGCATTCATCTGCCCTATCCTCCTATTCCTGCCCTCACCTAATCTAATCATGAAAGTAAGCACCGCGAAACTGAATGAATTTGAGAAAAATGCTGTATAATACCTTACCTTAACATAACAGTGTGCATAGCAGTTGTGCAGCAAGTTATCAGATGGTTGATTAAGGCTGCTGACAGCAGGTACAAGTTGCCCAGCATACATTGGCACAGAATGTTCCAAACTGCCCTTGTCCACTTGTATTCTCAAGGCAGGTAGAGGTCGCAATGGATGAAAATGTGGTGCACTTACATAAGACATGGAGTTCTAGAAGAACAAAATAATTTTTTTTTAAGATAATATTTCAAATAGTGACACATGCAGACCATGAGAGATTATATGCAGTCCTGCTTAAGCTGATCATCAGCCCACGAAGCAGTAAGGTCCTTGTGATTTAGTCCAAAGTTAGGGACCATAAATATGAAAATAACAAATAAGAAGATGGGAGCCAGTAAGAAAGTCAGGAGAAATTTCTTGACTTGGAGAGTCATTCGAATATGGAGCTCATTGCCACAAACACAAGTGGGAAAGCTGATGGGAGATATGCTGATAGGATTATACAGAGGGTGGGAGGATGTTCACATGAAGCGTTAGCCCCTTTACAAATCAGTTGGTCTGTTTCTTTACCGAACATATTATGTAATTCTATGTGAAACTGGTCTCTGTATTCCTAAATTAGCTAAATAATCATTTTACAAAGCTCCTGTTGATGCCTGTCAGAGGAAGTGCACTTGCAGCAAAGACAGCAGTTTGCTGCATGTCTTCACAGTTAAGCAATGAAACACTTCCCGTGTAGACAAAATGAAGTCTACAATATGCAAATCAAGACCCCTCCCCAAATCAACCATCACACTGGAACCATCATGACACCCCTCCCTCCTCATTGGACATGACTGCCCCAGACAGAACACACTCACTCCCTAATCCCACCAGACCCAATTTCTCCCAAGCACCCTAAATGCTGCATCATGTACCTGGCTCCACTTCCACCTTTAACCTGGCACCCTGTCCAGCTGGCATTTACCCAGCTGGTTCCCAAACCAGACTCATCTAATATCCTACCCTTGGAATCCTAACCCTCTTCCCATTTGATACCCTACTAACCTAGTACGATATCACTACTCACCTGGCATGCTACCATGGCACCCTACCACTTGCCCTAGAGCACCCTACGTACATCCCCCCTCGCCCCGCACATGGCACTCTAACATTGTAGGCTGCAGCGGGACAGTTGTAGGCTGTAGCGGGACATTGACAGGATGCAGAGATGGGCTGAGAGGTGGCAGATGGAGTTCTACCTGGATAAATGCGAGGTGATGCATTTTGGAAGGTCGTCTTTGAAAGCTGAGTACAGGATTAAGGATAGGATTCTTGCAGTGTCGAGGAACAGAGGGATCTTGGTGTGCAGGTACATAGATCCCTTACAATGGCCACCCAAGTAGACAGGGTTGTTAAGAAAGCATATGGTGTTTTGGCTTTCATTAACAGGGGGATTGAGTTTAAGAGCAGTGAGATCTTGTCTATAAAACTTTGGTTAGACCACACTTGGAATACTGCATCCAGTTCTGGTCGCCCTATTATAGGAAAGATGTGGATGCTTTGGAGAGGATTCACAGGAGGTTTACCAGGATGCTGCCTCGACTGGAGGGGTTATCTTACAAAGAGAGGTTGACTGAGCTCGGACTTTTTTCATTGGAGAAAAGGAGGAGGAGAGGGGACCTAATTGAGGTATACAAGATAATGAGAGGCATAGATAGAGTCAATAGCCAGAGACTATTTCCCAGGACAGAAATGACACGAGGGGTCATAGTTTTAAACTGGTTGGAGGAAAGTATAGAGGGGATGTCAGAGGCGGGTTCTTTACACAGAGAGTTGAGAGAGCATGGAATGCGTTGCCAGCAGCAGTTGTGGAAGCAAGGTCATTGGGGACATTTAAGAGACCACTGGACGTGCATATGGTCACAGAAATGGGAGGATGCATACATGAGGATCAGTGGTCGGCACAACATCGTGGGCTGAAGGGCCTGTTCTGTGCTGTACTGTTCCATGTTCTATTGCATTTACCTTATGTACTTACAATCTGACAGCAGCTATCAAATCAACACTCAGGACCATGACATTTCAGCATATGGCAATTAAATGCTGTTAAAGGGACACAGTTGGCCTACCTCCAACAGTACTGCACTATAAAAGAACTGACAGAATGGAAGCATGGCTCCGCACTTCTTAAGGAGCCGTCAGAAACATGGAGCTCCCTTATTTCATAAAAAAAGATCGGTCCAAGTGGCAATGAGACTGCCACACCTCTGAAAATCCAATCCATTTTGTTTCAAAGTGATACAGTTCAGTTCAAAACTAGTGGCTTAAATCTAAAAAAGAAAACTACAAAGGTATGAGAGGCAAGTTGGCTGTAATATATTGAGAAACCACATTAAAACGTATCATGGTAGATAACTAAAATCTAGTTTTAAAGAATTAATGCACGCTTGAAAACAAAATATACACTCCTTTGAGGCACAAAAACCAAAAGGACAAAGCAATCTATCCATGGCTAACAAGAATTCCTTTGATCTAATACTACTTATGAATTTACCAAAGTAATAAAACTGGGAATTGGAGCAGTTTAGAAATCAAAAAAGGACGACTAAAACAACTGAGAAGGCAGGAGAAAATGGAAGGTAATATGTAAACCACTAGGAAACAGTAAAAAATGGCTGTAAAATTTTCTATAGGTACAATATATGAAAGGGAAAAGATTACACAAGACAAATGTTGGCCCATTACAGGCACAGAAAGGAGATTATGAAATAAGGAAACGGCAGATAAACTAAGCAAATACGTTTGCACCCACCTTCATGGAGGAACCTACAAAAAAAACCTCCTAGGAATGTAAAAGAACAGACTAGCAAGAATGAAGAACTGAAATAAATTAGTATTTGTTCAAAAAAAAAGTAATACTGGAGAAAGTAATGGAATTGCATCTTGATAAATGGCCTGGACCTGATTAGCTGCATTCCTGAGTGTTGATAGAGGTGCCTGTAGAGGAAAGATCTGGTTGGCGGTCACCTTCCAAAATTCCAGGGATTCAGAAATGGTTCCTGCATATTGGAAGGTAGCAAATATACCCATTATTTAATTTAAGTAGGGAGGGAGAAAACAGGGAATGGGTGGCACAGTGGTTAGCACTACTGCCTGTCAGCGTTAGGGACCGAGATTCAACTCCAGCCTTGGGTGACTGTCTGTGTGGAGTTTGCACATTCTCCCCACATGGGTTTCTACTGGTGCTCCGGCTTCCTTCCACAATCCAAAGATTGCAGGCTAGGTGAAATGACCATAGTAAATGCAGGATTACGGGGATAGGGCAGGAGGCAGGGTCTTAGTGCCTTGCTCTTCGGAGGATCAGAGCAGGCTCAATGCAGGAATTCTATGATTCTATGATAAAGACATATTAGCCTGGCATCAGCAGTGGAAAAATGCTAGAATCTATGAAAAAGAATGTGATTCTGATCACTTGGAAAATAAAGTTTGCTCACCAAGTGTGGACATGGATTTAGAAAAGGGAAATTGTGTATAAAAAACCTGTTGGAATTTTCTGAGTGCACAATTAGGAGGCACCAAACGGAGGCCAAACGGATGAGGAGTATTTGGATTCCAGAAGGCTTTTGATAAATTCCCATAGAAGAAGTTATTAAACAAAACTAGAGCTCATGGTTTTACAGGCAATATATTGACCTGGATTGAGGATTTATCAATGAACAGAAAACAGAATAGGAATAAATGGATCATTCTTAGATTGGACCCAAGTTATCCACACTCAACATAATGATTTAGACATGACAAACAAATGTAATATTTTCAAATATACTGAAAACACAAAACTAGATGGAATGAGAGTTGTGAGGAGGAAACAAAGCACTTTGGGGGAATTGTAGAGTTAATTAGTGGGCAAGAAAATAGATGGAACATGGTACAAAAAATGTGAAATTATTCACTTTGGTAGGGTAAACACAAATGCTGAGCCTTCCTTAAATGGTGAGTGAGTGAGAATCGACAGCTAAATGGATTGTTGGACACGAAAAGTTAATTTGCAGGTCGGACAAGTTAGGAAGGAAATGGTACGTTGGCCTTTTGTGCAAGAGGAGTTCAGCACAGAACTAAAAGTGTCTTGCTACAACTGTAGAGCCCTAGTGAGACCACACCTGGAATACTATGTGTAGTTCTGGTCTCCTTACTTAAAGAAGGATATACTTGGCAAAGAGGAAATATAACAAAGTTTCACTAGATTACTCCCTTTAACATATGAGGTAATAGTTGGTGACTGGAAATGTATTCTCTAATAGTTTAGAAGAATGCAATATGATATCACTGAAATTTCCAAACTTCTTGCTTGCCTAAAGAGGATATTTTCCCTGGCTCTCCTTGAGAACAGAATCGAAAAGTGTATTGCTGAAAAAGCACAGCAGGTCAGGCAGCATCCAAGGAGCAGGAGAGCTGGTGTTTCAGGCATAAGCCCTTCATCAGGAATGTCAAGGAACAGAATCATAGACTATTTAGGACTGAGATGAGGAGAATTTCTTCACTCAGGTAATGAATTGTTCTAATTAATGAATGCAGAAGGCTATGGGAGAACAGTCACTGAGCATGTTGAAGATAGGGATCAACGGCTTCTCCATACCAAAGACACCAAAGGATACAAGGATGGTGCAAGAAAATGGTTGAGGTAAAAAAATTCAGTCCTGAGCTAATTGACACAAGGGGCCAAATTATCTATACCCATGCCTATCTCCAATGTTCATATATTCCTAATGTTCATACACTATCAACTTTCATTATCTGCAGCAGTTTAGTCCATTCCAGAACCCAGCAGTAACATGATCAACCTTGTTGCCCACAGAAGGCTGTGCTCTGTCACAGGCCTTTCCAAAGTCACTATTTTAATTTTATACTAACATTTTATATAATTGTATAAAATTATACTAATTTTATACTACTACAAATGTAGAGGTAGTTAAAAAATGTAAAAAAGGACAATTAAAGTTGTCCCTAATTGGCAAACAATCTGAAGAAATCCAATTGAAATGTCATATCTAAAAGAAATCCTTTTCCTTTCTACATAGATTTATTAATTTATGTAAATGGCTTTTTACCTTTTCACCTAAAATTATTGGAAGTAGGTTGTCCAGCAGGTTGAATTCAGCAAGAGTAATTGTAATTGTTGTTTTTAAAACAGTTATACAAGTTAATCTTGTTGGAATATACTCTTCTAAAGCAGCCAATTCTTCTTGGCTTGGCATTGTTCTCTTCTCATCCACAGTTTCTGAAAGATTTCAAAGGAATAATGTCAGCTTAAATATAATTGTTACTATTAGAAGAACTGGAGGTAGTTTGGAAAGCAAACACAATATTGACAGAATGATAACAAACTTAATGAGACATGACTATTGGAATAGTAATAGATTAGCATCTTACATTTGTGTCTGTTATATAACGAGGAGAGAGTGAGGTCTACAGATGCTGGAGATCAGAGCTGAAAATGTGTTGCTGGAACAGCACAGCAGGTCAGGCAGCATTCAGGGAACAGGAGAATCGATGTTTCGGGCATAAGCCCTTCTTCAGGAATGAGGAAAGTGTGTCCAGCAGGCTAAGATAAAAGGTAGGGAGGAGGGACTTGGGGGAGGGGCGTTGGAAATGCAATAGGTGGAAAGAGGTCAAGGTGAGGGTGATAGGTCAGACTGGGGTGGGGGTGGAGAGGTCAGGAAGAAGATTGCAGGTTAGGAAGGCGGTGCTAGGTCGATGGATTTGACTGAGACAAGGTGGGGGGAGGGGAAATGAGGAAACTGGTGAAATCAGAGTCCATCCCTTGTGGTTGGAGGGTTCCTAGGCGGAAGATGAGGTGCACTTCCTCCAACCGTCGTGTTGTTGTGGTCTGGCGATGGAAGAGTCCAAAGACCTGCATATCCTTGGTGGAGTGAGAGGGGGAGTTGAAGTGTTGAGCCACAAAGTGGTTGGGTTGGTTGGTCCAGGTGTCCCAGAGGTGTTCTCTGAAACGCTCCGCAAGTAGGCGGCCTGTCTCCCCAATATAGAGGAGGCCACATCAGGTGCAGAGGATGCAATAAATGATGTGTGAGGAGGTGCAGGTGAATTTGTGGCGGATATGGAAGTTTCCTTTGGGGCCTTGGAGGGAGGTGAGGGGGGAGGTGTGGGCGCAAGGCTTGCACCTCCTGCGGTTGCAGGGGAAGGTGCTGGGAGTGGAGGTTGGGTTGGTGGGGGGTGTGGATTTCACGGAGGGAGTGGTCTTTACGGAATGCTGATCGGGGAGGGGAGGGAAATATATCCTTGGTGGTGGGGTCCGTTTGGAGGTGGCGGAAATGACGGCGGATGATACGCTGTACATGGAGATTGGTGGGGTGGCAGGTGAGGACCAGTGGGGTTCTGTCCTGGTGGCGGTTGGAGGGGCGGGGCTCAAGGTCGGAGGAGCAGGAAGTGGAAGAGATGCGGTGGAGGGCATCGTCGACCACGTCGGGGGGGAAATTGCGGTCCTTGAAAAAGGAGGCCATCTGGGTTGTACGTTTTTGGAACTGGTCCTCCTGGGAGCAGATGCGGCGGAGAGGAAGGAATTGGGAGAATGGGATGGCGTTTTTACAGGGGGCAGGGTGGGTCATAGGATATGTGGAACAGTCCATCTTCCGCAACTACACTGGCCCCACCCCCCCACCTTTTCCTCCGCTACATCGATTACTGTATCGGCGCTGCCTCGTGCTCCCACGAGGAGGTTGAACAGTTCATCCACTTCACCAACACCTTCCACCCTGACCTCAAATTCACCTGGACAGTCTCAGATTCCTCCCTCCCCTTCCTCGACCTTTCTATTTCTATCTCAGGCGACCGAATCAACACGGACATCTACTACAAACCGACCGACTCCCACAGCTACCTGGACTACACCTCCTCCCACCCTGCCCCCTGTAAAAACGCCATCCCATTCTCCCAATTCCTTCGTCTCCGCCACATCTGCTCCCAGGATGACCAGTTCCAAAAACGTACAACCCAGATAGCCTCCTTTTTCAAGGACCACAATTTCCCCCCCGACGTGGTCGACGATGCCCTCCACCGCATCTCTTCCACTTCCCGCTCCTCCGCCCTTGAGCCCCGCCCCTCCAACCGCCACCAGGACAGAACCCCACTGGTCCT
Source organism: Chiloscyllium plagiosum (assembly GCF_037043375.1). Lineage (NCBI taxonomy): Eukaryota > Metazoa > Chordata > Chondrichthyes > Orectolobiformes > Hemiscylliidae > Chiloscyllium > Chiloscyllium plagiosum. Next base: position 139,432,201 of record NW_028270142.1, read on the forward strand.
CACCTGCCACCCCACCAATCTCCATGTACAGCGTATCATCCGCCGTCATTTCCCCCACCTCCAAACGGACCCCACCACCAAGGATATATTTCCCTCCCCTCCCCTATCAGCATTCCGTAAAGACCACTCCCTCCGTGACTCCCTCGTCAGATCCATACCCCCCACCAACCCAACCTCCATTCCCAGCACCTTCCACTGCAATCGCAAGAAATGCAAGACTTGCGCCCACACCTCCCCCCTCACCTCCCTCCAAAGCCCCAAAGGAAACTTCCATATCCGCCACAAATTCACCTGCACCTCCTCACACATCATCTATTGCATCCTCGGCATCCGATGTGGCCTCCTCTATATTGGGGAGACAAGCCGCCTACTTGCAGAGCGTTTCAGAGAACACCTCTGGGACACCTGGATCAACCAACCCAACCAACCTGTGGCTCAACACTTCAACTCCCCCTCCCACTCCACCAAGGATATGCAGGTCTTTGGACTCCTCCATCGCCAGACCACAACAACACGACAGTTGGAGGAAGAGCGCCTCATCTTCCGCCTAGGAACCCTCCAACCACAAGGAATGGACTCTGATTTCACCAGTTTCCTCATTTCCCCTCCCCCCACCTTGTCTCAGTCAAATCCATCGAACTCAGCACCGCCTTCCTAACCTGCAATCTTCTTCCTGACCTCTCCGCCCCCACCCCAGTCTGACCTATCACCCTCACCTTGACCTCTTTCCACCTATTGCATTTCCAACGCCCCTCCCCCAAGTCCCTCCTCCCTACCTTTTATCTTAGCCTGCTGGACACACTTTCCTCTTCCTGAAGAAGGGCTTATGCCCGAAACGTCGATTCTCCTGTTCCCTGAATGCTGCCTGACCTGCTGCACTGTTCCAGCAACACATTTTCAGGTCTGTTATATAATTTAAGTCTCAGAATTGCTTAGCTACATTCGGATTCTTAAAAAGAACAATTGATACCTTTCAAGAACTAGCAAACCAGATAGTACTGTGAAATAAACTGTGTGGGTATATACTGACAGTTTTCACATTGCAGTAAAGGCAAATGGGTAAAAAGAGATTTGCCAGAGCATGTCTCAAAGTGGATCTATTATTGAGTGATGAGAGAAATCAGAATTTTAAATGCAAGGGGCATATTTTTAGCAAGATGAAGGACATATTCTCATTTATATTGAATTTAACTGTCAAGTATTGCTGGGCCTACAGTCGAATTCCAAAGATTCAATACTATCAGACGAGAAATTCCTCCTCATCTCTAATTTAAATATGTGACCATTTATTCTAACATTATGCCCTCTGGTCCCAGATGGGTGAACAACATTTACGTGTCAACCTTGTGAAGCCTCCTAAGAAATCTGAATGTTTCAATTAGGTCACTTCTCATTCTTCCAAATTCTAACATGTACAGCCATGACCTACTCTACCTTTCCTCATAAGACAGTCCCTCCAGAGAAGGCATCAACCTAATGAACCTACTCTACACTGCTTCCAATGCCAGCATATCTTTCTATAGGTAAGAGAACCAAAACTGTTAATAAGATCCAAGCTGTCGTCTGACTAGTGCCTTGCACAATTTTAGCAAAACCTTCTTACTTATATACTACTTCCTTGATAGACATTTCAAAAATCCCTGAAAAGGTGCCAGTGGATAATGTGACTATACTGTAGCTTTAAGAGGTTATGTGGTTCTGTATTTTTTTGGAGAGAGATTTTAAAGCAGAGATGATAAGCTGTCTATTGAAGACCCATAAAGTAAACAGCTTGGGAGACCTTGGTTTTTTTAAAAAATGTTGGAATAATAGAAGCAGCCTGGATGGGTGTGGCCAGCTCTCTCAGACCAGGATTTCTAGGATTTTTTTTAAGTTTTTAGGTTCAGCTTTAATAAGTTGCTGTTGGAGTCTTAACAGCTGCGAGAGTTTTGAAGAAGTAGAAGCTATCTTCTCTCTCTCGGTTCTAGCTAGAAGCTGAGGTTTCTCCCTGCTACTGGGTTACCTATGAGACAAATCTATTTATCTGATTTTGCCTTTTTGCCAAGGGGTGTGTTTATGAAATATTACTATATTGGAACAGCTCATTAGTAACAATTACAGTATCCATTATTTGGTTAAGTTTTCCAATAGAGTTAAGTTATTCTAAGGTCTTCTATCTTTTGTATATTTTAATTGTAGTGTTTAAATAAATTGTGTTTTGCTTAATGTCAAGTCAATTGGACACCACTCACATTACATCTGAAACACAGTACTTTACGTATACCTTTAAAATAAGAAAAAGTTAGGATCTCGGCTACCTTCTTAAAATATTTTGAGTGGGTCTGGTCTGGCCCATAACAATTGGAAACATGCTAATGTGACACCCTTATTCAGAAAAGGAGATAAGCAAAAAGTTAGAAACTATGCACCAGTTAGTTTAACCTCTGTAATGGGGAAGTTGCTGGACTCAATCATAAAGGAGGAGATAACTGAACACTTAGAAAAAACAAAGCACAATTCACCAGTGACAGCACAGTTTCATGAAGGACAAGTCATGCTTCACAAACCAGATGGAGTTCTTTGAGGATGTAACCAACAAGGTGGATAATGGAGATCCAGTGGATGTGGTAAAGCCAGACTTCCAGAAGGGATTTGACAAGGCTTAGATGATTGATACAGAAAGTTATATCCCAGGAGGTTAGGGATAGAATATTGGCTTGGACAGAAGTTGTCTGACTGACAGAAAACAGAGGGTCAGGATAAATGGATCTTTCTCTGAATGGCAAACTGTAATTGGTGGGACATCACAGAGTCCAGTTCTTGGACCTTAACTATTTACAATCTATGTAAATGATCTGCAAACAGGACAGAGTGTAACATAGCAAAATTCATGGACGATGCCAAAAAACATAGATAGGAAAGCAGGCTTTGATGAGGAGAAAAGAGTTTACAGATGGATATTGATAGGTTCAGAGAGTGGGCCAAAATCTGGCAGATGGAATTTAATGTGAATAAGTGCAAGGTTGTCCATCTTGACCAGAAAAATAAGACGACAGATTATTATTTAAATGGGAAGCAGGTTCAAAATGCATCAGTGCAGTGATATGTCGGTGTCCTTGTGCAATACACAGAAAGTGGGTATGTAGGTGCAGCATATAATAAGAAAAGCAAATGGAATTTTGGCAGTTATTGCAGAAGATTGGATTATAAAAGTAAACAAGCATTGTGACAAATATGTAAGGCAATAATGAGACCACATTTGGAATACTGTGTTTAATTTTTGCCTCCTTACATGAGGAAGGATGTATTGCCACTGGAGGCAGTTCACAGGAGATTCACAATGTTGATTCCTGGGATGAAAGGGCTGTCGTACTGTTGAATAGTTTGGCCTTGTACTCACTGGAGTTCAGAAGAATGAAGGGGGATCCGACTGAGGTACATTAAATGTTAAAAGGGATTAATAAGGTACACGCTGAATAGATGTTCTCCTTTTTGGGACAGTCTTGAGCAAGAGATCATAGATATAAAATAAGTGCAGGCCAGTTCAAAACTGAGGTGAGAAATTGCTTCTCTCAGAGGGTTGTGAATCTGTGGAACTCACTACCTCTGAGTGCAGTGGAGGCAGAATCAATCAACAGATTCAAGAAAGAAATGGACATGTTTCTGATGAAAAGTGAGATAAAGGGCCATGGGAAGGAAAGTGGAGTTGAGACTAGGACGAGATCAGCCATGATCATGATAAATGACAAAGCAGGCTCGAAGGTGTGAATTGCCTACTCCTGTTCCTAATTCTTATGTTGCTTCAGATGTGGGCTCTGATCAGCCAATTGGTTTGTATGTTGCCAAGAAAGCAGTTGGTGCTATAGGTTTGAATGCTCGTGAGGGATGTGGGCTTTAATGTCAGAAATATTGTTCAACATGCGAGATTACTTAACCAAGAGCACGAATTTCAAAAAACTTAACATTTAGTTGGACTGACAATAGAGTTTTGAATCCAAACAGTATTGGTTAAGGTGAGACAGTGCACAGATTCTGTTTCACTGAGTTTTCCACATCTAACACTTGGTCCATTGAGAAGATCAGCCTGTGGCCATTACATTTTATGTGTTAATGTTTTTAAACTTATGTTATTTAGGTCTGTTTATCAAATCCTAAATAATTGTTTGATAGTCCAGAAATTAAATCTTGATGAAAAGAGACAGGGAGTTGAAGCTTTTCCAGACGCACTCATTCGCCTGTACCTGTATTTTTGTTTTCGCCACTGTTTACCTATCATTTGCATAGCTATGCTATTTAACAATGTGATCTACCTGTATTGCTCACAAGACAATGCTTTTCATTGTGCCCCAGGACACATGACAATAAATTAAATTCAATTTCAAATTCATGAGGACTGGGATGCAAGAAATAAACTTGAAAAAGGAACATGAATTTACACAGCATGAGAAAAAGGGTACTGATTGGTTGGCCCTGACTTCAACAGTTTCCTCATTTCCCCTTCCCCCACCTCACCCTAGTTCTAAACTTCCAGCTCAGCACTGTCCCCATGACTTGTCCGGACTTGTCCTACCTGCCTATCTCCTTTTCCACCTATCCACTCCACACTCTCCTCCCTCGCCAATCACCTTCATCCCCTCCCCCACTCATCCATTGTACTCTATGCTACTTTCTCCCCACCCCCACCCTCCTCTAGCTTATCTCTCCACGCTCCAGGCTCACTGCCTTTATTCCAGATGAAGGGCTTTTGCCCAAAACGTCGATTTCGAAGCTCCTTGGATGCTGCCTGAACTGCTGTGCTCTTCCAGCACCACTAATCCAGAATCTGGTTTCCAGCATCTGCAGTCATTGTTTTTACCACCATGAAGAAAGAACAGTTAATTGTCCATTTTAATTCTCACATAGATTCTGATTCGTCAGGGTGTTGATATGGGAAGGCAATAGAATCTTCATGAATCCCATCCCCACCAGAAAAAAGTGCAATGTACATAAAAATTAATTTTGCGGCTGTATTAATATATTCAGCATATTCATATGCATATTCATATGCTTAAATACAACAAAACTATTTCCAGAAATAGAGGATTAGTATGTTGAGAATACAGATGAATGATCTTTGGAAAAAGTGCCAGAGGAGAGATGTGTTTTGATGAACTGGTTTACCTGCCTGAAAGGGCAATGGAAGCAGATCCACTATTGACATTTCAAATAAATATATGGCTCATAAGAAGTTCTATGAGAAGAGGACAATGGTCTAATTGGATGTCAGCACAAACACAAACAGTCAAACGGATACCTACTGCACTGTGTAAAAGTGATTCATCACTTTGATGTTTATTCATTCCTGGGATGTGAGGTTCACTGGCTTTGTTAGCATTTATTGCCCATCTCTAGACACCCTTGGAAATGTGATGATGAGCTACTTTCTTGAACCTCTCTTGTCCATTGGTGTAGATAGGAAGTTTAAGAATATTGGCAAAGGGACAGGAAAGAGCAGTGATATTTCAAAGTAAGGATGGTGAGTGGCTTGGAAGGGAATGTGCAAGTGGTGATGTTCCCATGTATCTGCTGCCTTTGTCCTGGATTGTAACGGTTATGGGTTTGGAAGGTTTTGTCAGAGAAGCTTTGGTGAACTTTTGTAGTGCATCTTGTAGATGATACACACTGCTACTACTGAGTGTCAGTGTGGAAGGAGTGAATGCTTGTAAATGTGGTGCCAATTAAGTGAGCTGCTTTGGCCTAGCTATTGTCAATTTTTAAGTGTGGTCAGAGCTGCAGTCATCCAGGGAAGTGGGTGATAGTCCATCACACTCCTGACTTGTGCCTTATCGATGATGGACAGCTTTGATAAGTCAGGCACTGAGGTACTCCCCATCCCAAACAACACCACCCCTGCCCTAGATGTTGATAGTGGGCGATTCAGTGATGCTAAAATTCTCTCTTGTTGAAGATGGTCATTGGCTAGAATTTGTATGGTGCGAATATTACTTGCCATTTATCAGATCAAGTCTGAATATCATCCAGGTGTTGCTGCATTTGGACATGGAATATTTCAGTATCTGAGGAGTGTGCAATGGTACTAAACATTGCACAATCATCAGCAAACATAACCACTTCTGTTCTTCTGATAGAGGGAAGATCATTGATAAAGCAGCTAAAGATGTTTGGGCCTAGAATATTCTCTTGAGAAACTGTTGGGCTCTTGTGGTGCAGTGGTAATGTCTCCATCTCTGAGCCAGGAGGTCTGGGTACAAGTCCCACCTGTTCCAGGAGTGTGTAATGACAACTCTGAAGAGGTTGGTTAGAAAATATCTACCATGTGGAACTCCTATCAAGATGCCTTGTCGTTGAGATAACTGACCTCCAACAACCACAACCACCTTTCTTGGTGCTAGGTATGACTCAAATCAGCAGAGAGCTTGCTCCTCCCAGCTTCTATTGACTCTAGTTTTGCTGGAGTTCTTTGATGCCACATTTGTTCAAATGCAACCTTGACATCAAGAAGTGTCTCACTCACCTCCCCACTGGAGTTCAACTGTATTTTTCTGTTAAACCAAGGCTGTTATTAGGTCAGGAGGGTAAAAACAATGACTGCAGATGTTGGAAACCAGAGTTTAGATTAGAATGGTGCTGGAAAAGCACAGCCGTTCAGGCAGCATCCGAGGAACAGTAAAATCGACGTTTCGGGCAAAAGCCCTTCATCAGGCTTTTGCCCGAAACGTCGGTTTTACTGTTCCTCGGATGCTGCCTGAACGGCCGTGCTTTTCCAGCACCATTCTAATCTAATCTAAATCTAATCTAAACATTAGGTCAGGAGCTGAGTGGTTCTGGCTAAACCCAAACTTAGCATAATGAGCAGGTTTGGCTCGATTGCCAATAAAAAAGGTGAAATGATGCAAACTAAAATTAAGTAATTTTTAACTATACAGTATAATACAACATTACATTGACACTACTAAAAGTAGTTGACTTTTACCAACTGTAAAAACTATGAGAATAAAAAAGTTACAGTAAATACTTTTGTAGGATCACTACAATTTTGTTCTAACCTGAGTGAGGCTTACTGTATGGTTCATACTCATGGTCCAGTCCACAGGCCACCATCTTTAGTATTCTGTGAACAGAGCTACTGTCCAGCTGAACCTCCATTGGACCTATAACTAGACTTTTTGTGGACATCTCTTGGACGCTGCCCAGATCTTCACTTTTATTTGCAGAAACATCTTGTTGTTGACTAACAGAACCTGAGAATAAAACAACCATATGGCATCAGCAACTCCTTTTTTGAATAAAAACAGTTCTGCCAATTATGAACCCAAAAGAATAAACTGAACCAGATTCTAAAAAGAGAGAACTGATGGAATGCTAACCAAAACAGCATTGGAATAGTCAAATCAATATTAAGCAAAGAATAAATCCGGAGCAGCGTCAAAACATTCATATAGATTACTCATTGGTTTTGACTACCTGAGAACTTTTAAACTATCTAACCTCAGTTTAATCAGCAAGCATTGCTTTGCACCCTACTTTCCCTGAGTAGTACTTAAACATTCGAAATTCTGACTATCTGACATCAGCAGTGCACAAATGTGTTTAAAGGCAGGGGCAGAGTTACAACTTCAATAATGGAGTTGAGGTTCCAACTACACAGCAGGCTAGTTGTGCAGGGATTGATTTGTCTAACTTAAAACCCAAAATTATAATTTATTTGCCCAGACTGTTGCTTCATTGTAAAGGCATCCTTACTATACAAGCCTGACAGCTGAAGAGTTCAATTTTTCTCTTCCTAACATCCATAAAGCAAAGAGATTAGCTCACTTTGCAATCAATCAACAGGGAACATTACTCACCTATGAAGCAAGTAATTGAGATTTTTTAAACTGAGCTTTTTTTGCACAATGTTTACTTTGGTCTTAGCCAATCCACCAGAATGTTTTCATAAATATGGGAAGCATTGTCTTGACAAGGTACTCAATACACCTCTGACATGATACATCATTTTCATTTAGCCACTTAAAAATAATCCCATTGAAAAGTGATTCAAATACATAAGTTTCAAACCATTACTCTGACAATGCAGTGACTGGACAGATGTTAGCAATAGGGCAAGAAAGGAGTATGATATCGTTTGTATGACAGTGATGATATAGGACTGGAAGGAAGTCACCTGTCTAGCCTCTTACCCTCAATTAAACGTGAGACACTGAACCAACTGGAGTTAGTGATAAAGAGGCGCAGAAAAGCAAACAGTTTTAAAAAGAGGACAAAGAGGAACTAAGAAACAGATTTTAATTTCTCTTTCTGGAGAAGTTACATCACGAAGATAAAATGGCACAGAAGGTTGTGGATTACTAACTGAGTAGTTTACCTTTTGGTGAATGATTAATAATTCAAGCTTTAATTTAATTAAACGTTTACTATACTATTACAAGAATATTAACTTTAAATCCTTTCTGGCCAACTGATTTATCCATTCAATCTATCGCATTGTCTTGTGATCTGCTATAGAAATCACATGATCTGGGTCTATTTTCTTCCAGCAATTTAACTGGTTCAGAAAAACCACACAAAACTGCTCCTATTAATCTAGCAGGCATCTCAAAGCAAACATCAACCGGCTGCAATAAGGTCTGTAAAATGTCTGCTCAAATATTAGCCAAGAGTGCACTGCAGCAACTTCATTCCAGTTCCAATATAATAATTATTTTAAATTGGAGAGCGTTCAGAGAAGATTTACCAGGATGTTGCCAGGACTGAAGGACTTGAGTAATAAAGATAGGCTGGATAGGCGGGAATTTTCTTCACTGGAGCATAGGAGGTTGAGGGGTAAACTTATAAAGGTTTATAAAATTATGAGGGGCACAGATAAGGTGAATAGTCGAAGTGTTTTGTTTTCGAATACTGATGTCATGAAAAAGGCTGACTAAACAACAATCTCCAATTACAGTAACAGACTTTGCAATTACATGAAAAGGATTAACTTTTATGAAATATTGTGAAGTTCACTGTGAAGAGAGTGTCTGTAAGACAGCTATAGATTAAATCATCTAGAAAGACAACATAGAGCAGGGCACATTGTTTATAGAAAGCATTGAACATGTGAGCTGACCAAAAGCACACTTGTTAGTTTCGCAATATAATCCATATTCAGTGCTTATCCCAGTCCTTTCTTGAAGATATAATCTCAGACTATTCTGGTTAGATTGAGGTAAAAGAGAGGGCAACAGGTCAAGGACCAAATGTCTACGAAGAAACATTTGTTTGTCTAGTTCAAGGGGAGGGAAGCAAACATCAAAGAGAAAATAAAGCAATACCTTTGCCACTACTACACTCCATTGTGTATAGGTAATCCATGTAGAAGGCCCCAAAACGCTGTACACCAGCTATCTCTGTGTATGTCTCCTGCCAACAAAGAAAGACAAATAGAACTTAAGTTCCAAAAGGATGGAACTCACAGATTACAACACTTTATGTGAATGTTATTTGTATTTGCATAGCCTTTTACACAAAGGCTTATCAGCGAAAGAGAACAGAGGTTATCTAAAGCATTCTCCTGCTCAAGTAATGCAACAGAATTCAGGTTGTGCACAAAAGCACTATACAATTTGAGTCACCATTTCACCAGTTAATATCTAATTTTAGTTATTTACACGGTCAATAAAATCACAGGAAATTTGTCTCCAAATGTATCTTCGACCATTAGTAAATGTAATAATGTGTTTAAATATTTATTTTACAAAGTGAAACCAATTAAAATAGCATCTTCAAATTTACTCGAAGGTATCCAGCTTAATCGTGCAATAGCTTTCCATTACATGAACAAGACTTTCTATTGCTGTGTTCTACTTTGCCATAGTTTCTTTGTGGGATGCTGGAAAGCTGTTTGGATTTCATTTTCTCAGCTATTCCATATTCATGACCATTACCTGAGAGTAAAATAATTTTCTCCTCTGCAAACCAGACTACTCAAAAGGTAAAAGCTACAATCGTCTGCTGCTGATTTTACAGGATGGCTTTGAATACCTAATTTGGAATGATTATTTTCAGTGCTCAACTGAACACTGTGTTTCAGAGATTGAGGATAATTGTAATTTTAAGAAGCTGTCATGAATGCTCAACTTTGCAAGACAGGAATACTTCGACATGTACTTTTAACTCAAAGTAAAATAATGAATTCTGCATAAACACCTCGGCTTGCAAAATCCCATGATATGGTAGCCAATAGGGATGGAAATGAAAAAATAATTGGTACAGTGGAATATGCAATTTTATAACCTTTTCACAGCATCTTACATCAAAGGATAACTGTTGCATGAGACAAAGAAATAAAGAAACTACTTCTGGAGGAAAGGAAGGTGAATGGTCTTATGTTAACAACTAAGGTGGTTTGCTTGTGAAAGTTTTTTGTCTGTTCTCAAGGAAGGTAGCAAAGAGGGTCTTGAAGATTTAGGGAATGGACAGTCTTTGAAGTTTGCTTTGCTTGTGAAAATCATGTCTGGAAAACTCAAATAATGACTGATACAACTGTAGAAGATATTGGAAGTTTCAATCTGATGCAATGGGAAGAAGTGAACTTCCACTGGATAGATGGAGTGACTTGGCCTTTCAAATACAGTGGTATTCCTCCTGAACTGCTAAGTATCTGCCAAAACACATGTATTTGTGTTTCCAAAGACAAATTTCATTGTATCAGTTCATGAACGCAGAGCTTACCCTTTTTTTTGGTTTAATCTACAAGATGTCTGTCAATTAATACTTCCTGTTGATGTTAGTTCGCTGATATAAAGTAAAAGTCTTAAAAAGTGAAATTATGTGCACTGGTTTATTTCCATTGGTAGTTTGGGAAATTAATCTCTTTTAAAAAGTCATCTGTTTCTATGGAGATCCTTGTTTTCATTTACTCATGGGACATAGCCATCACTGGCTAGGCCAGTGTTTATTGCCCGCCCCAGTTGCCCTTCAGAAGATGGTGGTGAGCTGCCTTCTTGAACCACTGCAGTCCACATGATACAGGGTTAGGGTTAGGGTGAGGGCGAGGGATCATTCCTTAAGGGATGGAATTCCAGAATTTTGACTAAGTGTCAACGAAGAAATGGTGGTATATTTCCAAGTCAGGATGAGGAGTGGCTTGGAAGGGGAACTTGCAGGCGGTGTTGTTCCCATTATCAGCTGCCCTTGTGCTTCCAGATGGAAGGTGCTGTCTCAGGATCTTTGATGAATTTCTGCAGTGCATCTTGTAGATGGTACACACTGCTATTACTTAGTCTTGGTGGCAGAGAGACTGAATGTTTGTGAATGTGGTGCCATCAAGCAAGCTGCTTTGTCCCTGATGGTGGAGGAGAAAGTGAGGACTGCAAATGGTGGAGATCAGAGTCAACATGTGTGGCGCTGGAAAAGCACAGCAGGTCAGGCAACATCTGAGGAGCAGGAGAGTCGATGTTTCGGGCATAAGCACTTCATGAGGAATATTCCTGATAAATGGCTTATGCCCGAAACGTTGACTCTCCTGCTCCTCAGATGCTGCCTAACCTGCTGTGCCTTTCCAGTGCCACACTTTTTGAGTTGGCCTTGATAGTGTCAAATGTCTTGAGTTCTGTTGGAGCAGCACTTGTTCAGGCAAGCCAGGAGCATTCTACCACACTGAAGAGAAAATGAGGTCTGCAGATGCTGGAGATCAGAGATGGAAATGTGTTGCTGGAGAAGCGCAGCAGGTCAGGCAGCATCTAGGGAACAGGAGAATCGACGTTTCGGGCATTAGCCCTTCCTGAAGTATAGGAGTTGGGGCATCATGTTACAAATGTACAGGACATTGGTGAGGCCACTTTTAGGATACTGCATACAATTCTGGTTGCCCTTCTGTAGAAAGGATGTTGTGAAATTTGAAAGAGTTCAGAAAAGATTTACAAGGAAGTTGCCAGGACCAGAAGATTTGAGCTATACACAGTGGCTGAATAGGCTGAGGCTGTTTTCCTTGGAGCAGCAGAGACTGAGGGGTAACTCTATAGAGGTTTTTTTTAAAATCATGAGGGGCGTAGTCGGGGTGAATAGCCAAGGTCTTTTTCCCCAGAGTGGGGGAGTCCAAAACTAGAGGGCATAGGTTTAAGGTGACAGGGGAAAGATTTAAAAAGGACCTGAGGGGGTAACTTTTTTTTTTACAGAGGTTGGTGCATGTATGAAATGAGCTGCTCGAGGAAGTGGTGGAGGCAGGTACAATTATAACAGTTAAAAGACATTTGGATGGGTATATAAAAAGAAAGGGTTCAGGGGGATATGGACCAAATGCTGGCAAATGGGACTAGGTCAGATTGGGATGTTTGGTCAGCATGGATGTGTTGTACCGAAAGGTCTGTTTCCATGCTGAATGACTATGATGCCATACTGGGAGGAGACTACCTAGTGGTATTTTCACTGTACTGTTAATCCAGAGACGACGGTAAGCTTCTGGTAAACCGGATTTGAATCCTGCAAAACAGATGGTCGAATTTAAATCCAATAAAAATCTGACCATGAATCTATTGCCAATTGTCGGAAAAACTCACCTGGTTCAAACTGTTGTTTTGGGAATAACACCTGGTCTGACCTGGATATGACACCAGATCTGCAGCAATGTGGTTGACTTGTAACTTCCCTCTGAGCAATTAAGGATGGACTATAAATGCTGGCCGAGTCAATGATGCCCTCAATGAATGAATTTTAAAAATGGTGAGTTCAGTTTCTGGTTAATGGCACTCATCCAGGATGTTGAAAGTAAGGAATTCAGTGATGGTAATGCCATTAAATGTCAAGGGGCAGTGGTTAGATTGTCTCTTGCTGGAGATGGTCATTGCCTGGCATTTGTGTGGCACTTGCCACTTTTCAGCCCAAACCTTGATATTGTGTAGGTCTTGATATACTGCTTCAGTACCTGAGGTACTTAACATTGGTGCTGAATATTGTGCAAACATCAGCAATCATCTCCACTTCTGATTTTATGATAGAGGGAAGGTTATTGATCAAGCAGTAGCTGAAGATGGTTTGGCCTAGAACACTGAAATACCTGAAAGCTGAGGTGATTGACCTCCAACAACCACAACTATTTTCCTGTGTGTCAGGTATCAAACATAAGATTTTATGCACTTTCCATCCAAAAGATTCAAGTCAACCTTCCTAAGGTGTGTAATATAATGAGTAGACTTAAGCTTTATGATCAACAGAACACAAAGCTAAAGACTATGCTGAGGTCCATTTGATGAATTTTGAAGATATAAAAATAACTTACAGTTTCTCCTCTATCAAAAAACTCTGACCTACTCACTCTAGGATATGCTGATATGATTTGCCTCACCATCTCAACAGGCAGTACATTTCACATCTCCTCGTCTATCCATTTGCTTCATACCAAGTGTTTCCACTTCTGTCAGTCAGTTAAATGTTTCAGCTGATCTGCACACTCTCTAACACTTCATTAAGGTCTGCCCGAGTCTTTTTGCTGCCAGTTAACATTAAGGTTCCTTTTTCTCCTGTTAATTCAGACACCCAATCCTCGATTATTTGCTGCCCTTAAACATAAATCAAGCACGCAGGATGCAAAGTTTCTTTTCTTGCAAAAACATTTTCATAAAAAATAATGCAACATAAGCATAACACATGATGAACCAACACCTCAAATTCCAGTTTGGCAAAAGTTTTAACCAAGGCAATGAAAAGTTAAGTGACATCCACATCTCTGGCATCCACAACTCAAATAAAGATGACCCAATGGTGAATTTACTTCCAATTTCTCCCCCAAACAGGCTAAGAGAAAAACATTGGATCTTCACAATGACATTGTAGTACTCATTCATTTATTTTTAATTTATTTATAAGATGTGAGCATTGGCGACAGAAACAGCACATACTGCTTTTCCCTCATTGCCTTGAAGTAGTGGCAAGCCACAATCTTGAATAAATATAGATACACCAGCAGTACTTGACTTTTGTGTAGCAATGTGAGTAGCTTGTCATGTTACTTAAAAGGTAACTGAGTCAAACATGTCACGGTAGAGATAGATGTCGTAAAAGCAAAGTCAACATAGTCTCAGAGGACCATGGGGCTGCTGTCTCATTGGAGAGACACAACTGGTTTAACCTGAGGGTTACCATAAATCACACAAGGGTGTAAGGTTGAGAAGGTAGGTGGGGGGGGGGGGGGAGGCAATGGTCCAGTTGTACTATCACTGGACTGTTAATCTAGACACCCAGGTCATCTTCTGGGAACCCAGATTTGAATCCCACCATGGCAGATAGCGGATTTGAATCGTTAGACAAGCCCGTCTGGCTCACTGTCTTCTTGGGCAATGGGCAATAAATGCTGGTCTAGTCAGCGATGCCTTATCCCGTGAGTGAATAAAAAATGACAGGCAGCAGCAAACATTGAAAAAGCAAAAAGGTGAACTGCAAAAATTGTTTATTCCTATCTGGCACAAGAGTGCAAAGAGAATAGTGGCCAAATCAGGCCTAATAAAGGAAGTTAGAAGTAGCATTCAGTGCAAAAATGAGGCATACAAATTGGTAAGAGAAAACCTGAGGACGAGAAACAGTTTAGAAGTCAACAAAAGAGGGTGAAGGGATTGATTAAGAAAGGGAAAATAGAGTGCGAGTGAAATATAAGAACTGACTGTAAGAAGTTTCCATAGGTATGCAGACAGATAAAGATTGGTGAAAACTAATGTAGGTCCCTTAGGTCAGAAATGGGGGAATTTATAATGGCTAACAAATTAAATGCATACTTGACTTTAGGCTTCACAAAGGAGGACACAAATAATGTAGCAAAAATGATGAGGAACAAAGGGTTGAGTGTAAGGAAGAAGTTGAAGCAAATCTGTATTCGTACAGAAATGTTGGAGAAATTGATAAGATCAAAGGCTGATAAATCCCCAGGCCTGATAATCCAAATCCCAGAGTACTTAAGGAAGTAGCCCTAGAAATAGTGGATGTATTGGTGGTGAATTCCCAAAATTCTTTATACTCTGGAACAGTTCCTATAAATTGGAGGGTAGCGTATTTAACCTCATCATTTAAAATGGGAGGTTGTGTAAAAATAGGGAATTATGGACAAGAGACTTTGCCGTCAGTACTGGGGAAAGTGCTAGTATCCATCATCAAGGATTTTATAGCAGAGCACTTAGGAAACAGTGGCAGAACAATCAATGTGGACGAACAAAAGCGAAATCATGCCTGACAAACCTACTGGAATTTTCTTTTATTCATTCAGGGGATGTGGCCAGGCCAACATTTACTACCCATCCCTAAATGCTTAGAGGCAGCTAAGTAGCAACCACATTGTATGGGTCTTGAGTCACATTTAGGCCAGACTAGGTTAGGATGGTAATTTCCTTCCCTAAAGGACATTAGTGAACCAGATGAGTTTTTCCAACAATCGACAATTGTTTCATCGTCATCATTAGACTCCCAATTTTCAGGTATTTCGGGAATTCAAATTCTACCTTCTGACATGGCAGGATTTGAACCTTAAATTATTACCAGGTCTCTGAATTAGCAGTCTAGCAATAATACCAGTTCTTCGAGAATGCAATTAGTACAGTTGTTTGGGGAGCCAGTGGATGTGATTTATTTGGATTTTCAGAAGGTTTTTGACGAAGTTCCACAAAAGGCATTGATGTCTGAAAATTAAAGATTGGGGTAGTGTTTGAGATGAACAGAAAATTGGTTAGCAGACAAGGAAACTAACAGTAGGAATAAATGGGTTTATTTCTGAATAGAAGGCAGTGACTAGTAGGGTAACTCAGGGATTGGTACGAGGACCGCAGTTATTCATAATAAATGTCAATGATTTAGATAAGGGAACTAATGCAATATCTCAATTTGCAGATGACACAATTGCTGGGTGGAAGGGTGAGCTATAAGGAGGATGCAGCGATGCTGCAGTGTGATTTAGACAGGGTGAGTGAATAGGCAAATGCTTTGCAGATGGGAGTATAATATGGATAAACATGAAGCTATCCACTTTGGTAGCAAACAGAGTGAGGCAGTTTATTATTTGAATAGATGTAAATTGAGAGGGGGAATGTTCAATGAGACCCAGGTGTCCTTGTGCACCAGTTGCTCCAAGTAAGCGCACAGGTGCAGCAAACAGTAAAGGCGGCAAGCTATATTTTGCCCTTCATAGCAAACGGATTCAAATCCAGAAATAAAGGCACATTGCTACAGTTATACAGGGCAATGGCGAGACCACAACTAGTACATTGTGTATATTTTGCTCACTTTATCTAAGAAAGAATGTTCTTGCTTTAGAGTGTAGAGCGAAGGTTTACCAAATTAATTCCTGGAATGGCAATATGGATGTATGAGGTGAGATTGAATTGGTGGGATTGTATTCACTGAAGTTTAGAAGGGGGATCTCATAGAAATCTATAAAAATTATAGCAGAACCAGACAGCTTAGATGCAGAAACAATGTTCCTGATGGTTAGGGACTCCAGAACTAGGGGTCATTGTTTAAGGATAAGGGGCAAACATTTTAGGACTAAAATGAGGAGAAATTTATTTACCGAGAGACTAGTGAGCCTTTGGAATTCACTGTCACAGAAAGTTGTTGAGGCCAAAACACTGTGTATTTAAGGAGGTAAATAAG
Organism: Chiloscyllium plagiosum; assembly: GCF_037043375.1. Classification (NCBI taxonomy): domain Eukaryota; kingdom Metazoa; phylum Chordata; class Chondrichthyes; order Orectolobiformes; family Hemiscylliidae; genus Chiloscyllium; species Chiloscyllium plagiosum. Next base: position 139,448,788 of record NW_028270142.1, read on the forward strand.
TCTTGATGCTAAAGAGATCAAGAAATGTGGTTTTGAGGGGGCGGGGAATTAGGGTATTGCTCTCAATAATCAGCCATGATCATAAAGTCACAGAGCTTAACACTAAAAAATACACCCTTCAGTCCAACTCGTCCATGCTGACCAGATATCCTAAGTTAAGCTAGTCCCATTTGCCAGCATATCGTTCGAAACCCTTCTTACTCACGTACCCATCCAAATGCCTTTTAAATGTTCTAACTGTACCAGTCTCCACCATTTCCTTTGGCGCACACACACACACACACACACACACACACACACACACACACACACACACACACACACACACACACACACACACACACACACACACACACACCTCTGTTGCCTTCAGTCTCTGATTATACTGAATGGTGGAGCAGACTCAAGCAGTCAAATGGCAAACCTTTCCTCCTATCTTCTATGTTTCTATTAGTAATGTGACTATTCTATTCCAGACATAATAATTAAAACTAAATTAAGTTGGTGGAATTTGACCTCATGTCTCCAGAGCAGCAGTCTGGAATTCTAGATTATTACTCCAGTAACATTGTGGTAATATTGGAGTAGCATCAATATAAATACAGTACAGGGTATGATCATAGCTGATCATCTAACTCAGTACTCTTTCTCCATATCCTTGGATCCCTTTGGTCCTAAGAACTCTTCCTTGAAAATCTTCAAAGTTTTAGCCTCAACAGTTTCCCATAGCAGAGAATTCCACAGGTTCACCACTCTTAGGATTTAAAAAAAAAGTCCTCCTCATCTCTGCTAAATGGCCTATCCCATATCCTCACGACCTCTGACTCTGGACTCTCCAGTTATCGAGTACATTCTCACTCCACCTACCCTGCCTTATCCTGTGAGAATTTTCATAGGTTTCTATGAGATCTTTGCTCATTCTTTTAAATTCCAGTGAACATAATCCAAACTGAACCAGTCTCTCTTCATACATCAATTCTGCCACCCTAGAAAGCAGGCTGGTAAACCTTCTTTCCACTCCCTCAATAGTCAGAACATACTTCCTCAGCAAAGGAGGTCAAAACTGTGCACAATACTCCACATTTGTCTTATCAATGGCCTGTACAGTTGCAGCAAAACATTCCTACTTATTTACTCAAATCCTCTCACCTGACAGCCATCATGACATTTGCCTTCTTAACTGCCCGTTGCACCTCCATACTTACTGTCAGCAACTGGTGTACGAGGCCACCCTCTCTCATTGCATGTCGGCCTTTCTTAATCTATTGCCCTTCAGATAAAAATCACTCACTCACTCAGCTTGTCCAAGTGTCAATGAAGTATCTCTGTTTCCTCCTTCAAGTTCAGCCTCCCACTGAGGTTTGTGCCACCTACAAACTTGGAGATATTATTTTTAGTTCCCTCATCTAAATCATGAATGTAGATTGTAAATAGCTGAGGTCCAAGCACTGATCTCTGTGGTACCTCACTAGCCACTGGCTAGTGATCAGAAAAAAGGTCAGTTTATTCCTACTGTTTGTTTCCTGTCTGCTAACCAGTTCTCTACTTGCGCAACGTTTCAGAGAACACCTCTGGGAGACCCTGACCAACCAACCTAACCACCCCGTGACTCAACACTTCAACTCCCCCTCCCACTCCACCAAGGACATGCCAGACCATGGCAATACGATGGCTGAGGAAGAGTGCCTCAGCTTCCGCCTAGGAACCCTCCAACCACAAGGGATGAACTCAGATTTCTCCAGTTTCCTCATTTCCCCCCACCTTTTCTCAGTCCCAAACCTTGAACTCAGCACCACCTTCCTAACCTGCAATCTTCTTCCTGACCTCTCCGCCCCCACCCCCACTCCGGCCTATCACCCTCACCTTGACCTCCTTCCACCTATCGCATTTCCAACGCCCCTCCCCCCTACCTTTTATCTTAGCCTGCTTGGCACACTTTCCTCATTCCTGAAGAAGGGCTCATGCCCGAAACGTCGATTCTCCTGCTCCATGGATGCTGCCTGACCTGCTGCGCTTTTCCAGCAACACATTTTCAGTTCTCTATCTATGTCAGTACACTTTGTCCAATCTCATGTGCTCTAACTTTACATGCTAATCTTTTATTTGGGACTTTATTGAAGCCTTCTGTAAGTCCAAGTAAATCATATTCTCTGCCCTCCTCCATATCAAGCCCCCTTGGACCACAAGCCTCATTCCTAATGAAGGGCTTATGCTCGAAACGTCAAATCTCCTGCTCGCTGGATACTGCCTGACCAGCTGTGCTTTTCCAGCACCACACTCTTCGACTCTGATCTCCAGCACCCGCAGTCCTCATTTTCCTCTCCATATCAACTCCACTCACTATATCCTCGAAAGATTCCAGTAGATTTGTCAACCACAATTTCATAAATGCACATTGCCTCGGTCAGATCTTTTCACTGTTTTCCAAGTGCTCTGCTCTTAAATCTTTTATAATGGACTCTAGCACTTTTCCCAGTGCCAATGTCAAGCTAATCAGATATTAATTTCCTGTTTTCTCTCTACCTCTCTTTTAAATAATGGAATTGCATTAGCTACCCTTCACTCCATGGGAACTGATCTAGAGTGGACAGAATCTAGAAAGATGGCCACCAATGCATCCACTACTTCTCCTGCCATTTCCTTAAGTACTCTGGATGTAGGTTATCGATTCCCCAACACCATTTTCCTATTAATACTGACTTTATAAATTTCACCTGCTCTCTAGAACCTGTGCTCCCCAATATTTTTGGGAGGTTATTTGTGTCATCCATTATAAAGACAGAATCAAAATGTGTATTTAATTGGTCTGGAATTTCTTTGTTCCTCATTCTAATTTCTCCTGTTTCTGACTGTCAAGGGACCTATATTTGTCTTCACTACTTTTTTCTCTTTTCATACCTATTTTACAATTAGCTTTATGTTTCCCACCAGCTTATTCTCTACTCTATTTGCTAATTTATGACAATTGAACACTGATGAAACATCATTTGGAATACAATGTACAGATTTGGTCTTATTTAAGAAAGCATGCAGATCCATCAGAAGCAGTTCAGAGAAAGTACACTCAACTGGTACCACAGAGGGACTATTTTGAGAGGAAAATTTGAACAGGCTTGACTTTTATCTATTCGCAGTTTAGAAAAATTAGAAGTGATCTCTTGGAAACATACAAGATCGTGAGGGGACTTAACAAGGTGGATGTTGAAAGGAGAGATTATAACTACAGGAAACTTGTGAAAGCAAAGTTATGTTTAGCCAGTTCTTTAGAGTTCTTTGAACAAGTAACATGCATTATGGCTAAAACGAAAGTCAAGAATACCCTGTATTTCAATTTCCAGAAGGCATTTGATAAAGTGCCACATCCAAGGTAATTGTGGAAAATAGAACCTCCTAGTGTGAGGTATAACATATTGACATGAATAGAAAATTGACTACTGAACAGGAATTGGCAGTGGTCATAATGGGTCTTTTCTAGTTGGCAAGACATAACAAGTGGTGCCCCATAGAAATCAGTGGTGATGCCATAGTGTTTCACATAAATAATAATTATATTGCTAAATTTGCAGACAACAAAAATTGGTGAAAAAAAATGTAGACAAAAGGCTTAAGGAGGCTAAACAAAGGTATAGATAGGTTAAGTGAGTAAGCAAAGATTTCACAAATTGAGTATGATGTGGGAAAATATGAAATAGTCCATTTTGACAGGAACAATAGAAAAAGCATATCTAAATGGGGAGCGATTGCACAGCACTGAGGTGCAGAAGGATCTGGTTGTCCTATTGCACAAAAGGCTTGAATCCATTTGCAGGAAAGCTCACAAAAATGTCATCAGTTAATGAGGGGAGAACTGAACACCAAAGTAGTGAGGTTATGCTTCAGTTCTATAGGGCACTGATGGGATCACATCTGGAGTACTGTGTACCATAATGGTCTTTTTTAAGCAAAGATGTAATTGCATCGGACATTGTTCAGAGGAGGTTTACAAGACTAATAACTTAAATGGGTGGGTTGCCTTATGAGCAAGATTGGACAGGCTGCTATCCATTGAAATGGAGAGGAATAAGAGGTGACTTAAATTAAAAGCAAGATCCTAAGTGTAGAAGCAGGGTGAAAAGCATTTTTCTCTTGTGGGCGAATTGAGAACTACAAATCAATGTTCAAGATAATGGGTTCCCATTTAAGACAGGGATGAGGAGAAATATAGGAGAGCCTATAAAGTGGCCAAGAGCACTGGGAAATCAGAAGATTGGGAAGGCTACAAAAACAAACAGAGGATAACAAGGAGAGAAATAAGGAAGGAGAGGATCAAATATGAAGGTAGGCTCGCCAGGCTATATTAGAAATGATAGCAAAAGTTTCTTTCAATACATAAGAAACAAACAACAGGCAAGAGTAGACATTGAGCCACTTCAAACTGATGCTGGAAGCCTAGTGATGGGAGATAAGGAAATAGCAGGAGAACTTAATAAGTACTTTGCGTCAGTCTTCACAGTGGAAGACATGAGTAATATCCCAACAATTAAAGGGAGTCAGGGGGCTGAGTTGAGTATGGTTGCCATTGCAAAAGAGAAAGTGCTAGAAAAGCGAAAAGGTCTTAAAATTGATAAATCTCCTGGCCCTGATAGGTTACATCCTAGAGTTCTGAGGGAGGTGGCTGAGGAAATAGCGGAGGCGTTGGTTGAGATCTTTCAAAAGTCACTGGAGTCAGGGAAAGTCCCAGATAATTGGAAGATCGCTGTTGTAACCCCCTTGTTCAAGAAAGGATCAAGGCAAAAGATGGAAAATTATAGGCCAATTAGCCTAACCTCGGTTGTTGATAAAATTCTAGAATCCATCATTAAGGATGAAGTTTCTAAATTCTTGGAAGAGCAGGGTCAGATTGGAACAAGTCAACATGGATTTAGTAAGGGGAGGTTGTACCTGGCAAACCTGTTGGAGTTCTTTGAAGAGGTGACAAGTAGGTTAGACCAGGGAAACCCAGTGCATGTGGTCTACCTAGACTTCCAAAAGGCCTTTGATAAGGTGCCACACGGGAGGCTGCTGAGCAAGGTGAGGGCCCATGGTGTTCGAGGTGAGCTACTGGTATGGATTGAGGATTGGCTGTCTGACAGAAGGCAGAGAGTTGGGATAAAAGGTTCTTTTTCGGAATGGCAGCCGGTGACAAGCGGTGTCCCGCAGGGTTCAGTGTTGGGGCCGCAGCTGTTCACATTATATATTAATGATCTGGATGAAGGAACTGGGGGCATTCTAGCGAAGTTTGCCGATGATACATTGTTATGTAGACAGGCAGGTAGTACTGAGGAAGTGGGGAGGCTGCAGAAGGATCTGGACAGTTTGGAGGAGTGGTCCAGGAAATGGCTGATGGAATTCGATGTGAGCAAATGCGAGGTCTTGCACTTTGGAAAAAAGAATAAAAGCATGGATTACTTTCTAAACGGTGAGAAAATTCGTAAAGCCAAAGTACAGAGGGATCTGGGAGTGCTGGTTGAGGATTCTCTAAAGGTAAACATGCAGGTTGAGTCTGTGATTAAGAAAGCAAGTGCAATGTTGTCAATTATCTCAAGAGGGTTGGATTATAAAAGCACTGTTGTGCTCCTGAGACTTTATACAGCTCTGGTTAGGCCCCATTTGGAGTACTGTGTCCAGTTTTGATTCCCACACCTCAGGAAGGACATACTGGCACTGGAGCGTGTCCAGCGGAGATTCACACGGATGATCCCTGGAATGGTAGGTCTAACATATGAGGAACGGCTGAGGATCCTGGAATTGTATTCATGGAGTTTAGAAGATTAAGGGGAGATCTAATAGAAACTTACAAGATAATACATGGCTTGGAGAGGGTGGACGCTAGGAAATTGTTTCCGTTAGGTGAGGAGACTAGGACTTGTGGACACAGCCTTAGAATTAGAGGGGGTAAATTCAGAACAGAAATGCGGAGACACTTCTTCAGCCAGAGAGTGGTGGGCCTGTGGAATTCATTGCCACAGAGTGCAGTGGAGGCTGGAACGCTAAATGTCTTCAAGGCAGAAATTGATAAATTCTTGATGTCACAAGGAATTAAGAGCTACGGGGAGAATGCGGGTAAGTGGAGTTGAAATGCCCATCAGCCATGATTGAGTGGCGGTGTGGACTCGATGGGCCGAATGGCCTTACTTCCGCTCCCATGTCTTAAGGTCTTATGGTCTTATTTTCTTGAAAGGTCACACGTCTTTATAAGTCTCTTCCTCACAAGAAAGGGAAACAGTCTTTTGAATATTTTAAAATGGATACTTCTTAGTAAGTAAAGGAATTAAATATTATTAGGGGTCGGCAGAAATATGAAGCTGAGGTTCCAATCATATTCTTGAGGGGTCAAATGGCCTACTCCTGCTGCTAACTCCTTTATTTCTATGTATTTATGCATAATTTAAAAATAAGGGAGGACTCAGTTAAGATAGAAGCAAAGGGAAATTATTTCTCTCAGAGGATTGATAATCTTCAGAACTTATCACCCCATCAAGTACTCTCGTTCCCAGAACGTGGAGGAGGCAGGATTACAGAATACATTTAAAGCAGAGGTATTTAGATTCTTAACTTACAAGGAAGTCAAAGGCTATAATGAGATCAGCCATAATTTTATTCAATATTACAGCAAACTGGAGGGTATTAATATCCTACAGCAGGCCAGTTAGCCTGACCTCGGTCATTGGTAAGATTCTAGAGTCCACAATGAAGGATCAGATTGCAGAGTACTTGGAAGTACATGGTTAAATAGAGCGGAGTCAGATTGGCTTTGTCAAAGGAGATCATGCTGACAAAGCTGTTAGAATTCTTTGAAAGGGTAAGAATCAAATTAGACAAAGGATGCCAGTAAACATGATCTATTTGATTTCCAGAAAGTTTTGAACAAGGTGCCGGACAGGAGACTGCTAAATAAGATAAGAACCTATAGTGTTAGGGGCCAGGTATTGTAATGGATAGAGGATTGGCTAACTGGCAGAAAGTAGACAGTAAGGGGGTTGTTTTCAGAACATTACCATGTAACTAGTGGAGTTCCACAGGGGTCAGTGTTAGGACTATAAAAATTCACATTATACCATTACAGTCTGAACGAAGGAACCAAGTTTCCAGATAATGAAAATATAGGCGCCGGGAAGGTAGTCTTGAGAAAGCGGGGAGGCTGCACATGATAGAAGAGTGTGCAAAGAAGTAGGGGATGCAATACAATGTGACAAAGTGTGAGTTTATGCACTTTATTAGGAAGAATAGAGGTGTGGACTATTTTCTCAGCATGGAAACGCTTTGGTATAAAGGGACTTGGGAGTCCTAGTTCAGGATTCTCTTAAGATTAACATGCAGATTCAGTTGGCAGTTAGGAAGACAAATAGAGGAGGCAACAGCCGACTGGTATTATCGCTGTACTGTTAATCCAGAGACCCAGATAATGTTCTGGGGATCCAAGATTGAATCACGCCACAACAGATGGTGGAATGTGAATTCAATAAAAACCTGGAATTAAACATCTAAAAATGACCATTAAATTATTGTTGATTGTTGGAAAACTCAAAGTTCACTAATGCCTTTTCGTGAAGGAATCTGCTGACCTACCTTAGTCTGGCCTACATGACTGCAGACCCACAGCAATGTGGTTGATTCTCTACTGCCCTCTGGGAAATTAGGAATAGCCAGCAACACCTTTATCCTGTGAATGATTTATTTTTAAACTGCAATGTTTGCATTCATTTCAAGAGGGCTAGAACACAAGAGCAGGAATGTACTACTGAGTCTGTATACTGAGTCAGACTGCTCTAGACTATTGAGAGCTATTTTGGGCTAAGGAAGGATGTGCTGGCATTGGAGGGGAGCCAGAGGAGGATTATAAGAATGATCCCAAGGATAAAAGGGTTTGTCTATGGATTGGTTGAAGTCTCTGGGTCAGTACTAGATGCAGTTTAGAAGCATGAGGGGGATCTGATTGAAACTTCTAGAATACTGAGAGGTCTGTACAGAGTAGACATGAGAAGATATTTCCACTAGTAGGGGAGACTAGGACCCACGGGCACAGCCTCAGAGTGAAGGGATAACTTTAGAAATGAAATGAGAAGAGATTTTTTCAGCCAAAGGATGATTAATCTGTAGAACTCATTGCTGTAGAGGGCTGTGGACTCCAAGTCATTGAGTGTATTTTAGGTTCTTAATTAGTAAGAGGGTCAAGAGTTATGGAGAGAAGGCAGGAGAATGGGGGTGTGAAACACATCAACCACAATCAAATAGCGGAGCAAACTCAATGGGCAGAATGGTCTAATGCTGCTCCAATGTCTTATGGTCACAGTCAGAGTTTTACATGCAAAGAGGCACTTTAGCCCATCACAGTTGTGCCTGTCATCAAACACCTATCAGCTCTCATGGGTCCATTCTTGCACAGTTATTGTCTTGGCTAGGAAATACCTATAAAATACTTTTTTATTTTACCTTTTTTTGTGTCCCTTTATCATTTCCCCAACAGCATTTTTGAAAGTGACCCCCTGCATTTTGTACGCCTCTGGGGCTTTGGTCTTCTGATTATACCCAGGGCTCTTTGAAGGTTTTGGTCCCACTCTTCTCCTTTACAAGTACATGCTGACCCTGCATTTTCATTATTTTCTCTTTGAATGACTCCTGCTGTTCCAATGTGGACTTTCCTACAAGCAGCTGCTCCCATTTCATTTCAGCAAGATTCTGTCTCATTTAAAATCAGACTTCCCCGAATTCAATACCTTCATTTCTAGTCCATCCTTGCCCTTTTCAATATCTACCTAACCCTGAATGAGTTATGGTCATTATCACCAAAATGCTCTCCCACTGATATTTCTATCACTTTCTCAGCTATATACGCTGAAATTAGGTTCAGCACTGCTTCATACTCCTGCTCCAAATTCCTATGCTTATGTAGACCTTCAGCATTCAGTCTGAATTTATTGCATTGTCTGGATAAGATATTTTATAAAATCATGTTCCATGGACACATATAATAACTTTTAAGATCAGAATGCAGGTATAATGGCTCTGCAATAAAATAGAAGCATCTACAATTGAAAACAACTTAGAACGTACTGCATTTGCCAAGATCCTTGGTGGCATGATAACTTTAGAATAAAGTCATCTGGTAGAAATTGAGCATTGCTGATAAAAACAACACAATTTTGAATGTTTTCATCTTGCATACACCCAAGACAATTCACAAGAAATATTATTACTAAAGTAATTTCCTTTTAATTAGCAGCATTAGAACAGACTGCTGATTGGTCGATAAGTGGTCGCAGATTGGCAGAAGCATTGCCGTAGAGAATACACCCATTAGATGATGCCTGACTGTTACCTGTCAGCCTTGTTTCAATTTTAAATGACGTACATTAATTATCCATGTACAATCTTGTACAAATTTTTGAATACCAAACCAAATGCTTAAAATCAGATGCTAATTGCCTGATTTAAGTGACTTTGGCAACCATGGTAAGAAATGTAAGCAACTGATTTTCTGTTTAACTTCCCTGGTTTGGCATTTGAAATGTTATCAATTCTCCCTTTTATACACAAAATTTAAATTAACCCAACCATACTTGTTACTTATCCAGGCAGCTGTGGCATTCTTTAAGTGGCATTATAATCTGAGAAACATCAAGCCCAGATCAAGCTGATAAATAAAATTAAATTCAAACTAATACAGTCTGACTATATTGCTTGCCTCTACTATTTCCACAGTAGATCCATACAGGGAAGTAATGTCAGTCAACCTGTGTAACCTAATGCAGCAAATATTGAAAGCATTTATTTCTAAAGATTTCACAAATTTTTATAAATATTCCATGAAATATTTGAAAATAGAACTTTGGGAAAATAAATACTCCCAATGTACTAATTAGCTTTAGTAATGACCTGACCTTGTGTTGGGCAGCATCCAAAATAAACTCAGCCCTGACTCCATTATTTTCTGGACTTCGATAATCAAACAGGGAATTGGTGAGGTATGTTAATCCCTTGCTGTTCAGACTTTCACCACAACTGAAGAAACAGGCTTCCTTCAAAGAAAAATGTGATACAATTGTTAAGCTTGATTTAAAAGTGGAATAAAAAATAATTTTTATGTAATTACCTATCAAGTATATAAATAAGAATTGAGTTCATTTATTTCATTACTCAAATAAATCAGCTTTTGATTTTAGCCATTTTAACATTTGCATCCATTCAACAAAACACCACACTGACAATTTCTAGTTGAGTCTTAATTGCCCCAATCAAGTTATTTGGCAGCTGAAGTACAGCTTGTGTCATTTTTATTAATGAATTACAATAAAATTGAACCATTATTATACATACGATGAAGACGTTTCACTATAAAGTAATTGGCATTAGCCAGCAAAACAACAAAAAGAATTTGCTGACAAAAAGACATCGTACTTGTAACGTGACTCACCTGTAATTACCTGTACATTGTGGAGAGGAAGAACTAACCTGTTCCAATTTGCCGTAATCAATTTGCTGGATGGTTTGCACCAATCTGATTTTAGCTGTGATAAATGGAATTTCATCCATACTCTCACCCTATTATTAAGAGCTTACTGGATATGCACAGTAGTTGCTCATGAAACCACACAAAAATCTAGGCTAATAAATAAATGCAGAAATACACTTTTACCAATGTGGATTTATGCACAGGTGTGGCAAAAACGTTTCCTCCTATGAGAAAATCTTGAAAGAGGGATCACTGTTTCAAATAATAGGTCATCTATTTCAGACAGTCAAGGGGAGAATTTATTTCTCCGAGTTGTGAATCTTGAGAACTCTTCCTCAAGAGGTGGTGCAAGCAGAATCTTTGAATATTTTGAAGGCAACAGTGGATACATTCTTCATAAGGAAAGGAAAGTAGGAATGTGGAATATTAAGATATGCTATTTATTAAGATATGTTATTTAATATCCAGCTATACCTAGTTAAATTTAAAGCCAAACCTTCAATTTCCTGGAGGAGACATACACCTAAATAGCAAGCATATTGCCCAAAGTACCTTCCAGAAAACAGCTTCAGTATTTTGCACAGATCTGCACTGAAATATTTGTGTAGTATAAAGTGGCCGAAAAGTTAGAAAATCTAGATGAAAGATATTGCAGGAAGGAGGAACTTCTTGCAGAGAAGTTACAAACTTGATTCTCCATAGCACAATACCATGTGGTTCAATTTAATAAACAGATTATAAATTTATAAATAAGGTCAAAGTTTTGTTTAATTTTCCATATTTTTCATTTAATAGCTTCTGACTGCCTCAAAAAGCTTGAAAATAAAAGTGCTCAATTCCACTGAAAATTCTTCCAAAAAACTTTAAATTAGATAAAAATCTTGCTTAATGAAAATAAAATCTCCATTAGCACATCTCTAATAGCACATCAAAATAATATAAAAATTCTGCAGGTCCTAAAAGGCACACCCACAAAAACCTCCCATCCCATCAAATGATATCAGACCTTGTTCTTTGCCAAAAATCACTCAGTTCCAGGAATATTATGGAAAGCAAAGATAGCCCCTGGCTTCTTTTCTCTACTGCCAACTGTCCTATTAAATCCTTTTTGCCTTTTCTTGCCTGTCTTAATCAATAGCAAGCGCCAGAAGCTCATTGACTCCTTTATCACTAAAATATAGACCAATAATTCAATGCTTTGTTCGCAAATTACTCCATCATCTAGCTCATCCAGTTGAAGTCTTCCTGTGCTAGCTCTCAATCACTCTAGCTTTTTTTCCTCCGATCCCTTCTCATTCACTCTGAATTCATTCTGTCTCAGACCCACATCCTGCTTCCCTGACCTTATTCCAACAAAATTGCTGACCACCAACTTCCTTCCTTGCAACTTCTGCCAGTTAAGAGGCAGAAAGATCATAATTACTGCCCTCAGCCCCATTACAAATCACCAATGATGCCATCATACTCTCTGCCATAGTCTGAGGTTGAGATCTAAATCCAGAATATTGGATTGCTATCTCATACTCAGCCGAATTTCTGATATCATTCTCTCATCACAAAGGCTACTAATTTTTATCCCAACTCAAACCTCAGCCCAATGGTAACTGAAAATCTAGTTCAAGCCATCACTGCCTTGATTATTCAAATGCTCCCTTTTTCTACAAAGATAAGCTGATGCAGAAATCAAAAATTCATTGTCTGCTGACTCCTTATCTAGTGATGCATCTTCAAACTTACAACTCTCCAAACAGCCTGTTTAACAGCCCTGCTCCTTCACCCTATCATTGTCAACCTTCAGCATTATTGACTGTATGCTCTGGAATTCACTCAAAACTATTCCACCTCTCTCCTCTTTAAAATTTGAGATTTTTTTTCTATTACGTAATAAGATGTCATGTAAATGCAATTGTTATTTTAATAAAATATTCAATTACTCACAGTTTCACTTCTGTTTGATGGCTCTTCAAAGTCTTTCACACCCATTATTCCCTTAAGGCAGAAAGCCTTGCATCCCACAAAACCCATCTGGCAGTCAAAGAAAAGTTCTCCCATCATCAGCACCTTAAGAAATAGTAGGTATTATTATAGCTAAATTGCATACAAATGTGAAAATGCTTAGCATCATCTTGTAAAAGACCATTAGTTACAGTGCAAATCTTTAAAATAATCATTTGTTTTAAATTTGAACAGTGTAAGGAAACTGCAAATGTAGAGGTCAATAGAAATCACAAGAGCTTGCTGTAAAATAAAGCAAGTGCAAGTTAGTATTTCACATTATAACTCAGGAATTGCCCTGAAAGTAATTATTTCTCAATAACGAATTGATGGGCATTTCACAAGTAATTTGGATGGTATGGCAGCACACTGGTTAGCACTGTTGCCTTACAGCACCAGGGAGCTGGGATTCCAGCCTTGGGTGACTGTGTGGTGTTTGCACATTCTCACTGCCTGCATAGGTATTTGCCAGGTGCTCCAATTTCCTCACATAGTGCAGGATAGATTAATTGACGATGCTAATTTTCCCTGTAGAGTCCACAGATACATAAGCTAGGTGGATTGGTCATGGTAAATGCAGGGTTATGCTTATAGGATGGAAGTATGGTTGGATGCTCTTTGAAGGGTGGGTGCAGGCTCAGTGGAGGCTCAGTGGGCCAAATGATCTCTATCTGCATTGTAAGGATTCTATAATTGTGATGCTCTCCCTTGTGGTTTCCACTGTGCTCCTTTTAATGGAAGGTCAGAAAATAAAAGTTAATTACAAAAAAAATTTAAATTATATCCTTGACAGATTCCTAGTATTAGATTCCAGGTTACCAGACAGTGAGGGATGTTGCAAACTGACAGAACAAATTGCTTTATCTTTTTTCTTGGAAATTTGTCCTGTAATGGGAGCAGCTAGTAGTTCATCAAATCAATGTCAAAGTAGTAAATTTATGACCAGGTCTAGTCTCAAACTAACGATGGTGGTGTAAACAAAACTGCAGTTTTCTTATATTCTGGCACTGAGCAAAATGTGTGGGACAATCCCAGTTTTTTGCAGATAAGTTGGAAAAGTATGCGTAAAAAAAAATCACATCCATACACTGGCAAGGTCTGTTATTTTTTCCCTCAGTTTTAAGTTTTTTGCTGAAGGACTTTGAGGAATGCTGCCTTAAGAAAGCAGGATGAAATGCAACTTTATTTAAGTGGTGTTAATGTTCAACAATATGATACTGTTTTATTGGCTACTCCTTTTCCAAATTTTGAACAACACAATTGTTAAATTGGACACTGTATAATCTGGAACAAGTGCAACACTAAAAGTTCCATTTATGTGCTGTAACTCATTGTAAAGATAACTGATTACATTGTTCACAATACAAATACATAATTATGCAGAGAATGACTGTAGTTTTATTTGCAAACTCTGCTCTATTTAGGAATTTGAACTCCTGCACAGCTATGAGCAATGTGAATATAGATCTTGTTTTAAGGTCAGATTTCTACCACAATTTTTCAATGTCTAATGAAAATCTGCTGTTAGATACAGTGATAACTTGGCCATTTCTCACACTTAATGCTCCCAATTGACATCAATATGCATACTTTTAATAGAAACAATAGATTCTACTTGGCATATTTTTTTTCATGAAGAGATCCCTCCATATTTGTCAGTTCATAAAACAGAAGTGCTTCCACAAACTGTCAATGGTTTCAATTCAAGATAAGTAGCATTCTTATCGACACAATTTAGATATGCCGGTATTGGACTTTTATACACATTTCAATTCAGGAAATCACAGAAAACTCTAATAAAAGTGAAGATACTTATATGCATATTAATAACAGTGAATTAACAGATCAACAACAAGATGTCTTCACAGGAAGCTTTATTACCATGCTGATCAATGAATTGAGAAATACCTCAACAGTTGTCCCTTCTTGCTCCCAGCAAAGCACTTCTTTGGATTTCACTTTCTGAGGGCTGTAATAGCTGCTCTCCGTTTGCATTTCTGTCAACTGTAACAATATGACAATACCTCCATTCAAATGTTACATTTTATCAATAAGTAGTCATAACCTGTCATCCCAATACACAAAATTGCTGCAGACAAATTAATCTTTTTTTGTTTCAAACAAATGCAGCTATTACACAGGAAACAGGTGGAGAAAAAACAGCTGCAACATATTATCCACATCAGGATATAAGGCTCACTGTTGACTATAGTTTAATCACATTGAGATAATGACATGTATTTTGAACATGAGGTTAATGTTAAACTTCTCATGTTAACAATTTCTTTGCATCTGCTAGTCAAATACCTTCATCACTGTCAAACCTATATCTATATTTTTACTGAATAATTATGCAACTGATGTGAAAATTAGGAAACATCACGCACACCAATGATTCAAATACAAAATCTTCTTAGAAATGACTTCAGAGAATATTAATATTTATAAAATTTCAACAATCATATCTCAGAACTAATGGCATCCAGCAACAAAATACCATCATAATCAATCAGTAAGAAATTTTCGAAGCTGTCAGATTGAATTCAGATTCCAAACCATTACCAACGGTTAACTTATCCTTGGCAATTATATCAATTACACTGTCATGATTGTAAGCAATATTCATTCCTACAGTATGGAAATACCCACAGCTCTCATTACAAATCCATTTGAACTACTCCTGTTGTGTAACTCATGTTACACATGTTGGCTTTTCATAGCTATGTTAATATGCCTAAGGTAAAGAGTTGTACATAACCTGTACTCTTTATTACCTAACCAGCTTCATCTGTCAGCAATTACTCCAGAGGAAAAGCAATTAATTGATTAAAGGAATTCAAAATCTAGAAGAACAATTTCTAGCATTATTCAATCAACAATAGGATTAATTTAGCATCATGTTATACTGGAGTAATCCCAACTACACACAATAACACTGCAACAACTTGACTCTATCTCTGACCCAAGTTAAGTGTAAATGAATTGTGAACATTTTTACTCAGTAAATAGAACAATTTTAAATAACATTTCTAGAAATTGGCGTGATTATACAAGACTTGGTAATCATACATTGTAAAATATTCACAATTACAGCTGGATCCTTCAACATGTTAAATGAAAACAGAACAAAATGCCAAGATAAATTTAAAAATGTATTTGAGAAGTCCTGAAATTTGTTCTCAATAAAATATTATATTTCAACTTTGCTAAATTAAGTTAAAAACTTAATCCATTCCAAATAGTTACAGTTTATATTAATGCATTATTTTTAAGCAGCTACCCCGAAGCTACTGTTTTAAGTTTCTTTACTCATATGGCATTTTTCTACGTTAAACAATTAACACTGTAATTCTATGTTACTTTCATCTGGAAAAACCACATTAAAATCTCCTGCCATTTAACCTCACCCCCAAACACTTGATAGAAGCTGAGATTGTTGAAAGAAATACATTTTTTAGATACAAACAAGCTGGGCATCTTATACCAAGTCCAGAAACTAAAAGGATCAAAGTTAAAAATAAGTGAAAAAAATAAGATAAGATAAAGGAAAGTTATTTCATTAAAAAAAGCTGAACCCTAGAGGCATATAGACTGAACATTCAATGGATTAATTTAGCAATGCACTTAATCACTTTATTTTTACTCAATTCTTTTTTAAAATCAACCTGTTCAGAGATATTATTACACACCGCTGGAGCAGGTGGGACTTGAACCTGGGCCTCCCAGTACAGGGACAGGGACATGGACCCTAACACTGTGCCACAATAATTAATTTAATCCTACAAATATGAAATGAAAATATTTAAATTTGCCATAAAATTACTGTCTTCAAACAGTATTTGACAAATAATTTTCAGAATGAATTCATTTTCATATGCTGTACTTTATTTGGTTTAACTCCTGAATTAGATTTACAATTTTACCATAAGACTTCGACTAACTGTTTGCCTATTCTTTTGTTTCATTCTCAAAAATCTACATCTATGGGCTGCAGGAAACAGAGGATGATGACAGATGATTGTTGTTCAGACCGGAAGCCTGTAAACAGAGGTGTACCACAAGGATCAGTGCTGGGTCCACTGTTGTTCATCTTTTATATAAAATGATTTGGATGAGACATCGTTAGTAAGTTTGTGGATGACACCAAAATTGGTAGTATAGCAAACCTTAGGTCATCTAAAAGTACAAGAGGATCTTGAACAACTGGGCCAAGGAACACCAGATGGAGTTAAATTTAGATATGCAAGATGTTAATATTTGGTAAGGCAAACCAGGGCAGGACTTACACAGTTAATGATAGGGCTCTGGGGAATATTGAAAAACAGAGAGACTTAGGGGTGCAGGTACACAGTTTCTTGAAAGTGGTATCACAGGTAGACAGGGTGGTGAAGAGAATGCTTAACACGCTTGCCTTCAGTCAAAGCACTGAGTACAGGAGGTGGGATGTCATGTTACAGCTTTTCAAGACATTGGTGAGGCCACACTTGGAGTATTGTGTAGAATTCTGGTCACCCTGATATAGCAAGGATTTTATTAAACTGGAAAGGGTGCAAAAACGATTAACAAAGATATTACCAAGACTATAAGGCTTGTATTATAAGGAGAAGCTGAATAGTCTGGGACTTTTTCCCTGATAGAGGTTTATAAAACCATGTGGGACATATCTAAGATGAATAGTGGAGGTCTTTTCCCCAGGGTAGTAGAGTCTAAAACTAGAGGGCACACATTTAAGGTGAGAGATGAGAGATTAAAAAGGGACCTAAGGGGCAACTTTTCACACAGAGGGTGGTGGCATAGATGGAACAAGTTGTCAGAGGAAGTAGTAGAGACAGGTACAATTACAACATTTAAAAGATATTTGGTCAGGTACATGGATAAGAAAAGTTTATAGGGGCCACACACAAGCAAACGGGACTAATTCAGTTTTGGAAATCTGGTCAGCAAGGATGGGTTGGGGCGGAGAGCTTGTTTTCATGCTGTATGGCTCTAAGCCTATGTCCTTAGTGTTTGTGAACGCTCCAAATATGTTATTGCTAAATAGCAACATCAGTAGCATCACTCTTTAAAGTTTCAAATACACTGTTTGCAGTTTCATTTGTTGAAATATTAAATATTTACACTACAGCACTACAGATGCTGTAATTTAATTCTTGAGTCAAAATTTAAAAAAATTCTTGGTTATCCAACTCAAGAGTTATAATTTCGAATGTTTCAAATGTTATCATTGAAATAACTCCACACAGGCCAGTGTATCATCACCAAGTTACCCTTTATTTACACATGAACAGTCCTTGACTTTAGAATCTTCAGAGTCAGCTATCAGTGTCAGTATGTCTGACACTTACCTTTTTTTTAAAAAACGGTGTACACATCTTTATTCAATTTCTACCACCAGGAAGAAATGCAAACACCCAAGTGGCCAGTGACAAGCAGTGCCCTTCTTAGAGGGCAAATGCTGCATGATCAAACAGTGAAGGGGAGGGCAGGGATTAAATCAAAATAATGTTTGGGGGGGAGGGGGGGAAATGATTCACTCCACTTCCTGCAGTACCCACCTTTCCCTGAACAGCTCAAG
This sequence comes from Chiloscyllium plagiosum, assembly GCF_037043375.1. Classification (NCBI taxonomy): domain Eukaryota; kingdom Metazoa; phylum Chordata; class Chondrichthyes; order Orectolobiformes; family Hemiscylliidae; genus Chiloscyllium; species Chiloscyllium plagiosum. The sequence goes on from NW_028270142.1 coordinate 139,466,829, forward strand.
ACACTTACTTTTTTATCTGCTGGCTAGAGCTCTCTGACTGGGACGATTAATCTGGTCCAATCAGGGAACTCATATTCTATGAGGTCCACCTGGCTGATCTCATAACAATCACTACAATCATTTGTTGCTGCTTCCATAAACACAATATGCAGTGGAGCAGGTAGGGGACTAAAAGGTGACAATTTTACAATATTATTTACAGAACACACTGAAGGAGTTTCTTCTTTGCATGTTTATACCCTACAATATTTGCATACCTATGATCTATTTCAATACCATATTATGAATGTGACCCGATATTCCTTTCCAAAAAGACATCTGCTGTCTTTACCAGTCTGGCTGACACCATCCTCACTACAAAATGGACAAGTCTGTGGTTCTGAAGAAGAGTAATTGGACTCAAAATGTTGAGTTTGTCTCCACAGATGCTGCCATTGTTGAGGTTCTCCGGCAGTTTCAATTTTTGGTTGACTCTTAACTGCACTCTGAGATGGCCTGGCTAATGATTCAGTTTAACGGTAATTAGGGATGGGCAACAAATTCCAGCCTTGCCAGTGATGCTCCCATCTGATGAATATATTTTTTAAAAATGCAGCATCACATAAACAAAAAGATAGAGTCAATTTTCCAAGACCGACCCACATTTTGCTGTTATTTAGATTTACTAGTATGTTTTATGTTTGAAACATATTCTGCTGATAAACTTGTTGTAAGGGTAAGATAATAAACGCATGGTGAAGACGAAAGGGCACCTAGTACTCCAGTGAACAATGGAAACAATAATTTTTGTCTCCTTAACCTAAATTTAAGGAGTGAGCAATAACAAATAAAAAAAAACTGAGGGGAGGATAAAGTCAGTGAATTCAATGTAGAATTCTTGACATTTCATAGAGAGAAATACAGAAAGGGAAACAGAATTTGATTTAGGGAGAAAACATTAAAAAAAAATCAAATTTGACTTTAATCTTCCAAGAATTCATAACCATAAAGAATGTGGCTCCACACTTGTAATTGTTCTCTTCTACACAAGATTGTTGGTTGGCTGTTATGAATAACCATTAAAGACAGTAGAGATGGTAACATCACCTTTGCCTTTTTCTTCACCTTAGGCATCAGCAACAAGGGAGTATTTTTACATTTTTACACTTAAACATTTTTGAGTGTTGTGATTTTCAGTAATAAACACAGATCAGACTTGAAGTTAAGTCTAAATCAGAAGAAAGGATAACGTTTGTGTACACAACAGCTGAAAATGAAAAACACAATAAAACACACACTCTCAAATGTGGGCACACATACTTACACACATGAAGATGGATTCTAGAATCTACTCTATCCAGTTGTGTTTTGATATGAACAAACTGCTCCTCCTCATGAAAGGGTCCAGAGATCACAATTGTAAGCATTTTGCAAAAGAGGCAGATGCAAGGTAAGATAAAACATTTTCATGCAGCAAATAATTAGCACACGGAATGCACTGCCTGGAAGTGTGGTGGAGGCAGGTTCAATTGAGGCATTCATGTTGGATGACTGTTTGGATAAAAATAATTTGTAAGGGTAGGGGGATAAAACAGAAGATTGTGGTGGATAATAATGCTCATTTGAAGATCCGATGCAAACTTAAGGAACAGGATGGCCTCCTTCTGCACTATAAGATTTCTACAATTCTGTGATTGTCTGCAAGTAAATATTTGAAGATAAAAATAAATTAGATCCCTTTGCACTGCCTGGGTTGACTGTGATTGTTAAACAGAATTCTGTTCTTTTGGCTGGAGTAACAGTCCTTCTTTTCTTGTTGATTTCCAGATTAAAATGACTGGTTTCACTCCTGATGCTTGGAATAATAAGATTCATCATCAATCAGTTTTGGTCATATGATCAATACTTTACTGTCCACAGAATGATTTAAAAATGAAAGTTATTGCTACATGATGAAAGGTGGATAGTGGCCATTTGCACCTTCTTATTTTCATGATCCACTGATTCTACTCCCAGAGTCATCATTTTGAGGATTACTCAAAATCTTCAACTTGCTTGCCTGACAAACTCAGGTTAATAGAATATAGTAACCAGATTTCTGGAATTAACAAGTGACTGAATTCTACTGTTTATTACAAGTGACTGAGTTCTAAGCACAGGCAAGCAAAAGATAATTTGTCAACTTATTCTTTTTAAGTTAAGCTCTACTTCTTAAACTCCCACATACACATGCAGACAGATACAAACAAAAAGAACATAGAAGTTATAGTTACATTTTCAGCAAGACATCCCTGCTCCTGTCTCCAACTCTCACATTATGAAGGCCAACAAACTATTTGCCTTCTTCACCGTCTGCTGCACCTGCATGCTTACTTTCAGCAATTGCTATACAAGGACAACCAAGTTTCTTCCACACTCCCCTCTTAGATAATAATGTTGCTGTCAACGTGGATAACCACATGTTTATCCACGTTATACCACTGCATTTACCATGTTTTTGTCCACTTAACCCATCCAAATTACAATGAATCTTCTCTGCATACTCCTCACAGCATACCTTTCCATCCAGCTTTGTGCCATTTGTAAATTTTGAGATATTACATTAGTTTACTCATCTACATCATTAACATATATTTTGAATAGCTGAAGTCCAACAGTGAGCCCTTTCAAGTGCCAATTAAGAGTTTACAACATTGCAGTGGGTCCAGAGTCCACATGTCCGCCAGATCAGATAAGTATAATACTTTCATAGTCACCATTGTAGAAACCACCTTTATTAATTGAATTTTAATTCCACCACTTGTGATGGGTTTTCAACAGACCCAGCACAACATTTGCCTGAGATTCTGGGTTACTAGGTCAGTGATACTAACACATCCACCCCCTACACCCCCCCAAGAAAATGATTCCACAAATACAAAACTTCAGTAAATGGACAGATTAGAGAAGTCGCGGTTGGAGAAGCCGAGGTTGGTCTCCTTAGAAAAGGTTCAAAAGAATGAGGAATCGAGAAAAGCATATAGAGAAATTATTCTCATTGGCATAAAGGTCAAGAATCAAAGGACATAGATTTAAGATACCTGACAAAAATAACAAAGATGAGGAGGAATTTTTTTATACCAAGAATGGGTTGCACCTTCAACATACTACATGGGAGTGATAAAGGCAGATTCTATTATAAAACTTTCAAATGGGAATTGGATAAGCCTCTGAAGACAAAAAATGAAAAAAAGAAGTGGAGAAAGGGATTAGGAACATTGGGACTAGCTAAATTGGAGAAAACTAACACTGTTGTAACCATTCACTTACTCTGTACAGCTTTTAAGTAAGTGAAGTAATATGCGAGAATGACAAAACTGAAAGGTTCTGGGGCAAGATATAGGGAGTGGGGTATGAGTTAAAGGACTGCTTCTGTAAAATAAGATTCTGTGTTTTATGGTTAAGTTGTTTCATCATTTGATCACGAGATTTAGAATTCTGGCCATTCATTCACCCTAGTTCTTCATGTTAAGATAACAAAACAAATTTACATATTTCTGAAAATTCCAAGGTTGCAACGAATATAATGCCACTCTGGTTATAGAAGGAACATCCATTTATTTTTATTGAGTGTATGCAGTGGAATTTCCCAGACTTAAATGCAGTCACTTCGCATGAAAATCAAGCCTCCAGTACCTTATCCACCAGATAATTCAATGTTCCAAACGTCAATCTGCTCTCCATTCATTTCACAATTTAATACAACCGAGTCTCAGTTATCTAAAGCCAATCTTCTAAAAAAACATGTCTGACTTAAACTAACTAAACATATTGCAATGTTTCCTCTGGTTCTGTAACATTTCCTGAAGTTTCCCAGCTTCCATTTTAAGCTGCTGCAGGTATCCTCACATGATTTCAGAAATGTCCTCAGCCTTTTTCCACTCTCAATAATTTTCATTACCATCTAAGTAGCAGCAGTAAATTTTAAGCTTACTCTGCCATTTAATATCTTCGCCATCCTTACTCACAACTCCACTCTTCCACCCAAACCCCACATTCAATTCCCATAGAGTCCAGAAACCCATTGACATCAGCTATGCATATACTCAGAACTGAGTTGCCACAGCCCTCCAGCACAAGAGAATTACAAAAATACACAAATTTCAGTGGTGAAATTTCTCTTTGTCTCAACTCTAAATAGCATCTCTCAATTCCACATCAATGTTCCAAGTTATGGGCATTCTAGTAAGGAGAAACCACCTCATGGCACGTACCCTGTCAAGCCCTTGCAAAGTTCTATATGTTTCAATAAGATCACCTTTCATTCTTCAAAACTGCAGAGGGCACGAGCCCGTTCTATTCAATCTTTACTCACAGAAGAGCCCATTGCTGATTTCCTTGCCAGTCTGAAATTTCTTCCACTTTTCCTGATTTACACTCAAGTTCTCCACATGTGCTTATAAGCCTTTCAAAAATAAACTTATCTCAAGTTCCTATTTATTGTTTCCATGGTTAGCGCAAAATGTTCTGTAGCCCTTTGGCCATTGTTTTCTAGGTAGTTTATTGAGCATCAGACAAAATAATCAAAAACTGCTGCACTGGAAATGCTGGATTAGAAGACCTTTTTGCTGCAATTTCACGTCTTTTTAACCAAGATTTTTCTTTTTACCAAGTCCACCTTTCTACATTAAACCTTGCAATTTTCATTGAAAAAAATACTTGGTTAAGTATCATTAGGAAATTATTTCTGAATGGTTTGCTATACTGCAGTCTTTTTCAATTTTCTTCAGTGCTGTATAATTCTATGGTCTATCCATCAAAGTTACAACTAATCAATCACGGATGCAACCAAATACATGCACCAGAATAACGGCAACATTTAAATACCAGCCCAAAGTCTTTTGATCCCACCACATTTCTAAACTTTTCAATAATTTTTTTGGTCTTCACAGGAAGGATTTGTGAGTGGGTCACAGTTAAGTGTTGAATTTTCAAAACAAAATATGTTTTTCAAAACAAAAGGTTGAATTCACTTAGATAAGGGTTTATTTGGTAAAGAGTCAGGCATTGATGATGCGCATTAAAGCCAGATGTACCACTGTATAGAATGTTGTAGCTCACAGCTATTTCAAACTGAGATAATGAGCATCAATTGTCTGATCCCAGGTGCATTAAACCAGAATGGCCCTTATTTATTTCAAGCAGAGCAGGAAAGTTTTTCCTTAAGATCAGAGCCAAAAGGATAGATAGCCAGTTTAAATGTACATGCAGACTGACAAATCACTCAGTCAGGACTGCTCTCAATTGAGCAGGGAACAAAGTGAAAAACACACATGGCCGGCCTACCAGTCTTCTAGGTTTGGGAAACAAACTTGTCACAGTGAAACAAATTTCAACTGAAATCAAGCTTATGCCTCGTCAGAACTTGAACAATGCCCAGAAAAATTGAAGAAAGTTCACTAATATCGATAATACATTATATATTTGTTGTCACTCCTATTCCCAAGCAAGCTTCTATTCCTGGATTAATAAAGTGAAACTTTATTGCATCTCTTGTTCCATACATGCAACTGCTTTTAATAAAATAATCTACTGCATCCTTGGTAAGACTGTTAAAATGTTTGAGGGATCATGATTAAAGTTTAGATATCTAATAGCATTAAGACTACTTTTCAGATGCAAAATAAGCAAACAAGCTTCTACAAAGCATCCAAAAGCTTCTACAAAGCACAAGCCAGGCATGTGATAGAATACCTTCCAATGAACTGGATGAGTGCAGCTCCAACTCAAAAATCAGGACACTATCCAGATCAAATCAACCTGTTTGACTGGCATCCAACTACCACTTTCAACTTGCACTCTGTTCATCACTGACACACAGTGTATCCCATCTAAAAGATGTGCTACAGTAATTGAATCAGGCTGCCCTGAAAACATCTTCCAAACACACAATCCAAGGACAAAGGCAGGAACTGCATGGGAAAGGCACCATCTGCAATTTCTCTTCCAAGCTTAACACCATCCTTACTGGGAGTAAAATCGATGAGTATTCAGTGTCACAAGAAAAGTCCTGGAACTTCCTGCCAAACAGCACTGTCCACACATCTCAAGGCTGTAGCAGTTCATGAACGTAACTCAACATCATCTTCTCCGGGGCAATTAAAGATGGGTAACAACGCTGGCCTAGTCAGTGATGCCCAAATCATATGAATAAAAATAAAATACCCAATGTGGTAATGAGATCCATGTGGCAAGTGGGCCTACATTCACTGGAGGTTAGAAGAATGAGGGGGACTCTCAATGCAATGCATAAAATTGTGACAGGGCAGGTCTAACTGGACACAGGGATGACATTCCCACTGGCAGATGCTTTCAATGCAAAGGAATATAGTTTCAAGATGTGCAGTTGACCATATCAGCCTAAGATAAGGAAATACTCATCACTCAGGTTGAAAGACCGGTGAAATTTTCTAGCATAGAAGGTTGTGGAGTGACTGAACATATTTAAGAAATATTTCTCAAGGGTATAAGACTTCAGAAAGAGCAGGAACAGGCATTGAAATAGAAGATTAACCATGCTCATGCTAAGTGGCAGAGTTGAACCAATGGGCTGAATGTCCTATTTTGCTACTATTTTCTGTCTTTCTACAAGTGATTATTTCACTTATTTTGGTTTGTTCATGGGATGTAAACGCCACTAGTTGGCCATTATTTATTGACAATATTTCATTGATCTCAAACCAGGCACCAGCTATGTCATTTCAGAGAACAGTTAAAATTATTGTATTTTAATTCACTCGCATGATAAGTGTCACTGGTTGGGCCAGTATTCATTGCCCATCCCTAACTGCCCCTTGAAAAGGTGGTGATGAGCTGCTTTTTTGAACCACTGTAGGCAGATCCATAATGTAAGAATTGCCACATTACTAGAAGCTGGAGGCACATCTAGGACAAGCCAAATAAGGATAGCAGAATTCCTTCCCTGCTTACAATACTGCTATTGGGTAGCTATTAACACCAGATACTTTTTTCTTGGAGGCAAATCTCATCATCTGTCACAGTAGAGTTCAAACTCTGAACTCAGAACTTTATAGTGGGATCTGGATTGCTAGTCTACTGACATTATCACTATGATATTGCTTAATAATGCCAATTGTTTTGGACTGCCAAATAACCAGATTTTTAAAAATTTCTAACCAATTAAAACAAGTCAATATTTTAAAAACAGTATTAGATCATACTCAAATCTTTTGTACTAAAGAGAAGTGTCCCAGCCTGTACACTCTTACCTTGAAGTTGCAATCTTTGAGTTCTGGCGTCATTCTCATAATCATTCTTTTACCTTTTATAGCCTGTATCTCAATCTCCATTTTTTTAAAAACATGAAGACCATAACAAAAAAAATCCTTGTTACATGCAGGATTGGACTCAAAAGAGCTGCAAAAATGTGGGTCAGAAACATTAAAATATCCAAATTACTTAAGCTTCTGTTAACAAACTCACCACAGGTACACATATCTGTGAACATACACAATGCCAAGAAATTAAGCACATAAGATTCAGCATTGCTGGTAGAATATATCATGAAAAATAATACTTTTATATATCACTACCATATGGAGAACATGAAATATTTACTGCTTTGCGACACATTAATCCCAGACAAATAGTTCACCTGAGGCCTAACATTAATCATTTGAGAATCTATGAGTAAAGTAAAATTCTACCCAGGATACAAATCCACCAAAAAAATAGTAGGTATGATTATGTTGGACTGCAATTACAGTTTTGCCTTTGCCAAAACAAAAGAGATCAGTTCACGGGTCAAAATTGAACTGGGATCCCACTGGAATAGATAATTCTAAACTACTCACAAATACTTGCTTCTTCTCTTATTTTCACCATGTACTGTCAAGAAAAAAGAATGGTAGCATAATGCTAATGTTACTGAGCAAGTAAACAAGAGACGGTCAAACCAATGGTCCTGAAACAGGTTCAAATCTCACCACAGCAGCTGGTAGATTTAAATTCAATTAATTGATAAATCTGGGGGAAAAAAGTCTCATTAAAATGACCTAATAAGGAGTGGAGCATGGAAGTTCTTCAGGAGAGGAAATCTGTAATTCTAACCTACATGTGAAACTATCTTATGGCAAATGAACAAAGTAGATGTCAGCCTTGTTGAGCTGTTTTTTTAAACAAACCTTAAAAGTGATAGTAGCTTTGGTGCAGTAAATTCCCACAGAAATAATTGGATCCTTAGGTGGTGATGATCTTGGACAATTTATTTTGATGCCATTTTCATCAACCTCATAGCTTTCATCACCCTCTTCAGAATAACTGACCAGTGCAGGAACCAAAGACCACGCCCAAGATACCCATCCTTGATCGTCATCACCACCTTGCTGCTGTAACTGCTGTTGGGCATCCATACTCTGGTACTGGCATGCATGTTGTCCTTGAGGTCCTGTTTCAGATTCAGTACCTGTGGACACAAGCACTCAACTTTAATGCCATATTTAAACAGCTGACGACAATTTAACAGTGGCCCTCCCACCACCCCATCAGAAGAGAAACCTCCCAATCAGTGGCTTTTACCAGCTTAAAAATTTCAGATCAATACTGGGCATGAAAATAATGACTGCAGCCAACATTGTTAACATATTTACCAACAGTAGCTACAGATTATAGTGTTCAGCCATTTTCATGCCATGACGCAATCACAAGGTATATCACAGGTATCACAACAAAATTGTCACAGCACATTTCCACCTTGGATAAATAATGAAGAAAATGCCGATTATACATTCCAAAGGTTACAAATTTCCCTCCCCACCCGTTTCCACTTTCCGCAAAGACCGTTCCCTCCGTGACTACCTGGTCAGGTCCATGCTCACCCAAACAACCCACCCTCCTCTCCTGGCACCCTCCCCTGCCACCGCAGGAATTGCAAAACCTGCACCCACACCTCCCCCCTCACCTCCATCCAAGGCCTCAAAGGAGCCTTTCACATCAATCAAAGTTTCACCTGCATATCCACCAATGTCATTTATTGTATCCATTGCTCCCAATGCACTCTCCTCTAAATTGGGGAGCCTTCTCGCACAGCCTTTTAGGGAACATCTCCGGGACACCCACACCAATCAATCCCACCGCCTCGTGGCCCAACATTTCAACTCCCCCTCCCACTCTGCCGAGGACATGCAGATCTTGGGCCTCCTCCACTACCACTCCCTCACCGCACAACACCTGGAGGAAGAACGCCTCATCTTCCGCCTTGGAACACTTCAACCACAGGGCATCAATGAGGACGTCACCAGTTTCCTCATTTACCCTCCCCCCACCTTAACCCAGTTCCAACCTTCCAGCTCAGCACCGTCCTCATGACCTGTCCCATCTGCCAATCTTCCTCCCCACCTATCCACTCCATCCTCCTCGCTGACCTATTACCTTCATCCCCATCCCCATCCACCCATTGTACTCTTTGCTACCTTCTCCCCAGCCCCACACCCCTCCCATTTATCTCTCCACCCTGAGGGCTCCCTACGTTCAGTCCTGATAAGGGCTTTTGCCCAAAACATCGATTTTCATACTCCTCGGATGCTACCTGATCTGCTGTGCCTCTCTAATCCAGACTCTGATTTCCGGCATCTGCAGTCCTCACTTTTGCCTTGAGGGGCTAAATGGCCTACTCCTGCTCTTAATTCTTGTGTTCTTACTTTAAAGATTTGGAGTAGATACCACATAGTAGATACTTCCCAAACATCTCTCCTCGAGTAGATAAAAATCAATTCCTACAGGGTGAAAGAGCTCAGAAAAAACAACAGAGTTCCTCCTTCCCTTCTTTCACTACTTTTTCCTACAACCAATTCCCAGTACTCTGTTCAAAGTCACACTCAGTGGTTCTTATATCTCTTCCTCATTTACGATACTCCCAAAAACATGTTTGTCCCTTAGGCAAAGCTTTCAGTCAGCTGTTCTAATATTGCTTAACATAATTCATTGTCAGATTTTATTTGACCACCTGTGAAGTGCCTTGGGCCATTTCCCAAAGTTGAAGGTGTCGTCCAGTTGTTCACATTGTCTGACCCACTGCTCTATGTATTGTCCAGTCAGAAAGAAGATATCGTCATCACGAGGCTGATTCCTCAGATGCAGGGTTTTCCCACGAGGAGAACTTGATTTTAGGTTAATATTCTCAAGCTTAGAAAGGTTAGAGGCGATCCCATTGAATGGTGAAGAATTTTCTCAGGGTCGCTAAGGAAAAAATTGTTTCTTCGCTGGGACAGTCTCGACCCAGGAGACAGTGTCTCACAATCAGCTGCAGGCCATTTAGGATTAGACACAAAGGAATTTCTTCACTTACTGGATGGTGAATCTTTGCGTTCTCTGTCGCTGAGAGCTGTGTCTGCTCAATCATTAAATGTGTTCAAGACTGAGATCAGTGCATTTTAGATATTAAAGATATCAAGGATCTCCTGGGCAATGTGGGAAAATGGCTTTGAGGTGGAGCATGCTCAAGGAGCTCTTTTTGCTATTTCTGCATAAGAACGGCACTGAGAGGACAAACTCCACGAGCAAAGCCATCACCTACAGACAGGCCAAGTTATCTTGCCTGGTACTTGTACAGATGAAGCATAAGCCTCCTCAGGCACTGTGAAAAATCCATATTCATACACACCAGTTAGCAATGAACCCCATCCCCTGGCATTGAATTCCAACTCTCAATTAATTCACAACCAAATGCCCTTCATACCAACTCGCGATGAGATTTATTGAATTAATCCCCCATTCCCAATGAATTTTAATTGGCACTTCCATTGACATTGAATTCTCATCTGGTTCCTGATTTTCTAATTGGGACTGGAATCACCTGCAGCCATATTGCCTCTGGAAGCAATTCACAAAACCTTGGTGCCCAGATCGTCCTTCCTCTCCAATTCTGTACGGGACCTGTAACCATTGGCTGTTATGGGAAGTGGTACCATCCAGTCGTACACTAGTTTTTTGTTTGAGGTTTAGGTTGAAAAGAGATGGCTATAATTTGCATGTGGCTTAGTTTATACCTAAGCTGAAAAAAGCTTTAATAGAATGGTGAAAATTTTTCACGTACAGTGTGGTGGGTATATGGAACATACTACCAAAGGAAGTAGTAGACACAGGTGCAATCACAACATTCAAAAGTGATTTGGGCAGGTAAATGGATAGGAAAGGTTTAGAAGGATATAGACCAGACACAGACAAATGGAACTAGTTCAATTTAGGAAACCTAGTCAGCATCAACGAGTTAGGCCAAATGGCCTGTTTCCATGCTGTATGATTCTCGGACTCTATGACTGAAAACATTTTCAGTCATAAATATTTCCTCACTTTACTCCTAATAAGACAATCCCTTATTCTGATACTGTGATCCCATGTTGTAAATTCCCGAGCCAGGGGAATATAATTTCCCAGCATCCAGTCTGTCAATTCCTGAAGAACTTAATATCTTTCATTACATCATCTCCAATTCTGCTGAACTCCAGGGTATATAGGTCTAAGTCCATTCAATCTCTCTTTGTTGGACAATTCCCTCTTTCCAAGTTCATTCGCTAAGCAAGATATGCACATCCTGCACAGTCTCTTTCGGAGTGGATTCTGCAAACTACGGCATAGGCTCAAAGCTCAACTGCAGAAAGATTGGTTCATCTAATGTTATAAAAATATGAAGCTGACTTCAAACTTAATGAAGATACTAAAAGACACAATTTGGAGATGCTGGTGTTGGACCGGGGTGTACAAAGTTAAAAATCACGCAATAGCAGGCTATAGTCCGACAGATTTATTTGGAAGCACTAACATTCGGAGCGCTGCTCCTTCATCAGGTGATTGTGACTCCACAACCACCTGATGAAGGAGCAGCGCTCCAAAAGCTAGTGCTTCCAAATAAACCTGTTGGACTATAATCTGGTGTTGTGTGATTTTCAACTAAAAGACACAGAAATAAATTCAGCGGGTAAATTTAATTACCCCCATTATGAACATACAGCATTTGGATTTTTTTCTTGGTTTGAAGCCTTTTTTTAGGAACTCGAAATATTAGTCACGGAGAAAAAAAATTGGAACCAATTGTTTTCTTTTTAAACACTCCCTGAAGGATTCTAGCCATTCATCAACAACTGGCAGAAAACTGCTTACAAACAGATTATGCCATCCTAAAGCCAAACATGAAAAATATTTGAAAAAATAATTACCCAGAATGATAGAAACAGACAATGCAGAGGAGGCCTTTCAACTCATCAAGTCTATACTGCTAACACTATGCTAAATTTACACAAGTTATGTTGTCCAACACTTGGCCCGTAGCCTTGAATGTTATGACACGTCAAGTGTTCAACAAGTACTTTTTAAAGACTGAGATTACTTACCTCTTCTACCCTCCCAGATCACTAGCACCTTCTGAGAGAGAAAAAAATCCTTTCTTCAATTCCCCATGAAACATCCTTCCATGCATGTTAAAATTTATGCCCCTTTGTTACTGGCCCTTCAACTGAGGGGAACAACTGCTTTGTATTCAACCTATCCATGCACCATTTAATCTTTTAGACCTTAATCAGGTTGCCCCACAACCCCTTTGCTCTAAAGAAAACTGTAAATTAGTTTATCCAGCCTCTCTTTTTATCAAATTCTTTTCCTCATCTTGGTTGTTTCCAATACATAATTTTACGTTGAATTAAGTATTCTAACGAGCCACCTGGTTTAAAGTCTCAGTAAAAATTCAGCAAACTGATTGGTTGAAGAGATATGATCCTGACATTTGCTGTAACAGCACTGCATTGTTTTGCATGACCAAAATCAGAAGCTGATACACTATAGGAGAATCGACGTTTCGGGCATAAGCCCTTCTTCAGGATTCCTGAAGAAGGGCTTATGCCCGAAACGTCGATTCTCCTGTTCCTTGGATGCTGCCTGACCTGCTGCGTTTTTCCAGCAACACATTTTCAGCGCTGATACACTATAGCTTGTATTTGGGTTTGTGGACAGGTGTAAGCACACTAAATGGCAGCAAAAGCTTTTTGTTCACCACTGACTGCATTCCCACCTAACCCTGATAACCTGAACAAGAACATATTACAAGACTTTGAATAATTTACAGCTGAGCATCTATGAAAAGGACCAATATGAGAAAACAGAAATTTCTTGAACTCCTCAGCAACTCTCCAGAGCAACATCTATAGAACAAGAAGAGTTAAAATTTCAGGTGAGTAATTTTTCATTGGAACTGTGTATTTTCAATATGTTCTCCTGCCACCCTCCTCAATATTTTGCTAACTAGAAGTTAAGAGTAGTCCATCTATGTCAACAAAAATGACTGAACTCTCCAGTTATCCAGTATCATTCCAAGACTTTTTTAAAAATGTTGGCAATGTTAGAAGTCATTTTTATGGCACACGTGTCCTAACTCAAGAAACAAATCTGAAGTCAACATTTCAAATTTTCCCTAGCTTACCTACAATTCTCCTGTGTCCACTTAAATTGCCAATCGCCAAGATATAGTTGAGCAACTGCCCAAAAAACTGTGTTAAATCATTCCTCCAACAGAGACCACATATAATTGCCAGAAAAGCAACAATGGAAACCATATTTTCTAAAATAGGTCTAACTACTGTTCTGAACCATATGAGATTCCATCCAAGGATTTTGTTCCCAGGATAATAGAAAGTTGAGAGAATAATGGTAGATTCCTGGATTTCCAATTAGCCATTTTTTGGCAGTTATGCACACAATATCCACAAACCAAGTTGACGCCCATTCAGTGAAGATCCCCCAGGACATGGCAAACTAAAGCAGGCCTTACTGTTACAGTTTAGTATTATGCATAAGGTTTAATTATTGTCCCAATTACAAACGAGTCTCAAATGTACAGAAAAACATGCTTTGCACAGTTTCATAATGTGAATGATTAGTTTTCTTTTAACAAGCAACTGTTTAAACACAAATTCTAACACAAAGGAACACAAACAAGTATGCATGAACATAAAACTAGAATTCTGTACGACTTTGTCTTCATTTAGATTCAGTTACTTATTCAGACATAAAAATCCTACTTTACTCGTACATGTAACACAAGTATATGGTTACAACAGCCAGGCTGGAGGTACAGGATACTGTCAAGGTTGAGAGTCCTGACAATATTCAGGCAACAGATCTGGATTTGTGCTCCACAACTAGCTGTGTCCATAGACAAGTTGTTCCAGTACAGCTACAAATCCACATGAAAAAATGTCCAGGTATGCCCTATCCATCAAAAGTAGTAGTCCAATCAGGTCAAATATCCCCCTATCAAATATCCCCCTATTCTCAGTCATCAGCATAGCTGTGGAAAATGTCACCAGTGAGGTCAAGCAGCATATATTCAACAAAACAAATAACATTTGCATCACACAAATACAAGGCAATGATCATCTCCAACAAGAGACAACCTAATCATTGTCCCGAGGTATTCAAAGACAAGCACCACATAAAACAACATCCTGGCAGTTACCATTGAGGAGAAATTGAACTGGTCTAGTCACACACATACAGAGGCTACAAGAGCAGGTCAGAGGAGAATAAGTTGCCTTCTCACACACCAAAGGTTGTTCACAATCTACAAGGCACAAGTCAAGAGTGACTATTTGCTTAGATGAATGCAGCTCCAACAACACTCAAGGAGCTTACCACTATCCTAATGATGTAAGGGCAGCAGACCTTGTTGCACATTCCATTGTCTCAATTTATAACTATTCAGATAACAAGCTGCATTCCTACCCAAGTGGACAACCTCCATTTATCTACATTAAGCTACATCTACCATGGCTCACTGACCCAGCTTGTCCAAATCACATTGATGCATCCCCGCAGCCTTCTACAGTAACCCTCCTACCTAGCTTTGTGTCATATGCAAATTGAGATACTCCATTTCATTCCCTCATCCAAGTAATTAACATATACTGTGAATAGGTGGGGTTATAGCACTGATCCCTGAAGTGCCCCACTAGTCACTGCTTGCCATTCAGAAAAAGACCTATTTCTTATTACCCTTTGTCTCCTATCTGCCAACCAGCTTTCTATTCATCTCAATAAGCTACTCCCCAATCCCATGCTTTTTAATTTTACATGCTAATCTCTTATGTGGGACCTCATTTTAAGTAAATCAAATTCACTGGCTCTCCTTTATCAACTCATTATATCCTCAAAGAATTCTAGTAAATTTGTCAAGCATGATTTCGCTTTCATAAGTCCATAATGACTCTGTCCAATATTGCAACTGCTTTCTAAATGCGCAGCCATTAATTCTTTTGTAATTGACTCTAGCATTTTCCCACTACCGACAGCAGAGTGACTGGTCTACAATTCCTGGTATTCCTTGTCTATCTTCTTAAAGGGGAGTTACATTAGCTACCCTCCTATATGTAGAAACTATTCTGGAGTCAATTAAATATTGGAAGATGGTCACCAATGCATCCACTGTTGCTAGGGCCATTTTTCTAAGTTCTCTGGGATGTACACTGTAAGTAATCTAATCTAATCTAGATTGTCAGGGGCTGAGGATTCATTGGTCTTCAATCCCATCAATTTCCCCAACACCATTTCCCTGCGCATATCAATTTCCTTCAGTTCCTTCCTTTGTCAAAACCCTGTGTTCCCTAACATTTCTGGTATATACTTTGTGTCCTCCATTATGAACACAGAACCAAAGTTGGAAATTGCCCCCTATTATAAATTTCCCTGCTTCAGACTGTGAGAAACCTACATTTGCCATCACAATTGTTTTCCCTTCACACTCCTATCGAAACTTTTACAGTTAGTTTTTATGTTATCGGCATCCAAGTCAACTTCTCTGACACTGAGGTTAGTCAATGATGGGCAATAAATTCTAGTCCAGCCTGCAACACCTACTCACGTGATTAAATAAAAAAGTACTTTGCCTCACCAATACAAAATACTTTTCATATTATAAAGTCATAAGAACAAAAGAACATACTTTAGAGGAGTTGGAGTTATCATAGAGTCCATCATTATGGTAAGTGGAGCTGAGGCCATGAATGGCGGAGTGGGCTCAGGTGGCCTAGTCCTGCTACTGTTTTTTTATGTTCTTATTGTACCTGTCCTGGCATGCATTATGATCATGGCACAAATTCACTTTCCTGCTCATTCCCCCATTCCTCAATTCCTTGAGAGACCGAAAGTCTTTAGCATCATTAAATATAATGATGATGAGTATGATGGAGCATCCAAGAACCCTCTGGGTCAAGAACTCCAAAGATTCATAATGTTTTGAGTGAAGAAATTTCTCCTCAACTCTCCATTATATACCCTGCATCTTGTTTGAATGAGGTTCTCTATTATTCCAAGTCGCAGTCCCTGAAAATCAACAAGTAGCCCTCTTTTGCCCTCTGGGACTGAACATTGTGCAACAAGGGAGAATCCTCACTTCCAACCTTAGGTGGAAGGAAAGTCACTGATGAAACAGTTGAGTATGGTTGTGCCTGGGGCACTTAGCACCATACATCCCCTTGACCTTACTCTGCCATACAATACAATCACGGCAAATATAAATATTTATTGAGAATATTAACTACTACTAACTATTCAAGGCCTTCTTTCTGTTGGGCACCAAATTTCCAACTTTGATCTTGTTTATGTTGTTCACATTGCCCATAGAACTGCATTTTAAAAAATTGAAAATCAAACCACTAATTGCTTTTCTTACAACATAATAAAATTGTGTTGAAGCCAAAGTAAATGTAACAATGTGTTTTTCATGCACAAGAAACGTTTTCACTCACCTTCCTTACATTACAAATTAATCGCAACATTCAGTTCCTTTTATTTATAATTATGTTACTTTAACTTTTTCCTTGTCCAAATCTACATTCCCACATAACCCTGATAACCTTTCACCTGTTTCCTTAACAAGAATCTATCCAGCTCTGACTTAAAATACGCAAAGACTCCTCTTCATCGCCTTTTCAGGAAGAAAGCTGCAATGACGCATAACTCTCTGGAAACAAGAATTTCATCTCATCGCAGTTTTAAATGGTTAATCCTTTAGTTTTAAACAGTGACCCTTGGTCCTGAATTCTCCCATAAGAACAAACATCCGCTCCACATGTATATGTCAAGATCTCTCCAATCAAGGGTTAAGTTTACCCAGAGAACACATTAAACAAGTCGATAGAAAGATCTTTTAAACACCATTTTAAAGAGAACAAAACATACCCCTCAGCCAGCTAGAATTTCAGAAGGTTAATTCAATGCAGAATCAAATCAACCTACCACTCTTTACAGACATAAATGATGGGAAGAAAAATATTCTGTTCTGCCTAGTTTTTCCTTACTTTGATTAATTTCAAACCCAAACACACTTACACAGTCTTGTACCAAACATCTGCTACCGTTCATTGAGAAGTTAATGAAAGAAAAATTAGAGGGTCCATGTGATGAATAATGAAGTGTCCAGATTGTCATGTCCAAAGTCATTAGTATGCACTAAAGTTGTGGAAAGAGTGTAGTCAGCGGAAACCTTTGGGTTTCCAAAACAAACCTACATTACAGTAGCACAAAATTGTTCAAATACAAGAAAGCAATTTGGATCTTTTCCATTTTTGTAAAGGCTATAATTTTTCACCACTTAATAGGATGATTGACCCTTTTGACATTCCACATGACCACCTTAAAACTGAGACAACTCCAAAACTTTCTGCAAGTTACATATTGTTTTCACAGAAATGGAAACTATTAAATTCCAAAAAGAACTTGTACATCTGCCTTTCCAGTAATTTGGAAGTACCTGTGGACTTTAGAAACAGTACTCCATTAAGGGAATTTATGATTGCACAGTGGAGTAAATCTGAAAACGTACAAAGCAAAAACACATTAGTATACTTGACAAGGCCATGCTATGAAGGCCACAAAATTCAATTGAGGCTAAATTGGGATAAAGTCACTGCACTAACAGTCAAGTGATTAACTCTTTGTTGCTTTTGACAACTTAAGTGACCAGATGTATCTGGAATTAACAATAGCATTAATAGTATAATGGGTGCATACTATCTTTGCCAATATCAGAACAGCTAAAAAATAACTATGGAGAACAGACTTTTAAATGTAAAATATAGCAGTTTGCATATGACATCAATCCTGCAGGGGTAATAGAATCATTCGAGGAGATAGCTCAGAAATTACAAAATTAGTTGAACAGATTATATAAGTGGATAGAAAAAGACAAATTAAGTTGAATGCGTAGTAGTGTATCTGTGTGTGCGTGTGTGTCTCTCTGTGTCTGTCTGTCCATGGGGGGGGGAGGTTATCTAGAAATGACAATGGTGCTCTGTCAAACATGCTCAGTGGATCACCATGCACAGTAATAGTTATCTTATTTAAAGAACGGCATAAATGCACTAGAAGCAACACAGAGAAAGTTTACTGGCTTAATAGAAATAGATTGGTTGTCTAATGAGGAAAGACTAGATAGGCAAAGCTTATATCTGCAGGAGTTTGGATGAGCAAGGCATAACTTGGTTAAAACAAGTAAAAACCTGAGGGTGAAAGATGGTTCATCTTCAAGAATATAGAACTACGATTAAAAACATGATGCTGTCCATTTAAAACAGAGATGAGGTGAGCTTTCTTTCTCAGCAGGTTCTGTTTCAGGACAGGTGATGAAAGCAGAGTTCTTGGGATATTTTATGATAATTTTTTAATAATCATATTTATAATAAACATAAATAATAAAGAAAGGCTGTGATATGTTTTCTGGAGTGGGTGGGAATGTGGACTTGAGTTTACAATCAGATCAGCTTTGATCTAATCTATTGGCAAAGAGGGAGGAACATTACAACTGTGCCACAAGAGTTTCATTCCAAGCACACACACAAACAAAACTTTAACCATGCAGTCTGAGGAAACAACAACTTCTTTGACCATAAATATAAGAAAACCTTCAAGCACTTTGCTTTTTATTCCTACCAGTTCCTATTATAATAATCATAACATTATATAGCACAGAAACAGATTTTTCAGTCTAACTTCGGCTCAAATCAAACTTGATCAAGATACTGTCAGTAAAATCTACATACTTCTGTTTTTTTTTTAACATTTTTAGAGTGATAGAGTCACAGAGATGTCAGACCCTTCGATCCAACTCGTCCTTGCTAACCAGATATTCTAAATTAATCCAGCCCAATTTGCCAGCAGTTGGCCTAAATCCTTCTCAACCCTATTTACATATCCATTCAAATACCTTTTAAATATTGGAAATATATCCGTCTCCACCACTTCCTCTGGCAGTTCATTTCATACACGTACCACTCAAGTCCTTTTTAAATCTTTCCCCTCTCACCTTAAACCTATGCCCTCTAGTTTTCAACTCCCCAATCCTAGGAAAAAGCCCTTGGTTACTCACCCTATCCATGCCCCTCATGATTTTATAAACCTCTATCAGGTCACCCCTCAGTCTCTGACATACCAAGGAAAAAAGGCCCAGAGTCCCTATAACTTGTCCCTATAATTCAAACCTCCAGTCTCAGCAACATCCTTGTAGATCTTTGCTGCACCCTCTCAAGTTTAACAACATCTTTCGGATAGAAAAGCAAACAAAACTGTACGCAGTATTCAAAACATGGGCTCACCAATATTACGCACAGACATAACAAGATGTCCCAACTCCTATATGCAATGTTCTGATCAATGAAGGCATACCAAATGCCTTCTTCATCACTCTGTCAACCTGGGACTCCACTTTCAAGGAACTGTGCACCTGCACCCCAAGGTCTCTCTGTTCAGCAACACTCTCCAGGACCAAACCATTAAGTGTATAAGTCCTGCCCTGATTTGCCTTACCAAAATGCAACACCTCACATTTATCGAAATTAAACTATCTTCCATTCCTTGGCCCATTGGCCTATTAGATCAAGGTTTTATTGTACTCTGAGGCAACCTTCTTCTCTGTCCACTACTACATCATCTCAGTTAGTGTCATCTGCAAATTTATCTCTTCTGTTGACATTCAAATCATTTATATAAATGACAAAAAGCAGTGGACCCAGCACCAATCATTGTGGTCACAGGTCTCCAGTCCAAAAAGCAACCCTCTACTACCACCCTTTGTCTTGTACCTTCAAGCCAATTCTGACACCAATTTGCCAGTACCCACGGATCCCATGTGGTCTTACCTTATAAACCAGCCCAAGCAGTACCTTGTCGAACACTCTGCTGAAGTCCACACGGATAACATCTACTGCTCTGCGTTCATCAATCGTCTTTTCACCTCTTCAAAAAGACTCAGTTAGTGAGATACAACTTCCCCTAAAGAAAGCTGAGGTGACGATCCCTAATCAGTCCTTGCCCTTAATGCTCACTTTTAAAATAAATGGCTTTAGAGAAAGAATTTTAGAATCATAGGATCCATGCAGGCAGAAAGATGCCATTATGCCCATCCAATCTGCACCGATCTTCTGAAGAGGATCACACTCAGACCCAATCCCCGTAACCCTGCATATCCCATGCTAATCCATCTAACCTGTACATCCCTGGACACTACAGGGCAATTTAGCATGGTCAATCCACCCAACTTGCACATCTTTAGACTGTAGGAGGAAACCGGAGCACCCAGATGAAACCCCTGCAGACACATGGAGAATATGCAAACTCCATCCAGTCACCCACAAAGGAATCAAATCCAGGTCCCTGACACATTGAGACAGTATTGTTGACCACTGAGCCATTCAATTTTTGAGAAAAATCAACACCAGACAGGTTAACTCATGATGATTCGAAGCTGGTGATGGATGGATCACAATCTTCAACACTGAGACTTCATTTCATTTGTGTAAAATAACTAATTAGCTACCAGCATCAAGAAGTTCAGTTTGATTATTCTAACTCTCTAGTTGATTGAAATAAATGATAATTCACTTACAAAGTCAATATTAATTCTACAAAAGTTTACTCATTGATCAGCAGGCACAGAATTTTTCTAAGTCATTCGACACATTCACTATTCATACATTTCCATCATATATGGACAACATGTACCCATGGTGTAGGTCAAGAGCATAAACTGACCCATGATCAAGAGTAAAGACTGATTTATAAGCATGCATAACGTTCAGGGATCAATGTGAACTCTACATTTTTAAAAAAACTGGCCTTCATTTTTGTCAACATTCATCAAGCCCTGCAGCAAATCAGCTTCTTTTGAAGAGATGTGCCACAGTAGTTAAATATATATATATTAGCAGCTGTGGTTGTTCAAGTCAGGGTCATAAGTCCAGAAAAGATAGGAGCTGTCAAAACTAATTTAGTTTCACTCAGACAAAGACAACAGTGAACAGTTGCTTATTCATCCTATATAGTTATAACCAAATAACCAGCCAAGCTGAGTAAATTACTGACATGCAAATATTGGGGAACCCACCTTTGCCTTTCCAATGGCTCAGATCACAAATGAGTTGGCTAGCAGGAGTAAGTCATATTTATATATTGTGAATCTTATATATGTCGCTGACTACCTAATAGATAAACACTCAAATCAGATAGAGCACACAAAAAGAGTGCTGTTCTAAACTTCTCAGCCATTCTATTGTTGAGACATTTTCAGCCTATTCAGAAAGATTATTACACACCTCTGGAGCAATGGTGGCACTTGAAACTGTATCTTCTGGCATAAATGATAAGGAAACTACTATTGCACCACAAGATCCCTACTTCTGCCATTTAAGTTAAATAGCTTTACAGGTATGGTAAATAGTCAATGTAAAGTCATCATATCAAACATAGTCTGCCTTCATTTAATTTAATAGACTGCTTAATAAACTCTCATCATTTACAAATGAGCCATCTTTCCTCTACTCTCTCAATGATTTTAATTTATGTCCCAGATAGAATTTTGGAACAAAGCAAATTCTATTAATTCATGCTATATCTGTAATCAGAATTCATGTTGCTCCCACGCACCCTTGAAATTTCTAAATAAAGGTTTAGTTAGTAACATCTCCCCCACACAGTGAGTACAGTAGGGGGCTGAGTACACACCCAAGTCTTCACTGATTGAGGCCTGTGGGTCAGGAAACTAAGAATCCAGTTGCAGAGAGTAGAGCTTAGTCCGAGATCACTAAGTTTAATAATCAGTCTCAAGGGGAAAGTAGTGTTGAAGGCAATTCAATTCAATTGTTAACTTTAAATCTGGGATAGATAAAAATTTGTTAAGCAAACGTATTAAAGATATGGGCTAAAGGCAATTAAGATCTCAGATCAGCCGTGATCTCACTGAATGATAGAACAGGTTCGAGGGACTGAATGGCCTACTCATGTTCCTACTTTCTTCTACCACAAATCAATCATCTCACATTTATTTGGCATCTTTCGGGTAAATTGCATCACAGAGAAACGAGCTTTCCAAAAGCAATTAGACTTGGACAATAAACTCACAGCTCAAAATGAATCACAAGTAAAGCAAAAACAAAGGGATGCTAAATACTAACTGAAGAATTAAAATCTTAATTTTTGGACGTACATTTTGAGCATCCCTTCACAGAGAAACTCAACATGAGGTAAAAAGAACAAATAGTTCTGCCAACAAAGGTGGAGCAGAAGGAGAGATGAAGGAGGTTAGAGGAGAGACAGCACTGTCCAAACCATGACCAATTCCATCAGAAGAACAAGAACAACAAATACATGGCAACACTACCACTTGCAAGTTCCTCTCCAAGTCACGGACATTCCTTACTTGGAAATATATTGCTGGTCCTTAAGCGCCTCTGGGTCAAAATCTTGGACCTCCCTAATGGCATTTTAGGGCTTCTTACACCAAATGGACTGCAGTGGTTTAAGAAAGCAGCTTATCATCATTTTCTTAAGGATATCTAAGGATGGGCAATAAATGCTGGCCCAGCAGTGATTTTCACAACACACAAATTAATGCAAACAAAAAAAAAAGCAATGAATAATATTCTGGAAGTACTGTCAAAAAAAGTGCTTCCAAGAGTATGCAGGACTTTGGGGAAAGAGCATAAGCATATTTTAGAGTTTGAAGTTACTATGAAGACATAAGGTAGGGCATCCACATTATCTTAGGCAAAATGAATACCCATTAATAGATTTTTGAACATGAACTGAATCAAGAGATACAGGGATGAGGCTGGAAAGTACAGATTAGATACAGAAGTAGCCACAAGCGTACTGAACAGCAAAGCAAGCAATATGACTGTGATTTACTCTGCTCTTATTTCTTTTTGCTGTGTCAGGGCACATGAATTACCAGATTATTTTTTACAGACAAGGTTATATTTTGATGTCATAGCATGCTTGGCTTTCCTTACACAAACTGTTTCTTCACATTAAGTATGAGAAAATGCAACTGGATAATATGGGAATTATAACAGATGATATATTCCACAACATTAAAGAGGTATCATAACATCAATTGTCAACAAAGTTATGGCCAGAGCAGCTTCTTAGACATTGTTATTACAACAGATTTCAATGTTCAAACTACAAACTTAACAGCTGTTTGTAGCAAACCATTAAATCAATTACCCAAGCTTGCTCATATCATGTTTTAGAGAGCTTCTTCCTTGCTGAACTTGTCTTTTTCAAAGCAATGCTATAATTACGTACTGTGTTAAAGTGCACATAACTTGCACCCACAGCAATAACATACTCATAGCAAACACTACTACATTATTTCTGAATTCTGTAAACCCTGACACTCTATTCTTTCTTCAACAGCACAAATAATTTGACAGGGACTTACAACTGCAACAATATATGTTTTGTTTACTTAAGGGCTAAGTACAAAGTATGACTCTTCAAATCAAGAACAACAAATCTTTTCAGCATGGCAAACATAGCTCAATACTGCTTAAAATTGTGTACAAAGTTAAAAATCACACAACATCAGGTTATAGTCCAACAGGTTTAATTGGAAGCACACTAGCTTTCAGAGCGCTGCTCCTTCAACAGGTGACAGTGATCACCTGTTGAAGGAGCAGCACTCTGAAAGCTAGTGTGCTTCCAATTAAACTTGTTGGACTATAACCTGGTGTTGTGTGATTTTTAACTTTGTACACCCCAGTCCAACACCGGCATCTCCAAATCATGACTAAAATTGTGTGCAGCCCTTCACTTCATTCACAAATCAGAACAAAGTGTGTTTACAGCCCAATACACCACAGCAAAGCATGTTTGAAAAGACAACACTTAAAATGATACTGTTTTGGTGCAAAGGTTTTTAAATACTATCAAGAAGTTTAAAAAGATCAGCTTTTGGAATGAATTCTTAAGGAATTCAGTGTTCTAGAGCATTATTCCCCTCTCAATTTTCAGTTGAATACAAAAAATCTTGTAACAGGACACGTCACAAATCTTCACAGGTATATAGATATCCGAGGTGTTACAAATAGAGCCACACTGATCAAAAGTGGAGAAATATTTCTAAATGTGGGTAAATTGCTGGTTAAATGACAATTAGAATATTCTGTTCAATCTAACTTGGGGAAAATATCAAGGTCACAAATGGAGTGTGAAAGCAATTTATTAAGGCAAATCAAGAATTGGACACTTTAAATGGGAGCAAAGAAGGTTAAAAAGATTTGACAGCTATGTTCAAAATTCTGAGGATTTCTGATTAACTAAAAGTTGTGATCGAGCTGCTTAACATAAACAGCCACTATATCAAAATCATCAGAGTGAAGACAGCACTAAGCTTCTTTCCTTCAGCATTAAAGTAATCCTTAAGTTCCTCACCTTTCAGGGGAAAGGAGCACAGGGACTGATTTGTGACTATTCATTGAGCTGCTTCACCCAATTCACCATTGCCAATCAACTCAAACATCCTTCCACATCCTGGAACTAGAGGGAGGTTTGGGTTGATTGGCAATGCTGAATTGGGTGAAGTAGCTGAATGGATGATTACAAATAAATTCATGAGCTGAATTCATGGATGTAAAGATAAACCCAACAATTACAGGTCTGTCAGTTTTGTTATGCTCCTGGACAAGACCACTAAATTTACATGACAGTTAGGGGACAATAAGTTTTGCTTTGTTTAAAGTAGACAAAGTTCAAAATTCCAGATACTTAACAGAGAACAAAGTTACAAGTTTCTTTTGTTTTGAACAAACTAAACTTCACAATGTAAATTAAGTAAAAACAATCTTCAATATATTCTAACATGTTGGATTAATACAAGGTAAATAGGAGTTAACAGACAAAATGTGGACCAACAACCCACAGATTGCTCATTAAACGGTCAATACAGATGGATAAATATCAAGGTCAAAAAGTAAAAGAACTAGAATGAATACTTTTTGACACACCATTCAATATTGAACCTGCCTGTGTACCTTCAGATCAATCTCACAGAACAACAAATCAACTGTGAACTGAAGGTCAATATAGTCAACTGTCACACAAAGACAGACAAACACAGTAAAGAGATAAATTAAAAATAAAATAAGTATTGTAACTGGTCAGCTCACTTAAGCAATTTTTGAACAATGGTTGCTAAACGTTCAAGCTATCCTTGGATGATGAGTTGTTCACAGGCACATAGGTTTACATATCACTTGAATTCTGAAGTCACTGGTCAATGCAAACAGTGTCCACAGACTGCAGGAGATTCCTTATGGTTTACAAATTGGAGTTCTTTTCTCTGAACTCTCAATAATTCAAAATCTGAATATAAACTACACAGCTACCAAAATACCATCCGCCAGATTTCACAGCCACACTGGCTTCTACCCGAAACACAGACCAAACCGGTTCAAATTGTAGTTTCTTGGTCACTTTCTTCAACATTCCTTTGTTTGACTGGCCAGCACCAGCCACCTATTAATTGACCCTTTTAACATCCAATCAGCTGCCAGCCTTGGAGTATAATATATCTCAGGTACAGAAATATTTGCAGAGTTCTTGGAATAATAATTAACTTGCAATTAACTTTCCAGGCCAGTTCCTGTAAACAAATATGAATTTGTTTTTTCTTTCCTTTTTAAAACAAAACAGCTGCTGCTCAAAGTCCAAAGGTCAACTCTCAACTTCCCAAACCAAAAAATAAGAAAGAAAGAAAAGTAGTGGTAGTCCCAATAGCAGAAGCTTTTTACTGATCTATTAAGTGTTGAATTTAAAACCTTACCTCAGAACAGATCTGCAGGAATAGACACATGAAATGAGAACGATGAACTGCTAGATACTGTCCATTTTTCTTGAATATTGCAGTACTTTTTGGAGATTTTAACTATACCATTTGATATTATGCAAGTATATTATTGTACAAAGTTAAAAATCACACAACACCAGGTTATAGTCCAACAGGCTTATTTGGATGCACTAGCTTTTGAAGCGCTGCTCTCTCATCAGGTGGTTGTATGATTTTTAGCTTTGTACACTCCAGTCCAACAGCGGCACCTCCAAATCATGACTACATTATTGTACATGATCACAATTCCAGAGCCAAAATAATCTTTTTTGCCAAAACATATATCAATTATCTACATAGGTACTTTTTATTGTAATTTGTAAATTTAATGGCTCCAATTTGGATCAAAAGAGTGGACAGTTGATGTAAATGCATCTGTGATCAAAATCATCTGATTTTATAATATGCTAGAATACAAATCCATAAGCTTTCAAGTACAGATATGTTAAGCATTTTTTTAATCAAAAAAAAAGGAAATTTAAATACATATTGAGCAATTTAAAAGTTGCATACAGGAGCAAAAGCAGCATTTACAAAAAACATATTTGTGTCTTGTGTTTTCAAGCAGATTCCAGTGTGAATCTCCAAAGCTGTATTAAAATGCAAAATTAAAAGCAACAGATGGTAGGCATATAGAATCTAAATCCAAAGGAAGGTAAGCTGCTGAGGAAAACAGAAAATATTGCACATTGCACTTAGTTTGTAGATACAGGATTAGCATTAATTTGCATTCACATCATTCGTAAAATATGCTGGAAAGTTTGTCATGACCTCTTCGCCATCACCAGCTAAATTTCACCTCATCCAAAACTCTGCTGTCAATATCCAAGCACTCACCTAGTCCTGTGCACCCATCATTTGCCACTTGCTTATATGTATTGCATCCCAATCCACACCATCAAGGTCAGAAATTCAAAATTCACACAAAAAAAACATGAAAAGTTTTACTCATCCTTTACCACTTCAAGCAAGATTTTGATCACATCTCCTCAGCTCTTCTTTTGCTCATGATCTGCTTTGTTTCTCCACTGAGGAAAATGCCTTAAGTTTTTGAATGTAAGTGCAAGATGTTGTTGATGTTTTACAAGTTTCAGAAATTACAGTCAATTATACAATAATAAATCTTCGCTGCGAGGTGCTCTAATCTGCTGACATTTACTTGGGGACAGTCGTATTAGCACTGGAAACAAGTTCTTCTTATAATGCTCATTTCAGTGTATTTTATGTAATTTTCTAGTTCTGATCACCTTTTCCAATATTAGCAGCTTAGTGGATCTCAATATCATACTTTTCCTTACAATGCTGCAATGAAACAGTTTGTGATGTTTCCTTGCATTCAGCTATAAGTTGTTGTTTCTCTTCCCTGGGATAATTGTCTTTGACTACTTACAATCCAAGCGTTTTATCTATTGTGCAAAACATTTCATGCATTTTAGTACGTGCATAAGTTTGAAGTTTTACAAAATGCTGTCAAATTTTGCATTGAGAAGCTTAAGGATTTCCTTCAATAATATACGGCTGATCTCAATATTTTATTCTGGCGGCATTTTGTCAGGGACGAATTAAGACAGTAATCATTACTTGGCAAATATTGTCAAGAAATTTTAGACATGTAAATTATGTGGATCAGAGATGACCTAAGACCGTTTTCTGCTGTAATAGGGGTAGCTTGGCATAAGTTAATACATGGTGGCAATGCAGGATGGGCAGAATGATTGCCACCAACCCCCACCTCTCTACATAATGTATTAAATGATAAGTAACAAAGGAATGTAGGTAACGTAGGACAATGAGGAAATTGCTAAAATAAGGAGACAAAGTGAAATAAAGTTTTGACATTGACGTAATATTCCAACCTTAACATGCGGTGATTGTATGACTACATTCCAGTGGTTATGACTAATGGATAAAAGCTGTGCCCATCCTCCACTTTAGTGCGAAGACAGAAAGCGAAAGATTGAGGAGGTTAAAGAGAAATATGTAACGGAATGCACTCCTCAACAGTACACTTCAAACACTGGTTTGCTTAATCAAAATATGTTGCAGTCTTTGAAAAAAATGTGAGATCAACAGTAGCGTGCAACTGTACGCGACTTATCAAGTGCTAAAAACCAGAATTCTACAAGTAACACATTTACATAGGTAATATGATATTTCTGTTCCAATAGCTAATCCAACTTGTATATTTTTCTGATGGGCTAGTAATTTACTTGTATGGTTCCACATAGCAGCAGCATGACAACAAACTGCACATCTGGCACTGAATGAAAAATGCTATTCATGCCAGCCAATACTAATTGCTTAGGTTTCTAGCAGTTTCTACAGATCATACTAACCAGTATTCCTCTCAATAAATTACCATGACCTTCTGAAACTTGTGCTTCAGCTCCATATCCCATGCTGATTAGGCTTTACATCCCAATGAAGTCATCGGATAAGAATTCTACAAAAATCAACACCTCAAGGCGAAGAGAGATTAAAATAACTGAAACTTTAAAATTGTAAGCATTTCCAAATTCTGGCCTGGAGCTTCCATATTTTAAAAATATTTTCCTTTTTCTTAAATTTATGCCATTTCTAGAAAAAGCATCTTTACACTGCAATTAGCTTGACCTCAGAACATCTCAAAGGAATTTCCAAGTAAAGTTCCGGTACTGTATTTTGAACTGTTCTAAATTTAGAAATATGATAAACAATTTTAATATTGCAAGATCCCACACACAACAACCTGATCAGATAACTTGTTTCAGTAATTGTTAGTTTAGGGATAAACAGTGGGTAGACACCAGAAAGAGCTCTAAAATAAAAGCAAAATGCTACAGATCTTGGAAATCTGAAATAAAAACAGCAAGTGCTAGAGAAGCTCATCAGGTCTGGAAGCATCTGTGGATCTGTTTCTCTCTCCACAGCTGGACCTGTTGAGTTTTCTCAGTATTTTCTGTTTTTACCAAAAGGAAGAACTCACATACTCTTCTACGATCGTGCCTTAGAATAATTTAAATAGATTTGAGAGAGTAGATTGGTCCTTGATTTAATTGCTTTCTTGAACAACAGTACCTCTGACAGTGTAGTTTGCCCTTTAGGACTGTAAGTCCATACTTGTGCTCAAATCTTTTGGAAAGAGGTTTAAATTCTCCAGTTTCTGACTCAGATAACATTGCAAAAAATTGAGTCACTGCTGTCTACTTGGGTTATTACTTTATCAAATATAGGGGCATCAATAAAGCAAACCATATGTTCGAATTTTTAAGTCAACAGTTGCCAGATAAATTTGTTCATTTATTTTGGGTATCATATGATTGTTACATGTTTGCACATTTTTAGCTTCAAGCTCAAGTTATGTACGAATTTTTCAATCCAAGTCTCAATCCAATTCAGCCTTCAGGCTATGCATGTGTTTTCTGAACACAACACCATTATAAAAAAATACCATTATTATTTTTAAAAATCTGAATTAGACATCATGTCTGCAGGCAAGTTAACAAGTGCACATTAACAGCATTAAGCAAACACGTATGCACATACTGATAAACTCATTCATCGACTTGCATTCTCACTTCAAATTTGCTTTTGAATTTATCACCAGCAACATCATCAGCCGTTCCTAAATAATTATTGTTCAGCTCCTGAAACTATGGTGTACTGCTACCCAAAAAGAAACATTGATACTTTAATTTCCTAGGAAAATCAAACATGGGTCCCATACGTCTTTTTTTTAAATCTTCCTGGAGTAGAATGCTAATTTATCGAGGACTATTTATCCATTCTTTTACATCTAGTTAGCAGTAACCTTCAATCATACAACTGGTGAGTGCACATTTTTCCTTTTATCAGAAGTATCTTAAGCACAAGTCAAATGAGATTCAGTTGTGCAGCGCTTGTGTCCAATAAATAACAAAATCAACATAATTCTTTTTACAAAGAAAACAGAAATGAGAAATTCAACGAGTTCCTGGCTTGGAAATTCGCAATCAATATGACATCTTTATTAGACTTCAATTATATTGCAGTTATCTTAACTACAGTTGTCATGAGACTGCAAACAAGAAATCTCAGATTACACAGATTTAATTTGATTCCAGTAATATCTGAATGAATGAAATCTCACCACAAAGACTGGAAATGCTGGAAATCCAATCATTAAGGATATTTTAACAATGGTCATTAAAAAAAAGCACAGCACGATCAGCTAACACGAACATGGCTTTACAAAGGGTAAATCATGTTTGAAAAATATATTAGCATTTTTGAGAATGTTATGAGTAGCAGATATAAAGGGGAACCAGTAGACCAATGCAACCTGTAAATGCAACAGAAGTAAATGCATAAGGTCTCAGAATTGGGGACAGAATATTAACACAAAATGAAAATTGGCTAATGGCATGAGCAACAAATGGGGATAAATGGGGCACTTATAGATTAGTACACTGTTACGAATGGACTGATGCAAGAGTCAGGGCCTCACAAATACAATCGTTTCCGTCATTTGGCAGAAGAGACAGGGTGTAATATATCCGGGTTTGCTGGCACTAACAGTCAGGTGGTAATATAAGCTGTAAGAAGGAACCAAAGAAGCAAAGAAATTTAGACAGATTAGGTGGGAAGAAAATTGGTGAATGGAGAATGATATAGGAAGCTTGATGTTATTCATTTTGGTAACAAACTTAGAAAAGCTGAATAATTTTTAAAAGGTATTACATTTTTAAATAGAGATGGTGCCAGACACGAGGGCGTACTCATACAAGAAACACAAAGTTGGTATGCAGATACAACAAGCAATTAGGAAAGCAAATGGCATTCTGGCTTTCTTGCAAGGAGAATGGAGCATCAAAAACAAGAAAGACTTGATAAGGTTGTTTAAATCTTTGAAGGGATCACTCCAAGAGTGCCAAAAGCAATTTTGATCTCTATAGAGTCAGAGTTAAACAGCATGGAAAACAGGCCCTTCAACCCAACTCATCCAGGCTAACCAGATTTTCTTCACTTAACTAGTCCCATTTGCTGGCAATTGGCTCATATCCCTCTATACTTTCCAAACCATGTAGCTGTCCAAATGTCATAATTGTACCTACCTCTACCACTTCCTCTGGCAGCTTGTTCCAATTACAAACCACCCTCTCTATGAAAAGGTTGCCCCTCAGGTCCCTTTTAAATCATTCTCCTCTCACATTAAACCGATGCCCTCTAGTTTTGAACTCCTCTACCCTGGGAAAAGACCTTGGCTACTCACCCTATCTATGCCCTTCATGATTTTATAAACCTCGATAACTTCACCCCTCAGCCTCCTACGCTTCAGTGAAAAAAAATACCAGCCTATCCTTATCACTCAAACCTTCCTGTCTCAGTAACAGCCTTGTAAATCCTTTTTGCACTTTTTCTAGTTTGATAACATCCTTCTTATAGCAGGCCAAACAGTATTATACACAATACTCCAAGAACAGATTTTTATTAATTTGGAAGGTGTAGAGAGGTAGTACAACACAGTTCAATAAATTAATTCCTGGTACAAAGGAGCAGTGTTTTTATGACAGTCTGATTCAATGAAGTTCATGTCTCTTGAGTTTAAAACAATGAGAAAATAACAACTGAAAATTACAAAAGTTTTAAGAAGCATGACAGGCAGAAAAGAGGTGGTTTCCCATGCCTGGGGAATCTAGAACATAAGGGCACAATCTCAGTAAGAGCGATTGATTATTTAGGACTGACATGAGAAATTACTTCATTCAACAAAGGGTTGTGGATGCTCCATCACTGTATATATTCAAGGCTGGAATAAATAGATTTTTGGTTTCTCAAGGAATCAATAGAATTGCAGGGGCAAAAGCTAAGTTGAGGTAGGAGAACAACCATAATCATGGCTGAAACAGGAGTGTTTAAGTGGTTTACTTGCCTCTCCTAATCTTTTGTTTTACTTTTGCTCCCAAAGATTTGAACACTAAATATTTACAGTCTTTTGTGTTATGCTCCAGAAAGCCAGTTGGTGAAGGATAAAACTGGAGCCAATCTTTCCACACCTTTATAGCCTCTATTTAAGCAGTCACAAGAAAGCACCAAGTAACCCAACAACCACAGTTTAAGTCAGCATCTCTAGGAGCACGTGTGGATCACAGGACAATACCCACTACCTGCCTTCAGTTACACAATTACAATACAATTAACATTTGTATGAAAATAATTCTCAGAACGTGGCAAACTCTGGCAAGGTCAGCCAGCAATTACTGCACGTGACTAACTGCCATCAACTAGGTGGTGGCGAGCCTTGCTCTTGAATCATTGTAGTTCACGCAGTAATCATACACTAACAACATTATTAGATATGGAGTTCCAGGATTTTGATAATGAAAATGACAGTATATGTTCAAGTTAGGAAAACATACAACTTTGTTGAAACATGCCTCATTCACCTGATCAAAGCTTCAAATTTTTGTACCTACCTATTTGAGTAATGGATGCCTCCTTTGCTGTAGAGCATGTTTCCTCTGCTTCTACATCTTTGTAAGAGCAAATTTCACCATAGTAAAGTGCAATTCCAAGCTGAATTATACGGATCAGCATAGGAAGTTGTTGGTCTGTGATGGAGAGTTTCAAACTTTCAACTAGTGCCTGAATCTGCAAAATGGAAAACAAAAATTAAACTATTGCTATATTATTTCAAATGTGCTACATTAGAAGGCAAAATTATAAATCTGGGCAACAATCGTGTTAAAGTACATTCTAAACTATTTAGCAAAATAGCAGAAAAATAAAAAGAGAGCAGCAAAGAGAGATTGAGAAGCTCAAAACAAACGAAATCCAAAAATCTTCTATTAACATATAAACAGTAAAAAAAAAAGGGTGTGGAACAGATTAGGGATTAAAAAGGAGATTTACACATGGAGACAAAGGACATGGCTGAGGTACTGAATCAACACTTTGCATCTGCCTTTACAAAGTAAGAGTTGCAATTCAAGTGAATGATCAAATAGACACTAAATAAGCTAAAATATTGGTGAAGAGGTATTATTAAAATCAACTGTACTGAAAGTTTATTAAGACACCAGGACCGCATGAAAAGCATCCAAAGATCTGAGGAAAGTCACAGCAGAAATTGCAAAGTGTTATGGAGCAGATGAGAGCCGCTCAAACTATTTTAAGAAGGTAGCCTAGACACTAACTTTTTTTTTATTTTAAAGACGAATGTAAATATCTGTTCCTGATGCAATGATCAGGTTAACTACTCGACGTTAAGCAAAATACAATTTATAAAACAGTTTATTTAAAATATATCCAAAGAAAGAGGAATTTAGAACAACTTAACCCTATTGGAAACTTGTTAGAATAATAAGTACAGTAACTATTACTAATTAACTGTTCCAATATAGTAACACCCCATAAACACACCTCTTGGCAAAAAGAAAAATTCAGACACATATTCTCACATGCAGTTATCCAATCCAAGAGGAAATAAAAAGAAGAGAAAATCCAGAAGGAGTAGTAGCCAGGAGACATTCACTGAAGCTTCCAACTCATTTGAGACCCCAATAGCTTCTAAGGCTACTCAGAAGTCCGGATCTGTGACAGATGGCCACATCCATTCAGGCTGTTAAAACAAAACCCAAGGCCTCCCAAACTGTATACTTGAATGGTCTTCAGTAATCAGCTCGACACTGTTGCCTTACAACCTCTCTTCAAAAAAAAAGACAAAATAACCTCTTAACGTGACAGCACCATCACAAAAGGCACTGGCTATTTTGCAACCATCCTTTAAATGTGAACATATTTAAACAGAAGCATACAAATTAGGAGCAAGAATGAAGCACCCGGGCTCTCCAAGCCTACTCCACCAATCAATAAGATTATCACTGATCTGATTCGTCTGTACTCCTGTTCATTCCTGATATCCTTTCACCCCCAGAGCAATTAGGGATAGAACAAAGAATAGAAATAAGATGTGTGATGCGCATTTTTCTATACAAAGGGTGGTGAGTGCCTGGAACATTCTGCCAGAGATGTTGATGGAAACAGACACAATAGCAGCATTCAAGAAGCACCTGGATGAGTACATGAATAGGAAGGGAATAGAGGGATATGGATCCAGCAAGTGAAGCCATGTTTAGCATGGAAGGGCAAGATGTGTTGGCACAGGCTTTGAGGGCCAAAGGGCCTGTTCTTGAGCTGTATTGTTCTTTGTTCTGTTCTTTGTAGTACTACTTGCCTCTGCCTACTTGTTGCAGCTATAGAATTCAGAGAGCTGGTCCAGATTGGTTTCTGATTAATGGTAACTCCCAGGATGTTGATATTTGGGAATTTAGCAATGAATATAACAATGAGTGAGGTTTGGACAAGCTCAGTGAGTGGTCAAACTCATGGTATAAGGTAAATAAGTGAGAGATTATCCACTATGGTAGCAAAATAGGAAGGCAGATGATCTGAATGGTTATAAGTTTTAGAGGGGAATGTGCTAGAGATCTAAATGTCCTCATACACCAGTCACTGAAGATAATTATGCAGGTGCAGCAGACAGTAAAGAAGGCCAATGATACTTTGTCCTTCATAGCAAGAAGAATCAAGTATAGGAGCAGGGGTGTCTTGCTGCAATTATACAGGACCTTGGTGAGACCACACCTAGAATATTGTGTATAGTTTAGGTCTCCTTTTCTAAGGAAGGATGTTCTTTCTATAGACGGAATGCAGCAAAGGTTGACCAGACTGATTGCTGGAATCATGAGAGTAGCATATGAGGAAAGGTTGAATCAGTTAGGATTACATGCCACAAATTCAGAAAATTAGACACATCTCATAGAAATTCTAACTGGGCTAGTCAGAGTAGATGCAGGAAGGATTTTCCTGATTGCAAGGGAGTCCAGAACCAGGGATCGAAATCTAAAGACACGGGTTAAACTATTTAACACTGAAATGAGAAACAGGTTCTTCACCTCGACAGTAAAGAGCCTCTGGAATTCACTATCACAGAAAGTAGTAAAAGCCAAAACATTATTGGATTTCAAGAAGGTATTAGATATAGCACTTGAGGCCGAATGGATCAAACAATATGGGGGGGGAAGCAAAAACAGACTATTGAATTTAATGATCAGGCATGATTATAATGAATGGCAGAGCAACCTGAAGGGCAACATGGCCGACTCCCACTCTTACTCCAATGGTTCTATGAATGCAAGGGGTGGTAGTAAGATTCCCTTTTGTTGAAGATGGTGATTGAATGGGACAATCAGAACTGTATGCAATATTCCACATGCGACATAACTGAATAGCTGAAACACGACTTGCCAATTTTTATACTCTTTGCCCCAACTGATGAAGGCAAGCATGGATCGAACATACCCACTTCCGACCTTATGATGGATGAAAGGTCATCGAAGAAGCAGCTGAAGATGGTAAACCTAGGACACTACCCTGAGGAGAAAGTGAGGACTGCAGATGCTGGAGATCAGAGCTGAAAATGTGTTGCTGGAAAAGCGCAGCAGGTCAGGCAGCATCCAAGGAACAGGAGAATCGACGTTTCGACATGAGCCCTTCTTCAGGAAATGATTTCCTGAAGAAGGGCTCATGCCCGAAACATCGATTCTCCTGCTTCTTGGATGCTGCCTACCTGCTGTGCTTTGCCAGCAACACATTTTCAGCACTACCCTGAGGAACTCTGAAGTAATTTCCTAGGTCTGTGATGATTGACTCCATCAACCAGAAATATTTTCATTAGAGCTAAATATGAATCCAACCAGTGGACAGCTAGAGTTTCTTAATGATAAACGAAGTTAAATGCTGCCTAAGCATTAAAGGCAGTCACTCTCACCCCACCTCTGGAATTCAGCTCTATTGTTGGAACCAAGGCAATAATGAGGTCAGGAGCTGAGTGGCCCTGGCAGAACCCAAACTGAGCATCAGTGAACAGATTAATTCTTTTCAAGTGCCATTTGATAGCACATTCATCCCTTTGGTAATAATTGAGAGTGGACCAATAGGGCATTAATTGGATGGATTTGCTATGTCCTGTTGGGAGAACATATGTGGGCAATTTTGCACATTGCCACAAAGATGGCAGCTTTACAGTTTTAATGGAACAGCGTAGCTAGGGGAAATAACTTGTTCTGGACCACAGGTTTTCAGAACCATGGCCCAGATATTGTCAGGCCTCAAAGCCTCTACCCTATCTAGTACCTTCAGCCACTTTTAGATATCACATGGAATAAATCACATTGGTTGAAGACAAACATCTGTGATGACTGGGACCTCATATGGCACTGAGATGGATCAGCCGTTACCACTGCAGATGCTTTAAACTTTGTCTTTTACATTTTTATAAAGATGGGGATATTTGTGGAGCCTTCTCTTGTTAGTTGTTTAATTGTCCACCACCACTCACAACTGGATGTGACAGGAATGCAGAGCTTATATCTAAACCATTAGTTATGGAATCACTTAGTCTGTCTACTGCATCCTGCCTCTGCTATTTAGCATGGAAAAAATAATGGTGATGGCGTGGCCTACTCCACTTTCTAACCTCAAAACAAGCAATTCAAATCAATACTACTAAGAAATGATCATTCAAACATGGAACAAGAGTGGGTCACTTGGTCCTTTGAACTTGCTCTGCCATTCAATTAAGATCACTGCTGATCTGATTTTAATCTCAACTCTATACTCTGCCATTCTCCAATAACCTTGTATCCCTTTGGTAATTAAAGTTTTTTCTATCCATACCTTAAAGTTTTGAAAAGGTTCTACATGCACTGCCTTTTGAGGAAGAAAATTCCAAAGACACTCAACCCATGGAGGAAGAATGTTTCCACTTCTCTCTCGTAAATGGGTGCCTATCATTTTTAAACTGTGACCCCTTCCTAGTTATAGATTCACTCAGAAGTGGAAACATCCTTTCCACATCCATCTCCCAAGTCCTCTTGGGATCTTATATTGTTGAACTAAGTCACTTTGATTCTTTTAAACTCCAGAGGATACAGGCCTAGCCTGTTTGGCCTTTCCACATAAGGAAAACTGCTCATTCCAGTATCAGTCTACTCTCAATGATTTCCAAACATCAATATCCTTCCATAATATCATAACCAGTATACAATGTTCCAGATGCAGTCTCATCAATGCCTTGTATATGTGAAGCATAACCTCCCTACCCATGCATGTAATTCCCTTCACAATAAAACAAAATATTCTATTAGCTTTCCTGATTACTTGCTATGTCTGTCATTTGTTCATTCGAACAATCTCTGCATCTCAGAGCTCTGCAACCTCTCACCAATTAGATAATATGCTTTTTTTAATTCTTTCTTCTAAAATGGGCAATTTCCCACTTTCTCAAGTCGTACTCCATTTGCCGGACCTTTGCCCTCTCACGCAATATGTCCTGTTGTAGGCGCCTTATGTCTTCTTTATAACTTACTTTCCTACTTATGTTTGTGTCATTAGCAAACTTAGCCACCATTCCTTCAGTCCCTTCATCAAATCATTGAAATAAATTATCAAGAACCAAGGCCCAACATCGACCCCTGTGGTACCATTTGAGACATGCTCCTAGCCTGAAAAGACCCATTTATTCCTACTTTCTGATTCCTGTTAGCCAGCCATTCTTTTATCTATGCCGAAATGTTACCCCTTTCACCATGAGTTTTTATTTTCCACAATATCCTTCGATGTGACATCTTATCACCTGCCTTCTGAATATCAAAATGCGTTACATCTACTGGACGCCCTGCCTCTCGAGTCATAGAGGTGTACAGCACAGAAACAGACCCTTTGGTCCAACTCGTCCATGTCAACCCCATATATACTAACCTAATCTGGTCCCATTTGCCAGCACATGGCCCATATCCCTCGAAACCCGTCCTATTCATATAACCATCCAGATGCCTTTTAAATGTTGTCATTGTAACAGCCTCCACCACTTCGTTTGGCAACTCATTCCATACATACACCACCCTCTGTGTGAAAAAAGTTACCCCTTAGGTCCCTTTTAAATTTTTCCCCTCTCACTCTAAATCTATGCCCTCTAGTCCT
This sequence comes from Chiloscyllium plagiosum, assembly GCF_037043375.1. NCBI lineage: Eukaryota > Metazoa > Chordata > Chondrichthyes > Orectolobiformes > Hemiscylliidae > Chiloscyllium > Chiloscyllium plagiosum. The sequence continues at coordinate 139,505,014 of NW_028270142.1, forward strand.
GGACTCCTCCACCCCAGGGAAAAGACTTTGTCTAATTACCCTATCCATGCCCCTCATGATTTTGTCAATCTTTGTGAGGTCACCACTCAGCCTCCAATGCTCCAGGGAAACAGCCCCTGCCTATTCAGCCGTTCCCTATACCTCAAATCCTCCAAACCTGGCAACATCCTGGTAAATCTTTTCTGAACCTTTTTTCAAGTTTCACATCATCCTTCCGGATAGGAGGGAGACCAGAATTACTCGCAATATTCCAAACGTGGCCTGACCTGTCAACTCCTATACTCAATGCTCTGTCCAATAAAGGAAAACATACCAAATGCCTTTTTCACTATCCTATCTATCCGTGACTCCACTTTCAAAGAACTATGAAACTGCACTCCAGGGTCTCTTTGTTCAGCAACACTCCCCAGGACCTTATCATTAAGCGTATAAGTACTGCCCTGATTTGCCTTTCCAAAATGCAGCACCTCACATTTATCTAAATTAAACTTCTTCAAAGAAATTAGTTAAATGTGATATACATTTGACAAAACCATGTTTGATTTGCCTAATTATCTGGAATGTATCTAATTGTCTTGTTTATAAGGTCTTTAATAACAGCGTCTAACACTTTCCCTATGATAAATGTTAAGCTAATTGGCCTGTAGTCTCCTGCTTTCTGCAGCCCTCTCTCCTATTTTGATTAAGAGTTACATTAGCTATTTTCTGAAAGGAACTTTTCACAAATCTAATGAATTTTAGAAAATTAAAAGCAATGCATCAACTATCATACTAGCTACTTATTTTATGGTCAAAGATGAAATCTACCAGGATATGGGGACTTGTCAACTCGCAGATGCAACAATTTACTCAGTACTTCTTTCTTGGTAATTGTAATTTTGAGTTCCTCCTTCCCTTTCAAATCCTGATTTTCAGCTATTTCCAGTATGTTACTTATATCCTTCTAGTAAAGATTGATGCAAAATGTCTGTTCAATTTGTCTCACATTAACCTATCCATAATTCTTTGTTGTTTTTTTTAATATTCTGTATAATCTCTGACCAGCCATCTTTCTTTGCAAAACTATACATTTTTCTTTGAGTTTGATACTAACCTTGATTTCTTTTCATCTATTCTGTAAATGTTATCTATTCTGCACTTTCTGAACTATCTCCATAGATGTTTGCCATAGTATCTCTGTTAACCTACACCTTAACCTAAACTGCCAGTTCACATTTTATGCCCTCATAATAGCTCTTGTTTAAATTCCAAATAGTTGTCTTGGACTCACACTTGTCTTCCTTACACTGTATGTAAAACTCAATCATATTATTGTCACTGCTCCAAAGGGTATTTTCACAATGAGGTCAGTAATTAATCCTATCTCAATGATCAAAATCAGATCTCGTATAGCCTTCTCTCTGGATGGTGCCATAACTAGGCAAAAGTGAGGACTGCAGATGCTGGAAACCAGAGTCTAGATTAGAGTGGTGTTGAAAAAGCACAGGTCAGGCAGCAGGATTTCTGATGAAGGACATTTGCCCGAAACGTCGATTTTCCTGCTCCTCAAATGTTGCCTGACCTGCTGTGCTTTTCTAGCACCACTCTAATCTCGACTATGGTGCCATAACTTGCTAGTCTAAGAAGTTATTCTGAAAAGATTCAACAAGATAAATATCAGCTTTGTGCAACCAAAAGTGAAATTAAAATTGAGCATTCTTATCAAGTTACTCATGAGTGTAAATGCATCACAAAACAATAATTGGTTGACTCTACTGATAGGCAGCTATTTTTAAATAGGAAATTAGTACTCATCCCACTCTTCAATGGGAGGTCCCAAATTTTACAACTGTGTTCCAAAACTCTGGATGCCCCTCACTGAAAGAAACATTCTGTCAACATCCACTCTGTCAAATTTTATAAGTTTTAATATGTCAAATCTTGTCAAAAATTGCTAAGGTCCAATCTGCTCAACTCTTCCTCATAAAATAAGCTCTTCACCCCAGAAATCAACCGGGTGAATCTTTTCTATACTGCCTCCATTGCAATGATCATTGAGACATTTTTCTTGGTGGAGGTTAGTTCTTTGAGTTTCTACTTCAATGTTATTACAAACTTAAAGTCCAAAATCATTTTGGAAAAAATAATTTGAACTGCACCTCCTATTCAGTCCATCTGATCAAGATCAATGAACAGATAATTTTGTTGTGTTAACAAAGGACAAACTCAAATCCTAAAAGGATAACTTTCACAAATTTCAATTAGAAGTTCTAACCATCGGCAACATTAACAAGTTCAAACGAAAAATGTGGAAATATTAAAATGGTTGGTTTTCTTAGCTCAACCACGATAACTAAATCTAACTTCACTAAATGGTCATTCTGATAACTCGAACATCTGTGTGATGTTTTTCATCTTTGAGCATGAGACCCAAGATTTTTCCTCTTGAGATTTCTCATCAGGCAGAAAAACAGAACGTAGAAGTCTGTAGAGTACCATTTCCACTGAACAGCGTAAAAGATATCTGTTACTCTTATTCATAACCACAAAAACCAACCCCAACAAATCTAACTTCACCCCACAGGACTTGGGGAAAACAGGTTTATGAAGAGGAAATTCTGACAAACATGTGCAGTTAGTAATTCTCTGGCAAGGAAAACGCATTCTTTCTTCAAAATCTGAATTTATACAACACTTTAATCAGACTGATCATTCTGAAACATTCACAAATATTCCCAAATAATACCCGTTGATGATGGAAATACTCAACAGGTCAGGCAGCCTCTCTGGAGAGAAAGAGTTCATGTTTCAGATTGAGATCATCATGAGCATCTTTTCAACTGTTCTAATAAAGATAATCTCAATTTCAAATGTACCAACTCTGTTTCTCCTTTTTTTTAAGATTACATTACAGTGTGGAAACAGGCCCTTCGGCCCAACAAGTCTACATCGACCCGCCGAAGCGAAACCCACCCATACCCCTACATTTACCCCTTACCTAACACTACGGGCAATTTAGTATGGCCAATTCACCTGACCCTGCACATCTTTGGACTGTGGGAGGAAACCGGAGCACCCGGAGGAAACCCACGCAGACACGGGGAGAATATGCAAACTCCACACAGTCAGTCACCTGAGGCAGGAATTGAACCCAGGTCTCAGGCGCTGTGAGGCAGCAGTGCTAACCACTGTGCCACCGTGCCGTCCACATATGCTGACCTGAGTATTTCCAGAATGTTTATTTTATTCCAAACTGCCAACATCCACATGATTTTGCTTTTGCACAGATATTTACCATTTGTTGTAAGTGCTGTAACTAGGCAAAGTGATTAACGAAGTGTGAAGATGAAGGTCTATCATTGGCAAGAACTGGACAGAGTTTTGAAATTCCTTGATTTGTATCAAAATGGGAGATGGTGGCACAACGGACCACCAATCCAGGGGTCCAGGCTCTGGGAACATTGATTCAAATCCCATCATAACAATTTGTCTAATTTAATTCGGAAATATGGTATTCAACACTAATCTCAGTAATGGTGACCATGATACTATAATCGATTGTTGTTAAAACCAATTTGGTTCACTAATGTCCTTTAAGTAAGGAAATGTGCTACTCGTTCCTCTAGACTGGCTTACATGCAACTTAAGACTCTCAGCAATGTGTCTCAGTCTTGACTAGCATCTGAAATGGCCAAGCAAGCAAGCAGTTGTCAAGGACAGTTAGGAATGGGCAGTGACACCTACATTCCATGAAAGAATAAAGAAAAATGATCCATATGATTGTTCTCATAACTGGTGTTTAAAAAGTGAATTGGTGGGACAAATGTTCTGTAAGGCCTCAAATCATATGCCTAAAATATGAAACTTCTTGAGGTGGATGGCAAAAGTTATGCAATCAAACAAAGAGGCTATGGCATAACCTTTGCCCAAGAATCTGGAGAGATTGGTACTTACATTTTAATACACAGCCTGAATTTTTAATTTAACATTTGCATTTGTCTGTTTCAAATCAATGATTTCTGTTACAAACATGCTCTGAAATCAGGATGACTGTAGCATCCACTCCAGTTTGCAAATTCGACATCACTTAAAAAATTAGACTAAAAACACGAACAATCTTTTGCAAGAAATGTAAACTAGTCTGGACCTCAATTATTTTTTCCAGGTAACTTACATCGAAAGAGAATCAAATGAAAAGTTGCTAAAACCTGGTAATTTTATGTAACACTACAGCTATAGGCAACTAAGTATCATCTTGGCTCAGTGTAGTAGTTCTTTGAGCTTGTGTCAGAAAGCAGTGGGTTCTAAACCCATTCCAGGTCTTGAACATTAAGTCTTGGCTGACCTGTCATATTGAGGAACTGTGGAATTGCTGGAAATGCTGTCTTTCAAATGTGACATTCAAGAAGATATAAAGGATCCCACAGAAAAGGAAGTTTTCATGATATTTTATCTATATTCTGCATTAACCACCAAAAGAAACATGATTGATCTGTTTAGGAGTTATTGTGCACACTTGTTTATGGCACAATGTGAAGCATTAGTAAGCATCACTTCGGGAAAGGATATCATGTACATAAATCTATCACTGACTCCCTAACATCTGTCTTATTCATCAGGGAGGCATCAAGCCGTGTCCAGGAGCTGCTTCCTCACATTTAAGAAGTCTTAATATTACTGGGAAAATAACTTTAAACTGCTTTTCCAATGTAATTTGTGCCAGCAACTCAAAGCACTCACAGAAACCTGGCAGTAGATTGGCCATTGCTAACCAGCCTGGATCAAATGAAAATAAAGTTAACTTAATTCTTCAGAAATGTATGTATTCTCAATTCTCTCCTGAACTACACTCAAAGCATACTTACCCATTTGGAGCAAATCTATGTTATGACATCTACTGTACTTCAATACTAGGCTGATATCTGCATACTTAAGTTACAAATTGTACACAGACACAACTGCCTTAACCTTTCTACTCCAAATGTATAAGAATATTTTAGCAAATATTTGTCATTAATTAGAACCAAAATTGTTGGTTTTATTTAGTAAGTGAACCAGAAAAAGAAATATCCTCAGTCCTCATCCACAAAAACGCGATGAGATTTTTAAAAAGATCTGCAAATGCAACAAATCTGCATATTTATTGCAACTTATCCACATCTGAATAAATTGTTAAAAATGTAAGCAGCATGCTGCAAAATCATATCATTGAATCCATGTGTCTCAATAACTACAAATTTGATGAAACACTATGAAAATAAAATTGGTATGTGAAAACTTTACAGTTTAGTCATTAATATCTACTTTATTCTTCTGCCATCATTTCCCATCAATGATTTATCCCCTAGTTGTTGCCCTACAAATACAATGTATTCTTAGATAAATACCTTGATGACTGCTGGAATTTTAGAGTTGAGATTGTCATAAGTAAAGTGCAAACGGGTGCAGAAGGAGCATTTGTAGAGCAGTGGATCCTGGTAAAACTCAATCTTTCCACTTGCATTTCGTTTATCCAGACAAACAGTGCAATCAGAGAAGTTGATAATCTTCCGCAAGACCAATTCTGGAGCTAAAGAGTACACAATAGATTTGAATTATTACAAAAATAAGGAAGACAGCATTATTAAGCAACTATCCAAAAAGAAAGATATAACTTTGATGTGGCCCACAACATTTTTAACTGTGTTCTGAGCACCATATTTATGTTCCAAATTGCCTCAGGACCATAACTGTATTTTTAAAATTGTCAAAGTGAGAGATCCAGGAGACTTGTTAAGAGAATAAAGCCAGAGGATCCCACAGTTGAACACACAGCAGTAAACATTACTACAGTATACCAGAACAATAACAGAATCTACAAAACATGTACAATGTATATGCTAACACCCAGAATTAGCATGTGTTAAATATAATAAAATGTGATAGAACGTTCCATACTATAGATCAAACAGCAAATGTGATCAAAACAAATTCCATGGAATTCCAAGCAATTTCCCTCAAAAGGTTAATGACACAATGACTCTAATTAAACTTCACAAAGGGCTACATTGCTTTACTTTTGCTGATCTGGCCTTGGAACTCCTTCTCAAGAGCTGTTTCATCCTTGACGGCCTCAATGACTGCCTCCCCACCTGTTAATCCAGTCAATCAACCTCCCTGACTGCAACACCTGACTGTGGACAACTCATGGAACTTGTGACTGAGTTCAAACAACACAGAGCACTTTGGACTTCCCATCAAGTCTCTTGCACAGAACCAGTGTACTCTAGGTGTCTGGCTGGCAATACAACCAAACACACTACTTCTCACAATGACATACTTACTACTGACACACACATGTACACACACAGTTTCTATTTTCTGTCACCTTTGATCTCCATTTCACTAGTTAAACTGTCCTAAGTGACAGCAGAAAATCTTGCACTAGCTCCTTTCGGGATGTAGGCATAATTCCATGTATCTAATATATTGAAAAGTGTAACATTCCCTTGGCATTAAGTGTGACTTGAGTGCTACATTCGCAGAGAATGCATGGTTCTGCAGCATCAAGAACGCTTACAAAACAAAGGATTCATTATAAATGGAAAAAATCTACAAGAACACATCAAGATTTTTCCATAGTTTACTGATATTTTTCACAAGCCAAGCACAACATCTAATAATTATATTTCCAAATCAAAATATATATTTTGCCACAGTCACTAATTTTATTGCGTTATTTGTCATGGTAACATTCTAATTAAATTACTTATTTGTGGTTTCAGTTTCTGCCAAAAAACAATATTGAGAAAAGAGTAAAGTTGGCATGGATGGGGGATAGAGAGGAGGTATGACTCATCAAGAGACGCAAAAATATAGAAAGAAGAGGGGACAAAACAAGAGAATTAGAGAATTGGAAGGAAATTGATAAAAGAAAGCAAGAATGACATTCCATTCAGGTCCCAGAAATTAAAACAAGCGAATGCTGCCAGATACAAGAGTACCTTCACACAAATTTAAAATATTGTGCATTCATCAGATCTGGAAAGACAAAAAAAACCGACTTTCAGCCTAAAACTTGTGATTTCAAATAAACCTGTTGGACAATAACTTTGTGTCATGTAATTTTTGATTTTGTTCACAGTCCAACACCGACACCGCCACATCATCAAATCCAGAAGAAATTCATGCCCACTAGTGCTGTTAAGCACGTACAACCTTCATTCTATCAGTGCTGACCAACACAAAGAATATACATGCTTCAGCATTATTTAAGCATAAATCTAATCCATAATCCCCAGATACAGCAAAACCTCTTTCATGCCACCATTATTCCTACCTGGGTTTGGGAACAACAATGCCTTTGGCCAAAAACCAGTGGAACGTACGGATCTAGAACTCCTAATCTTAACTGGGCACATAAGAAACAGGAGGAGTAGGCCATCTGGCCACTTCAGCCTGTTCTGCCATTCAACAAGATCATGGTTGATCTTTTTGTGGACTCAATTCCATTAATTCGCCTGTTCACCATAACCTTCAATTCCTTTACTGCTCAAAAATCTATCCATCTTTTCCTTAAAAACATTCAATGAGGTAGCCTTAACTGCTTCACTGGGCCTGGAATTCCACAGATTCACAACCCTTTAGGTGAAAAAGTCTTGACTCAGTCCTAAATCTGTTCCCCTTTATTTTCAGGCTATGCCCTCCAGTTCTAGTTTCACCCACCAGTGGAAACAATCTGGCTGCTTCAATCTTTGGGCAGCACGGTGGCTCGCACTGCTGCCTCATAGCACCAAGGCCCCAGGTTCAATTCCAGCCTCAGGCAACTGTCTGTGTGGAGTTTGCACATTCTCCCCATGTCTGCGTGGGTTTTCTCCGGATGCTCCGGTTTCCTCCCACAGTCCAAAGATGTGCAGGTTAGGTGAATTGGCCATACTAAATTGCCCATAGCATTAGGTGCACTAGTCAGAGGGAAATGGGTCTGGGTGGGTTACTCTTCGGAGGGTCGGTGTGGGCTTGTTGGGCCGAAGGGCCTGTTTCCACACTGTAGAGAATCTAATCGAATCTCATCTAATTGCCTTCATACCATATGTTACATGGAGGCCAGACCAGGTAAGGATGGCAGATTCCTGTTTACATGCTCTCCATTAGGCTGGTTCTCAATTCCAGATTTTTACTGAATTCAAATTTCACCACCTGCTATAATGGGTTTCGAACTCATGTCTCCACAGCATTAGCTTGGGGTTCCGAAATACTAGTCCAGTGACTAGTTTGGGTTTGTGGCAACTTCTGCATTAATGAAACGGTCCTAGTGCCAACTCATAGCTGCTGCAGCAGAGACTAGTTTGGGTTCCCAATGGTGTCTGAGTCCAGCATAGGTTCACGAAGGTGGTGATGGAGACGAGTTTGGACCCAGCTCAACAGCCTGCAGCATCAGCAAGGTGGGCCCAAAGCGGGTCAGTCAGGACCCAGTTGCATTGGTGGCATCTGCAGTGATGAGAGCATTGGTGTAGGCAAGATGGCATTGAAGAGTAATGACTTTCATTCTAGCAGTGGCTACAGCATGGCAAAGGGACTTGTGCCTAGCCACCAGGCCAATGGCAGAGCACTTAACAAGAAGGACTGTAAAGTTGAACACTTTTTCTTTATTCTTCTGCCTTTGCATTCTATGTTTTGATTTATTTTTCTGTGCTTTAAGATGGCACAAAATACACGTGAAAATAAATAAATCATATCAAATATTTCAATGCCTCCTTGCTTTACCCAGTTCGCAACATGGCACAATTGTACACTTTCTCCATATTAGGCTTGGAATAAAAAGATCCATCAACCATGTTTTGTAACAAACAAATTAATTCTGTTATACCATCAAGATGCAAAATTGGTTTACACGCACAGTTTACAATGAGGAAATGTGAATATCTACTCTTCTAGCCCCAAAACACATACACATCTCAACTGGCTAAGGAGAATAAAATGAGATTTCACTCTACAGAATGCTGCATTCACCCAGAGAGCAAAGAGGAAGATTTCCTTTGTGAAACAGAGGTTATTCGAGTATGGTGATAAACCAGGTAGGTACCTGGTGTACTTGGCCAGAAAAAAAAAGTGCCACCGCCGCCCCCCCACACCCCCGCCAAATCTATCACATCCATTAGAGAGTGTGCTGGTCCTATCACCTGCAATCCCAAAAAGATTAACGCAGCATTCAGGAAGTTCTACTCTGGGTTGTACTGGTCACAGGGCTGTGAGGACAGATTGGCGAAGATGGAGTCCTTTTTTAAGACCTTGGACCTCCGCAGTGAGGCAGCTCCAGTAGTAAAGTGTCCGGCCAAGATGGATTTCAGATCAAATTTTATGAGGAGTTTATAGACACACTGACTGGGCCAATGTTGGATATCTACAATTACTCGTACACTTAGGATTGCCTCCCATCCTCTCTGAGAGAAGCAAATATTTCTCTTATTCTCAAGAGAGGGAAAGCCCCAGAGGATTGTACTTTGTATAGGCCCACATCATTATTAAATGTGAACTTTAAAATTTTCTTGAAAATGCTGGCGTTAAGGCGAGAGAAGGTCTTACCCTCCATTGTAAAGGAGGACCAGACAGATTTTATTAGGGGTCGCAGATCCTCTAATAATATTCGGTGAGTGCTAAATATGGTCCAGATGTGCCAGCAAGGGTTGACTCTCGGCATGGTAGTCTCCCTGGATGCAGAGAATGTGTTTGACCGGGTGGAGTGGCCATACCTCTTATGTCCTGGAACGGTTTGGCTTTGGAGGAGTTTTTGACAGATGGGCGGCAGTGTTATATAGTAACCCTAAAGCAGCAGTTCTCACTAATGGTATACCATCTGACACTTTTAGTATTGGCAGAGACAGCCGACAAGGGTGCCCCCCTCTCACTGTTGCTATTTACATTGGTGATTGAGCCATTGGCGGAGGCCATTCAGAGGGACCCCAATATAACTGCCCCAGAGGTGGGGTCAGGCAGGCATAAGATCATTGTTTACGCAGATGGTGTTGTTCTGTTTCTAACTAACCCGACGGTATCTGTGCCCTGCTTAATACAGTTGATTAATTTATTTGGCTCTTTCTGGAGTACCCGATCCAGGGGGTGGAATCTGATTCCCTTTCAGGTGGTCACAGGGAAGCATTTTTATCACCCCCACTTTTGATCAATTATATAAAGCTAACTTTGTGCAGTTGCTACAGAAGATAAGACAGGACCTTCGGCGCTGGGACGATCTTCCGATACCCTGCTTGGGTAGAAAAGCTCTGGTTAAAATGAATGTTCTTCCACGTTTATTACATCCCATGTAAATGCTTTCTTTGATGTTGCCCAGGCAGGGGCTACAGAGGCTTAACAGCTGGCTCGGCTCTTTAATCTGGCGTTACAGTCGGCCTCTTATGAAGCTGGTCAAATTGCAGTTTCCGCTGGGGATGAGGGGTGTGGATTTTCCAGACTGTAATGGCTAGTCGCTATAAGTCCGATATGGAGAGGAGAGTGCTTCGATCCACAGGCACTCTCTCTGTCAGCACCCTCTATCACTTATAGGAGGTAATGTCTCGAAGGACATTGAGTGACTGTATGGAATCTAAGCTCAGGAATTGGGGGTAGAGATCTCACCAAAGGAGTGGAAGGATATTTGGGAGAATGTAAGGAAAATTTCAATCTGCAAAAGGATGCTGGCTGTGCAATTGAAGGGACTCCCCAGGACTTATTTGGCGCCAGAGCCAAATTTAAGACGGGAGCATTACCACTGTGCCCCAAATGTAAAATAGATGTTGGTACTCTTACTCACTGCTTGTGGTCATGCCACAAGCTTCATAGGTATTGGGGCACTATAGCAAGTGTTTCGGAAGGGGTCTTGGGAACCGAGGTCAAGGTAGATCCAGTGTCCCTCCTCCTGGGTTTGCCGAATCTCCCCTCTTTGGATGAGCATGGGAAGAAATTGCTTAGTATTCTTTCATTCTGCAAGGAAGAACAAAATGAACCATAAAGACACGGACTTATCAGCTATATTGGATAGGACCTTTGTGCGGCCATGACAGCTATGTCTGGCGATCTGGGAGCCCCTGGGAGGAGGAATTCTGAACAAATGTGGGTACGCCAACTAATGCTTCCAGTGACGGGGAGCTTTGGTGGGTTTGCACTGAGTGTTGTAACTTAACATAATTTAAATTAATTTGCCTTGGTTCAACTCAGTTTAATTTACTTTCTTTTTGTTTTGAATTAGTTATTTATTGAATTGTAGTTTGTGTAGCGTTCTTCTCCTAAACTGTTTGGGGAGTAGAGTAGTAGTTTATTTACTGTTATTGTTGTTATATTGCAAGATTGTTCTATTATTTTGTAGCAATTTCATATCTTTGCAATTCAAAATCTTCTCAACAAAATATTTATAAACAAAAGATATAAACTCCATGTGACCAACCAAAGGAATCACACAAAAAGATTTCAAGTTTTAATACTTTTACTGCAGCCATCCAACTACGACCAGTGATGAAGCATTATTTAGCAAATAACTGATACACTAAACTATCAAAAGATTAACACATTCAAAAACCCCCATACTACACCTATGCTTTATTCCTCACTCTCTGTAGAAGTGCACAATTTATACTTACCAACCAAGCCAGCTTAAAGCTATTTCATTTCTCCCTTTTTCACCAAGTCACAACATTGAATGAATATCAAAAAGCACTTCTCTCAAAGCACTTTCTCTCAGGTGAGCTGAACTGAGTAATGCACTAGGTGGAGGTGCGTGGGGCTACAATCATTGGGGTTTATAAGAATCAGAGAATAAGATTCTGAAGGAGCTTGACGTGGGTAGATATTAGAATGATGTTTTCCGCTTGTGGGCAAATCTAGAATTAAGGGTAACAGATCAAATAATTGGGACTTTGCATTTAAGTGAGAAGGAATTACTTCTCTGGGAGACATTAATCTTTATGATTCACTTTCTCGGTGAGCTTTGGAGGTTGCTTCACCAAATATATCCAAGAAACTTGACAGGGTTCTGAAAGGATTTACAGGGATGTTTCTGTGGTTGGAGGGTTTGAGCTACAGGAGAGGCGAGGGCTATTTTCTTTCGAGTGTCAGAGACTCAAGGGAGAGGTTTATAAAATCATGAGGGACGTGCATTGGGTAAATAGACATGGTCCTTTACCTGGAGTGGGGAATTCCAACTAGAGGGGACAGGTTTAAGATGAGAGGAGACAGATTTAAAAGGGACCTAAGGGGCAACGTTTTCACGCAGAGGGCGGTGCATGTTTGGAATGAGCTGCCAGAGGAAGTGGTGGAGTCTGATACAAATTATAATACTTATAAGGCATCTGAATGGGTATGTGAGACTGAGTGGAGAGATTTATAAAGTCATGAGGGGCACAGATAGGGTAAATAGACAAGGTCCAAACCAAAGGCCACAGGTTTAATGTGAGAGGAGAAAGATTTAAAAAGAACCTGAGGGGTACCTTTTGCATGCAGACGGTGGCGCATGTATGGAACAAGCTGCTAGAGGAAATGGGGAAAGTGGATACAATGACATTTAAAAAGAATCTGGATGGGTAAATAAATAGGAAGCATTAGAGGGATATGGGCCAAAAGCTGACAAATTGGACGATATCAGTTTAGAATATCTGGTCAGCATGGACAATTGGATCAGAGGGTCTGTTTCCATGCTGTACATCTCTACGACTCTATGACTGAGTTAAACATTGATGCAAAATCGAGGACACTAGGGTGCAGGGGCTGCAGACAAAGAAATTGGAGTGATGGCGCAATTAGATCAGTCTAATCTGGTTGAATGGCTTATTCCTGCTACTATTTCATATGTTCTTGTGCTATGGCATGACATCTCTTTAACTAGAGATCATCATCCCTCGTGCTTTCTGCTTGACAATCCATAGAAAGGGCACACTTCCTTCTGTGCTCACTACACTTCTCTCTCTAGGAACCCTCTTTCTATTGTTCTCTTTCTAAAAAGAAAATTTGCCCAGTTTCTGTTGCCTTTGCTTGAGGTGTGAAAACTTTGCCCCTTGATTAACAAGTTTTTTTGACTTGGGCCCTCTTGTCCCTATGGTAACCAAACCCCCGAGCCTGTGACAGACAAAGTTAAAAAACTTCTTACAAACCCTACCTTTCCAAAGCACCACATACTATTTGAAAATAAAGAGACAGGTTAAAACTTAAAAATCTTATAAAATATTGCATGTTACTGAGGCCCCGTAAATGCTGTTATTTATGCTATAGAAAGAATTCTTACCAATTATGTACAAATAGAGTCAGAGAGTCATAGAAATGTACAGCATGGAAACAGACCCTTCGGTCCAACCCGTCCATGCCGACCAGATATCCCAACCCAATCTAGTACCACCTGCCAGCACCCGCCCCATATCCCTCCAAATCCTTCCTATTCATATACCCATCCAGATGCCTTTCAAATGTTGCAATTGTACCAGCCTCCACCACATCCTCTGGCAGCTCATTCCATACACGTACCACCCTCTGCATGAAAATGTTGCCCCTTGGGTCCCTTTTATATCTTTCCCCTCTCACCCTAAACCTATGCCCTCTACTTCTGGAATCCCCGACCCCAGGGAAAAGATCTTGTCTATTTATCCTATCCATGCCCCTCATAATTTTGTAAACTTCTATAAGGTCACCCCTCAGCCTCCAATGATCCAGGGAAAACAACCCCAGCCTGTACAGCCTCTCCCTGTAGCTCAGATCCTCCAACCCTGGCAACATCCTTGTAAATCTTTTCTGAACCCTTTCAAGTTTCACAACATCTTTCCGATAGGAAGGAGACCAGAATTGCACAAATATTCCAACAGTGGCCTAACCAATGTCATGTACAGCTGCAACATGACCTCCCAACTCCTGTACTCAATACTCTGACCAATAAAGGAAAGCATAACAAATGCCTTCTTCACTATCCTATCTACCTGCGACTCCACTTTCAAGGAGCTATGAACCTGCACTCCAAGGTCTTTTTGTTCAGCAACACTCCCTAGGACCTTACCATTAAATGTATAAGTTGTGCTAAGATTTGCTTTCCCAAAAATGCAGCACCTCGCATTTATCTGAATTAAACTCCATCTGCCACTTCTCAGCCCATTGGCCCATCTGGTCCAGATCCTGTTGTAATCGGAGGTAACCCTCTTCGCTGTCCACTACACCTCCAATTTTGGTGACATCTGCAAACTTACTAACTGTACCTCTTATGTTCGCATCCAAATCACTTATGTAAATGACAAAAAGTAGAGGGCCCAGCACCAATCCTTGTGGCACTCCACTGGTCACAGAGCTCCAGTCTGAAATACAACCCTCCACCACCACCCTCTGTCTTCTATCTTTGAGCCAGTTCTGTATCAAAATGGCTAGTTCTCCCTGTATTCCATGAAATCTAACCTTGCTAATCAGTCTCCAATGGGGAACCTTGTCGAACGCCTTACTGAAGTCCATATAGATCACATCTACTGCTCTGCCCGCATCAATCTTCTTTGTTACTTCTTCAAAAAACTCAATCAAGTTTGTGAGACATGATTTCCCACGCACAAAGCCATGTTGACTATCCCGAATCAGTCCTTGCCTTTCCAAATATATATACATCCTGTCCCTCAGAAATCCCTCCAACAACTTGCCCACCACCGAGGTCAGGCTCACCGGTCTATAGTTCCCTGGCTTGTCTTTACCGCCCTTCTTAAACAGTGGCACCACATTTGCCAACCTCCAGTCTTCCGGCACCTCACCTGTAACTATCGATGATACAAATATCTCAACAAGAGGTCCAGCAATCACTTCTCTCGCTTCCCAGAGTTCTCGAGTACACCTGATCAGGTCCTGGGGATTTATCCACTTTTATCCGTTTCAAGACATCCAGCACTTCCTCCTCTGTAATCTGGACATTTTGCAAGATGTCACCATCTATTTCCCCACAGTCTATATCTTCCATATCCTTTTCCACAGTAAATACTGATGCAAAATATTCATTTAGTATCTCCCCCATTTTCTGTGGCTCCACACAAAGGCCACCTTGCTCATCTTTGAGGGGCCCTATTCTCTCCCTAGTTACCCTTTTGTCCTTAATATATTTGTAAAAACCCTTTGGATTCTCCTTATTCCTATTTGCCAAAGCTATCTCATGTCCCCGTTTTGCCCTCCTGATTTCCGTCTTAAGTATACTCCTACTTTCTTTATACTCTTCTAAGGATTCACTCGATCTATCCTGTCTGTACCTGACATATGCTTCCTTCTTTTTCTTAATCAAACCCTCAATTTCTTTAGTCATCCAGCATTCCCTATAGTTACCAGCCTTCCCTTTCACCCTGACAGGAATATACTTTCTCTGGATTCTTGTTATCTCATTTCTGAAGTTTTCCCATTTTCCAGCTGTCCCTTTACCTGCGAACATCTGCCTCCAATCAGCTTTCAAAAGTTCTTGCCTAATACCGTCAAAATTGACCTTTCTCCAATTTAGAACTTCAACTTTTAGATCTGGTCTATCCTTTTCCATCACTATTTTAAAACGAATAATGACCAAACTCAACTTAATTTTCAGCTAGCCTGCTTTACTAAGTTTTATGTTTAATTCATATTTTGCATTCCCACATTTGTAAAAGCAGAAATGATGAAAGGATCCATTTCACTCACCGAGAATGTCCATGAAAGCCCGATCCCAAAACTCGTCCACTGTGTAGCATTCTGCAGAAGTAATGTTGACTGAGAGAACAATGTCATCCTCCACATATTTCAAGATGAGATTGTTGACTACAATGTTCACATTGTTAACAACACGCCTAATCAAGCTCTGTACATAACCTACAGCAGGATAATAAAAGAAGATTTCATTAGTGTCACTTAAATCTGCACAGCAAAACTTCAAGAGAAATAAATCTATTATGGAAACTTCCTCAAAATCAATATCAGTATAGAACAGCTGCTGGCTATTTCACCTTTGTTTGCTACCTTGAAATATAGTCAACTGATGTAGTAAAGAAGTGTATCACTTCTACTCAGCGAGTTTTCTGCAATTAAACCTCCCCAGAGTTTCAACTGATCAAAACAATTAAAAGGAAGTGTAAAATAGTTCACTGCAGGTTGAAATTAGCACCAGCAGCTACCTAATTATAGACTTATCATTATAGACATCACACAAAGAGGTCATTCGGCCCATTATAACTGTGCCAGTCAACAAAGATCTGAATACACTAATCCCATTCTGCAGCTCTTGGCTCATTGCCTTGAAGACTATAGTAACATTCATGAATATATAAATACTGCTCAAATTTAACAGTTTCTGACTCATCTACCTAGTAGGTACTGAGTTCCAGACTTTCAACAATCTCTAAGTGAAGAAGTGGACCATCAACTCTCTTCTTTGTCTTCTACCTCCTGTCTTAAATTTATATCAGGTAGTTATTGAACTCTTAATAATGGAAAAGAAAACCTTCCCATCCACTCAATCTATATCCCTTAAAATCTTAACTGCTCCAAGGAAAACAACCACAGCCTTTTGAATCTTTCTTCATTGTTCAAAGTCTCTAGCCCAGTCAGCAATCTGGTACACCTTCTCTGAACCCCTCTCTAGTGCAATCACACCTATCCCATACAGTGGTGTTCAGAATACTGCATGCAGTATTCCAGTGACTAAACCTGTGTTTTACACAGTTGCAGTACAACCTCCTTGTTCTTGTATTCTATGCCTTAGCTAATAAAGGCAAGTACCTATATGTCTTATTAAGCACCTTACCTATCTGCCCTGCTGCCTTTATGAATCTGTGATATGCAACGAAAGTTCTCTGATGTTCAGCACTTTTCAGAGTCCTACATTCTCTACCATTCATTGTGTCAACCCTTGCCTTGTTAGCCTTCCCCAAGTTCCTCACTTCTCACTTTTCAGGGTTGAATTCCATTTACCCACCTGACCAGTGTGTGGTTATCCTCCTGTAACTTATGGCTATCCTCCTCACTATTCATAACCATACAAATTTTTGCATCATCTGCAAACTTCTTGACCATACTTCCTACACAAAGCCCAAATCATAAATGTACACCACAAACAGCAAACATCCCAGCACTCAGCACTGTGGAACTTCACTGAAAACATTGCTCGACCATCACTCTTTTTTTTCTGCCTCTCATCCAATTTTGGATCTAATATGCCACTTGCCTTGGATCCCATAGGCTCTTACTTGCTTGACCTCCTTACCAAATGGCTTGCTCAAGTCTACATGGACCACATCAAATACATTATCCTCATCAACACTCCTGGTCACCCCTGAAAATGTTTCATCAAATTTGTCAAACGTAATCAGCCCTTAACAAGTCCTGATGAATCTACATCTCTCCAAGTGAAGATATATTCTATCCCTCAGAATTATTTCAAATTATTTCCCCACAACTGAGGTTAGACTGAGTGACCTGTAATTTCATGATCTATCCCCTCTCGCCCTTTTTAATAATGGGACAAGTTTAACAGTCCCTCAGTCCTCTGCACCTCACCTCTGGCCTGAGGGCATTTGAAAATTACCAAGGTCTCTGTACCTCCTACCTTGCTTCTCTCCACAGCCTGGGATGCATCTCATCCAGGCCAGCAGATTTGTCCACTTTTAAGGGTATTCAACACGTTGTTGCCTCCTCTCTCTCTGTTAATTTCTTCAACTATTTCACAGTTCTCCATCCTGATGCCTATTCCTGCATCTTCTTTTTCCATTGTGAGAACAGACGCAAAGTATTTATTGAGGACTGTGCCTACATCTTCTGGGTCCACCAACAAATTACCTCTATGGTCCCAAATGCGTCCGACTCTCCACATTGTCATTCTCTTGCTCTTTATATATTCATAGAACATAGAGCATAGAACGTAGAATATAGAACAATACAGCGCAGAACAGCGCCTTCGGCCCTTAGTGTTGCGCTGACCTGTGAACTATTCTAAGCTCATTCCCCCCTTACACTATCACATCATCATCAATGTGCTTCTCCAGGGATTGATTAAATCTCCCTAATCTGGCTGAGTTTGGCAGGTAGGGCATTCCACACCCTTACCACTCTCTGGGTAAAGAACCAGTCTCTGACATCTATCTTAAATCTATCACCCCTCAATTTGTAGTTATGGCCCCTCATACAAGCTGACGTCATCATCCGAGGAAAAAGACTTTCACTGTCTACCTTATCTAATCCTCTGATCATCTTGTATGTCTTTATCAAATCCCCTCTTAGCCTTCTTCTTTCCAACGAGAACAGACCCATGTCTCTCAGCCTTTCCTCATAAGACCTTCCCTCAGGTCCAGGCAACATCCTGGTAAGTCTCCTCTGCACCTTTTCCAATGCTTCCACATCCTTCCTGAAATATGGCGACCATATTCCAAGTGCAGCTGCACTAGCGTTTTGTATAGTTGCAGCATAACATTGCGGCTCCGGAACTCAATCCCTCTACCAATGAAACCTAAGACACTGTATGCCTTCTTAACAGCGCTATCAACCTGGGGGCAACTTTCAGGGATATATGTACATGGACACCAAGATCTCTCTGCACATCCACACTACCAAGAATCTTTCCATTGACCCAGTACTCAATATTCAATAAACTCCTTTGGGTTTTTCTTTATTGTGCATGCCAATGCTTTTCATATTTGTTTTCTTCAGAAACGAAACGAGAAATGTTGAATTTTCAAACATTTAATTACGTCATTGCATTGTTTTTAACAAGCGGATTGAATGAGATTTGGATGTGCTTCTACACAAATCACAAGGTGATTTCATACACTGAGTATTTAGGATAGTAAATGGTGTTCATTGCAAGGGAACTTGAGTTCAATAGCAAGAATTTGCTGCTCGAAATTTACAAGGCTTTTGTGAGAAGAAACCAGAATACATATAAAATTTTGGCTTCCTTACTGAAAAGAGGATAGACTTACCTTAGAAGGGGAACAAGAAAAGTTCATTGGGTTGAAAAAGAGATTGAGGAGAATGGACCAACACTCACACGACATGGATAGATGGTCATATTGAAAAACAAACCTCTGAGATGATTTGACAGGGTACACTATGAAGAAGTGGTTTTGCTTGGTGGGAGAGTAGAAAAAAGGAGTATGTCTGAATAAGGGGTCAGCCATTTAAGAGATAAGGAAAGCTTCCTTCACAAAACTTTTAGGAATCTTAGGAGTTCCCCAGTCCACAGAGATACAAATGTTCAGTCATCGAGTAATTCAGAACCTAGTTGGATAAATGTTTAGATTCTAAGGGGGTTGGAATACCAAGTTGAAGTCAACATCATCTATTATCTTCGTGAATAACAGAGCAGGCTTGAACAGCCATATGGCCTACTCCTGCATCAGTGTCATATATTCATTAAAAAATTACATTTGGAAAATATTTAACTACAACCCAGAAAAAGACAAGAAACAACAGAATTATGATGAAAAAATGTAAAATGAAAATTGCAAGTTCAAAAATGTTCTATTTTTAAACACTTGCCTAAATTTCTTAAGTTACTTTCGGTTTAATTTTCATCTCGCTTCCAAATTTTTATTGGGACCAAAATTTAGTTACGGTGTTTTTTTTAAATGGAGGGCTCAGTGAAGTTTGTTTGCTTGCAAAGTAAAATAAGCAACACACAAATTGCTTTAAAAATGTCCACAGACATTACTGAACCACTGTGTTAAATATGTTTGTAACGCAAGTACAAATGCTTAAATAATTCCAGTACCAAATAACCATATTTAATACTTTAACTGTGTTTTGACGAGGTTTTGAAATGAATTTTGCTCCCATTAGTTCTTCTCCCACAACCCCCTCCCCAAATTGCAAAAAAAAACAGTAAGCTAACATTTAACCTCCTGTTATTTTTATTTCTGGATCTAATTTGTAAAGGCCAGCATACTGGTGTTCTGCACTGCTCTCTCTATTAAGCAGAAAGACTTGAGTTGTGTCAACAATTGACACAGTCAGCACCTGCATAACAGCCTACTGGGAAGAAACCTATTTAAAATTGTTCAACCATATCATAGCTGGAAAAACGAACTCCATTATGCATTCCCAGTGCGTAGTAAACGCCATCATCTGCAAAATGCAGGAGTGAAATATCATACCCGCCAAGTGCTTTTTTTCTCCTCCAGTTACTAATAAGGATACAATGCCAAAAAATTCTGTTGTGCAGAAAGATTTTTATATCTAGAGTAAGTATAGTTTCTTCCCATTGCTCTAATAAGGAAATCAGAAAACTCCCAACGGAAAGACCTTAGGAACTGAACTCATGGTAACTCTATCACTGAAAATTTTCTGCAAGCAGAATCTGTAACTAAGAGTTAACAGTTCACTGATTCCCGTACAGAGGTAATAAAGATGAGACGGGCCATCCTCCAAGAGAACTGTAGCGCACATGTGGCTGTAGACCTTAACGATGAACATATGAGTTTATAAAGCATTGAAATTGAGTGATTGCTTTAATTTGGAACCAAGATGAGGAATCTCTTTAATTGAAGTCCTGGCTGGTGGATGACAACATGCTGAAGTATGTTCTGTAAGGGAATGCATAACTTTTGTTTTACTTAATAACTGCTTAAGTGAGTACGATTGTAGAAGATATAAATGAGTATGTCCCTGTTTCGCTTCACATTTATGCCACTTTAGTTATTTACTTCTAATCACCTTTTTCATATTACCTCTTGCAAAAATCTTACAAAGGTGCTGCTGGCTTGTTTGAAAGGACTGTTCCTTTTGAAATAATGAAGAAGCCTTTGCAAATCTGAGATTTTTACTTAATTCAACCAATACTCAGTATTCTCTGCACAAAATTGATTAGGTTCTGCAAAAATAAGGCACAGAACGAACTGTGAAAATATCATGAAATTACAAACCCTGAGGCAGCGTTACGTGTCTTCTCCTACTCCTGTGTAAAGCCCTAGAATCCATACCATCATGCCAATCAGGGTGATTTGAAATCTAACTTAAAGATGTCCATTTAGTAGACTAAAAACTATACATACACCTGCATGGTTTGCAAGGCTAAAAAGGTGTTTGTTTATTACATGTGGAATCTACCACATAACTGCTATTCATCCTGCCTCAGTCTCAGAAGACCCATTTTCAATTGGCCACAGGTAGATGAGAATATTCCACAGCAGCGCTTTGAGTTTTATTTGCTCATGGTGATTTAGGCTGCTCAGCTATGACCATTCTACTCAAGGAGTCAAATCAGTTCTCTATAGTTTCTCTATAGCACAGATGAATCAGGTTCATTTGCTTTCAAGTGATCTTAACTAGAAGAGGCATGTGGATAAGTAGAAGGAAAACAAAGCAAATATTGCAGATAGAAAGCACATTCTGGAGATGGATTACTCACCCTTTCAGATGCAGCAAAGCACAAGTTAGGCTCATTTTAAGATATGTTAATCATCATACTTTGGAAGGCTTACCAATGTGCTACAAAGGTATGTGCTTTGTATGACAACCCTTGAAACATGCATTGATAATCCTGAATAGCACAATTGTTTTCAACAATATCGTTCAAACTATATCAAATTTTAATTTCCATGTTACAGGACTGAAAAATATCTCTTCCAAGTGATGACATTTAATCTGCTCAATTATCGTGCAGAATATCTAGAGGTCATTTTATGATTACTCAATACATCAATTATCAGCATCTTGGAGTATTAAAAGATCCCTCAGTACCAACTGGTGCTGAAATCATCTCAGCATCAACTAAATGTCAAATCCTTCATAATACTCACATAGCAAACTATGAATTACAACACTGGTAATATCACATCTGGAGTGCCCAGGAGATCCTCTGGTACAAAGTGTAGTGTGAAAGTCTAGATATGGCTAGATTGCTCAGCCTTCAAATTCCAAAGAAGAGTCATTAGACTTTACATGTTAACTCTATGTCACAGTAATTTTGCTTTTTATCTATTCTGTTTGACCAACACATTGTGGACTGTTTCTTATGTAACAAAGTGCAAAGAGAAAACTTTAGATGATACCACAAACAAAAAGTATAATATGTAATGACATGAGAACTGATTAAACTTAACGCACTCCTGCATTTTGTAATCCATTTCAGATGTTGGTGTAGATTTGATAACCAAGACTGACAATAAACTATATATGCCAGTGTCAGATTGCTTGTTATATCACCACAACACAACACTCACATAGCAAACTGTGAATTACAACACTGGTAATTCTTGAACAACTCATCACATGATGAAGAAACTTGACAGACACTTGAGAAAATTAAAGTTGCAAAGCTATGGGGATTGTGTGGGGCAAATCGGACTGATTGGATCACACTACTATCTAAAAGAACATGGAGGACAGCTAGATAGGAACACCACCACCTGTAAGTTCCCTTCCAAGCTACTCATCATCCTGACTTGCAAATATATCACTTTTCCTTACTGTCACTGGGTTAATATCTTGAAACGCCCTCCCCAATGGCATTGTGGGTGAACCTACAGAACATGGACTGCAGTATTTTAAGGAACCAAGGGATTGGCATTAAATGCTGACAGAGCCAGCAATGGCCACATCCCATGAACATTTTCTTTAAATGCAGAGAATGGGAACAGACTCAACACACTGAATGTTATCCTTCTGTACTGCAGTGACTATGACTAAAACAACTTCATGAAAAAAGTATTGGCTACATTATTCACATAACATCTGTTAGGGAATAAAAGGGAAAGGGGATCTTCAATATACACAGCAACTTCCTCACAGTCAAGATGATTTAATGTGCTTCACAGCCCATTAACTGCTTTGGAGAACACTCATCATTGCAAACAGAAACATAGCAACCAATTTGCACAGAGCAAGTTCTTCCTAAACAGTAATAAATAATCAAAGAAATTGTTGTACTGATATTAACTGTATGATAAATATTGGCCAGAACACCAATGATAATACATGCTCTTATGTAAACATGCTCTTATGTAAACATGCTCTTATGCTATGGGACTCTTGCATCTGAGAGGCCAGAAGGAACCTTGATTTAGCATCTCATCTTAAAAATAACTCCTGCAATGATGCACTGGAATGTTAAGCCATGACTTTTTCTATTCATTCCAAAAATTAGCAACACTGGCAAGGGAGCAATTGCTACCCAGCCCAACTGTCTTTGAGAAGGTGACATTGACCCACCTTCTCAAACCCCTCCAGCCTGCGTGGTTAAGCAGTCCTACAGTGAAAAGAGGGCAGGAATTGTAAGACTGTGGGCCAGCAATAATTGAGGAATGTATTCAGATCTAACAGGGTTTGAACCCACAATCTTCTAACACAGATGAGAATACCACAAAGCTGAAGTTCAAGCTATATGTACAACATTCAGCACTGAAGTTCCGTCTCTACTGAAGTCCAGATCTGAGGAGTTCAGGGGTCGTGTCACCCTGACTTATACAAGAAATCTAGGTACTATCTTTGCAAAGCTATCAGGAAAATCAAAGAACAATACCAGACTAAACTAGAGTCCCAGGCTAACGACATGAACACACATCTATTGTGGTAAGGCCTACACCATCCCACCACCTCCGATGAGCTGAATGCATTCTATGCTCATTCTGAACAGAAGGTCAATGAAATGATGTCACCGGCGCAGACAGCCTCAGGTGCACCTTGCAGACAGTCAGTACTGCAGACATCAGATCAGCCTTCTGGAGGGTGAACCCACAGAAAGCAACTGGCCCAGATAGAGTCCCCGGCTATGCACTTATATCCTGCATGGACTAGCTGGCAGGAGTAATTGCAGACATCCTTAACCTATCCTTACTACATTGTCAGGTTCCCACCTGCTTCAAGGAGACCACTGTCATCCCAGTGCCAAAGTAAAGTCAGGCAATGTGCCTTAATGACTACTGCCCAGTGGCTATGTCATCGTTATCATGAAGTGCTTTGACAGCGGAGTAATGGCACATGTCAACTCCAACCTCCTGGATTGCCTTGATCCACTACAATTTGCCTACCAAAGCCTGCTTGATTGGCACAACTCATGCCACCACCGACACTCCGAAGACAGCAATCTGTACTATCTACAAGATGCACCAAAGAGACTTGCTGAAGATCCTGAGACAGCACCTTCCACACCCACAGCCAATTCCATCTGGAAGGACAAAAGTAGCGGATACATGGGAACACCAAAGCAGTAAGTTCCCCACCTAGCCACTCACCATCCTGAAACTTGGAAATATATTACAGTTCCTTCATGTGTCACTGGGTCAGAATCCTTGAATTCTCTCCAGTATGGCATTGTAGGTCTACCTACAACACATGAACTGCAACAGTTCAAGAAAGTTGCTCACTACCATCTTCTCAAGAGAAGCTGGGGTTGGACAATAAATGCCATCCTGCCAAAAATACCAAATCCCACAAGATAATACAAAAGGAGAAAAAAGATTGAACTAAGAAAAACAACTTTAAATCTCAAACAACAATCAAAGCTTGAAGAAAAAGCACAAATTGCTGGAGAAACTCAGCAGGTCTGACAGCATCTGCAGAAAGAATGTTTCAAGTCCATGGACTCTTCTTCAGAACTGATGGCATCAGGGAAAAAGTGGTATTTATGCTGTTGACAGGGGTTGGCAGGGGAAGCAGTAATCAGATAGGTGGAGATGAACACTGAGCGAAAGAGAGAGGGAGGGGAAAAAAGTTAAGCAGACAGAGAGATCGTTGATACTAAGCCACGAAGGAAGAAAAACTATGTGGGTGATAATTTGGAGAAATTAGATTGGCTGCACTGAAAGCAATCCATATTATGGCAGGTCGTGGAGTAAGGGGGTGCATAAAAGATGGATGTGTTCAGCTTCTAAAATTATTGAACTCAATATTCTGAGTCCTGAAGGATGCAAGATTCTCAAACTGAAGATGCTAAACAGGGAGATCAGGAGGGCAAAAAGGGGACATGAAATAGCTTTGACAGTGTGATAATTCTAAGTTATTGCCAATCAATTTCCTTGGCATTAGAAAATCAACAATTGCAAGTCTGGACTCCTAATCTTTCAAGGAAAAGGAAAATCCAAATGGATTTTATAAATACATTAAAGACAAAAGGGTAACTAGGGAAAGAATAGGACCCCTCAAAGATGAGCAAGACAGCCTATGTGTGGAGACATTTCCTCCAGCTTTCGTGAAACCTCACTGGAGCACTGCAGCAGGCCTGTGACAGAGATGTTAGCATCGGAATGTAGTGGTGTGCTGAAGTGGCAGGCAAGTTGAAAGATTAGGAGTCCAGACTTGCAATAGTTGATTTTCTAATGCCAAGGAAATTGATTGGCAATAACTTAGAATTATCACACTGTTAAAAGAGTACTTAGATTGGAATGAACCAGACTTAATGTTCTGTGGTTTGGAATATATCTACCTCACAAATTCAGCTGCTTCATGCCACTGAACTCATTGAAATGGCATGCCAGACCACAAGATACTCTTTTTGCATAACTAATAATAAAGCAATGTAATGTCAGCACAAATCTTCACAATTTCAATGTAACTATGCATCTGCTCCTTGTCTGAAAGTGCATCATTTGAGCAGAGGTAATAGCATAATTAATGACTCACCAATAGAAATACTCTGGGTCATTGTATGCAAGCAAAAACAAAACTCAGACAAAAAACACCCTAGTATTTTGGGCAATGTAAACAAAATGTCTTCAAAACTCCACCTTCTGTTCACTGTCAGTTCAGAAAAATATACACCGGCCAGATGCCAAATTACCAGTTAGAAGGCATGGGTGGCAAACTGTAGTTGTTTTCCGAATTGAGAAATTTGCATTTAATGCAGATATTCAAACAGCATCAGTACAGAATCATTCGTTTGTCTCAATTAAGAATTAATTACATAATGTGGTGGGCAAACGTATCCATTGATTGATAAGCAATCACTCTGGTTTGAAAAGTGACAGAAACAACTGCTCACCACCCCCACTGCAAATCCCACAGCTTCCAGTCTTTTAATTTGTCAGGGAGACACAGAATTCTTGTTCTGAAGAGGCACTTGTTATATGTTATCTTAACGAGTTATGAAGTGATGATTTTTTTTATCTTGCCCTCTTATTTAGAGGGCTCAAAGCCTGTATCATTATTGATCAGTTTCCATCTAAATTTAAATAGATACCACATCTGGAGACTCGAGATGATGGCTTCCATGAAGCCTGCAGTTCAATCAACCAGGGTTGAGGTCTCAGCCAATATTTTGCAACTAGTACAAAAAAGCAGAATTGTTTCACAACTCTTCAGCCAGAACCTGTGTAATGAAGTGTAAATCAATCAGTGCAAATGAACTCAGTGCTGATGTTCAGAATCCTTAAAGTAGGAGATTAAAATTAAAATTATATCATGCCTTCCACAGCATCAAGACATCCCAAAGTCCCTTACATGCAATTGTAAGCTGCAGTTACTGATGTTCGGTAGGAGATGAAGCAGCATCTTGTGCACAGTGCAGTTCCACAAACAGCAATGGTATTATTACCACGTAATGTGTTACCAATACTGGCTGAAGAATAAATATTGGTCAGGATACCAATGAAACAGCTCAGTTTTAATAATCATCTGTAATTTCAGATGGGACCTCTAGTTTATTTTGTCCTCCAAAAAAATTCCTTTACTCCAGCTGTAAAATAAAACTTTAACGATCTCAGATAATGGCCAGAGAATGTATTTGAGTTACAGCAAATCCTAATCTTATAAATGAATGGAGAACCTATTGCACTTGGCACATTTGAAAAGAACACTAGCTATCACATCCTGTGGCTAAGGTCTACTGCTTCCAGAAAGCATACACAGCATGGCATTGAGAGTGTAAAGTGAACTGTTCACATATGCATACAATGTGACACATCAAGCAATGATTTCTTTCATGATCAGTATTTTGTGACAAGCACTTACCAGCAGATGTCTTTAAATCTGAAACATACCAAGCAGTTTAAGTTGTGCAATGCATGAAGACAGCACAGACATGAATGGTGACAGCCTTGGACTGACACAGATTCTGATGGCAGATGTGCAGTAATTAAATTCAGCCACAAGGGATTTATGGAGTTGGCAGGAAGACAAGGACGGAAACTTCGAATCAGAAAAATAGCGCCTGATACTGCTCATCAAATGCACTTTTTTTTTTGTTAAAGATACAACCATATTGCAAGGTCAGAGAAGTGATTCGAACGGCATTAGAGGCAAAAAAGAAAAACCACATGAGGTTTATAGTACATAAGATTTAAAGCATGTTGCTAAACAAAGAAAACTGTTAAACAGCCATGCGTAGAGCAACTAAAAGCTGAAAAAAATGCACTGAGCAAAAGAGCAGGAGCCTCAGCTTCTGAACAGCGCAAAGACATTGCAACTTCAAAGGCAGCATGAGAGAGCAGGGACCAACAGTTTCATAAAGAGCGAAGTCAGCAGCTTCTCAAGCAATGAGAGAAAGCAGGTCAACAGTTTCATGAAGAGAAAAGCAGACCTATGTGAAAAGGACAGCAATGGTGGAATATAAAAGCTGAAAGCAGAGAGTCACTTCAATTGGTTTCTTTCTGCAAGAGAAACTGTGACATCATAGGTGGGTCTTTCTTCCATCTTGTAACTAAACTTGTGTTTTAATCAGGAGACCATAAGAAACAAGAAAGAAGTATGCTATTCAACCCTGCAACAGGATCATGGCTGATTCAACATTCCTCACATCCACTTTCCTGGCCTTTCTCCATAACCCTGGATTCCCCTACTGATCAAGAATCTAAACCTTAAATGTACACAAGGACTCTGCCCTAACAGCTCTCAATGGCAACCAGTTGCAAAGACTCACAACCCTCAGAGAAGAAATTCCTCCTCATCTTAGTCTTAAACTGGCACCCTTTTATTCTGAGACACTGCCCTCCTGTCCTAGATTCTCCTAAAAGGGAAAACATCCTCTCAGTATTTACCCCTTAAGAATTCTATTTCTTTCAATGAGATCACCTCTCATTCTTCCAAATTCCAATGATTGGAGTCCCAACTTACTTCACCCTTGCTGATAAGATAGTCCCTCCAAATCAGGGATCATCGTAGTGAACCTTTTCTGAAATACTTCCAGTGAAATCTTTTAAGGAAACCAAAACTGCTCTTTACACTCCAAATGTGGTTTCACCAGCACCTTGTGTAGTTGATCTTAATGAGTGGTTACTTAGATCCTCAAGTGTAGATACATAAATATATAGATCTTAATTCTGGCCTAGAGAGGAACTTAGAGTGGAGTGGATCTCAGAAATGTTTGAAAGAAACAGCAACATATCAATGAGACAATGCATGGATTGGATATGATATTGGTTTTTAGGTGACAATATAAAATCCTACTAGTGAATATCAAATCAAGTGTGCAAAATCATTGGTTTTTGGTAAATCAGACATTACAAAACCATTATTGTTTACGCAACAATAAATTGCAAGTTTTCATTCCAAACAAATATTCCCCCAAGAGATGCAAATACACACTGTATTACCTTCTCCCATGATAGGATTCAAACCAGAGACCCGAGGACATTACTTGTGTCTCTGGATTAATATGATGAAGGGCTTTTGCCCGAAACATCGATTTTCCTGCTCCCCAGATGTTGCCTGATCTGCTGTGCTTTTCCAGCACTACATTCTCAACTCTCTGGATTAATAGTCTCACAATATTATTACGAGACCATTGCTTCTCCTAAGTACTCCTTTTGATAGATCATGAAGCTAGATCGTTCATCCACAGCTAAAGTTCACATGACTGAAACAAGTAAATCTGGTTTAGTAACGCGTCTGAAGAGCTGAAAATGTATTACCATATTTCCAAAGTGTAATTGCATTGGGATGTACATAGCCATTTGAAGAAAAATGGGAAAGGCAATTCAATTTTCCTTCCATTGTGGTAATGTTAATACCAGCAATCATTCCAAATTTTAGGATAAAGTATGCACAGGTAGGAGTCATTTTTAACTCATTATAGAATATGGGTGTCACTGATTAAATCAGCATTTATAGCCCAGAACTGGTAGTCTAACAATAACACTACAAGGCCATCGCCTCCCCTAAGTAATCCTTTTTATACCTCATGAAGCTGAATCTTTAATCCACAGCTAAAATGAGTGGTTAATTAGCTCCTCAACTGCAGACACAAAAATATATAGATCTTAATTCAAACCAACAGTGTCGAGATATTTCAGACCTTGTCATTCTGCAACAAAATGCTGATCTGAAAACAACAAATGCTGGAGATCATAGCCAGTCAGACAGCATGCATGGAGAGACAGCAAGCCAATGTTTCCAGTCTAGATGACTTCATCAGAGCAGAAGTGTAGAGGTGTCAGCATTGTTGGGGAAATGGGGGTGGGAGGTTGGGGTGCAGAGTCCTGGGGAGAAAAGGTGTTAATAGTTCAGATTAAGTGATCAGAATGTGAGAATGGCAGAACAATGTGTATAACTACTAGACTTGAAAGAGCAAAACACTCCCACTGGGGTGGGGAGGAAGGGGAGAGAGGACATGTTGGTAGAGAATGTGACATAAAGCTAAAAGAAAGGGAATAAATGGGAATTGGTTCACAATTTGAAGGTGTCAAATTTAATATTTATTCCAGAGGCCGTACAGTGCCTACTCTGAAGATGAAATGTTGGCCCTCCAGTTTGCACTGTGATTCACTGGAGCACTGCAGCATGCCAAGGACAAACAAGTGGGCATGCAAACATGACGCTGTGTTAATATGACTGGGTACGGAAAGGTCGTGGTCATGCTTGCAAACAGACCAGAGCTGTTCTGCAAAGCAGTCATCCACTCTAGGTTTGGTTTCTCCAATGTAGAGTTGGCCATACTGGCTGCAGTAAATACAATACACAAGATTGGAGGAGGTGCAGGTGAAATGCTGCTTCACCTGGAAAGACTGTTTAGGTCCTTGGATAGTGATCAGGGAGGACGTGAAGGGGCAGGTGTTGCACCTTCTGCGGAAAGATGCCATGGGAAGGCGGGGTGGTGTTGGTAGTCGTGGAATGGACTAGGGTGTCCCGGAGGCAATGATACCTGTGAAATGCAGACAGAGGGAGTGAGGAGAATATGGGTTTGATGGTGGAGGTCAGAACACTCCCCATCTACCAATACTCTCCTCCCCTAGCTAAATTTGTTCTATTACTGAACAATTTTGCCTTTAATTCATCTTACTTCTTCCCACTTGTCTGTCTTTGGTACACCCACCCCCCAAAATATAGCATAAATGCTGCCCCCTCCACACTTCATTTCAGCTCTGAGCTGTCATCTAGACTCAAAATGTAAGCTTGCTTTCTCTCCATGGATGCTGTCTGACCCACTGTGATCTCCAGCATTTGTTGTTTCCAGTATGGATTCCAGCATCTGGAGTAATTTGCTTCAACAAAATCTGTTGTCCACTATGAACCTTTTGGTCTAATTGTGCAGGATGACATCTCCTGGAATGATAATTAAGACTCAAGGCCAATTTAAGGAAATCAAGAGCTATCTGCAATCGCAAACAACAACAATGGCCACTGACACTTCAAACCTAAGTGTGTTAAACTGTCTTCTTACATTGCATGTAGACATTCCCGGCAAGGCCGGTATTTGTTGCCCAGTCCTAATTACCCTTGAACAGAGTGGCTTTCTCGGATAAAGCAGTGGGCAGTTAAGAGTCAACCAAATTGCTGAGGGTATAGAGTCACATAGTTCAAGCCATTAAAAAAGGACCACAGATTTCCTCCTGTAAAAACATCATGAGTGAACTATCAAGGATTCTATGACAGTTGACAATGCTTACGTGATTACTGAGACCAGATTATACTTCCATATTTTGTTCAATCCACATTCCACTACCTGCCATAGTGAGATCAAAACTCATGTCTGAGAACAGAAGCTGGGGTTCCAGATTACTCATTCCTGATGAAGAGCTTATGCTTGAGACGTCGATTCTCATGCTCCTTCTCCTGCCTGACCAGCTGGTCCTTTCCAGCACCACACTCTTTGATTCAAGATTACTATTTCGGTGTTATTAATGCTCCTTCACTGCCTCCCCTTGCTGAATTCATTTAGCAGAGATTCTCAGCACCCTGACTTTGGGTTCATCCGAATCAAGAGCCATGCAACCTCAGTCCTGATCTTCCCAAAGGTAGCCATTCCAGGAACCCTATTTAAATAAGATGGTGGGCAGACCAAGGGACCAGCAAGTCGAATAAGAGAGCCTGCAGTGATGCCCAACTGGCAATACCACAGGGCTGATGCAGGTAGGTGAATATAAGCACAAAACAGGGTAACCATGTGAAAGACTTATTAGCCCCCTTGTCTGAAGCAAGGAGGCAGCTTCCATGAAATGGTCAAAAATCACACGACACCAGGTTATAGTTGAACAGATTTATTTGAAATCACAAGTTTTCAGAGCAATGCTCCTTCATCAGGATGAAACAGCAGCACTCCAAAAGCTTGTGATGCAAATAAATCTGTTGGACTATGACCTGGTGTCATATGATTTTTGACCTTGTCCATCCCAGTCCAACACCAGCACCTCCTTTCCATGAAATGACTACACTTCCACCTTAGCAAGGGAACTCATCTGCTGTCAGGAAGGTTTCGGTAGCATTACCAATTTACCCCTAAAATGGGAATGTATTTCAGTTCATTTGGCAATCATTGCTGCTAAATAGTTAATGCCAATCAGGCCCGCTGTCAGCAACATCACTAAGAGATGGAATATGAATCTAATTGATTTGGGGTGGCACTGTGGCTCAGTGGTTAGCACTGCTGCCTCACAGCACCAGGGTCCCAGGTTCAATTCCAGCCTCGGGCAACTGTCTGTGTGGAGTTTGCACATTCTCCCCATGTCTGTGTGGATTTCCTCCAGGAGCTCTGGTTTCCTCCCACAGTCCAAAGATGTGCAGGCCAGGTGAATTGGCTATGCTAAATTGCCCATAGTGTTAGGTGGATTAGTCAGAGGGAAATGGGTCTGGGTGGGTTACTCTTTGGAGGGTCGGTGTGGACTGGTTGGGCAAGAGGGCCTATTCATTCAGACTATAGCCATAGGAAATTGTGTGTGGAGATTTTTTGAAGATGCAACTAACAAATTGATAAATGAGATCAAACGGGCTTCATGTACTTACATTTTCTGAAGGCTTCTGCTAAAGTCCCCCACAGGAGACTGGTTAGAAAGATTCAAGCACTTCAGACAGGAGGTAATATACTGGCATGGATCAATGACTGGGTATTAGGCCCAAAAGGATAGGAATAAATAGATCATTGTTGCAGGCTGTGACTAGTGGGATACTTCAAGGATCAGTACTTCGA
This sequence comes from Chiloscyllium plagiosum, assembly GCF_037043375.1. Taxonomy (NCBI): domain Eukaryota; kingdom Metazoa; phylum Chordata; class Chondrichthyes; order Orectolobiformes; family Hemiscylliidae; genus Chiloscyllium; species Chiloscyllium plagiosum. The sequence goes on from NW_028270142.1 coordinate 139,537,247, forward strand.
CCATCGCAGTTCATAATGTATCTCAATGATGTGGAGGTGGGCACCAAATGTAATATTTCCAAATTTGCAGATGATATAAAACTGATGAAGAATTTGTTTTGCAGAAGATTTAAAGCAACCAAGGGAAAAGTGAACAGTCTTAGTGAATGGGCAAGAACATAGGAGATGGAATGTAATGTGAAAAAATGATAGGTTATCTACTTTGGTAGGAGAAACATATGTGCTGACTATTTCTTAAATGGCAAGAGGTTAGAAAGTGTAGATGTGATTGGGGGTCAATAAGCTCAGTTAGCTGGACAACCGGTTTGCGATGCACAGTGACACCACAACATGGGTTCAATTCCTGCACTGACTGAGGTTACCATGAAGGACCCTCCTTCTCAACCTCCCCCTCTCACCTGAGGTAGGGTGACTTCCAGGTTAAACCACCACCAGTTGTCTCACTCCAATGAGATTTGAGAGTGTGTTGCTGGAAAAGTACAGGAGGTCAGGCAGCATCCCAGAAGCAGGAGAATCAACGTTTCAGGAAAGAGGCCTGATCTCACTCCAATCAGATAGCAGCCCTAAGGTCTGGTAGGAATACGGCAACTTCCCAGTTTATAAAGGAACCTAGGTGTCCTTAGCACACCATCACTGAAGGCTAGCATTCAAATATAGCAAGCTATTAAGAAGGATAATGGAATTTCCAGCCATTATTGAAAGAGGATTGGAGTAGAAGAATATTAAAATCTTAAATTACATAAGAGCTTGGACTACTATATAGTTTTGGTTTCCTTATATCAGGAAAGATATTGCCACAGAGGGAATGCAATGAAGGTTCACCGGACTTGTTTCCAGGATGGCGGAACTCTCCATTGAAAAGGTTTGATCTCATGGCTTGACAGTAATGTTGATCAGGGAATATACTTGTATTTGAGTACAGTTCTATTACTGTTAATGGCCCACAGCACCTAACAGATGCCCAGTCTTGAGTTACTAGACCTGTTTCAAAGCCTATCAGATTTAGCACCATGATAATGTCACACAATATGATGGAGAGTATTCTCAACCCACCGACTTCCACAGCTACCTGGATTACACCTCTTCCCACTCTACCTCCTGCAAAAATGCTATCCCGTATTCCCAATTCCTCCGCCTCCGCCGTATCTGCTCCCAGAAGGACCAGTTCCACCACAGATCACACCAGATAGCTGCTCCTTTCAAGATCGTAATTTCCCCACCCACATGGTTGAAGATGCCCTCCAACGCATCTCATCCACATCCCGCACCTCCACCCTCAAACCCAACCCTCCAACCACAATAAAGACAGAACCCCCCAGTCCTCACCTTCCAGCACACCAACCTCCGCATAAACCGCATCATCTGCTGACATTTCTGCCACCTACAAACAGACCCCCACCTTCAGGGATATATTTCCCTCCCCACCCCTATCCGCTTTCCGCAAAGACCGTTACCTCCGTGACTACCTTGTCAGGTCCATGTCCCCCCTCCAACAACCCACCCTCCCCTCCTGACACCTTCACCTGCCACCGCAGAAATTGCAAAACCTGCACCCACACCTCCCTCCAAGGCCCAAAGGAGCCTTCCACAGCCATCAAAGTTTCACCTGCACATCCACCAATGTCATTTATTGTATCCTTTGCTCCTGATGCGGTCTCCTCTACATTGGGGAAACTGGATGCCTTCTGCAGAATATTTCTGGGACACCCGCACCAATCAACCCCACCACCCCGTGGCTGAACATTTCAACTCCCCCTCCCACTCTGAGGACATGCAGGCCCTGGGCCTCCTTCTTCATCACCACTCCCTCACCATACGCAATGCCTGGAGAAAGAAAGCCTCATGTTTTGCCTCAGAACACTTCAACCCCAGGGCATCAATGTGGACTTTGTCAGTTTTGTCATTTCTCTTCCCTCCCCCAACCTTGCCCCAGTTCCAACCTTCAAACTCAGCACCATCGTCATGACCTGTCCTACCTGCCTATCTTCTTTTCCACCGATCCATTCCACCCTCCTCTCCGACCTATCACCTTTACCTCACCTCCATCCACCTAATGCACTCTTAGCTACCTTCTCCCCAGCCCCACCCACCTCCCATTTATCTCTCCACCCCAGAGGCTCCCAGTCTCATTCCTGATGAAGGGCTCCTGCCCGAAACGTCGATTTTTCTGCTCCTCGGATGCTGCCTGACCAGCTGTGCTTATGCAGCACCACTCTAATCTTGACTCTGATCTCCAGCTTTTGCAGTCCACACTTTCGCCTAGATGCATCTGCAGCCAAAGACTGGTAAGGATGAGGTTAAGTATATTTTACCCTCTTGTTGGTTCCCTCACTATCTGCCACTCACTATCCTGTGGGCGGCACGGTGGCACAGTGGTTAGCACTGCTGCCTCACAGCGCCAGAGACCCGGGTTCAATTCCCGCCTCAGTTTACACATTCTCCCTGTGTCTGCGTGGGTTTCCTCCGGGTGCTCCGGTTTCCTCCCACAGTCCAAAGATGTGCAGGTCAGGTGAATTGGCCATGCTAAATTGCCCGTAGTGTTAGGTGAAGGGGTAAGTGTAGGGGTATGGGTGGGTTACGCTTCGGCGGGTCGGTGTCGACTTGTTGGGCCGAAGGGCCTGCTTCCACACTGTAAGTAATCTAATCTAATCTAAAAAATCCTGACGCGGAAATATACGGCCATTCCTTCAGTGTCCCTCGGTGAAAATCCTCGAAAAATTCTAGAATTCTCTCTTTAAAGTCATTGTGAGTCAGTCTACAGTAATGTATACTGCAGCGATTCAAGAAGGCAGCTCACCACCACTTTTTCAAGGGAAACTAGGGATGTATGATAAATGCTTGCCAGCTAATGACACCTATGTCCCACAAGTAAATAAAAAAAGGAAAAAGTGTCCAATGGCAGTCCGTAATTCAAATATATATATTAGAGGATATATATATAAGACTGGAGAACTCATCTAAAACAACAGTTCAACCTCAACTTGAGTACTGCATTGAGTTTAGAGCCCCACACTTTGGAATGGATATGAAGGCATTTGCCAGGGTGTAGAACTGATTCATAAAAATGATTTCAGGAATGAGGAATTAGGTCATGGAAAAAGCTGAAGAAGCTGTGAATATTTTCCCCAGAGAAAAAAAATGATTGAGAGGAGACGTGACAGAGGTATCTCCGAAGTCGGCCAGACTGATAGAGAAAAGGTGCTCCCATTTGTGATGGGATGAATAATCTGAGGGCACACATTTCAGGAAATTGACAGAAGAAGCAATGCAACATAGGGAAACATTCACTCATACAGCAAGTGATTACGATCGGAAATACACTGCTTTGGAATGTGTTGGAGGCAGGTTCAATTGAGTTTGTCAACAGGGAACTGTCTGAAATGAAAGAATGTACGGAACTATGGGGAGTAGGCAGGGAAGTGGCAGAAGGTTTTCATTCAGTGTCAGAATTTCTTCCGTCAGAGCTGGAATCATCCTCTGATGTGCATAAATTAAAAGATCATTTTAGCTTAAGTGCTTGTGTTTAGAAGCGAAAAATAAGTGTAGCCTACCAATGAGGTCAAAAATGCTAACAAACTCATTGTTCAGTTTATGATTTTATTGCCAACGCATTATAATTTAAAACAAATGCATTACATTTAATAAGTTACTTCTAACTGTTGTTCTTTGTTGCTTTAAATTTAAGACAGAACAAGAACGCGACACTAATATGAGACACAAAGTGTATCAACCACTGAGAGAATTAGTAAATAATTGCTTCAGTGTGACAATTCTGATGATGACCTGTTTTACAGATTGCAGCACTAATGCACAGTTTTGAATGAAGATACAATTTACCAATTAAACATAATTGTATTTATGAAACAATACTGCACTACCATTACAATCAAGCATATAGCTAACAGCAAATTCTCTATATAAGTCCAACCCCCGACTCTTAAGATTCATATGCCTGCATCAAGTTACTACATTTGACATTAAGTGAATAAGACCGATGTTAGAACTAGATTCCACTCACATGACCAAATATATACTGGCCAAGAATCGGCCTATTCAATAACATGAAGACCCACAGAAATGCATCTAGAGTAGCCATCACCCTCAAATCAAAGGGCAGCCATCAGGAACAACACCTAGCTGTGACCAAATTCTTTGTCCATAAAGTTTGTTATTCAGAGTAGAGAGCAGAAGATTAAGGGAAGATAAGCTTGCATTCAAAAGACATTGGGTAAACACTCCCTCGGGTCTGTCATAGATTCAAGTCAACAAATGTATGTGAAAATTTCAGTCTGTAGTGCATCAAAGAGTTAGCACTCATCAACATAAGATTATCACTGCACTTTTTCCTGTCAATATTTTGTGATTATTTATGGTTATATGTCTTTACTTAAATATGCACACAACAGAAACATTTCAAATACCTCGCTGCCCAGTCACATTCGTCACTCACCTGGGGGTAAATCAGGGTCAGTTGAGGTCACTTGTTGGATGCGACGAGTTTTAGCTAATGATTTTATACTCTCTGTAGTGCTGCGGTTGGTTGAACTGGAGCCACAGCTCTCATGATCATCCTGCAAAACAACAAATCTAGATAAGCCACACTAAGGGAACATAGTTAACAACTGAAATGTTTACACAGAGTTATAGGTGCATTACACAACTATTAAACTGAACTTGATTAAAAGTTTCTGTCTTCAGTAAGTACAAGGTGGTCATTTCTATTGAATTTTTTTTTATCTGGCTGCTTAAGCCAACTTGTAACTACATGAAGGGCTGTTCACATCTATATCACAATGCATATGTCTAAATGTTTTATAAACATCTGGAATCACTGCAATTCAATAATCATCTAATTAAAATGAAAATGTGCTGCTTCAATGAACCACAATTATTCATATTTGAAAATTCAGATCATGGCACATGGCCATATAAATTATGACTGTCCCCAAGACAGACACAAGATAGTGAAATAACACCTTCATGATGTAACTCAGAACAGTTAAACTCCACAATAACAATCCCAAGATCCCGTCAAGATCAATTTGTACAGTAACTAATCATCCAGATTATGAACATTTTATACTTATATAGCACCATGATTACAAAAATGTCCCAGTGACAAAAACAAAAATAATTAAACGATTTCAAGCCCGAGTTTAAGAAGTGGAACCCAGCTGGATTTTAGTTATGTTAATGTTGCATTTTATTGGATACAATCTCCATATTGTCTGACTACAAAGTACTAAATTGAATAACATATGACACAAATTGTCAATTTAAATGTATAATTTAACAATACAGCAATGTGCATTTTTACAGCTGAATAACTCAAGAACTGTTAAAGTTATGGCACCCATTAAATTTAAGAATTAATCCAGGACACAAACAGTCTCCCCAAGATTTCATCTTTGGTTCACTCTTCTTACTTATTTGCATGGACAACACCCAGCTCCAAACACCCATCAACTCTCACAGTTATGCAATTGATTACTTTACATTCAGAATCAATGGTGTTTCCTCCAGTTGAACACGGAAAAGACGGTACCAACAGTCTGTAGTACTGCCTCTACAAACTCTGTACTTGCACCTCCAATACCATCTCCAACTTCAGCCAGTGTTCACAATCTTAGTAGCCTCTGACTACAATACAGTCTGTAACCTTACATGATCTCCCATCACAGTTTGCTGAATTCCATCACAATGAACAGTTCATTTGCTTATGAAACAGCATGCATGCCTTTGTTGTTCCTAAATTCCATCATACCAGTATTCTTATGTCTCCAAATTCTCATCCTTGTCATCAAATCGCTTTGAGCAATGTCCCTTTTCATTGAGGTATCTTCCTTCAGCTCTATAACATCTGCCTTTAACAAATGCATCATTGTTCCAACTCTGGCAAGAGTTAAACTCTGAAATTCTTTGCTTAAATTTCAGTCTTCCCCTTCTCTCTTTCTCCAAGGCTCTCCTTAAAACACACCTCTTTGACCACATTTCGAGAAACACTTCCACACAGGCAATAATTTGACTTAGTTTCAACTTTTGGTTAATTCTGCACCTGGGCAAATTCATGGGGTAAACTGCTACATAAAAGAGGTGTTACGTAAACACAGCACCATCGAATTCTAAAAGCACAGGATGTAGTCATTCGGCCCACTGTTTGACTCTGCTGGTCCTCTGAAGGACTGATGCACCTAGTGCCACTTACCAGCAGCCCTACAAATTATTCCTCTGCAGAAACTGACCTGATTCCCTTTAGAAAGCCTTGATTGAACGTATCTCCATCACACTCCCAGACAGTGCATTCCAGATCTTCGCTGCTTTCGTTTAAAGTTTTCCTGATACCACCATTGCTTCTTTACATTCAATCTATAGGTCTCAAGACTTTTACTAATGGAAACAGTTTCTTGTCTATTCCAGCCAGACCCCTCATGATTTTAAATAGCCCTATCAAATCTCCTCTCAAACTTCTCTTCATCAGAAATTATTGGCTTAACTTCTCCAAATCTCCACGTAACTGAAATTTCTCTTTCCGAGAACAACTCTCATGACTTTTTCGTTCACCCTTTCCAGTATCCTTCCTGATGTATGATGTCCAGCACTGAACTCGAGGTGAGGTTAAGCCATCGTTTAACCTAGCTTTCTAGCTTTTTCATTCTGATAATTTAGATAAATGTGAGATACTGCATTTTGGAAAGGCAAATCAGGACAGGGCTCATACACTTAATGGTAAGCTCCTGGGGAGCGCTGCCAAACAAAGAGACCTTGGTGTACAGGTTCATAGCTCCTTAAAAGTGGAGTCGCAGGTAGATAGGATATTGAAGGCAGCGTTTGGTATGCTTGCCTTTGTTGGTCAGTGCATTGAGTATAGGAGTTGGGAGGTTACGTTGCACCTGTACAGAATATTGGTTTGGCCACTTTTGGAGCCTTGTGTGCAATTCTGGTCTCCCTTCTATAAGAAGGATATGGTGAAACTTTTCTGAACCCTTTCAAGGATGTTGCCAGGGTTATAGGAAGAGGCTGAATAAGCTGGGCTATTTTCCCTGGAGCATCAGAGGCTAAGAGGTGACCCTATGGAGGTTTATAAGATCATGAAGAGCATCGATAAGGTAAATAGGCAAGGTCTTTTGCCTGGGGTGAAAGAGTCCAAAACTAGAGAACATAGATTTAAGGTGAGATGGGCAAGATATAAAAGGGACCTAAGGGGCAACATTTTCATACAGATGGTGGTGTATGTATGGAATGAGCTGTCAGAGGAAGTGGTACAATTACAACATTTAAAAGGTCTTTGGATGGGTATATGAATAGGAATATGGATATGGGCCAAATGCTGGCAAATGGGAGTAGATTTATGTATCAGGTCAGCATGGACAAGCTACACCAAAAGGTCTGTTTCCATGCTGTATATCTCTATGAATATATGCCCCAATTGACAATCCAGGATACCACATGCTTTAAAAACCACATTTTCAACTTGCCCTGCTGCCTTTAATGATTCATGCAAGAATGTATCCATATCCCTCTGTTTCAATGCCTCATTTTATTTTTTATCATATTTTGACATGTTTCCTACCAGAATGAATCAGGTCTCAGAATTAAATTTAATGTGCCACTAGTCCCTTCATTCCAATAATCTCAGAACCTTTTCCTTACATGCTTTTGAAGTTTTCCATTATTCATTTCATGGTTTGCATGCTTTCCAAGTCTCATACCATCTACAAATTTTGAAATTGTGCCCTGCACACCAAGGCCTAGATCATGAATCAAAATCAGGAAGAACAAGGCTGCTAACACCAATTCCTGGGGAACTCCATTATAAACATTCCTCCAATCTGAAAACCTATTATTCTTCACTACTCTTTACTTCTTATCATTGAGACAATTTTATGTTCATGTTTCTAAAGTCTCATTTATCCCATGAGGTCTAAATTAGCTCATAAATCTTTGAAGTTTCTCTTCATCAAATATCTTTCAAAGGGCCTTGTAAATCAATGGAAGTATCCTCCTCAACCCTCTCCATTACCTCAAAAAACTCTAGTTAAACGAGTGCAAACTGGCTTACTTTAATCAACCATATCAAACTGGGTGACTTAATTTTGTCCACAACTATTGTTTCAAAACTTCTCTCCACCACCAAGGTTAAATTGATTAAACTTACAGGGGAAAGTGAGGACTGCAGATGCTGGAGATCAGAGTCAAGATTAGAGTGCGCTGGAAAAGCACGGCAGGTCAGACAGCATCCGGGGAGGAGGAAAATTGACGTTTCGGACAAAAATCCTTCATCAGGAATGTCCGAAATGTCGATTTTCCTGCTCCTCAGATGCTGCCTGACCTGCTGTGCTTTTCCAGCACTACTCTAATTTTGATTAAACCTATGTTTATTCCTTCTTTTCAACAAGGGCGTAAGTCAAAGGTGGTTTGAAAAATTATAGCCTGCGTAATGTAAGTTTTTGCCTTTATCCATCAATAAGGTCACTGCAATACCCATAAAAACAGACATAATGATTTCAGATCACATAGGAAAAATTAAGCAACATTCACCTGGAATTCACTTTCCAGTTAAGTATAACAGTACAATTATTAAAACATTTTTGGCTCAAAGATCACCAGTTATGCTTCCTAATATACACTGTATTGGAGTGAGTTACAAACTTGAATATAAATCGGTGGTTCAAACGGTACTCTTGAACAACTTGATGCACAACTAACATTACTGAAATACATCAACAAAATTAGCAGCAACACCAAAACTAGATGCTACAGTGACTTGTACTTCCTTGATTAAAAAAAATGCTGAAGAATAGAATGCACACACTCTTCAAACTTGATTGCATCATTTCCAAATAAACGCAAAACTTAAACTAGAATTCATGATCCTTTCTCATGAAGGTCTTTATAAATATTTAATATATTTAAACCTCCTGTTTCCAATCCAAAATGTTCCTCAATACTCTGTAAATAATTCTAGGTTTTAGCCTGATTAACAATACCAATGGAAATGCATTTGTCTGCCATGTCATCGAGACCTTTATAACATAAATAAATTAACCAATCTTTCACATGGAATATAAATACAAAGCCTTTATTACCAAAAATGGCAGCAGTTTCTGACTAAAGCACCTTTAGAACTTGGTAAACTGTAACCATATTCAATAAAACATCAGAAATGCTATCCATGCTCAAATTAGTCAACAAGTTTTCTCACCAAACAATCTACAAAAGCTCAAGCTCAGTTATGTCCTCTCTATCAGGGTTAATTGAGGTTGCCCCATGAAGCAAGAGACTGTCAGACTCTTAGAATAGCAAGCACATCCCAAAATAAACAAACAGATAGTGAGTGACTGCTCATCTTCAGAGTCTGTGTCAGCTTGTTGAAGCAATACTATGGACATCAAACTGCATTAACTGAATGCAACAGTTACATCAATTAGGAACAAAACATAATCTATCAGTGAATGGCTCCAAACAAGGAAAAGCTAAATAAACCATGTTAAATCAATTCTCTACAGATTATATCTGTGTTTAAAATACAAGACAATGAAAGGCAGTGAAAGAACTACAACTACGCATCATTAACATGCAATTCCACACCTCCCTTCTAAACCTAACAGCCCCTGATGCAAAGTGAACATGCTATAGATCATCGGGAGATTATAAAGTAATTAAATAAACTATTTTCTGTGGTTTTTGTGTCACGCAACTCGCAAGATTGAAATGAAAAAAAAATTTTACTAACAATAATGGGAAGACATAATAAACTATTGTTTTTAGTTGCACAATAGCTACCACAATGTCTACAATGGAAGATAAGATGACCTCATTCGGTTTGGTCCAAATAAAACCACAATTTTACACACACTTGACATCTGATATTATTGAGTAGGCAAAAGTGGGGACTACAGATGCTGGAGATCAGAGTCAAGATTAGAGTGGTGCTGGAAAAGCAAGCAGGTCAGGCAAAATCTATCTCAGCCTTAAAGCCCTCTCTGGTAAATGATTCCACAGATTCCTTATTCTGAGAAGAAATCCCTCATTCCTGTTTTAGATGTGAAGCCCCTAATTCTCAGATTATGTTCTCTGATTCTAGATTCTCCCATGGGGAAACGACCCTGTCAAGTTCCCCAAGAATTCTAAGCATGTTCTGACGAACATTTACTGGACTCGAAGCGTTAACTCTTTTTTTTAACATAGAACAGTAATGCTGTGCTTTTCCAGCACCACTTTAATCTTGAATCCGATATTATTGCCCTTTCCAGCCATGACACGATACTTGCATTAGTTGTGAGCCTCAACTTTTCTTGCCACAAACAGCTGCTTTTCTTCCTGTACGTTGTGACTGGGCTCAAGGAATCAAACAGATGAGACCAGCAGTGCTCGGAAGATGCATAAAGAATTTAAGATATGCCACACTGAGCAAATCCTACATGGTAAATGGCAAAGATGGTAACAACCCACACCTGTGGTTTACTTTTATACTCAATACTTAAGTGGACCCACAGTTTTGGAGGATTTAAAGGTCAACCTTGATGTCATCATCCATGTAATGTGAAGGGGCTAACAACTGACTCAACAAGTAGCCTTTCAATAACTAAATGTTCAATGATTAAAAAAAGATAGACAGATAGGCACAAGATACAAACAAAGGAGATTAAGTCTTCCCAGCAGAGACAGTATTCTCATGGATTTGCCCTGAAGAAGATTAGGCATCACGTGAATTGAAATGTACTTTCCAGTTTCAGTCCAAAGCACTACTGTAAGGTTGCATCTGAGAAAAGGTATGATGTGTAATATTTGTGCAGTAACAGAGTGCAAGGGAAAGAAAGGTGGAGTAATGAGAATCAAAGATTGTGACAGTTCTTTAATTATGATCTGAGATTTATGATCCAGAAGCCTGAATTCATAAGCCAAGTTCAAGTCTCAGGATGGCACATTGAGAATCTGAAACCAAAATAAATTGCGAGAAGACTATAAGTGACCATGAAGTTGTCAGATTGTTGTGTGAACCCCACTAATTCATTGAAGGCTTTGAGAAAAGAAACCTGCTATCATTGGCCAATCTAGGCTTTCTGCAACTTCAGTCACATATAAGTTTACATAGAATAAAAAGAACAGAAGCAAGCCCTTTGGCTTAACCCATCCATACCAGTATTTATGCTCCACTCACTTTATCCCATCTTTTCTTATTAAGCCTCAGTTCCCTTAGCCTCTCCTTGTAAGATCTTCGTTCCATACCAGGCAACATCCTCGTAAATCTCTTCTGAACCCTTTCCAAAGCTTCCACATCTTTCCTATAAGGTGGTGATCAGAATTAACAGGAATGCAGAGTACTGGGCTAATGGTAAAATTCTTGGCAGTGTAGATGAATAGAGAGATCTCAATGTCCCAAATTGCAACCCAGATTGGTCGGGTTGTTGAGAAGGCACATGGTGCATTGGCATTTATTGATAAGGGGATTGATTTTCGGAGCCACAAGGTCATGCTTCAGCTGTACAAGACACTGGTAAGGCTGCACCTGGAGTACTGCATGCAGCTCTGGTCACCGCATTATAGAAAGGATGTGGAAGCTTTGGAAAGGGTTCAGAGGAGATTTACTAGGACGTTGCCTGGTATGGAACGAAGATCTTACAAGGAGAAGCTAAGGGAACTGAGGCTGTTTCTGTTAGAGAGAAGAAGGTCGAGAGGTAACTTAATTGAGACATATAAGATAATCAGAGGGTTAGATCGGGTGGACAGTGAGAGTCTTTTTCCTCAGATGGTGAAGGCTAACATGAGGGGACATATATTTAAATTGAGGGATGATAGACTTAGAACAGATATGAGGGGTAGTTTCTTTACTCAGAGTGGTAGGGGCGTGGAACGGCCTGCCTGCAACAGTAGTAGACTCGCCAACATTAAGGGTATTTAAATGGGCATTGGACATACATATGGATAATAATGCAACAGTGTAGGTGAGATAAACATCAGATTAATTTCACAGGTCGGCAACATCAAAGGCCAAAGGACCTGTACTGCGCTGTGACATTCTATGTTCCCTTTATGTAATTGAAAAACCTAGTTTTCAGGCTAAAATTTGAAATTTGTATTCCATTGAGAAACAGGCATAATTGAAGTAAAACACTAAGTTGACCAAATTTTGGCAAAAATTATATGTGTTTCTTTATAAATTCACATCCATTGAGAGTCGAAATCCAGCTTTTACTTTCTGATCTTTATTTATTTCACTGATGACCATAATCACTGGGTAACTACATGTCATTTCTCCCTGATTACAAGCCAAACAAGTTCAATTTTTGTTCCAGTGACAACCATTTATTAATCATATGACCCTCTTGTTTAAAATAGTAAAATATAATTTTTGTTAGATATAATACTTGGCCTATGAAAACAGGTAGATTTCTTTGTTTACATTTACTTCAATTTATAATAACAAAGTCAATTAATACTTAAAGAAACATTATTTATATTTCACAAGCTTACATGGTCCATAGCCATAAATTTGGAGCCCATTATCATAAAGTGAATTACCTGGAGAGAGACAGTGGCATCGTGATACTGGACTAACCTGAACTAGCAGACAAGATCAGTGATCTGCGGACAGGGGTCCTTTATGCCACCAGAGTAACGTATGGAATTTAACACTCAAATAAAATCAAAATATTGCAGATGCTGGAAGTCTGGAATAAAAACAGTTAATTCTGCAGAAACTCAGGCAGTCTGACATCTGTGGAGAGAGAAACAGAAATAATATCTAATTCAATATGACCCAGCTTCAGAATTGAAGGGGTGTGGAAAATTGATGTTTTGTAATGTTGTTGACAAACAGAGGTGGACTCTTAAACCCATACATTTTTTTCACTGAATTCAAATGCCATCACCAGGTACCCAGGTCCTCAAAAGAGAATTCCCACCTCACCACAGTTGACAGATATGTCGAACATTTTTTCCTGCACTCGTTCTGGAAGGGAGGGGAAGAGAGGAGGGCACAGCTAGAAGATATCTATTGGGTTCACTTTTGACCCCACCAGTCTCTGCATTAAAAAAAAATCACCCTCCACCATTTCTGCCACCTCCAGCAGGATACCACCACCAAATACATCTTCCTCTCTCCATCAGCAGTTAACAGGGAATGTTCCTTCCATGATGCCAGAGTTCACTTCCCAAAAATTCCTGACAGTTGCTCATTAACTCATCTCTGCCACAACCACTAACCCATCCCCCATCCCCCCCACCACACCCCCATTTCGGTTGCATCATACTATATTCGTTTGCTATAAATTCTGTGATTTTATCATCCTGCCCCACCAGATGAAGGAGCAGTGCTCCGAATAAACCTGTTGGACTATAATCTGGTGTTGTGTGACTTGTAACTTTGATAAGAGGAAAAGGAGACAATAAATGGAGTACAGAGAGATTGGAATGCCAAAGGATGTAACTAGTTTATCATAGAGTCACAGAGATGTACAGCATGGAAACAGACCCTTCAGTCCAACCCGTCCATGCTGACAAGATATCCCAACCCAATCTAGTCCCACCTGCCAGCACCCGCCACATATCCCTCCAAACCCTTCCTATTCATATACCCATCCAGATGCCTTTTAAATGTTGCAATTGTACCAGCCTCCACCACATCCTCTGGTAGCTCATTCCATGCAGGTACCACCCTCTGCGTGAAAAAGTTGCCCCTTAGGTCTCTTTTATATCATTCCCCTCTCACCCTAAACCTATGCCCTCTAGTTCTGGACTCCCCCACCCCAGGGAAAAGACTTTGCCTATTTATCCTATCCATGCCCCTCATAATTTTGTAAACCTCTATAGGGTCATCCCTCAGCCTCCGATGCTTCAGCCTTTCCCTATAGCTCAGATCCTCCAACCCTGGCAACATCCTTGTAAATCTTTTCTGAACCCTTTCAAGTTTCATAACATCTTTCCGATAGGAAGGAGACCAGAATTGCATGCAACATTCCATCAGTGGCCTAACCAATGTCCTGTACAGCCGTAACATGACCCCCCAACTCCTGTACTCAATACTCTGACCAATAAAGGATAGTATACCAAACGCCTTCTTCATTATCCTATCTACCTGCGACTCCACTTTCAAGGAGCTATGAACCTGCACTCCAAGGTCCCTTTGTTCAGCAACACTCCCTAGGACCTTACCATTAAGTGTATAAGTCCTGCTAAGATTTGCTTTCCCAAAATGCAGCACCTCACATTTATCTGAATTAAACTCCAGCTGCATTTTTCAGCACATTGGCCCATCTGGTCCAGATCCTGTTGTAATCTGAGGTAACCCTCTTCGCTGTCCACTACACCTCCAATTTGTGTGTCATCTGCAAATTTATTAACTGTACCTCTTATGCTCACATCCAAATCATTTATGTAAATGACAAAAAGTAGAGGGCCCAGCACCGGCCCTTGTGGCACTCCACTGGTCACAGGACTCCAGTCTGAAAAACAACTCTCCACCACCACCCTCTGTCTTCTACTTTTGAGCCAGTTCTGTATCCAAATAGCTAGTTCTCCATGTATTCCATGAGATCTAACGTTGCTAATCAGTCTCCAATGGGGAACCTTGTCGAACGCCTTACTGAAGTCCATATAGATCACATCTACTGCTCTGCCCGCATCAATCTTCTTTGTTACTTCTTCAAAAAACTCAATCAAGTTTGTGAGACATGATTTCCCACGCACAAAGCCATGTTGACGATCCCGAATCAGTCCTTGCCTTTCCAAATACTTGTACATCCTGTACCTCAGGATTCCCTCCAGCAACTTGCCCACCACCGAGGTCAGGCTCACTGGTCTATAGTTCCCTGGCTTGTCCTTACCACCCTTCTGAAACAGTGGCTCCACGTTTGCCAACCTCCAGTCTTCCGGCACTTCACCTGTGACTATCGATGATACAAATATCTCAGTAAGAGGCCCAGCAATCACTTGTCTAGCTTCCCACAGAGTTCTTGGGTACACCTGATCAGGTCTTGGGGATTTATCCACCTTTAACAGTTTCAAGACATCCAGCACTTCCTCCTCTGTAATCTGGACATTTTGCAAGATGTCACCATCTATTTCCCCACAGTCTATATCTTCCATATCCTTTTCCACAGTAAATACTGATGCAAAATATTCATTTAGTATCTCCCCCATTTTCTGTGGCTCCACACAAAGGCCACCCTGCTCATCTTTGAGGGGCCCTATTCTCTCCCTAGTTACCCTTTTGTCCTTAATATATTTGTAAAAACCCTTTGGATTCTCCTTATTCCTATTTGCCAAAGCTATCTCATGTCCCCATTTTGCCCTCCTGATTACCCTCTTAAGTATACTCCTACTTTCTTTATACTCTTCTAAGGATTCACTCGATCTATCCTGCCTGTACCTGACATATGCTTCCTTCTTTTTCTTAATCAAACCCTCAATTTCTTTCATCATCCAGCATTCCCTATACCTACCAGCCTTCCCTTTCACCCTGACAGGAATATACTTTCTCTGGATTCTTGTTATCTCATTTCTGATGGCTTCCCATTTTCCAGCCATCCCTTTACCTGCGAACATCTGCCTCTAATCAGCTTTTGAAAGTTCTTGCCTAATACCGTCAAAATTGGCCTTTCTCCAATTTAGAACTTTTAGATCTGGTCTATCCTTTTCCATCACTATTTTAAAACAAATAGAATTATTGTCGCTGGCCCCAAAGCGTTCCCCCACTGACACCTCAGTCACCTGCCCTGCCTTATTTCCCAAGAGTAGGTCAAGTTTTGCACCTTCTCTAGTAGGTACATCCACATACTGAATCAGGAAATTGTCTTGAACACACTTAAGAAATTCCTCTCCATCTAAACCTTTAACACTATGGCAGTCCCAGTCGATGTTTGGAAAGTTAAAATCCCCTACCATAACCACCATATTATTCTTACAGATAGCTGAGATCTCCTTACAAGTTTGTTTCTCAATTTCCCTCTGACTATTGGGGGGTCTATAATACAATCCCAATAAGGTGATCATCCCTTTCTTATTTCTCAGTTCCACCCAAATAACTTCCCTCGATGTATTTCCAGGAATATCCTCCCTTAGCACAGCTGTAATGCTATCCCTTATCAAAAATGCGACTCCCCCTCCTCTCTTGCCTCCCTTTCTATCCTTCCTGTAGCATTTGAATCCTGGAACATTCAGCTGCCAGCCCCGCCCATCCCTGAGCCATGTTTCCATAATTGCTATGATATCCCAGTCCCATGTTCCTAACCATACCCTGAGTTCATCTGTCTTCCCTGTTAGGCCCCTTGCATTGAAATAAATGCAGTTTAATTTATTAGTCCTACCTTGTCCCTGCCTGCCTTGACTGTTTGACTCACATCTGTTCTCAGCTGTATCCATCTCAGATCGATCTCTTTCCTCACTATCTCCCTGGGTCCCATCCCTCCACCTTACTAGTTTAAATCCTCCCAAGCAGTTCTAGCAAATTTCCCTGCTATTAGTCCCCTTCCAATTTAGGTGCAATCCATCCTTCTTGTATAGGTCACTTCTACCCCAAAAGAGATTCCAATGATCCAAAAATGTGAATCCTTCTCCCATACACCAGCTCCTCAGCCATGCATTCATCTGCTCTATCCTACTATTCCCCACCATCATTAGCTCGTAGCACTGGGAGTAATCCAGATATTACTACCCTTGAGGACCTCCTTTTTAAATTTCTACCTAACTCTCTAATCTCCCTTCAGAGTCTCAACCTTTTCCCTTCCAATGTCGTTGGTTCCAATGTGGACAATGACCTCCTGCTGGCCCCTCTCCCCCGTGAGAACATTCTGCACCCTCTCTGAGACATCCCTGATCCTGGCACCAGGGAAATAACACACCATTCTGCTTTTTCTCTGCTGGCCACAGAAACATCTGTCTGTACCTCTGACTACAGAACCCCCTAACACAATTGATCTCTTGGAAGCTGACGTAACCCTCATTGCATTAGAGCCAGTCTCAATACCAGAAACTTGACTGTTTGTGCTACGTTCCCCTGAGAATCTATCACCCCCTACATTTTCCAAAACAGCATACCTGTTTGAAATCGGTAAATCCACAAAAGACTCCTGCCCTAGGTGCCTACCTCTCTCACCCTTCCTGGAGTTAACCCATCTATGTGACTATATCTGAGACTTTCCCCCCTTTCTGTAACTGCCATCCATCACATACTGTTGCTGTTGCAAATTCCTCATCGCTTCTATTTGTCTCTCCAACCGATCCACTTGATCTGATAAGATTCGCATCCAACAGCATTTATGGCAGATATAATCTGCAGTAACCCTTAAACTCTCTTTAAACTCCCACATCTGACAAGAAGTACACATCACCGTAAAGGCCATTTTTGCTCCTTCACAATCTACAGACCCAGAAAATAACACTGTCTTATTCCTCTACAAACACTGTCACTGGTTAAATTAATAGCTATGGCTTATATATTAAGTTTAGTCAAGAGACTTATCTCCAAAAACATATAATCAAGAAAGAATCCATTGTACCCACTACTGCAGCCTTTCTCTTGGACAGACTTAAAACAACAATTAACTTATTTGATTCTGTGATGTGAACTTCGCCCAACAGTTCCTCCAAGATTAGTTGTGAATTTCACTGTTTGTTAATTTTCCCAGATGCACTCCAATGTCCAGCGATACACAAATTCAAACAGCAAAGGCGGTAACTGTGCAGGTTTTCTCTCTCTCTCTCCTGCACTCTCCTCATCATGTGTTTCCTTTGTCTGCTCTTCTCCCTTTTAAACTGCTGTAGTTTTGACTTTTTTTTTCCAAAGTTCCCAAACAATGCAACTGCATATAAAACAGTAATTACTGCTCCTGGAATTCGAGAAAATCACCTCCAACACCTAAAATACCTCAAAAAAAAAGGAGCAGCTCTTACAGCCAGAATTTTTTCCAGTCCTCCATTATGGATTACCCAGAATCATGATCTTTGCAAAGTAGTTTACAACCAAAATATAATTCCTACTTGGGCTCAAAACATACAGTTTGGATAAATGTATTAAAGCAACAAATATTTATATATTTATTACACTTTTAACATAATAAAATGACTCAAAGTATTTTACAGGCATGTTATGGGCTGCAGCAGTTCAAGAAGGAAGCTCACCACCACCTTCCAAAAAGCACTTAAGACAGGGAAAATAAATGCTGGCCAGGCAGAGATGTTCACACCCCACAAGTGAATGAACTAAAACAAAATGACACTGAGTCACGGAAGGGGAAATTGGGTCAGATGACCAAAAGGTTTTTCAAGACATTGTGTTAAAGAAGTGAATTAGTAGAAGAAAAGAGAGAATAAAAACAGAGTAATACATGGAGGAAATTCCATAGCTAGGAACCTAGCTTGTTGATGCCATTGCTTCCAACAGTGGAGCAATTAAAACTGGGGCTTGATTAAAAAAGGAGCGCAGAGATCTGATGATGGTTTAGGGAGGGGTGGAGAAGCTAAAAGGGGACAAGATAATGCAGAGAAGACCACTGCGTGTGCTGCTTGGCTGAAAAAGAGTGCTTTGGAGTTGGGTGAAACAGGAGTTTGGCGAGACAGGGAGTAGGTGAATACAAAAGACTGAGTGTGGTGCTCAGTCTCAGATCAGGCAGTTCAGAAAGTGACACAGTCCCAGCAGAAACTGCCAATTGATAACTGATAACTTCAGAGTATTATATTTTTAAAAAATATTTTAGCTTAAGCAAAGATAAGGAATTTCAATTATAACAGAAATGTTTGAAATGAGGGAAGGCCCCAAGCTTAATTAAATTCACTTAAAGGGAGTAACTGGCTTAATCTAGAGAGAAGTCATGACAGGAGACCTCAGAGCTGTTGTATGTTTCTTTTGTGCAATGTAGGAAATAAGGAAAGCTTCCAGTTTCCATGAAAATGAGCAGTGAGGCTAAAATGATAGGGGATTCAATGGTCAGGGGGGAAAAAGGCAGGCACTTCTGTGGCCACAGACATGAAGCCAGGATAGTACATTACCTCCATAGTGCCAGGGGTGTCAGCTATGGGGAGAATGAACAGCCAGTAGTTGAGGTATACATAGATACCAACAACATAGGTAAACAAAGGAATGAGGACTGAATGTTGAATGTAGCAAGTTAGAAGACAAGTGAAAATGCAGGACTTCAAATGTCACATTCTCAGAATACTTTCACTGCCATGTGCTGGCAAGAGAAGGAATAAGAGGACAAATCGGATGAGTGCATGGCTGTTACCAGGGAGGGGGTTTAGACTCTTGATGCATTGAGACAGTTTCTGTGGAAGGTGGAACCTATGCAAGCCTGATGGTTTTAAACTGCTATGGTAGGGAGATGGGAACTAACGCTTTGGTTTAGATAGGTTCAAATCAGATCTGGAAACGGGAGGCAGAAAATTAGTTAGTGATATATTCAGCGATTCAAAAACAAAAGAAGATTAAAAATCATCCAGCAAAAGAAATTGACGGGACTGAGCTGTTCACACTTCAGTGTATGTATTCTTACAAATAAGGAAGACAGATACATGGCAGCAAACGTTATTGCTGTAACTGAAACCTGATTAAACGAGGGATAAAACTGGCAACTCAATAACCTGGAAACAGAGTTTCAGGTAGGATAGAGTGGGTGGCAAAAAAAAAGAGATGGGGGATTTAGCAGTATTGGTTAAAGAATCAATTAGGACCCTCTTGTGATGCAGTGGTAGTGTTTCTACCCCTGAATTGGGAGGCCCAGGTTCAAGTCCCACCTGCTCTAGAGGTGTGTAATAACATCTCTGACCGGACTGATTAGAAAAATCGGTACAACTGTGAGAACTGATGATATGCTAAACAGGTTAACAAATGAGTTTACGAGTAAAAAGAAAAGGGGCAGTCACACCTTTAGGAGTATACTACAGACCCCCCCCCCCCCCCCCCCCAAGCAGTGAGAGGGAAATAGAACACATATGTAGAAAACTGTCTGCCTGTAGGAATAAGAACAATTATAGTCCAAGACTTTAACTATTCCTACACCAACTGGGTTTTAAACAACGTAAGAAGCATTGAGGATGAAAAATTCATGTATTGTGTCCAGGAATTTTCTTTCAAACAATACGTGACAAGCCTAATGAGAGGAGATGCAATTCTGGATTTAGTTTTGGGAAATGAAGATGGGCAGGTGGGTGAAGTGATAGTTGGCGATCGTAACGGGATAGTGACCACAACCTGATTAGATTTACCATTATTATGGAAAAGGACAGAGATATAATAGGAGGAAAATTTTTCAACTGGGAAGTGATTCAGTTGAGGTGGAGTGAACAGGACGGCTAAAGGGGAAATCAGTGGTAAACCAGTGAGAGGCACTGAAAAGTGAGTTCCTTAGGGCACAAAGAAGACATATCCACTCCAAAAATGAGAATGGTACTGCCAAATCTAGACCCCCATGGTTATCTCAGAAAATACAGGGAAAGATTAAGTGTAAAAAGAAAGCTGATCATAGTCACTAAAAACTTAAATTGCAAATAGCCCAAGTATAGAAAGTACAGCTATCAAGTAAAAGAAGAAATAAGGAAATAAAAGAGAAGGCATGAAAAAATATTAACAAGCAAAATAAAGGAAAACCCAAAAATATTTTTACCAGTTTTTAAAGAACAAAAGGATAGTTAAGGAAAAAGTGGGATGTATCAGAGAGGAGAAAGTGGGTGAATATGCAGAGGATATGGGAAGAACTTTAAACAAATTTTTTGTCTCAGTTTTCACAAAGAAAAGGGATGATGTGGGTATAGTGTGAAGGATTGGATTAAAATATTATAACCAGAGAGTAATTGTTAGAGGAATTGAAATCCTTGAAAGGTATAAGACACCAGGGCTGGATGAATTGTTCTCTCGGATGTTGAAGGAAATCAGGGAGGAAATAGCAGATGCTCTGAGGATTATTTTCCAAACTTCACTAGATATAGGTGAGATGCCAGAGGACTAGAGGAATGCAAGTGTGGTTCCGTTGTTTAAAAAGGGGACCTGATTGAGGTCTACAAAATAATGAGAGGTATAGACAGGGTGGATAGCAAGAAGCTTTTTCCCCAGAGTGGGAGACTCAGTTACTAGGGGGTCACGAGTTCAAGTGAGAGGGGAAAAGTTTTAGAGAAATATGCATGGAAAGTTCTTTACGCAGAGGATCGTGAGTACCTGGAAGCCGTTGTAAGCAGAGGTGGTAGAGGCGGGCACGACAGCGTCATTTAAGATGTATCTAGGTAGATATATGAATGGACAGGGAGCAGAGAAATACAGATCCTTAGAAAATAGGCGACAAGTTTAAATAGAGGATGTGGATCAGCACAGGTTTGGAGGGCCAAAGGACCTGTTCCTATGCTGTAAGGAAACGCCAAACAATCATGGGCCAGTTAGTCTTACTTCGGTGGTGGGCAAATGGTTAGCAGCAATCCTGAGAGATCAAATAAACAGTCACTTAGAGAGGCATGAACTAGTCAGGGATAGTCAGTATCACAGTGCTAAGGCAAGGTCATGCCTTACGAATTTGATTGAATTCTTTACAGAAATGACATGGAGGATCGATGAGAGTAGTGCAGTGGATGTTGTTCACATGGATTTTAGTAGGACATTTGACAAGGTTCCACATGGCAGATTGGTTAACAAAGTAAAAAACCATGGGATACAGGGTAATGTGTCAATGGATCCAAAGTTGGCTTAGTAACAGGAGATAAAGGGTAATCATCAACAGCTGCCCTTGCAAACAGAAAGTTGTTTCAGCTGATGTTCTGCAGGGTTTGGTGTTGGAAACTCCGCTGTTGTTTTATACATTAACAATTTGGACTTGAACATGGGGGGCACAAATGGGAAATCTGCAAATGACACAAAACTTAGCCATTCAGTGGACAGTGTAGAGAATAGTTGTAAATTCCAAAATGATGTAGAAGGATTAGTGGAGTGGGCAGGAAATTGGCAGATGGATCCACCTCTTAAGCGTGAGGTAATGCATTTATGGGGATCAAACAGTAAAAGTGAATACACAATAAACAGAATTATAATGAGTGGGGTAGATGAAGTGAGAGATCTTGGAGTGCAAGTGCACAGGTCGCTAAAGTGCAGGTAGATAAAGTTGTAAAGAAAGCATATGGAATGCTCTCCTTCATTAGCAGAGTTATAGAATACAAAAGTAAGGAAATAATGAGGAAAGAAACACAGAAATTAATGGAAAAGTTCAGCGGGTCTGGCAGCATCTGTGAAGAGAAATCAGAGTGAACATTTCTGGTCTGGTAACCCTTCCTCAGAACGGTGAGGCAACAACTGGAGTACTCTGTGCAGTTCTGGGCACCACTTTAAGGGATGGATGTGAATGCTCAGCAGGGAGTGCAGAGAATATTTACTAGAATGTTGCCAGGGCTGCAGAATTGTAACTACGAAGAGAGACTGAAAAGGTTAGGGTTGTTGTTCTAGGATCAGAGAGGGGGGGGGTCGACACGATTGAGGTATACAAAATTGTGAGGAATAAAGATAATCGAGTAGACCTATTTCCCTTAGCAGAGATTTCAAAAACCACAGTTCATAGATTCAAGCTAAGTGGCAGCAAGATCAGAGATGACATAAGGAAAAACAAAGTTTTTTTTAAATAGAGGGTGCTGATTATCTGAAATTTGCTGCCCAAGTTGATGGTAGACGGTGAGATCCTAAACTCTTTCAAAAAGTACCTGAATCTGCCCCTTCAATGCTGTAAGCTACAGGGCTATGGGCTGGGTGCAGGAAGATAGGATTAGATAAGGAATCTGGCTGTCTATGGATCAGCATGGATAGGATGGGCTGAATTGCTCCCTTCTGTGCTGTACCATTTCTATGGACCTCCTGGCCAATATTTATCCTGCAGCCAATAATTGGAGAAGAAACTAAATATCTGATCATTATCACATTGTTGTCGTTGGTGCTATTTGCATATTAGAAGGTTAATGACCAAGATTACTACAAAATACTGACCACACTTCAAAGTACTTCCTCAGTTTAATTCAATAACAAAGAGTTATACGTTATATAAAGCATTTTGGAACAGCCTGTGATTATGAAAGGTATTCTATATGTAAATTTTCTTCTTACTCTCCAAGGAGCCATTAACCTACACATTCTGCAGCAATATGAAGAGATTCAACTTCACCACAAAATGAATTATGCAAAAATACTCAGCTATGAAGTTTTCAATCACAATTTGGCGACCTGTACAAGACCACCAAGAAGAAAAATTTTGAAACACTGTGATTTCACACCATTTACATTTGAACTGCAGTCAAGTGAAACCAAATAGTACAATGTTCCAAGTCAACTAGGCTTTGAGAACTTTTTTTTTAACTATTTAGTGCTCAGGAAGAACAAAATAGAAGTCAGGATGAGAAAAAGACATTCAATTATCTACCCACATTCTTGTGTGGTTAAATTCGCCCAGCATCCAACTATATTTTGAAAAATTATGACTGACTCACTGAAATTTCCACATATCCTACCATGAGTTCTCTTCCATTGTTTGTATTTATTAATTTTCTCAATATTCTAAAGCTTTATAAGAATTTTCTCCAAAGGATTTAAGCTGTAAGGAGGGATTGGGAAGATTAGGACTGCTCTCTTTGGAACAGACGAAGTTAAGACATTAAGGGAGTACTGAGGAACAAAAGGACCTGGATATAAGAGTCCGTAGATCCCTGAAGGTGTCAGTACAGTAGGCAGCATGGTGAAGATGGGATATGGGACGCTGACCAGGGTATAGAATAAAGAAGAATGGGTGTCTTGTCACAACTTTATAAAACACTGGTTCAATGACAGATTGAACACTGTGTAGTTCTGGTTGCCAGATTATCAGAAGGACATGATTGCACTGGAGAGAGTGCAGAGGAGATTCACCCAGCTGTTTTCTGGGATGAAACTTTTCAGTTACGAGGAGAGACTGGATAGGCTGCGTTTGCTTTCCTTGCACCAGAGGAGGCTGACGGAGGGTTCTGGGCGAGGTATACAAAATTATGAGAGACATAGATGTGTGGATTGTGAGAATCTCAACTCTGTGGTAAATACACCGAAAGCCAGAAAACATAAATTTAGAGCAAGGAGAAGCAGTTTAGAGGACATCTAAGAAAATCTTTTTTCACCCAAAATGTGGTAGAAATATGGAACGTGCTGCCTGAGAGGATGATGGAGGCAGGTACTCTCAAAGCATTTAAGCAGAATCTAGATGAGTTCTTAAAATGGCAGGGCATAGTAGGTTAGGGGCCAAGTACAGGTAAATAAGCTTGGTGTCGTTTGGTGTTCGTTGGTCAGTCTCGGCATGGTGGACCAGAAGGCCACTATTTTTACACTGCATGATTCTATTATCTAATGACCATGTTAAAATTGATGGGTCTTGACAGAACAGGTGCAGAAAAATTATTCCCTCCTGCAATTTATCGATAGCCAGAAGTCATAGAAACAAAATCATTAGGAAAAGATCTCGAGAGGGAATCAATTAAATGACATAGCACCACTGTGACTGTTCTAGCTCTTTGAAAGAGTTCTCCATGTAGAATTTCTCATCCCACTCTTTGTGCATTCCCATCAAATACCAAGTATTTATTCATTTCTCTTCTGAAAGCTGTTTTCAAATCTGCTTTCCCATGCTTTAAGCCAGCACATTCCAAATCATAACTTGCTGAGTAAGTTTTATTTCCTGGTTTTGACTCTGGTTCTGTCACTGATCATCTCAAATATGCCCCTCTGCTTACTGTCCCACTTGCTGGTGGAAACATTTAGTTATTCTATGAAAAACACTTATGATTTTCAACCATCCCCCCTTAACTTTCTGTCTACTCATGTGAAGGCAATGGCTTAGTGGTATTGTCACTAGACAATTAGCCAGAAACCCCCATAATGGTCTGGGGACCCCAGTTTGAATCCCATCATGGCAGATGGTAGAATGTAGACTCAAATAAAAATATGGAATTAGTAGTCTAATGATGACCTTAAAACCACATCAATTGTCAGGAAAAATCCATCTGGTTCACTGATGCCCGACAGGGAAGGAAGTCTGCCATCCTTACCTGGTCTGGCCTGCAGGTGACTCCAGACCTACAGCAACGTGATTGACTCTACTTTCAGTTCTGACAAAGGATCACTGGACTCGAAACATTAACTCTGTTTTTCTCTGCAATCTGCTTTTGTTTGTTTCAGTTATCCAGCATCTGCAGTTCTTATTTTTTATTTTGAGGATCCTGTATGCCTTATTAAATGGCACCTTCAAAGGCCTTGTGCATGTATACCCTGGATTTCTCTTCCTGCACCCACTTGAAGGCTGTATCATGTACATTATTCATATTTCCTCTCCCAATTCTTCCTATGAGAATGAATCACTTTACAATTCTATGTGCTGTTTCATTCAGTTCATCAGTCTGTCATTCGTTACTGTCCTCGTCACTGTTTAGTACATTTATATGGCCCATATCATCTGCAAATCTCGAAATTATGCCCTGTGTACTCAAGCCCAGCAACTAATATATCTGAAAAAGAGATGCACCCAACACTCACCCCTGGAGACACTACTTCGTACTTCAGTCTTGTCTGAAAAACAACCTTCAACGTTACTCTCTACCTTCTGTGCCATAGTCAATTTGGTATCCATGCAGCCATTGCCCCTTTATCCATGGATATCGATCTTGATAATAAATCAAATGCCATTTAAAAGTCCATATACACATCATCAAACCCAACCTCGTCCAACTTCACCATTTGTCAAAAGAGCTCTCAATTCACCTTTAACAAATTACTTTTATTTACTCAGCTTGAATGCTTTCACTTAATACTTTTAATCAGAAGAGCAATTATTATCAGAATTTATTATCACAAAAACTTACAAATTAGGAAGGAGGTACTGCAGAACCTCAACAAGTTCACGGTATACCAAACTTCACTTTTTTTTCCTCAACGCTTAAATAACATACTATAGTATAGCTTGTATTTTCCTCCCTAGATAGCTTACAGTGTAGATCTCGCAGCATAGTTTTAGTCTGCCAACTCGACTAAGAAAATATACCACACTCAAAGTGGGGCCAATGGCATAAATCAGTGCGAAAGGTCCTCAACAACAATAACTATAATGATATTAATAATTCTTCATTTTCCATTAAAGCCATTAATTTAAATAATAATATATGAACAGTAATACCTTTTGAGTTGCAAATCCAAAATAAAATTAGATCCAGCAATCAAATCAATACTCAGAATGACTTGGGTCATATTACCTTGTCATTATAACAGAATTTGAGAAAGAAATAAAGCAAAGAAAATTTATGCTGATTGAAAGCCTTCTCAAAAATAACAAAAACTTGTGGTATAAATGCAATTCTTTGGGTCAAAAAGTTCTGAATTAAACAAAAAGGAAGAGCATCCCTCAAATGTAATTGCAGAACAAGCTGGAGATTTTAGTAAACAAAAATAGTTTATTTTTATTAACTTTGTTTCTAATCTCAATTGGCTCAGTTTCTTTTTGCCAGCCTTCAACTACGTATGAACGAACACACACACACAAACCAATTTTACATCCAGAAGCTAATGTTCAGAACAAAAAGCTGTATCTAGTTATCACTAAATAAATGGTGAGAAAAGCAATGGAGACAGAAATCCTGAACCTATCTAATCCCACCACTAAGCTTTTTCATAAAGATTCAATTCACCACAATACTGAACAATGTAAAAAGTCACTTCAAATCTCAGCTGGCTTGTATTTTAAATTAGTCCAACAGGTAGAATTTTGTGTTTTTTCAACAATAATACAACATTCCGAAGTATTCTTGCATAACTAAGTAATGTTACATTTTGAGCACAAGCTCAGTCTTAAAACTGTGTCCTCAATGCTGTCAAGTTTATTATAAAATTGTACCAACAAATCAAAATTGTAAAAATTTTTATTTTACAATATAAAATACTACGCATTGGAAAAAAGGAACATAGAATGCATCCAAGTGAACAGTCAGATTCAATACCAACCAGTCCAAATCACCTTCAACGATTTTCAAATGGTGTCATATTCTCCCCAAGGATACACCCTTCTGGGAAGGGCTCCAATCCAGTATGCTCTGGATCCAGCTAGCCCCACAGCAAATCCTTTGCTAAGAGTCTGCTTTCCGAGGGCACTGCATCTCCTTACTGTGTGATCTTCTCCTTCACATATACCATATTTTCTGAGCCCTATAGTTACTTTATTTGACTTATTTTTGGTCAGAACTACAACTATTACCTCAATTTGTCCACAGAAATGAAAGGAATTAAAGATTGGGGTGACATGCAGTTGAGTGAAACAGAGTCCAGTCGTTAACCTCAATTAGCTTACATGAAAATAATTCCCAGTTTCCCTTTCAATATTTAAATTATAATGGATTACAGCCCTTTCTCATACACACAGAAACATTCTAATTAGTTGGTGAAAGCGCAATTTTAAGTCTGGGTAGAGTTGTTTGAAACTCATGTCATTAGAAACAGAAAATGGGAGCAGAAGTATGCCATTGGTCTTTTGAGCCTGCTCCACCATTAAATACGATCATGACTGATCATCCAACTCAATACCTTGTTCCCTGTTTACCACATACCTTTTGATTTATTATAGCTCCAAGAACTATATTTAACTCCTTCTGGAAAACATTCAATATTTTGGCCTCAACTGTTTTCTGTGATACATAATTCCACAGGCTCATCATTCTCTCTTCATCTCAGTCCTGAATCCTTAAATTCAATGTCCTGGCTCTGAACTTTTCCACCACCCACCTACCACCGACCCTCCCTTCCCAATCAGGAACATACTCCCTGTGATTACCCTGCCTGGTCCTGTATTAGTCATATAGATTTCTGAGATTGGCACACTTTGTCACACCCCCACAACAGCCAGAACATCCTTCCTCAGTTAAGGAAGGAAAATTGCACACAATACACCAAGTATGGTCTTGCCAATGGCAGGCAAAACATCCCTGTTCCAACCTTTAAATCCTCTTGCTATAAGTTCAAAAGGCTGTGAGGGAGTGGAGGTTAAGTAAGGGAGGCATCAAATAAGAAGTTCCCTAATTAATTGTTGAGAGACAATGTTAAAAACAGCAAGTGGAATATTGAGTATTACTGCAAACAAGACATGTCAAAGTTGTTCATCTTGAATTCATCAGGACAATTTTCAAGAAATGCCAAAGTAAAGGGAAAACAACAGTAAAACTGAATGTCAGAGAGTGCAGTCTCCTCTCTAACTGCATAATTACTGTTTTCCTTTTAGGTTGGTACTTGCAAATAGCCCAAATAAGTGCAAGATGAGAAGCTTCAACAAATGTGTCATTTTCCACAAAGCCTTCTTAAGCTCCATACTACCCAATGACAATTAGAAGAATATTATCAAATTTTAAAGTTAGGCTCATGGTAAAAAAGATTATTAAAAAGGGGGCCTAAGAAAAAAGGGCTAAGAACTAAGACAGCTAGCCAAACACAGTTAGAAGTTCAGAGTATTCAAAGCCTATTTTCTAATGAATAGGCCACAAAAAAATACAAATGAAACATGCAACAGAACTTGCAGGACCGAAAAATGTTAATTGGCCTATCATGCTGATGCCAGCTCTTTGTGGTAGGTCTCAAGTCCCCAGATTTGTCTGTAACACTAAGTTCCTCAACCAGATATATGCATTCAACTCCCTTTTAAAATTATTTATGGAATCAGTTTCCACCACCTTTTTAGGAAGAGTTACTGACCACTTGCAAGAGGGAAATTCTTGTTCTGGACTGACTCTATCAGGACCCATCATCTATCAGGACCCATCAGGACCCAACACTGCTATTATATCATCTCTTAACCTTGCCTGTTCTCAAATGAACAATCCTAACATTGCCAGCCTCTCCTCAAGTCATTCATCCTTGGTAACAATTCGTAAAATCTTTTTGAGACCTTAAAGAGAACATTTAATGAAAGAAGTAAATAGAAACAATGTGCTTCACGAAATTTGAGGGGATGGATAAAATCCTCATGTATTAGTCTGGCTGTAGGTCAAAGGGCTCAGATATTGCGAAGGAGGTCAAAAAACTGGTGAAGGTAGTTAAAGTGATCAGACAACAGCAGGGACTTAAAAGGATTTCAATGCTGATGTGGGAGATAGCCAAACATTCTAAATGACTAATCTGCCTGCATTATCATAAAGATCACTTCCACGGAGAACAAGGAAGTAAGTTGTTTTTGCTTGTAGCAAGTCAAAACTAAGACCTACAAAAAGTACAAAACACCAATATTATCACCTCACCATTTATCTACTTGGAATCTAATTTACCAATCTGGTTAATTTATGTCCTATTATAATTTGCTGCGGTGTTCTTCATGGATTATCCTCCACCCTTCCCAAAAAAATGTAATACCATCTGCAAATTTAAAATTTGTATTTTTAATTTCAAAGTGAAAACCATGAATATTAAAGGTAAATAGCAGTGGTTCCAGCACTGATCTGTGTCAAATACCATTCCCACATTCTGCCACAACGAATAACTTAATTCCTACTTTGTCTTCTGTCTTGAAGCCAGCTAGCAATCCATGCTGCTATTACCCTTGATTCCACAGTCTCTGGCTTTATTCATTCTTCTACTAAAGAAGAAACTTATCAAAGGCTTTTTGAAAAATCCAGATAAAATACATCTGTATCACTGTTTCATCCTTAAAATACATTCACTGATGTCTATGCTATCACAGAATTCTTACTGTGCAGAAGATGGTCATTCAATCCATTTTGCCAACACGATTTCTAATAACTAATCTCCTGCCTTTTCCCCATGATTGCTGTACACCATTTCTACCAAAATAATCATCCAATACTCTCTTGAATTTCACAACTGAACTTGCCTCCACCACATTTCCAGGCAGCGCATTCTATACCATAGTTAATCGCGAACTATCAATCATTAATTTCTCACTTCTAGAATTTAAATCAAGAGTTCAAACATTTTCATGCATAATGCCCGTTCAGCAAAATTGATTCAATTAGATTCATAAATTAAAACTGCTTTTAAAAGCCCATGCAATCATAATCTTCACAAATAGGGATATAGGGGACAGAAATAAGGAGATTAAATTAAAGCTTTACAAAGCACTGTTTAAACAGCACCTTCAGTAATGTGCGAATTCTGGACACCACATTTTAGAAAAAGTATCAAGACCTTGTAGTTGCTGGAGAAAATAGGTTAGCCTTGGACCAAAAGGAAGAGTTTCAATTATCTGGAAAAACTACTGAAGTTTGGATAGCTCTCCCTTCAGCAGAGAAAATTTTAATAAATTAGAAACTGTCTCGACTCTCAAAAGGATTAGTAGCAAGAGGACATCAATTTAAAATAATTCCTAAAAAAAGAAAGAATGAAAGGATACATTTCTTATAGATACTTATAAAATTGGGAGATTGAAGTTGAAAAAATTCCAACCTAGCTTACAATACGTTTTACCTCCAAACATCAAGTACACTTTCTGTAAAAAGCTATGACCAAAATATGATTAATTGTTCTAAGTTAGAACTTGCCAGCAGATTTCTTTACACATAAATAGCGTCAGAATAGAAAGAAAAATAGCTTCATTACAAGTATCTTCAAATCACAAAATTTCTCAACTATTGACCCTGCTTCTCTGGAGTCACACCAAACATTTTTTTAAAAAGCACTAAGTCCAATTTTCCTGATAGTTTACATCACTGACAAGATATTCAACTATATCATAGAAGACGTCAATTATATCATAGAAGACATCAATTTGTTAAAAATAAACTTATTACATGCTTAGTTGGCAGAAACTAGCACTTATCTATACTCAGAACACATTACAGATGCGTTTCAAGAGAATAATGTATTTATACATTTTGTACCATATGATGTTTCTATCAAAACCATGTACTTTATATTTTAACAGAAGAAATGAACATGATTCAAAACTTTTCAATACAGTTTATCTTGAAATAATTTTTATCTGTAAAATTATTTTTGCCCATCATATAATCATCTTTTTGCTGCTATTTATGTCACATCCTCTAGGCTATTTACAACATGTGACAAAATCTTTTCTACATAACAGTCAATAAAGCAGACTGGAAATTATAACTGTCACACAGTTGTGTGAAAAGATTTAAACAATTATATTCAAATTACAATCTGTGTAAATTCTTAAAGATTTTACTAATTTAAGAAGCAATGTGGTATTTTTCAGTCTGTGTGGTATGTATTTGACAACATACTAATGTTTATTATCCTTTCAGTTGACCACATGCTTGAGAAAACTTTCCTATATGGCAAGTGACAACCTAGCCAATTATTCTAAGTCAAACCACATTTTTCTGTTTTAAAAAAAACACACACAAAGGAATCCAAGTACTTTAAACAGTGCATTTTTATAAAAATCATCCAAATTTTCTTCAGTAAACTTTAAAGGTTTGTGAAAAACTGGTGAAACAGTTAATATTTCTGTCATCTCTGACTTAATCTTCAAGGAAAGAAAGCATAAGCTTTAATAATTAGGAAGGAAAGCAAGTGTCAACAAGCATGATATATGGGCTGATTGTGAGCTCTCAAGGGGGAAGAAAATATAAACACTGTGGTGAAAATAAGACCGGACAATATACTTACAAATGATCCTCTAACCAACCAAAGAACAAAAAAAAAATCAAGAACACATGATGAGGTCCTATGTTAATTCTCAATTATTAATCCTGTCCTGTCCACCCACTAACTCAATGACTCCATTTCTCACAAGCCTAAAAATAACAATTCCTGTCCTTGTGTTTTAAGTTTTGTCATGGCTTCACTGTTCACTATTTTTATAAACCCATCCAGTGCAACTACTATTTCCTTGTGCCTTAGTCCAGTGCCCTATGTACTAACCTGCTACTCCTCATGATCAACTGCGACCAGGTCTTCAACTACCAAAGCTCCATCCTCAATCTCACTCTGCAATCTCCACTCTGTTCATTTTCCTCTTCATTGAAACAATCCTTAAAATCTATGTATTGAGCACCACCTTCTAATATCTTCTTATTTATTACAGTGACTGTTTTGTTTTAGGCCTCTCTGAAATAGTGACATATTCTCAGATTAACTAAAATAACTCAAGGATAGAGGTTCATCTTGTTTAATTGCTCCACTGCCACTCCTAACCCCGTCACCTCTCAAACTCTTTCTGCCCAACAGCCTTCTAAGATCCCTGCGCATCTTAAATGTGGTGTTTACCACTCATTTAATAACTGCCTAAAACTCTGTACCTCTCTGTCCTCCTCTAAATCATTCCTCAAAACCTACTTCCCCAATCAGGTTTAGGTCACTTGTCCTAACATTTAGGTAGCTAAATGTGAAATTGTGGTCTTTACCATTCTATTGAAGGGCCTTGAAAGTTTATTCTGATGTTGCAAACCTCAACATTAAGTTCTATCTTATTCATAATATTGATTAGCAAAGATATAGTAAATAATTGCAGATTCACTTGAATTGGGTTAAATTAAACATGGGCAAGTGAATACAAGATAAGTATAAAAGTTTCATCAAATGGGGAAGGCAGTGACATTGTGTAATATCACTAGGCCAGTAATCTGAAACATCAGGCCATGTTCAAGGGAAATGAATCTGAACACCACTATGGCAAATGTCGAAACCTGAATGCTACAAAAATTTGGAATTAGAAGCTAGCCTAATGGGAACCATGCCCTTTAGGGAAGGAAATATGCCATCCTTACCTGGTCTGACCTACAAGTGACTCCAGACCCACAGCAATTTGGTTCCCTCTGGGCAATTAGGGATGAGAAACCAAATGCTGGCCTGGTTAGCAATGCCCATATCCCATGAACAAAGAATAAAATCAAAACATTAGCATGAAAGTAAAACTTATTCATGAATAATTAATAATACAGAAAACATGAAGCAGAATCTCCAACTATGTTGTCTTTAATTTTGTACTTAGAATGTCAAATTCTAGCAAAATAAAAACAAAATTCTTCGACAAAGACCTCAGCATTTTACATCCTTAAACTTATAAGGATAAATTGAAGTGAGGGAGCCTTTAAAAATATTCTAAATAGTGCGATATTAATTACATAATAATGAAAGAACAGGAAGCTACCAGAAATTTAATATTTTCATGTCAGCAATCAAGGACTTGAGAGCAGATTTCGACATGGAAATTTAACTTTGCATGTTTTGTTCTTTCAAACAACTCAATTTATTCAGTTCTGTACTTCTTCAAGAATGCCATCACGTCTTTGATTTTGAGTGACTCAATTTTCCACTTTCTCACATTATTTAGCATGTCAAAAATCACACAACAAAAGTTAGAATTTGATCTGCATATTGCATGCTTCAAGTTCATTTTCATCTCACTGGCCTAACAAATTAACTACAGTAAAGAGGTTAAAAACTATATAAATACAAAGACTTTATTATGCACGAATCCCAGTCTGAATGCAGACCAAATTTTCTTTAATCTTCAGATAAAAGATGTAAGAATTATGCGAATTCTTAAAAAAACAAATCACTCAAGTAATATTGTTGAATTCATACAAACTGCGCAAAGTACTTATATAATTTAAAAAACCATCCCATATTAAACGACTAAAGAAAGTTATACTAATTTGTAAAAGTTGTGAATTAGACCAACATTTTCTCAGAGTTATTATCCTATAGGGAATATCCAATTTCTGGCCTTTGGTGATGCATTAACATTTAAAATTACACTCGAATCCTGGTTTTTCCCAAAGCCATTCATGCAATAAGATCTTCTCACCCACTCAACGGCATGCAATGCAAGAGCTATTATTATTAGTAACTAAAACCAAAATTCTTAAAATCTCTCAGGACACTGTAGGAAATAATTCCCTCCCCTGTCAACGCCACCAAAGAATCTCTGTTGAAAACTCAAATGTAATCATTACTATTTGGCAATTTAATTCAAATTTTAAAATATACTAGAAAAGTTTATCTACATACTAGAATAGGTTTTCAGACAGAAGCAAGAAAAATGACAGAAAATGTCAATCATCTTAGCAACTATTCCTATTTCCCTCCTTTCTTCATACAACCTACCAGCTTTCTCATCTCAACAATTAAAAATGGCTTCAAAGAAATAATAAACTATAACACTGACTTGAAACAGGTTTTGAATTATCAGTCCAAACGTTAATTAATATTTTGTCAAGAATGGATTAATCAGTCTTACTTCATGCAATCACAGCTCACTCCATTAAAAATGCACCAACGACAAACATTTTACAAAAGTGCAAGATTCTAACAAAAAAATTAAATTTATCTAGTCAAGAGGTTAATGTTTTTCAAATATAGCCTGAAGAGCAATAGAAAATGAGTAAAGCTGCACTGCTTGCTTCAGGAGTTGGACTCCGAGGTACACATGTTTACTGCAAATGCTGGAGATATGAAACAAATACAGAGCTGTTATAGAAATTCCGCAGATCTAGCAGCATCTGTGGAGAGGCAAACAGAGTTAAAATTTTGAGTCTGGTGTGGCTTCTTCAGAAATGAATTTAATTAATTATGCACAAAAATTAGCTAAAACAAAACCAAATACAGTCCTACCAGCTGAGCAAAAGATTCAGCAAGGAGCTGAGGTGACTCTTCACTGAGATTTAAGTGTTTGAAAGGGTCTTGCTGCAGTAAAATGGGTAAACTACTCTTCATTAAAAATTCAATTCTGAAGTGATTAGATTTGAAACATTTACTCTGTATCTCTTTCCACAAATGCTGCCAGACCGACTGAGTTTCCTCAGCACTTTTTGGTTTTATTTGCATCTATAGTTTGCTGCTTTCTCCCATCCTCCTTTCTTAAAGGCATTCAAGAAGGTACTGAACATAATACTATTTAATGCATTCATGGTGTTAGAGGCAGCACTGTATATTAGCATGGATAGAAGATTGTGTTCTATTAGTGAGTCAGAGTTGGGATAAAGGGGGCATTTTCAAGGTGGCAACCTGTATCATATGGAATACTGGGGTCACAATTATTTACAATATTAATAACTTGGATCACAGAACTGAATCTATCATCAGTTTGCGGATAATGTAAAAATAACTGAGAAGGCAAGTGCTGAGAATGATGAGGGTGCTAAATGAATATTTTGTGTCAGTGTTCACTAGTGAGAGGAACAATGTGGGTATAGAAATCAGGGACAAAGAACTGTGATATACTTGAATAAATTAGCTTGGATGGAGAGGAGGTTCTGAGTAATCTGACTGGCTTCGTAGAATCCCTAGAGTGTGGAAACAGGCCTTCGGACCAACAAGTCCACATCGACACTCCAAAGAGTAACCTACCCAGACCCATTCCCCTAATCTATTACCCTATATTTGCCCCTACCTAATGCATCTGACCTACACATCCCTGAACACTATGGGCAATTTAGCATGGCCAATTCACCTAACCTGCATATCTTTGGATTGTGGGAGGAAACCAGGTCACCCAGAGGAAACTCACACAGACTCGGAGAGAATGTGCAAACTTCATACAGACAGTCGCCTGAGGCTAGAATCAAACAAGAGTCCCTGGCGCTGTGAGTCAGCAATGCTAGCCACTGAGCCACGTACCGCTCAAAGTTTAAAAGTAGATGGTGGAACTGCATAAACATTAGTTTGGCCTGTTATGAAAATGTAGGTGTGTACTGTACTTTTAAGAGAGTGGAAGTTGGCACAGACCTATAGAGGCACAGGGTGTGCTGAAAAATTTTAAAATGTAACATGACTCAATGACTCTATTTATTTATGAAAACAAATAGCTGGAGCTGCGTTGCTATGTTACACAACAAATTCAAATTCGGCCAAATTATGCCCCAATATACCAAAATCCAATCAATTTTGAACTTTACTGTTTTGGATGACATCAAACCATTGAGACAGTCCAATACATTGGGGTATACAAAATCAGGTATTTTGAACAGTTAGCCAGAGCGGCAAAGAGTACTAACAAACACAGACAGCTGCAGAATCTCTCTCTGAAAGCTACCTTTTCATATGAAGTTTGTGAAACAGAAGACCGAAGAAAAGACCCAGGAAAGTACAGACAATGATACCAAGGGAAAAGTGACAACTAGCTGGTTGGGAAATTTGAATTTTTTGTTAAACTTAAATCGGGAGGGGTGGGAGGGGTTTATCAGTTCAGTGTATTGTATTAGAGTGGGAGGTAGATAGATTGATCATACAAAGGAGGATTACCATGCAGATATTTGGTGATTAATGTTCTTGTGCTCCTTGGAGTTAAAAAACAAATTGTTGAACTTTTTCTTCACATATAAGGATTTCTGTAGTTTTTGGTCATTCATACTTTAACAGATTACAAGCAAGGTGAGCTTTTCTGTGGATCTGGTTCAAATTAACAGAAGGGTTTACCGCATATCATAACAGGCCACAGCTACAGTATTGTGTATAGTTCTGTCATTCACATTAGAAGAGAGATGTGACTGCACTGGAGAGGTTACAGGGGAGACTTTCCTTATCTGAGCTGGAGAGTTCTAGTTATGAAGAGAGATTGGATAGATTGGAGTTGTTTTCCGTAGAGTGGAAGAAATTGAAAGGGGTCATAATTAAGATGTATAAAATTATGAAGGGAGTAGACAGGATAGACAGGAAGTAATTTTCCCCCTTGATGGAGGGATGAATAACCAGGGGCAAAGATACATGACAAGGGGCAGAAGGTTCAGAAGATATGTGAGGAAAAGTAAGTTTCACCCAGAGGGGCGAATTCCTGATGAAGGGCTTATGCCCGAAATGTCAATTCTCCGGCTCCTCGGAGATGCTGCCTGACCTGCTGTACTCTTCCAGCACCACACTCTCAACTGATCTCCAGCATCTGCAGTCCTCACTTTCTCCTTCACCTTGGGGGTGTTGGGAACCTGGAACTCTGCTTGTAAGGGTGGTAAAGACAGAAACCCTCATACCATTTTAAGAAATATTCAAATGTATACCTCTGATGGCAAGACATACAAGGTTATAGGCTAAGTGCTGGAAAATGAGATTAGAATAGTTAGGCGGTCATTTTCGACCAGCATAGGTTTGATGGACTTAGGAGCTTTTTGTTGTGCTTTAGATCTCTATGACCGAATGACACAATGAGACGACAGAGTGATATAGATGTGCTAAGTGAGTGGGCAAAAACTTGGTTGAAGGAATATAATATGGGAGAATGTTTAGTTATGCACTTTTGTAGAATTTAGTTCAAATAAAATGGAGCATAAAATAGGAAAGTATTGCTAAAACTAGACAAATTACTCATCAAACTACAACTGAAACAGTGAACAATTCTGATCTCCTTATCTAAGATATACTGGCACTGGAGGCAGTTCAGAGAAACTTTACTCTGTTGATATCGGGTTAAGAGGGCCTTTCCTACAAGGAGAGGTTGAGCTTGTACTCATTGGAGTTTTGAAGAACAAAAGGAGACCTCATTAAAACATACAAGATTTTTAGTGGGATTGACAGTGTACATGTGCAGCGTATATTTTGCCTTGTGGGAGAATAGAGGATCAGTTGGCATAATTTTAGAAAAAGAGTTTTTCCATTTAAGACCGAAATTCATTTCTCAACCCCATTCTCCCGCTTTCTCCCCGTAATCCTTGAATCCCTTGATACTCAAAAACCTATCTCAGTCTTAAATATACTCAAAGACCTGGCCTCCACAGCCTTCTGTGGCAACGAATCCCATAGATTCACCACTCTCTGGCTGAAGATATTTCTCCTTATCTCCATTCTAAAAGGTGTGCCCTTTACTCTAATGCTATGCCTCCAGTCCAAGTCACTCCTACCAATGGAAACATCTTCCCAACATCTACTCTGTCCAGGCCATTCAGTGTCTGTATGCTTCAATTAGATTCCCCCTCATGCTTCTAAACTCTATCGAGTATAGACTCAGAGTCCTCATTCCTGGGAGCATTCTCATGAAATTCCTTAGGAACACGGTCCAGGACGAGTACATCCTTCATAAGATATGGGTCCCAAAACTGTGCACAATACTCCAAATGCAGTTTGACCAGAGCCTTAGAGAAAGTCAGCTGTATATCCCTGCTTTTATATTCAAGTCCTCTCTCAGAGGATAGTGAATCTGTGGAATTCTTTATTACGAAGGGCTATCGAGGCAATGCAGTTAGTGTGGATGGACATTTTGGTCGGCATGGACCAATTTGGGCCAAAGGGCCTGTCTCCAGGACAATGGCTGGATCATTAAATGTATTTAAGAATGAGATAGACAGATTTTTAATAAATAAGAGAATCAAGGGTTTTGGGGATAAGATAGGAAAATAGTTGTTGATTATCAGATCAGATTATCAGATCTTACTAAATGGCGGAGCAGAGTACCAAATGGCCTACTTGTACTCCTATTTCTGATCTTATAGTCTTAAATAGTTGTGTTATATTTGCTCTCTTTGAATACAAGTCTTGTTATTCTCCCAGCATCCTGTTTAACATGATCTCTCAATCAACAGATTATCTGGTCATTCATCATGATGCTATTATTAGAAACTGTACATTTCATCAGTATTGCATGGCTTGTATTTTAGAGAGAAAGTGAGGGCTGCAGATGCTGGAGATCAGAGCTGAAAATGTGTTGCTGGAAAAGCACAGCAGGTCAGGCAGTATCCAAGGAACAGGAGAATCGACGTTTCGGGCATAAGCCCTTCCTCAGGAATGAGGAAAGTGTGTCCAGCAGGCTAAGATAAAAGGTAGGGAGGAGGGACTTGGGGGAGGGGCTTTGGAAATGTGATAGGTGGAGGGAGGTCAAGGTGAGGGTGATAGGCCGGAGTGGGGTGGGGGCAGAGAGGTCAGGAAGATGATTGCAGGTTAGGAAGGCGGTGCTGAGTACGAGGGATTTTACTGAGACAAGGTGGGGGGAGGGGAAATGAGGAAACTGGAGAAATCTGAGTTCATCCCTTGTGATTGGAGGCTCTTCCTCCAACCGTCGTGTTGCCATGGTCTGGCGATGGAGGAGTCCAAGGACCTACATATCCTTGGTGGAGTGGGAGGGGGAGTTAAAGTGTTGGGCTACGGGGTGGTTGGGTTGGTTGGTCCGAGTGTCCCAGAGGTGTTCTCTGAAACGTTCCGCAAGTAGGCGGCCTGTCTCCCCAATATAGAGGAGGCCACATCGGGTGCAGCGGATGCAATAGATGATGTGTGTGGAGGTGCAGGTGAATTTGTGGCGGATATGGAAGTGTCCCTTGGGGCCTTCGAGGGAAGTAAGGGGGGAGGTGTGGGCACAAGTTTTACATTTCTTGCAGTTGCAGGGGAAGGTGCCGGGAGTGGAGGTTGGGTTGGTGGGGGGTGTGGACCTGACGAGGGAGTCACGGAGGGAGTGGTCTTTTCGGAACGCTGATAGGGGAGGGGAGGGAAATATATCACTGGTGGTGGGGTCCGTTTGGAGGTGGCGGAAATGACGGCGGATGATACGTTGTACATGGAGGTTGGTGGGGTGGTAGGTGAGGACCAGTGGGGTTCTGTCCTGGTGGCGGTTGGAGGGGCGGGGCTCAAGGGTGGAGGAGCGGGAAGTGGAAGAAATGCGGTGGAGGGCATCATCGACTACGTCTGGCGGGAAATTGCGGTCCTTGAAGGAAGCCATCTGGGTTGTATGGTTTTGGAACTGGTCCTCCTGGGAGCAGATGCGGCGGAGACAAAGGAATTGGGAATTGGCTTGTATTTTTACAAGTATTGTAAAGTTTACTGTATTTTCCTGTTTCTCTTTCCCTCCTTTCTTAAAGACATTTGATGAGGTATTACTCATAGGAAAGTGTAATGAGGAAGGGTCACCAGACAATAGACAATAGGTGCAGGAGTAGGCCATTCAGCCCTTCGAGCCAGCACATCCATTCATTATGATCATCTACAATCAGTATCCTGTTCCTGCCTTATCCTCATTACCCTTGATTCCACTATCTTTAAGAGCTCTATCCATCTCTTTCTTGAAAGTATCCAGAGACTTGGCCTCCACTGCCTTCTGGGGCAGAGCATTCCATATATCTAACACTCTGGGTGAAGAGGTTTCTCCTCAACTCTGTTCTAAATGGCCTACCCCTTATTTTTAAACTGTGTCCTCTGGCTCTGGACTCACCCATCAACGGAAACATGCCTCCTGCCTCCAGAGTGTCCAATCCTTTAATAATCTTATACGTCTCAATCAGATCCCCTCTCATCCTTTTAAACTCAAGTGTATACAAGCCCAGTTGCTCCAATCTTTCAGCATATGGTAGTCCCGCCATTTGGAGACCAAAACTGCACACAGACCTGAAACCTTACTGAGACCTGAAATGTTACTTCTGATTTCTCTGCACAAATGCCGACAGACCTGTTGAGCTTTTCCAGCAACTTCTGTCTGTTTCTGACTTACAGCATCCACAGTTCTTTGGGTTTTTATAAAGGAGTAGAGTATTATTACTAACTGAAGAATTCCAAAGCACAGAGTGATGTTGGTATTCTCATTAGTAGGCAGGCACAGAATATGGTTAAGTAGGCTAATGGAATGCTATCTTTTCGTAAAAGAGGAATTGAATATACTAGTATATTTCAGTCATGCAGTGCACTGGTGACAAGTACTACGTGTAGTTTATATCTCCTTATTTAACTGCAGATGTAAATGCATAGGATATGGTTCACAGAAGATTTACTAGATTTATACCCACAATAGCTGAAAATGTGTTGCTGGAAAAGCGCAGCAGGTCAGGCAGCATCCAAGGAACAGGAGAATCGACGTTTCGGGCATAAGCCCTTCTTCAGGAATGACCTTATGCCCGAAACGTCGATTCTCCTGTTCCTTGGATGCTGCCTGACCTGCTGCGCTTTTCCAGCAACACATTTTCAGCTCTGATCTGCAGCATCTGCAGTCCTCACTTTCTCCTCAAAGATGATACCCACAATAACCAAGTTGTCTTATGAGCAAAGATTAAATACGCTTATCTTATTTTCACAGGAGTTTAGAAGAGTGAGGGGTTATTTGACTCAAGTCTATAAAATCGTGGATGGATTTGACTTTTTGGAAGAAGAAAAAAATATATAAATTGCAAGTGCTCTGATTGCAGAGAGTTGTGGGTGTCTAATTGCAAGAATTGCTGAAGACTAGCATTAGCATTACTGAAGAAGCTAACAGAATATTATGATTTATTGCGAGGGGAACGGAATGCAAGGGTGAAATCGCACCCAGTCACTGTATTTGAAGAATGGTAACGCTTTGGAAGCAGTTCAGAGAAGGCTTATTTGACTAATGCCTGGAATGAGGGAATTGCCTTCTGAGCAAAGGTAAGACAGATTGGTGGATGTGGAAAGGAGGTTTCTTCTTGTCAGAGAATCTATAAGTAGGATCATAGTTTAAAACTAAGGGATCATCCATCTAGAGAGGAGGAAAAAAAACCTTTTAGAGGGTAAGTACCTTTACATTTACTGTCTTTGTGGAAGGGAATTGAAGAATTTTGAAACATTTTTAAGGCTGAAGTAGATAGATTCCTGTATACCAAGGGTATGAAAAATTATCATATATGCAGGAATATAGAGTCAAGGTTAAAATCAGAGTGGAGAAGACGCAAATAGATGGGTGGCACATACTTGACCTTTGTTTGTATGTTCATATGACAAGATGGACATAACCTTTCCTCTTGTGGATTATTCCAAACTAGGAAGGACAGTTTTAAAATTGGAGATCACCATTTTAGGATAGCTATGAGGGAATTTTTTGATCGGAGGGTTGCATGACTTTGCAACTCTGCCTTAACATTTAATAGGCAAGGTCATTTAATATTTTTTAAGACAGAAGTAGATAGATTCTTATTAGGCTGAGGAATCAAGAGTTACTAAGATAGATGGGAATGTGGATTTGGAACACAATCAGATCAACCATGATCTTACTGAATAGCTGGCCAAATGGCCTACTTCAGCCTCTAATCAGTATGGTCTCTTATCTAATTTATACACAGCAAGTTTCCACGACCAGGAAGATGCTGCCATGTTCCTCTCCATCACAACAGTAGGTTCACTTCAAAAGTATTCTATTGGTTGCAAAACTGTTTGACAAATCAGGTCATAAAAGGTGTTTAAAAATGAAGTCTTTTGTTCTTTTTTGCTAATCCAATATTGTATGTATTTTTACAACAATCTCCATTTTTTATCATATTTATCTTAACAAGAGAGCCAACAATAAAAAAATCTGACACCAAACCACTGAATAACATAACATGGCACTCAGGCCAAGCTTGGGGAAAAAGGAAAGATTTAAGCAGATAGGTAGAAGGGAGAAGAAATTTAAAGAAATCTGAACTCAGGCCCTTCAAAAATACCTCCCAACAATAAAATGATTGAACCTTCAGAAAAAAGTCTTGCAAAAAGATTTTATTTCTTGCAATCTGTAGTTTAAACTGACATAATAGTTCACTAACAGTCAATCACTGGCATAGTATAAAGATCTCCTGTTACCTTTCAGAACCAAACCTTCTAAGTCCTTTCAACATATGCTTATAAAAATAGCCTGTCCATCAAATTAATAATGGTAGACATTAAGGAAACAGTTTGCAAAGGCTGAGTACCCTTAATGGGGAGGCCCAAAGACTAGCTCTAGGAAGTTAGCCTGTGGTCTTGAAGAAGCAATTCACAACGTGAAGTTGTGAAACTACCACTGTTGCTTATGTAATATTACATAGCATATAACTTTAGCTTTTTCGAGCATGAGTAATCAGAATAGGAACACATCGAAAAGGAAAACAGGAGACCATTTTTTCTTTCAAATCCAAAAGATTTTGCTTTAAAATAATTGTAAGAAAATATCAAAATTTACATTGCATGAAAAAATTCAAAGGGAACAAGGAAAAATAGGGAAAAAAAAAATTTCTTTCCAATAATTTGCCTACCATGGGGGTTAGGCTGAACTGGGCTGTAATT
Source organism: Chiloscyllium plagiosum (assembly GCF_037043375.1). Classification (NCBI taxonomy): domain Eukaryota; kingdom Metazoa; phylum Chordata; class Chondrichthyes; order Orectolobiformes; family Hemiscylliidae; genus Chiloscyllium; species Chiloscyllium plagiosum. The sequence continues at coordinate 139,580,109 of NW_028270142.1, forward strand.
ACATTGACTTTCCTTCCTCCCTTTAAACAACGTTACAAAATTAGCATTCCTCCAGTCCTCTGGCACTGTGCCTGAGAGCCAGAGAACACTGGAAAATGATGTCTTCCCTTGTTTTCCTTAGCAGTCTGGGAAGTATTTCATCTGGGCCTTGTGATTTATCCATTTACAAGAATATTTTGGTCAATGTAGCAGATAGGATACTTTCCTTTCTTGGCCCAGCCCTAGAGTATGAGATCAAAATAATAAGCTAGAATTGTTTGTAACACGAGCAACACTGCTCACAATTCTGGTCACTGCATTACGGAAAACACATGATCACATCAGAGAGGGTACACAAGAACTACTCCAGGAATGGAGAATTTTATTTATGGCTTGTAATGGGATAGGCTGGGGTTGCTCTTTTTGGAATTGAGATAGCAGAGAGAATATTTAATTGAGATGTATAAAATTATATAAGGCCATGACATAGTGGATAGGAAGAACCTATTTCCATGAGCAGGGAGTTTAAAATAATTGGTGAAAGTATGACAGGGGAGATGGGGAGAATTTGTTTTCACGCAGTGAAGTGGGGGATCTCTGGAACTCTTTGACTGAAAAGCTAAAGGCAGAAAGGCTCACTGCATTTAAAAAAAAAAATTAATCTTGCAATGAAGATTCCATAACACACAGTTATAAGAGCTCGAAGGCGGGATGAGAAAGAATAGCTCTTTTTCTGCCAGCAAGGGAACAATGGACTGAATAGCCTCCATCTGAACCGTAAATCTATGTTTCATTGTAAAGGCTTGCATTTCTACAAAACCTTCCACAACCAGTGAAGTTCTTTTTGAGTGCAGTCACTGTTCTAATATAAGAAATGATGCAGCATTTTGTGCACAGCATGTTCACACAAACAGAACATGATTATATCCAGATAAACTGAGTGTGGTGATGTTCATTGAATGATAAGTATTGCTCAGGACACTGGGAAGCACCTCCCGACCTTTACTTAAGTGCCATCTCAGTGCAATTTAAAGAGGCACATTGTTGAGAGCGTAACCTCAGAACATTTTATTAAAAATCTGAAAGTGACAAGATGCTGCTACAGTGAACACAACAATTTTATAACCTGAATTATCTTTTTTTTAATTCGTTAAACGAATAAAATACTAGGCCAGCATTTAATTCCCTCGAAAATTGCCCAGAGAGCAGTTGAAAGTCAAATGACATTGCTGTGGGTCTGGAGCCATATGTAGGCCAGATCAGGTAAGAATGTCAGTTTCCTTCCCTGTAGAACATCAGTGAACCAGATAGGGTTTTCCAACAATCGACAATGGTCATCATTAGACTCTTAATTTCAGATTTTGTTTTGTTGGATTCAGATTCCACCATCTGCCATGGCAGAATTCAAACCCAGAACCCCAGAACATTATCTGGATCTCTAGATTAGTAGTCCAGCGATAATATCACAAGGCGATTGCCTCTGCTAAATCTGAATTTATCTGTTACTACAATATCTGGAAGCAATTTTTTTTTAATGGAATTGCTGAACAACGGTGGTCATTTTTGACCAGTGAGATTGCAAATTTCAAAATTATTTTACTACGACTTCTAATTTATTAGAATGAAAAGTATAGAAAAAGGTTTATTTTGGAGAAAGGTTTTGCCCGGATTTCCTCCTTTTCAGCATTTTAACCACTTCCCATAACGTTATTCACTTCCTGCTGGAAGTTAAATAAGCAAGTTAGCTCTATGACAGTGAAAACTGTAAACCCAAAATTACAACTGATCCAAACACACACCAGCAATCATCACTTCACATTTTAACTTTATTAATTAAATTTCTGAATAATAGTTTAAAAGGAAAAACTCAGTGAAGTCACCAATCCTTGCAAACCAAACACAGCTGCCTGCAGCTCAGGATTGTCACATAAATTAACAAGTTCTGTGTTTATGCATGGCCATGAATAACAGCAAGAAATTAGATTAAACAGCACAAAAATTAGCCCATTCAATAACTTTTAAAAATTCTCTTCAACCAATCAATCTTTATTCTAATTTATTCAACAGCTGTAAACATTGTTTGTAGATTTTCTTAGTCTAAGTGCAATGTTAACTGCTCTGTACATCAAAAATAGATAAATAGAGGAAATCAGAGGTGCATAAATTGGATTCAAGCTTCTGCCTCAATTATTATATCTCATTTTCTCCTCAACAACCACACTAGCAAATCAGTCCAATCATTGGTTATATTCGACATCCTGAAATTCGATGTCTTATAAGAAAAGTCTGGACAGGCTAACCTTGAATCATTGGCGTTTAGAAGAATGGAGAGGTCTGAATTATCCTGTGGAGCCTTCAAAGGGTCAATGTGGAGATGGTGTTTCTTTTTGTGAGAACATCAAGAAATTGGGGTCATTGTTTCAAAATAAGAATTGAGACAATTAAGAGAGATCAAGTGAAAATCTTTCACAGAGCATCAAGAGTCTTTGGAAGTCCCTTCCAGAAAAGTTGGTGGAAGCAGAGCTTTCAAGTATCGTTTAAGGTAGAACCAGATAGATTCTTCATAAGCAAGAGAGTGAAAGGTTATCAGGGGAGCAGGAATTACAGATTGGAAGCGACACCTGATCAGCAATGAATTATTAAATGGTGGACTAAGTATGAGAGGTCAAATACTTTATACCTGTTCATTGTTCGCATGTTTGTATAAGCCACTTAGGTCATTTTTCTTCAAGAAGGAAAGAACTCATTTCTTCATGTCTATCACAACTAAGAACTTTTAAACTGCATAACCCTTAACAGCCCTGTTATGAACATTTCCCATGGCCGGCACATCTCCCAATATGTGAATGCTGCGAAACGGAACATAGTATTCTGAATGAGAGTAAACTATGGTATCGTACAAGGATGCTGTGGTGTTGTTTGTTTAACATTGCTTCATCCTTAAAGCACATCTAGTATTTAAATTAGCCTTTAATGTAGTGTAAAAGTAATTTCACATGCTATGAAAAATAGCCTTCTTTTATTCAAAAGCAAATTATTTTTATGCTGGAAATCTGAAAGCCAGAACACAAAAGCCCAGGTTTTCCAACGGCCAGATAATCATCTGGAATCTTCCGAACATCTCCATTTAAATTGGAGAACTCAATGCAATTTAGTAAATAGTTAGGAAAAGGTAGACTATTAAATGTTTAGTCTAACTCCCGTGTAACAATTTAAGTGATTCCTAAACGTGCTTCACGTATCCTCAACTATACTTCCCCCCCCCCCCCTCCCACCAAACACCTTTCACCTCCCCTCTACCCCACAAAGTGACACTCACTATATCACCCGAGGACCTGACACAATAACTTCTCTCCATCCTCACTTCCTCAGATAAGGAGACCAAATTTACACACAGTGCTCCAGGGATGGTCGCACAAAGGCCCTGTACAATTGAAGCAAGATATCCTTGTCCTATAATCAAATCGTCTTACAAAGAAGGCCAACATGCCACTTGCTATCTTTGCCACTTGCTACACATGCATGCTTACCTTCAGCGATTGGTGTACAAGGACACCCAGGTCTTGCTCCAAGCCCCCCCTTTCTCAACTTATTACCATTCAGCCAGCATGGATTTGTAAAGGGTAGGTCTTGCCTTACAAGTCTTATTGAATTCTTTGAGGAGGTGACCAAGCATGTGGATGAGGGTAGAGCAGTGGATGTAGTATACATGGATTTTAGTAAGGCATTTGATAAGGTTCCCCATGGTAGGCTTATGCGGAAAGTCAGGAGGCATGGGATAGTGGGAAATTTGGCCAGTTGGATAGAAAACTGGCTAACCGGTCGAAGTCAGAGAGTGGTGGTAGATGGTAAATATTCAGCCTGGAGCCCAGTTACAAATGGAGTTCCGCAGGGATCAGTTCTGGGTCCTCTGCTGTTTGTAATTTTTATTAATGACTTAGAAGAGGGAGTAGAAGGGTGGGTCAGTAAATTTGCAGATGATACGAAGATTGTACAGGACTTTGGTTAGGCCACATTTGGAGTTGTGGATAGTGAGGAGGGCTGTTGTCGGCTGCAAAGGGACTTAGACATGATGCAGAGCTGGGCTGAGGAGTGGCAGATAGAGTTCAACCCTGCCAAGTGTGAGGTTGTCCATTTTGGAAGGACAAATAAGAATGCGGAATACAGGGTTAACAGTAGGGTTCTTAGTAAGGTGGAGGAGCAGAGGGATCTTGGGGTCTATGTTCATAGATCTTTGAAAGTTGCCACTCAGGTGGATAGAGCTTGTAAGAAGGCCTATGGTGTATTAGCGTTCATTAGCAGAGGGATTGAATTCAAGAGTCGTGAAGTGATGTTACAGCTGTACAGGACTTTGGTTAGGCCACATTTGGAGTACTGTGTGCAGTTCTGGTCACCTCACTTTAGGAAAGATGTGGAAGCTTTGGAGAGGGTGCAGAGAAGATTTACCAGGACGTTGCCTGGAATGGAGAATAGGTCGTACGAGGATAGGTTAAGCGTGCTAGGCCTTTTCTCATTGGAACGGAGAAGGATGAGGGGTGACTTGATAGAGGTGTATAAGATGATCAGAGGAATAGATAGAGTAAACAATCAGAAACTTTTTCCCCGGGTACAACAGAGTGTTACAAGGGGACATAAATTTAAGGTGAAGGGTGGAAGGTATAGGGGAGATGTCAGGGGTGGGTTCTTTACCCAGAGAGTGGTGGGGGCATGAAATGCGCTGCCTGTGGGAGTGGCAGAGTCAGAATCATTGGCGAGCTTTAAGCGGCAATTGGATAGGTACATGGATGGGTGCTTAAGCTAGGACAAATGTTCGGCACAACATCGTGGGCCGAAGGGCCTGTTCTGTGTTGTATTGTGCTGTGTTCTATGTTCTATTAACCCATGATCAATCTTCCTGTTTTTATTAACAAAGAGTATAACCTCAACATTTATCCAGTTTCTACTACTTCTGCCATGCATTTGCCCCCTCTCTCAACTTGTCTAATTTACAATGAAGCATTTCTGCATTCTCCTCACAATTCACCCTCCCACCCGGCTTTCTGCTGTCTGCAAATATGGAGAAATTATATTCAGTTCCCTCATCCAAATTATTGATGTGTATTGTGAATACTTAGGATCCAAACACTGATCCCTTCAGTATCCCACTAGTCATTGGCTGCTAGTAGAAAAATTACCTGTTTATGCCTACTCATAATTTCCTGTCTGCTAACCAACTCTCTATCGATGTTAGTACACTGCCTCAATCCCATGTGCTTTAATTTTTCGTGATAATCTCTTGAAATATTGAATACTGAAAACCTTCTTAATGTCCAAATAAGCCATACCAGCTGGCTCTCCTGTATCAACTCTACTAGGTAAAAACAATGACTGCAGATGCTGGAAACCAGATTCTGAATTAGTGGTGCTGGAAGAGCACAGCAGTTCAGGCAGGATCCAAGGAGCTTCGAAATCGACATTTCGGGCAAAAGCCTTTCATCAGGAATAAAGGCAGTGAGCCTGGAGCGTGGAGAGATAAGCTGGAGGAGGGTGGGGGTGGGGAGAAAGTAGCATAGAGTACAATGGGTGAGTGGGGGAGGGGATGAAGGTGATAGGTCAGGGAGGAGAGGGTGGAGTGGATAGGTGGAAAAGGAGATAGGCAGGTAGGACAAGTCCGGACAAGTCATGGGGACAGTGCTGAGCTGGAAGTTTAGAACTAGGGTGAAGTGGGGGAAGGGGAAATGAGGAAACTGTTGAAGTCCACATTGATGCCCTGGGGTTGAACTGTTCCGAGGCGGAAGATGAGGCGTTCTTTCTCCAGGCGTCTGGTGGTGAGGGAGCGGCGGTGAAGGAGGCCCAGGACCTCCATGTCCTCGGCAGAGTGGGAGGGGGAGTTGAAATGTTGGGCCACGGGGCCATGTGGTTGATTGGTGTGGGTGTCCCGGAGATGTTCCCTAAAGTGCTCTGCTAGGAGGCACCCAGTCTCCCCAATGGAGAGGAGACTGCATCGGGAGCAACGGATACAATAAATTATATTAGTGGATGTGCAAGTAAAACTTTGATGGATGTGGAAGGTTCCTTTAGGGCCTTGGATAGGGGTGAGGGAGGAGGTGTGGGCGCAGGTTTTACAATTCCTGCAGTGGCAGGGGAAAGTGCCAGGATGGGAGGGTGGGTTGTAGGGGGGCATGGACCTGACCAGGTAGTCACTGAGGGAACGGTCTTTGCGGAAGGTGGAAAGGGATGGGGAGAGAAATATATCTCTGGTGGTGGGGTCTGTTTGGAGGTGGCGGAAATGTCGGCGGATGATTTGGTTTATGCGAAGGTTGGTAGGGTGGAAGGTGAGCACCAGGGGCGTTCTATCCTTCTTACAGTTGGAGGGGTGGGGTCTGAGGGCGGAGGTGCGGGATGTAGACGAAATACGTTGGAGGGCATCCTAAACCACGTGGGAAGGGAAATTGCGGTCTCTAAAGAAGGAGGCCATCTGGTGTGTTCTGTGGTGGAACTGGTCCTCCTGGAAGCAGATCCGGCGGAGGCGGAGGAATTGGGAATACGGGATGGCATTTTTGCAAGAGGTAGGGTGGGAAGAGGTGTAATCCAGGTAGCTGTGGGAGTCGGTGGGTTTGTAAAAAATGTCAGTGTCAAGTCGGTCGTCATTAATGGAGATGGAGAGGTCCAGGAAGGGGAGGGAGGTGTCAGAGATGGTCCAGGTAAATTTAAGGTCAGGGTGGAATGAGTTGGTGAAGTTGATGAATTGCTCAACCTCCTCACGGGAGCACGAGGTGGCGCCAATGCAGTCATCAATGTAGCGGAGGAAGAGGTGGGGCGTGGTGCCGGTGTAATTACGGATTTCGAAGCTCCTTGGATGCTGCCTGAACTGCTGTGCTCTTCCAGCACCACTAATCCAGAATCAACTCTACTAGTTACATCCTCAACAAACTCCAGTCGGTTTGTCAAGCATGATTTCTCCTTTGTAAATTCATGCTAAATCCGTCCAACCCTGTCACTGTTTCCAAGTGCTGTGCTTTTAAATTTTTTATAACAGACTCGAGCATTTTTCTTATTACCAGTCTATAATTTCCTGTTTTCTCACTACCTTTTTATCATAGATACATATCTCACATGTGCCTGCATCTATCACGTCCAGGTGGTGCAGAACAGACTCTTCCTTTCTCCTAATGTTTCCTTTGCTTCTTTGCCAAATGCCTTAAATGGCAAGCTTCTCTTCATCAACACTGCCCAGACCCTTGTTATTTTGAACACCTCTATCAAATCTCCTTTTAACTGTCTCTTCTCCAATGAAAACAGTTCCAACTTCTCCAATCTTCGTACTTAAGCGAAGGTCTCAATTCCTAGGACCATTTTGTGAAACTTGTCTGCCAAAGATATGGAAGTTTTCAAGCTATATGCCACGATCACTTATTTCCTCTCAAAAAACTGTATTCCACTCATGAAGTGCAATTGATGCTTATTTATATCCATCAGTGGACACTACAGCTGAAAGTTTCACCGACTACCCAAGTCAAATTGTATAAAGACAAACAGATAAAAAGGGCTGTGATAATTATATCCTCAAAAAAATGGAAAATGAATTAACTCTTCCATTTTAAGCAAGGAGTACCCTGTACAGAGAACATCCTGTGTCCTTGCCATCCTTAATGCATCCTACAAATGGAGAGGAACTGATTCATCAGCTGAGGGGAAGAGAGGCACATGGTAATGAGCAGGAAGTATTCTTGTCCATAGTTGATCTGATGCTATGAGACATCATGAACTCCAAAGTCAATGTTGATGATTCCTAGGGCAACTCTCTCTTAATTGTATACCACACTGACACGACATCCCCAGAGATGGCGATGGTCACATCTGGGACATCGTCTGTGAGCTTTGGTTTTAAAGAATGACAGTCAGGCTGGTAGTCAACTGTGGGACAGCTCTCCAAATTTTGGCACCAGGTGTTTGTAAGAAGGACTTTTCAGGATCAGCAAGGCTGAATCTGCAAATGTCACATCCAGTGCTTGGTCAATGCTGGGCAGCTTGTCTGGTTTTATTCTTTGTATCAGACTTTGCAGCAATAAGACATAACTCAGTGCTTGCTTGGCTATTTCAGAAAGCATTTAAGAGCGAATCATATTGCCACAGTCACATGTAGGTGAGGATAGCAAAGTTTCCTTCCTTAAAAAGACATTACTGAACCAGATTTTTTTTTTAACGACCAAGGGCAATAGTTTTCGGTCACCATTATCCAAGCTTAAAGTTCAAGGCTCACTAAACTGAAATTTCACCATCTTAGGTGTTGATGTTGAAGCCCAAGTCCCGAGGGCATTGGCCCAGGTCTCTGGATTACTCATTCAGTGACAATAGCATTGTGCTACTGCCTATGTGAAGCGACTTTCCAACAAATTGCTTTCAAACTTAATATTTTATACTACATCTCATTATAAAACACAATGCTCATCATAGCTGACCCTAACTTGCAACAGTGTTACTTTCAAACTATATCTAATGAAAATGATTCAACACTTTGTTATATTAACATTAAAATAAAACAAAAAAGCAAGGCAAGCAAAATATACAAAGCATTTCATATACATTTGGTGTGCCTCATTCAAACTTCTAATTGAACTGTAAAACTCACAGAAAGGGACGCAAGGTATATGTGAAGGGTGCAGTGGAACTTTGAAGAATAACATACAGATCCCCCCAGTGTCGTAACCATTATAAATGTATCCCTGAGCCAACATGAAAACAAAATTAATTAGTCATGATCTAATTGATATTTGAGACCTTGAGATTCCCCACAGTGTGGAAATAGGCCATTCGGCCCAACAAGTCCACACCGACCCTAAAAAGAGTAACCCACCCAAACCCGTTTCCCTCTGACTCGCGCACCTAACACTATGGGCTATTTAGTATGGCCAATTCACCTAACCTACACAAACCTTTGGACTTTGGGAGGAAACCGGAGCACCCGGAGGAAACCCACGCAGACACGGGGAGAATGTGCAAACTCCACACAGACAATCACCCGAGGCAGGAATCGCTGTGAGGCAGCAGTGCTAACAACTGAGCCACCATGCTGCCCTTGATCTTTAGAAATCAGCTGTTGGATTTCAAAATTACAACGCAACTTGCATTTTTCTAAGTTGACTGAAAAGCATCTTGAGATGTCTTAAAGCATGAAACTGTCACAATATAAACGCATATCCTCTCTCAATTGCTACTTGATTGTTATAACCTCCAACCTGCAACAAACTTATGGGGACAGCCCTTTCAACCTAGATCATGTGCTTACTTTGGGATTTAAACCCACAATCTTCTGACTCTGAGGTGACTCAATGTGACAACTGCCACAATCCTAACAGCTATACCAATAGCATAGGAGAAAGTGAGGTCTGCAGATGCTGGAGATCTCAAGAGAGTGTCGTGCTGGAAAAGCACAGCAGGTCTGGCAGCATCTGAGGAGCAGGAGAATCAACGTTTCGGGCATAAGCCCTTCATCAGGCTCATGCCCGAAACATCAATTCTCCTGCTCCTCGGATGCTGCCTGTGCTTTTCCAGCACGACACTCTCGACTAGATACCAACAGCATAACTGACTATTAGCAGTAAATTATCATTTTGACTTCAGTGCTTGAAGATGTACATAGGTTGAAATCTCAAATTGAAAACCTACTTGAATCAATTTAACTACTGATCATTGTTTACGTACAAACTCAATCAAGTACAAATTTTGATTAAAAATAATCAGATTTTTAAAAATCTTCAGACAACAAATTTTGAGGGATTAGGTTACAATTTTGTTCTATCACTCCTAAAACCCAGGGTTAAAACAGTCAGATTAAAAGAATACTCCCTCCTCTACAGTAACAAGTGTGGTCAGTGCGAACACATATCTTTTAAAAGCAGCAAATACTCTGCACAAAGGTATTCACAATTCCTGACAATCTCACAAAGGGAGGCTATTAAAATCACTGGTTTAGAAAGTAGAAAAATTGATACAATGACATATTCTAAACTGAACACTTTCTGCATATTGTTGGGACAACTTTACAGGAATTGGATTCTATATCTGGACCATGCTATACTTGACCTCAGGACCATCTGATACTGATGCTCTGTGCCTCAAGTAAAATCTTCTTTCACTACCTTTAATAACCCTCACTTTTCATCACCTCTTAGCAACCTTGCACATCAGCATTCAAACATGCATAAAACACATGCTGTCACTCCTACAATCACCAAAATACAATGTTATCTTTCCCATATTATTCAGTAGGCATTAAAAACAGAATTGACAGTTCAGCCAAAGGATAATTATCTTGAAGGAGGTTCTGTCTCAGACAAAGAGAGCACCAGTTTCAGCAGGAAAGAGAAGGCCAACTCTTGAGCAGAAGAAAAACAATTTAAAAACTGGGCTCTGAAATATCTTAAATAAAAAGAACAAATGGAGTTGCATAAATTTTTGAACCTCAAATTTTGAAGGAAAAAATTATCGAACAGATGTCTTCCCAAAAAAGGCAGTTGTTTGGAGGGGGGCATGGGGTGGGGGGGAAAAGAGTGGGAGCGGGTAGAAGAGGAGAAAGAGGAAAGAAGTCAAGCTTCGGTAAGATACAGCCATTAGCCTCTGGGGATCTGCATACCACTGGATAATTTGTCCAAACGTCACAAGCAATTTTCAAAACTCAAATGTTAACCAAGAGGTTTAAAACATCTGTAACAAATACTTGTTTTTAGAGTTTTCTACTTCGTTGACCTTTGATCCAACACTGTATGCAGCACTAAATTCAAGTTCAAATTTTCCTCCAAGTAGGAAACCTGATCTTTATGCCAGTAGCCATCTGTATGGTACAAGATCAAACGTTGGTTCTGTAATGTTCAAAGTCATATGTTCCAAATCTACTTCTGCTGCCTGTATATTTATCTATAATTGGCTTCACCAAAAATGGGCTTCTCTTGGGACATCTGGCCTTGAAACATTCACCTTTACACTGAAGTACACAGTATCCCAAAAGGGTTCTTTTTATGCAAAAACATGTTTTCCAGCAGTCCTAACTACACGGGTGGTATGCTTTCTCCAAAATGCATCACTTAAAGAAAAATCCAAGGGTCAAATTATAAACATTTGAACAAAGGTACACAAATTCAATACAGTTTCATTTGGGTTTATGTTATGTACAATGGTATTTCAATTTTCCATTTTAAAAAATTAAGCTAGTAGCAACATGGGACATTTAAGTAAAACTGAACCTAACATCCAGTCCTGACCAATTGCAACAGATTTGTAAAACAATGTAAAAATATTTCATGTGCTTATTAAGAAATCAACAGCAGAGCAGTTGGAAAACTGCTGAGAAATAGTAATTTCAAATAGTTAAGCCTCACAAGTACAGTGTTTTGTGTCAGAAATGGAAAATAATTCCCTGCAATTATGCTTTTCCACCATTCCACATTTACTTTCTCTAATAAGTTTGAAACAATCATGCAAGAAGTTCAAGATATGTGAATTTCTTGCTCAGGAACAATGACCACCTGCCTGATACAAGTCAGACTACATTTGATAATTTGCAGCAGAATATGTAAGACAACCAGAAGCAAGTTATAGGAAAGAAACATGCAAGAGGGATAAAGGACAAATTTCAAATTAATTGCCCATTTTGACCATAGAAATCATGAGTTAACACTTGTTCTGTGAATATTTATTTCCTATAAATTGCTCAAAACCTGAGTTCATTACCATTTTGCTCTTTTTTCTGTAAATATTTCTAACTAGCAAAGAAATACTGCAGTGGAATGCAGTTACGGCTGAAATATAAGTAGCTACTTTACACCATAATCATGCCCACGACTGGAAACTAAATTGAATCGGAAAGAACGATAAGAAATTACAACATAACAACCAGTCCATCTTGATGTTTATCTTACTGTTACAAAGTTGAAATCATATATGTTCACTTTAAAAATAGCAAGTATTTTCTCAATTTTGAAGTAAATTTGAAGTGCAGGCTCAAATGGAAAGGCTGGGAGACGAGCTGTTCCAAAATACATACGTGTAGAAAATTACTGTTAAATGGACACCTTAATTTGGCTGCTGTTTCAAACTTAACTAGTTTAAATTATGCCCAGGTTACTAAAACCCAATCAAATTATAAGAATTTAATGTGCCATAGGGGGTATAAAACACATGGCCATTTAGAAAATCAGAGAGAGCAAGTGCCATTGATTAGATGAGCAACTGTTGTAGAGTCGGAGAGCTAACTGGTCATCCAACATTTTGCTCTTAAAGAAATTAGGAAACACTTTCTATCAAAGGTACCTTTTCAGGTAAAGCCTACTTGCAGTAAAACAAAACAACTCAGGAAGATCAGCAGTCAGAAGACTGAAGACAGTGGAGCAAACAGAGACTGGTCTTGACTTTAACTTAATGTAACATGAAATAAATATGTTATTGGAACAGCATATTTTTATAGAATTGGGGTGAGATTGTAAGTAATTCCAGCAGATTTAAACACTTGGCAATTAGTGTCCTCGATCTTTAAACAAAATTTCAGGTGAAAAAACTTGTTTAATTTTGGTTGGTTAAAATGACTCTTAACGTTGCTAAAGAGGTTCTGAGGTTTGAAGATGCTTTCCAAATTTACCAAGGTTAGAAAGACAGAGGTAGGATATACTTTTAGAATTAGCGAACAGGTTAGAATTGGGTTTAACCAAGGACAAAAGGAAAGCTAATATTGTAGTGGAGTACGTCAAGTACTTAGGGGTATCAGAGAAACAGACAAGTGCAGGAGAGTTAGTAAAACTTAAACTACAAATCAGGTAACTGGGGTTAGAGGTAAAGAAAAGGAGAGAAGGTTTTTAGCTAAGCAAGGAGAAAGAGCGAGAGAAGAAAGAGAAAAAAAGAGAGACAATTTGAACTTCATGAGTTGCAAATTAGCCAGGAAAGTCCAGTTAACAGGATGAAGAGGAAGGGAGAAGGTAGTGATATATACAAGTATGGTAAAACATTGCCACATTTTGATGAGAAAGATGTCAAAGCCTTCTTTATTTTATTTGAAAAATTGGCTAGGCAGATGGAGTGGCCAGAGATCTTGTAGGTAATGTGTTACGAAGGTTTAGAGGTGTACTATACCTTTAAGAGAGTTGAAAAGCGAGCAAGGATTGACAAAGCAGAAAGTCCTGAATAAGGTAACAATGTGACACTTGGTCAAAACAAGTAGCAGCAACTGAACTGCCATGAAACAATAACAAATTCAAATTTGGCCAGTTTAAATTATGCCCCAAGATACCAAAATCCAATCAAATTTGAATTTAGTATTTTGATAATATTAAAACCAATGGAAAAATCCATTATTTTGGGGTATAAAGCCGGACATTTTGAACAGTTAGGGGGAAAACTGCCAAAGACCAACAAATATAGACTGCCAGCTAAGGACCTTACTGAAAGATACCTGTCTGTGGGGAGTTTGTGCAGCGGAACATTGAGGCCGACCTGAAGAGAAACTACAGAGGAAAATCTACAAAGGAGAATCAGCAAAGCTGACTGATTTTGAAACATTATTATTTTTGTAAATCTCAATCGGGATTTTATTTAAAATTGGGCTAAAATTGTAGAGTGGGAGGTAGAAGATAGGTTTAAGAGAAAGGAGTTGTAAATAGTTGTTGGTTTTAATATTCTCTGGTAGACTTAAAGAATAAAGTTGTCAACCTTTACTTTAAATAGTGATCTCTGGGATAGTTCTTTGCCTCTCGATTTGAACAGATTACAGAATGGGGTGAATCTTTTCTGTGTTGCTGGTTTAAATTAGCAGTGGGGTTCACCCTGTGTCATAATAGTTTAGGGGCTTTCATCCGTGATTTGAACAAGTTTAGACAGATCTAGTCTGAGATTTGGACAGATTTGAATAGATTTGGAGTATGAAAAAGCCCAGTAGATTTAAACACTTGCAGGTTAGTGTCTTATCTTTAAATAAAACATAGGTGAGACAATTTGTTGAATTTCAGTGACTTGTGGTTGAGTGAATTAAAAGTCAGAGAAATGCCTCTTAAAACTGCGAAGGACATTGTGGGACTTGAAGAGGATTCTCAAATTTGCCAAGAAAGTTTTGAAGGAAAGAAAAGGGCCATACTTTTAGAGTTAGCAAAGAAGTTGATTTGGGTTTAACCAAGGACAAAAGTAAAGTTGAAATTGTAAGGGAATTACTCAAACACTTGCATGTATCAGAGAAACAGACAGCTGCAATAGAGATATAAAAACTTAAATTACAAATGAGGAAAATTGAGTAAGATTATAAACAAAGGGAGAGAGAAGAGAGAGAAACAGGGAGAGAGGAAACAGGGAGAGAGGAAAACGAGAGAGGATCTTAGCTGAGCAAAAGAGAGAGAAGAAAGGGAGAGACTAAAAGGGAGAGAATTAGAACTTAAGAAGTTGCAACCTAGTCAGCAAAGTCAAGTTAACTGGATGGATATTAAAAGAGAAGGAAGTGAGATATACAAATATGTCAAAACTCTGCCACATTTTGATGAGAAAGATGTCAAAGCCTTCTTTGTTTCATCTGAAAAAATTGGCAAGGCAGATGAAGTAGTCTGAGAAGTTATGAGTAATGCTAGTTCAGACTAAACTGGTAGGCAGAGCTAGTGAGGTATTTGCCATGCTGTCAGATGAGGGGTCAAAAAGATTATGAAGAGGTCAAACATGCTATTTTAAGGGCTTATGAATTGGTACCAGAAACATATAGACAGCGGTTCAGAGGCACAAAGAAGGAACCAGGTCTTACTTAGGTTGAGTTTGAAAGAATTAAACAAAGTCATTTTGATAGATGGGTGTGTACTTTAAAGATAGATAGGACCTATGAGACTCTAAGAGAGATTATTCTGCTTCAGGAATTTAAAAACTCACTTCCAGAGATGGTAAGAATTCAAGTAGATAGGAAGTTAGAAGGGCAGCAGAATTAGCAGATGAATACATGTTGATACATAAGACAAGCTTTCGGCCAGAATTTCATCCTGAGGGACAGAGGTTGGGAGAAGGGGAGATCCTACACTACAAAACAAAGAGTAGAGAACACAGGTAAGAGTTTACAACAGGTTAAAGAAGCCCAAGAGGGTGGAAAGGAGGTGAAAGGCCTCAGGTGTTTTCGCTGTATTGGAATGGGATACAGAAAATTACAGTGCCAGTGGTTTCAGAAGGGCACTAGGAAAAGGTGTTTTCACTACCAGAAAGTGGGACATCTAAAGTCACAGTGCTGGTCGTTAAAGAAAGACACTGTGGGAAAAGATGTGGTTAAAGATACTGGTCATTAAAGAAGCATTAGTGAAAGTAATAAAGGAAACCTCAGGTCGAGTCGAGGAACTGCAGGAGAGTGCAGAGCCTTGGCAGCGGCTGGATATAGAGTTAGTACTTGATTTCTATAAAGAATTCGGCTCAGTGTGTAAAGTTTACTCAGAAAGAACGGGGAAGAAGCGCAAGAAGTTATAATTTTGAGAGATACAGAAACTAACCAGTCGCTGATCGTAAGAGATGAGCCAATTTGCGTTCTTTCTGATCTGTTACCTAAGAATGTGGTAATTTTTAGGATAGATGGAGAGAAATTTAGCGTTCCCCTATGTAAGATCAGGGCAGAGTGCCAACTCAACACTAGGGAAGTTACAGTGGGAGTGATTGACAGAGTGTCAGTCCCAGGAATACAGTTTGTTCTGGGGAATGATTTAGCAGGGTCCAAGGTGGGAATGACACTCCTTGTTGTGGAGAAGGAAGACCAAGGAACTCAGGAGTTAAATCAGAAATATCCTGGTATTTTCCCAGACTGTGCAGTAACCAGACCCCACTATCATAAATCACAGTAAAAAGCAAAAACTAAAGAGAAAGATGAAGGACTTGAGGTTTAGTTAGTGGACACCCTATTTGACGTTATTGTGTGGGAAAAACCTGAATAGGCAGAGGGTCAGGCAGAAGTATTCAGTCCTAAAGGTTAAAAGACTTGCAACAGAAAGACAAAATGATTTTTAAAAAACTATGTGGATGTGTACTCCAAAAGGAAGACAGAGAATATTCCAGAGGGTTATTACCTGAAAGATAGAATCCTAAGACAGAAATGGAGACCACTGCACATTTGTGCAGAGGAGAAATGGGACGAAGTGCACCAGATTGCGTTGCAGTAACATACAGAGAGGAAATATTACAGATGGCACGTGAACTTCATGTAGGAGGTCACCTCAGGATATGGAAGACTCAGCTAAAGTACAAAACGTTTTTATTGGCCTAGAATGCACAAGGATATGGTTAACTTTTCCCGTACATGTCATACATGCTTACATAGTAGGTAAGCCACAGGCAGTAATAAAACCAGCATCTTTGTTGACAATTCCTGCATTTGAAGAACCTTTAACGCTGGTTATAATTGATTATTTAGTTCCCCTCCTGAGAAATAAAAGTGAGAACCAGTAATTGTCAATCATAATGAATGTTTCTACCAGATTTTCGGAGGCAATTCCATTACGGAGTATCAAGGCAAAAAGGGTGGTGGACGAGTTCGTAGTTTTCTTCACACAGTATGGGCTACCCAGAGAGATTCAGTCGGACCAAGAGTCTGATTTTACTGGTAGACTGTTTGAGGTGGTTATGGATAACTTAGACACACAGCACTTTAAATCCAGTGCATATCATCCTCAACTCCAGGGAGCTTTAGAAAGGTGGCATCAGACCTGAAGACCATGGTGACAGCATACTGTCAGGTTTACCCAACAATTGGGATAAAGGTATCCCCCATTCATATTGTTTGTCATTAACGATGCCCCAAACCAATCTACACAGTTTACTCTCTTCGAGTTAATACTCAGCCATAAAGTGGGAGACCCTTTGAAATTAATTAAAGAAAAATTGACAGGACCAAAGTCGGAGGTCTCACACTTAGATTATGTATCGGAGGCAAGAGAGAGAGTAAATCAAGTAGGTGAGTTAGTTAAACAGTACCTAAAGAGGACACAGCATAGAATGATGCAGATGGCAGATAAAAGCTCTGAGACTTGGACGCTTTCCCGAGTATTGTTACCAGAGACAGGAGATCCTTTCAAAGCCAGGCTTAGTGGTCCCTATCAAATTGAGAAAAAGTTGAATCAGGTGAACCATCTAGTAAAGATGCCAGATAAGGAAAAAAACTGTATCGGGTATGTCATGTGAACATGTTGAAACAGTATTATACTAGACAGAAAGAATTGGAGAAACAGGAGTTAGTTACTGCACCAAAGTGAGGAATCAAATCCAGATGGTGTGGATTTTAATGTGCCTCAAAATATGCTAAAAAATGAAGAAATCCTTGAGGAGTGGGATAGGTTCGTAAACTATCTGTCTCAGGAGCATAGAAAGCAGTTGAAAGGTTTGTAACTGCAGTATGAGGACATATGTAAGAATCAGATGGGGAGGACTAATGCTATTGTGCACGAAGTAGACGTAGGGGATACTGCTCCAATAAAACAGCACCCTATCGGCTTAATCCTTTCAAAAACAGACAGGTCCAGAAGGAGGCAGAAACCATGATCAATGAGGATATCATCCAACTGAGTAGAATTCGCCGATTGTCTTAGTTCCCAAACCAGACAGGGCTCAATGATTTCGCGTGGATTATCAGAAGGTCAATGCCGTTACAAAATCGGACTCATATCTAAATTCTGAGATCGGAGGACTATATCAAGAAAGTTGGACAAGCCAGTTACATCACTAAGTTGGACTTACTACATGGTTACTGGTACGTACCTTTATCAGTGACAGCAAAAGAAATTTCTGCATTTGTAACCCCATTTGGAAGATATCAATTCAAAGAGATGCCCTTTGCAATGAAGAACCACCCACCACATTCCAAAGACTCATGTACAAAGTTGTGGCTGGGTTAACAAACTATGCAGTCTATTTGGACAACGTAGTGATCTTTACTAAGTCCTGGAAAAATCACATAGTACAGTTAGCAGAGCTCTTTGAATGACTACAAGAAGCAAACCTGGTAATAAACATAAACAAAACTGAGTTCGCAAAAGCAGAGGTGATATTCTTGGGACATAACACCGGTCATGAAGGTTGACCCTACAGAATATAAAGACGAAGGCAATCGAGGAATTTCCATGACCAACCAAGAGGTGCTTCGATCATTGGGACTAAGCAGATTCTATCAGAAGTTTGTTCCAAAATTCAGCAGTGTAGTGGCATGTTAACCAATTTGCTGAAGAAGAACACAAAGTTTTGGTGGACAGAACAATACAGGAGGTATTCGACCATGTGAAAGCAATATTAACCACCGCACTAGTTTTAGCGACACCAAACTTTTCAAAACCTTTTAAAGTTGTCATCGATGCTCGTGACACAGGAGTTGGAGCTGTACTGCAACAGGAAGATGATGATGAGATTGAACTGCCAGTTGATTACTTTTCAAAGAAACTCAACGTCCACCAGAGGAAATACTCTGCGATCACAATTTGAGTTTGGTACTGGCTTTAAAACATTTTAACGTGTATGTCATAATGTGTCGGAGACAGTAGTGCACACGGATCACAATCCTCTTCCATTCTTGGAACGTTTTAAAGACAAGAATATGCAACTATTTAATTAAAGTCTTATGTTACAGACTTTTAATTTACAAATGGTACATGTTGAGTCACAAGAATGTAACCGCAGATGCGTTATCACGGATTTAACTGATAAAGTGTAGATAAGATTGGTATCTATTCAATGTTTTATACATATGTGGTGAAGTAATAGAGAAAAAAAAGAAGCCATTTTTCATTATGATGGTTCATTTGTTCTTAAGGGGGGAGGTGTTGAGGGTGTAGAGATGTAATGTACTTTTAAGAGCGCTGAAAAGCTAGCAAGGACTAACAAAGCACAGAGAGTCCTGAACACGGTAACAATGTAACACTTGGTCGAAACAAATAGCAGCAGATGGGTTGCCATGAAACAAAAACAAATTCAAGTCCCACTAATCAGTTTAAATTATGCCCCAAGATACCAAAATCCAAACAAATTTGAATTTAGTATTTTGATAATATTAAAACCAATGGAAAAATCCATTATTTTGGGGTATAAAGCCGGACATTTTGAACAGTTAGGGGGAAAACTGCCAAAGACCAACAAATGGAGACTGCTGGCTGAAAAGCTCTCTGAAAGGTACCTGTCTGTGAGGAGTTTGTGCAGCAGAACATCAAGGATGACCTGGAGAGAATCTACAGAGGAAAATCTACAAAGGAGAATCAGTAAAGCTGACTGGTTTTGAAACATGATTTTTTTTTTAAATTTTATTCAGTGTTTTTTTAATCCAACTAGTATTGTAGAGTAGGCGGTAAAAGATAGGTTTAAGAGAAAGGAGTTGTAAATAGTTGTTGGCTTTAACATTCCCTGGTGGACTTAAAGAATAAAATTGTTAATTTTTACTTTAAAGTAGTGGTCTCTGGGATTGTTCTTTGACTCTGGAATTTTAACAGATTACAGCACGGGTGAATCTTTTCTGTGTTGCTAGTTTAGATTAGCAGAGAGATTTACCCAGTGTCATAACAAATGCTAGTTCAGACTTAGCTGGTAGGCAGAGCTCGTGAGTTATTTGCAGCGCTGTCAGATGAGGGGGTCAAGAGATTATGCAGATGTTAAAAAGGCTATTTGAGTGTCAATGAATTGGTACCAGAAGCATGTAGACAGCAGTTCAGAAACATACAGAAGGAACCAGGTCAGACTTATGTTGAGTTTGAAAGAAGTAAACATAGTAATTCTGATAGATGGGTGCAGGCCTTAAAAATAGACAAGACATATGATGCTGTCAGAGAGCATTCTGCTGGAGGAGTTTAAAAACTCACTTCCAGAGATGATAAGATATGGATGAACAGAAAGTTCAAGAAGTGAGAAGAGCAGCAGAGATGGCAAATGGTGCAAACGGTCCTGTGAGGGATAGAAATTGGGAGAAGGGGAAATGCTTCACTACAAAACAAAAGTAGAGCACATTTATAATAGTTTATATATAGCCCTGGTGGTGGGGTCCGTTTGGAGGTGGTGGAAATGTCGGCGGATGACTTGGTTTATGCAAAGATTGGTAGGGTAGAAGGTGAGCACTAGGGGTGTTCTGTCCTTGTTACGGTTGGAGGGGTGGGGTCTGAGGGCCCCACCACCATGGATATATTTCCCTCTCCACCCCTTTCCGCCTTCCGCAAAGACCGTTCCCTCCGTGACTACCTGGTCAGGTCCACGCCCCCCTACAACCCACCTTCCCGTCTTGGCACCTTCTCCTGCCACCGCAGGAATTGCAAAACCTGCGCCACACCTCCTCCCTCACCTCCATCCAAGGCCCCAAAGGAGCCTTCTACATCCATCAAAGGTTTACCTGCACATCCACCAATATAATTTATTGTATCCGTTATTCCCGATGCGGTCTCCTCTACATTGGGGAGACTGGATGCCTCCTAGCAGAGCGCTTTAGGGAACATCTTTGGGACACCCGCACCAATCAACCATACTGCCCTGTGGCCCAACATTTCAACTCCCCCTCCCACTCAGCCGAGGACATGGAGGTCCTGGGCCTCCTTCACTCCCTCACTACCCGACGCCTTGAGGAAGAACGGCTCATCTTCCGCCTCGGAACACTTCAACCCCAGGGCATCAATGTGGACTTCACCAGTTTCCTCATTTCCCCCACCTCACCCCAGCTCAGCATTGTCCCCATGACTTGTCTTACCTGCCTATCTTCCTTTCTACCTATCCACTCCATCCTCCTCCCTGACCTATCACCTTCATCCCCTCCCCCATTCACCTATTGTACTCTCTGCTACTTTCTCCCCACCCCCACCCTTCTCTTATTTATCTCTCCACCCTTCAGGCACTCTGCCTGTATTCCTGATTAAGGGCTTTTGCCCGAAACGTCAATTTTACTGCTCCTTGGATGCTGCCCGAACTGCTGTGCTTTTCCAGCACCACTCTAATCTTAGCTCTGGTTTTCAGCATCTGCAGATATTGTTTTTACCCAGAGGAGAAATGGGCAGGAGTGTACCAGATTGTGTTGCGGTAGCATAGAAACAAAGTATTAGGGGTTTGTACATGAATTGCCACTAGGTGAATTAGCTAAACAGCATCTGAAGAGGGCATAGCATAGAATGAAACAGGAGGCAGCTAAAAAATTTAAAATTTGGACCGTTCCCCATGGGGATAATGTATGAGTATTGTTATCAGTGGTAGAATCAGTGGTTTCCACTACAGTGTGGAAACAAGCCTTTCTGCCCAATAAGTCCACACTGACTGTTTGAAGAGTATCTCACCAAAACCCATTCCCCTACCCAATTACTCTACATTTACTCCTAACTGACACATCCCTGAACACTCTTGGCAATTTAGCATAGTCAATTCATCTAACCTGCATATCTTTGGTTTTTGGGAAGAAACCAGAGCACCCGGAGGAAACCCATGCAGACATGGGGAGAATGTGCAAACTCCAGAGACAGTCGCCCAAGGCTGAAATCAAACCCGGGTCCCTGGCACTGTGAGGCAGCAGTGTTAACCAATGAGCCACCGTGCCACCTGTAGGAGATCCCTTCAAAGTCAGGTTTAGTGGTCCCTATCATATTCAAAAACAAGATGAGTCAGGTAAACTATCTGGTAAAGATACCAATAGGAAATACACTGCATCAGGTATATCATTGAATATGTTGAAACCTCACTATAAGAAGAATCAGGGAACTGGAGAAACAGGTGTTAGTTACTGCCCACAAAGTGAGGAAACAAATCCAGATGGCTTGGATTTTGATGTGCCTCAAAATACATTAAATAACAAGGCAGTCTTTGACGAATGCGATTGAAAGTGGGTATCTGTCTCAGAAGCAAAGAACCGAGTTGAAAAGTTTATAGCAGCAATATGAGGACACCTACAGGAATACAATGGGGAGGATTAATAATCTTGGGCATAAGGTGGAAATAGGGAATGCTGTTCCAATAAAACAACACCACTGCAGGCTTAATCCTCTCAAAGCCGCACAGATCCAGAAAGAGGTGGATGCGATGCTCAATGAAGACATCATCAAACCAAGTCAGAGTGAGTGAGTTTGCCAATCATGTTAGTTCCCAAAACTGATGGCACTCAACAATTTTGTGTCGAATATTGGAAGGTCAACACCATAATTAAACTGAACATGTATTCAATACCAAGGTTGGAGGACTGTATAAGAAAGTTGGACAAGCCACTTAAATCACTAAGTTGGACTTATTGCGTGATTATCGGCAGGTATCTTTATCAGAGAAAGTGAAAGAGGTTTCTGCATTTTTAACCCCAAATGAGCTATATCAATTCAAAGTTATGCCCTTTGGAATAAAGAATGTAAAAGTCACATTCCAAAGACTCATGAACAGAGTTGTGGCTGGATTAACAAATTGTGCAGTTTATCTGGATGATATAGTGATCTTTCGCGAGTCAGGGAAAGATTACATGGCAGAGCTCTCTGAATGATTACAAAAAGCAAAGCTGGTAATAAACTTCAAGAAAACAGAATTTGCGAAGGCAAAGGTGACATTCTTGGGACATAACTTCAGACATGGAAGGATGACCTCAAGGAATGTGAAGATGAAGACCATCGAGGAATTACCATGACCATACTCGAAGAAAGAGGTATTTCAATTTTTGGGACTGAGCAGATTCTACTTGAAGTTTGTTCCAAACTTCAGCAGCGTATTTGCACTGCTGATGGATTTACTAAAGAAGAACATGAAATTTTGGTGAACAGAACAATGCCAGGAGGCATTTGAGAATTTAAAAGCCGTATTAACCACCACACCAGTTTTAACTATACCAAATCTTTTGAAACCCTTCAAAGTTGTAATAAATGCTAGCAAAATCAGAGTTGGAGCTTTATTGATGCAAGATGATAATAACAGAACTAAATGGCCAACTGGCTACTTTTCAAAAAAGCACAATATCTACCAGAGAAAATACTACACCACTGAAAAAGAATTAGAGTTTGGTACTGGCCTTGCAACATTTTACTGTTTATGTGACGAACAATACGTCGGAGACCATTGTGTCCACAATCCTCCCATTTTTGGAAAGATTTAAAGACTAAAATATGAGACTACTTCATTGGAGTTTTAATGTTACAGACTTTTAATTTACAAATTGTACATGTTGTAAGTAGTAAGAATGTGATAGGAGGTGCATTATCGCAGTGTCGATAAGATTGGACCGTATCAATTCCAATATTATATACATGTTCAGAATTAATATGAAAGGTAGAACTTAGATTAATGACATATGTATTTCATAGTAAGAATTTGGGAATTAGAGGAAACAAAATTAATCCATGTTTTCATTATGATTGTTCATTTTTTCTTAAGAGGGGAGATGTTACAAAGTCGAAAGCACGTATGTTTGTTTTAAAATAGAAAGTGTTTTCTAAATTTTCAAGTAAATTTGAAGTGCAGGCTCAGCCCGAATGGAAAGGCTGGGAGATGAGCTGTTCCAAATTAGATACATGTAGCAAATGGCTGTTAAATGGATACCTGAGTTTTGGTTGCTGTATTTACTCTAATTATGGTTACCTATGTATTTTCACTAAATTTTTAATTGGTTTCATACATCATAGGTTTTATACATTGGTGTGGCACGGTGGCTCAGTGGTTAGCACTGCTGCCTCAGAGTGCCAAGGACACTGGCTCGATTCCTGTCTCGGGTGATTGTTTGTATGGAGTTTGCACATTCTCCCAGTATCTGCGTAGGCTTCCTCCGGGTGCTCCGGTTTGCTCCCACAATCCAAAGATGTGCAGGTCTTGTGAATTGGCCATGCTAAATTGCCCAAAGTTATAGGTGCATTAGTCAGGGGTAAATATAAGGCAGGGGAATGGGTCTGGGTGGGATACTTTTCAGAGGGTCTTTGTGGACTTGTTGGCCTAAGGGCCTGTTTCCATACCATTGGGAATCTAATCAACTGTCATTGTAATATTAGTCAGAAAACAAATATTAGTGAAATTATATTGATTATATCTATTATCTCCCTTCATTTTATGCTCTTCATAATCCCATTTTTCAGTAATCTTCATTGAAGGCAGTTCCTGATTCCTATCCATACAGAGAGATTAGACTTAAAACTGTTAACACGTGCAAAACACTATCCCCTCTCAAAGAGTTCAGAAGTTACAAGATTTTTTTTTACATATTTTGATAAATTGCAGACATCAACAAAAACAAATAACCAAAGTTAACTCACATGTGCATCATCCTTAAGCTTCAGGATACATTCCATAGTATTTATGGTGATAACAACAGGTTCGGAGCCTAATTTTGTCCATGGCACATGAATCCTTAACTCATGAATGTGTCCACTCAAGAAAGTGAATGGCAATTTCAGCTCCTGAAAATAACAATAAAATTGAAATTAAGCTTACTATTACATTTATTAAGAAATAATATGTTCATTGTGTAGATACTTACTCAGAAATATCCTGCTCGCTGGTATTTAGAGTCAGAGTTTTACAGCATGGAAACGGACCCTTTGATCCAACTCATCCAAAACAATAAAGTGTCCAAAACTAAACTAAGCCCACTTGCCTGCATTTGGCCCGTAGCTCTCTAAACCTTTTCTATTCACGTACCTATTCAATGTATTTTAAATGTTGTAACTGTACCTGCATCTACCACTTCCTCTCACAGTTCACTCCACATGTGAACCACCCTGCTTATGAAAAAGTTGCCCTTCAGGTTCCTTTTAAATCTTTTTCCTCACATCTTAAAAATATGCCCTTCAGTTTGAACTCACCAACCTCAGGAAATATTCTTTGCTTTTCACCTTATCTATGCCCCTCATGATTTTATTAACCTCTATAAAGGTCACCCCTCAACATCCTATGTTCCAGTGAAAAACAGATTAGAGTGATGCTGGAAAAGCACAGCAGGTCAGGCAGCATCTGAGGAGCAGGAAAATCAATGTTTCAGGCAGGAGACCTTCCTGATGAAGGGCTCCTGCCCGAAATGTCGATTTTCCTGCTCCTCAGATGCTGCCTGACCTGCTGTGCGTTTGCAGCACCACTCCACTCTTGACTCTGATCTCCAGCATCTGCAGTCCTCACTTTTGTCCAGTGAAAATCATCCTATTTATCTAGCTCCCCCATTATAGCTCAAGCCCTCCAGTTCTGGTAATATCTTAGTAAATCTTTTCTGAACCCTCTCCAATTTAATAATATCCTTCTTCTAGCAGGGCAACCAGAACTGTACACAGTATTCCAGAAGTGGGCCTCACCAATGTCCTGTACAACCAGGCCACCCAGCCCCTGGCCTCATACAACTTTAGTCCAGGTGTGGACTAGAAGAGCTGAATCCCAAATGACAAGGGAAAATGAATGCCCTTGACATTAATGCTGCATTTGATGGAACGTGGCATCAAGGAAACCTTGCAAAACTGGAATTAGTGATAAGCAAGGGAAAACTCTCTACTGGCTGGGTTCAAACCTAGCACAAAGATGAAACAAGAATAGAAAATGCTGGGGAAACTCAGCATTCACGATTCACGTTTCAAGTTTAGAATGACTCTTCTATAGTTTCAAGCATTTTTTTTTGATGCAACTGAATCAATGTGGTAGGGCAGTGAAGCTAATGGCTTTGAGACAAGCTGCTATTGTGCCTGAGAGTAGCAGTTTCCAGAGCCAAGGGAGCACAGGCCCACTGGGATAGTAAACTACGAGGATGTACACAGTCTTTGAGGCAGTCCAAAATGAAGCAGTTTGAAAGCGTTCCAAAGCTTGATCTTCAAAAGTGAAGATTTAGAAAATGTAAGGAGATTTGCTGACCCACATATTGTTAATGTCTAGAGGTGGTTTGGTATTTCAAGTGCTCCGTGGCATGTTAACCAACATTTTGTCTGCTACCCATAATTATCTCAAGTTAATTCTGCATGTTAGATACAAGTTGCATATATTGCAAATTGTCTAATGTAACTTATTATTCAAAAAAAAAAGGAATTATACTCCTATTAGTCAGACATTGGTTGTAGGGCATATGCTAGAGCTGAAAATGTGTTGCTGGAAAAGCGCAGCAGGTCAGGCAGCATCCAAGGAGCAGGAGAATCATTCCTGAAGAAGGGCTTATGCCCGAAACATCGATTCTCCTGCTCCTTGGATGCTGCCTGACCTGCTGCGCTTTTCCAGCAACACATTTTCAGCTACACATTTTCAGCTCTGATCTCCAGCATCTGCAGTCCTCACTTTCTCCTCAGGCATATGCTAGAGTCCATTTAACAGCAAAGCACTGGAAAACAGTGACAGGATCAGATAATTTCAGCATGGAGCTATAGTTGAAAAATACGTGGACTTTGCGAAGGATTTTGATAAATTCGCACATAAGAAACATGCATGCAAAATTGAAGTCCATGGGATTGGAGGCAGTGTACTGTTATGGGTAGAGAACTGGTTGGCAGGCAGGAAATAAATAATAGGAATAAATGGGTTTTCTTCCAAGTGGTAAACGGTGACTAGTGACGTACCAGAAGAATCAGTGCTCGGACTCCAGCATTAGGTGAGGGAACTAAATATAATATCTCCACGTTCGCAGACAACACAAAGCTGGGTGGGAGGGTGAACTATGAGGAGGGTACAACGATGCCTCAGTGAGATTTGGATAACCTGAGTGAGTGGGCAAATACACAGCAGATAAAGTATAATGTGAATAAATATGAGATTATCCACTTTGGTAGCAAAAGGCAAATTATCTGAATGGCAATAGATTGGGCTTGAATGACATGCAACAAAACCTTGATATCTTTTTAGACCAACTGCTGAAAGTAAGCTGGTGCAGTAGTTGGTGAAGATGGCATGTTGGCATTCATAAGGAGAGGATTCAGATACAGAAGGGTTATATTGCTGCAACTCTAAAGGTCAGGCAGCATCCAGGGAACAGGAGATTCGACGTTTCGGGCACAGGCCCTTCTTCAGGAATCCTGAAGAAGGGCCTGTGCCCGAAACGTCGAATCTCCTGTTCCCTGGATGCTGCCTGACCTGCTGTGCTGTTCCAGCAATAAAGTTTCAACTTTGATCTCCAGCATCTGCAGACCTCACTTTCTCCTGCAACTCTAAAGGGCCTTGGTAAGACCATAACTAAAGTGTTGTGGTTTCTGATCTTCTAATCTTAAAGAGGATGTTCTGGCTATGGAAAGAGTGCAATGAAGCTGTATCAGACTGATACCAAGAACGAGAGGACTGACATGTGAAAAGAGACTGGATTGGTTAAGACTGTATTCATTGGAATTTAAAAGAATGAAGGAGACATCATCGAAACCTATAAAACTTTAACAGGATTAATCAGGTTAAATGCAATAAGAATGTTCTCAATGATGAGGGCATCCAGAACCAGGGTCACAGTTTGAGGATATGGGATAGGCCACTTAGAGCTTGAGATAAGGACAAATTCTTTCACCAAGAGAGTGGTGAGCCTGTGGAGCTCTCTGCCACAGAAAATGGTTGAGACCAAAACATTGAATGTTTTCAAGAAGGAGTCAGACATGGTTCTTAGGGCTAAAGAGATCAAAGGGTATGAATAGACAGTGGGAACAGGGTACGGAGTTTGATGATCTAGCTCAAAGGGCCCAATGGTCTTTTACAGGTGCCAATTTCTATGTTCGAAGGAAATGCTTGTGTCAAAGGGGAGATCTGAAAACAAAGGAGATCAAATAAGGAGTGTCAATGACCAATTGATCAAATGAAACAAGATTCTATCAATTACTATGCAGCATGGTCTTGCTACTGGGGGGAGTGCATCATTTCAGGTGTTCATATAGGAAACACACAAAAAACACATTGTCTCAATTACAGCAACTTCTGCAGCTATGAGGGTCGCAATAACATTGCAACTTCTGGAGGACTCATTTACACTTAAATCTAGAATCTTTGGTGTGTCTGATTAGGCTCCAGGGAAGCTAACACAGATGCCTTCACCAGGTCTTGAGAGTAATTGCCCCCAGCACCAATGATTTCCCTACAATTGTTAATCTTGATTAATTTAAGGCAGCTTCCACTAAGTGTCAAGACAGTTGATACACTTAGTGCATTGAGTGTAGGAGTTGGGAGGTCATGTTGCGGCTGGACAGGACATTGGTTAGGCCACTTATGGAATACTGCAATCAATTTTGGTCTTCCTGCTTTATAAAAGGGTTCAGAAAATATTTACAAGAATGTTGACTGGGTTGGAGGGTTCGAGCTAGAGGGAGAAATTGAATAGGCTCGGGCTATTTTCCCTAGAGTGTCGAGGCTGAGGGATGACCTTATAGAGGTTTATAAAATCTTGAGGGGCACAGATAGGCTGAATAGCCATGGTCTTTTCCCCAGGGTAGGCGAGTCCAGAACTAGAGGGCATAGGTTTAAAGTAAGAGGGGAAAGATTTTAAACGGACTTAAGGAGAAACTTTTTCACACAGAAGGTGGTGCATGTGGAATAAACTGTCGGAGGTGGTAGTGGAGACTGGTACAATAACAACATTTAATAGGCATCTGGATGGGTATATGAATAGGAAGGGTTTAGAGGGATATGGGCCCAATGTTGGGAAACGGGACTAAATCAGTTTAGCATATTTGGTTGGCATGGGTCAATTCAACCAAAGGGTCTGTTTCATGGTGTACACCTCTCTGACTCTATAATCACAGCCCTATAAAAGTTAGAACATACTCCAGCCCCTCCAACATCTCTTTACCCCTCTCACACCCATCTTCTCAGTCCCATCACCAATATCAGACAGAAAAAAAAGAGGGACAAGGGGTTTGGAGGAGGATGAGAATGGTGACTATAAGACAGACTTCAAGAGCCAATTCTTCAGCTCATGATGTCAGATAATGTATGGCTTCGCCAAGACAGTAGTTCCCATTGCAACCTCCAACCAAGTCAGGTGGTGATTTTCAGGCAATCAGCAATATGCACCTCCACTGCTGACTGCAAGATCAAGGCCATTTTAGGTTATGGCTCCAATAAGAATGTTCCAATTGATATCAAACACATCTGGAATAATGCAATGTTCAGGAATAATGTTTAAACTGGATAACGAATAACTAAGTTAATTTGTCTGAAGTCCATGTAACTACAAAGAGGGCTCACTCCTGAAGTGGCATGAATTGTACAGACCCAGGAAAGATTAGTTTCTTAAATGCCTTGCAGAAAGACGGATACTATGCCACTACCTTTAAAACAGAAAAATGTACAATTTCACAATACCCCCTCATCATGCATTGTTCTAAAAATCAATCAGGAAAGTTGTGAAAGGGAATGAACACTGCCACACTTTAAATCGACTGAGAGAAAGTGAGGACTGCAGATGCTGAAGATCAGAGTCGAAACATGTGCCGCTAGAAAAGCACAGTGGTCAGGCAGCATCCGAGGAGCAGGAAAGTCGACTTTTCAGGCTTAAGCTCTTCATCAGGAAAATGGGAGGGGAAAGAGGGATGAGAGATAAATAGGAGGATTGGGGTGGAGAGAAAAGTAGCTGGGAGGGCAATAGGTAAATGCAGTGGGGGAGGTGATAGGTCAGAGGGGAGGATGGAGTGGATAGGTGGGAAGGAACATAGAAAGGTCAAGTGGGTGTTGCCAAGTTGGGGAGGT
This sequence comes from Chiloscyllium plagiosum, assembly GCF_037043375.1. Taxonomy (NCBI): domain Eukaryota; kingdom Metazoa; phylum Chordata; class Chondrichthyes; order Orectolobiformes; family Hemiscylliidae; genus Chiloscyllium; species Chiloscyllium plagiosum. The sequence continues at coordinate 139,609,635 of NW_028270142.1, forward strand.
TGGATCTGGGATGAGGGGAGGGGAGATAAGGAAACTGGTGAAGTCGATGTTGATGTCATGTGGTTAGAGGGTCCCAAGGCAGAAAAGGAGGCATTCTTTCTCCAGTCGTCGGGTGGCCTGGATTTGCATGTGGAGGAGGCCCAGGGTTTCTGTGTCCTTGACGGAGTGAGAGGGGAAGTTGAAGTGGTCAGCCACAGGGCAGGACAACTGGAAGAAGAATGCCTGCTGTCCTGTTCGAGCACCATATTTTTCCACACTTCAAATCTAACCACCAATAACTGAAAATGGAAAACCTTTTCTTTAACTTGCACAGTTTAGCTGACCTATAATGCAATCAACTTTGCCCCAGCATTGCAAAATAAAACTTGTGAGGTCAACTAAGATCAACCAATTATCAACTGGTTTGTTGAATAGGCATTACCCCGTGTAGAGCAAATTTCCAAGTGTATAAAGCAGTATTAACTCTGAAAACTAAGGGCTCCAAGTACCATTGACCAGTCTCAAAACGACATACTAACATGTAGTCATAAATTTATTATGCAAGTTGAGTAGCCATTAACATCATTCATCTTTGATGCTCACTCAAAGAAGTCTGAAATGAAATATGTACCTGCTCAAGCACATCAAGTTTCAGTTCTAGTTTGCTGAGGACCGCATCACCCCCCCATAATGAGAGTTGAAGGTCAGATGGCTTCAGATTCTTGATGTAACGGTTCACGTAGCTCATCAAGATTGGGGTCACGTAGGATTCCAACATTCTGGAAATACTCTGTACTGTGGATGACAAATGAAAAAGCGAAATGAGATTCCACAATGGCTATTTCTACATAAATCATGTAGAATAAACCTTAAACAAATATACTTTCACTTCTGATTTCTGGCGGCAAAGCTCCTGGACACTATTGCTATTGCTCCTTTTACACTATTGCTCAAGTACCTTCTATCTACAGGTGATCTAAACAACTTGTCAAATGCAAGTTAAACAATGTGAAAAAAATCTGTAATCTTTGACAGTCCAGCATGAAATATTTGATTCGAAAAATTACATTGCATCTGTTTTGAAGCTATTAAATGTACCAGATCATTTTTAAGAAATATGACATCCATTTTAAGAAACTGTATGGGCAGTTGTTCAGCATGTGCTTTCAGTTCCAAAATCTAATTTTAAAATCCATCCTGGGGAATCCTCACCTCCCTGGTTACACAACAAGTTTGATGTGATTTAATACAGCTACTCAATATTGATCCCATAGTTTCATAGTAATAAAAGCAATAGGAGCCCATTTGGCACGTCGAGCCTGCTCCACCATTCATTAAAATCAAGACTGGTCGATTGTCTCAGGTCCTCCTACCTGCATTATCCCCATGACCCTTAATTCCCCTACCATGCAAAAACTCATCCAACTGTGTCTTGAATATATTTAATGGAGCGGCTTCTACTGCTTCCTTGGGCAGAGAATTCCATAGATTCACTAATCTCTGGGAAAGCAGTTTCTCCTCATCTCTGTTCTAAATATACTCCCCTAATCTTGAGGCCATGTCCCATAGACTGGTCTCACCCATCAGAGGAAACAACATGCCTGCCTCTATCTTATCTACCACTTTCATAATTTTAACTTTTCTATAAGATCCCCTTGAATTCTTTTAAATTCTGGCGAGTACAGTCCCAGACGGCTCAACCTCTCCTCATAGAGTAACCCCTCATCTCCAGAACCAATCTGGTGAACCTCCTCTACACCGCCTCCAAAGCTAGTATATCCTTCCTCAAGTAAGGAGAACTGAACTGCGCACAATATTCCAGGTGCGGCCTCACCAACACCTTGTAGAATTGCAGCAGAAACTCCCTGCTCTGAAATTCAATATTCTAGCAATATTCCATTTATCTTCCGGATTCCTTGTTGCACCTGCAAATCAACTTCTCGCAATTCATGCACGAGCATTCATTCAAAGTCCCTTTGCAAAACAGCATGCTGCAATCTTTCACTATTTAAACAATATTCTGACCTACTATTCTTACATCCAAAGTGGATAACCTCACATTTACCAACATTGTATTCCATCTGCCAGACCCTTGCCCACTCACTCAACCTATGTAAATCTCTCTGCAGACCCTCCACATCCTCTGCACAGTTTGCCTTTCCACTCAATTTAGTGTCATAAGCAAACCTGGATGTGTTACATTTAGTCTCCTCTATATTGTGATCCCACATCACTGTACTTTTGTAACATGCTTAGAACATTCAAAATGCTTGAGTTATACTGCAAAATTAATATAACATTAACAGGGATAGAACAGTTAACTCGTAATTAACAATCAATGTCAAGGCTTCACCCCACCCTCTGCCACTTGTTTTCATATGTCCTTTGCACTTACAACATAAACTACCCTGAACTGGACACAAGTGGTGCTGACAAGGCCTAGTTCATTTCTTGTTTTTCCAGATCAAGGGTGTGTTTTTTGAAGGATGTACATTCATTTTGAGGCATTTGTAATCTGCCATTTTTAAATACAGTGAGCCTCAATAAGATTCAAATCAGCAGGGGACCACCCACAAATTTCTGTTAAGCAGAACTCCAAGATAGCAGAAGAGGCCTCTAGGCAACCTAACTTGTCTATAAATGTGCTCTATGTTTTTAAAAATGCAAATAAAAATACAGTGATTCCCCTCTGGACCACAGATGTGAGTATGTTTTGCTCAAGCTGCCTTGAATCACATTAGTACAGCTCCTTCATCATCAGGTTCTCATCCTCTTTCCCACAGCAGAGGATGCCTGCTTTTCAAACTGTTCCAAGAGATCCACCTTGTGCTTCAAAATTGTTGACAAACTCAAGGGTAGAATCACCGACTCCTTAATGCCATGGTTTTCCACTTGATGCACTAACTTCACTTTCGCTATTGTACTTCAAGAGTTTAAATGTTCTTTCACAACAAATGCTGGCCTTCCCATAGGTCCATGATTTTGCACTCTGGCATGGCCCAACTCTGCTCCAATTGGTTTGGCATAGTCAGGTAAAAGTTAGATTCATCAGATTCAGTTAATCCAGAGGGAATTGAATAAAGACCTTTGATTTATCACAGGGATCATTCTCCAGTTGTGCCATTCTGCCAGCAGGAATGGCTAACTTCAACGCAAGTGGAATTTTGCATTATCCAAAATTAACTGAAAACAATTTCACTACAAATCAGGTTTAGGTTATCAGGAATACAAGTGGCATACTAAAGAGTAGCATACATTGCTTTAATGTTCCCAAATATTTGAAATTTTCAAGAATAAAACAAAAAAGTGGAAGTAGAGAGAGAGAATGGAGGAAGGCAACGCCTGGAAACCTCTGAAAAATTAACAGAACAGATCTCAGTTTCTCTTCCATATCCCTCCTGTCAAACCTCAAACAATAACTGTTCGTTTTATATTTAAAGATAGATTAGGAATGTAATCTGACTTTAACTGAGGCAATGGGAACGCTGTGAGTTTATTTGCTGTTTAGTCACCCATAGATCTGTCAAACTATTAACGACCTGTACAAATTACACACCACGGGAGCTTATTATCTGCCAACAAGGAATGCGAATGATCAAATTATAGTAGTTTAACAGGGTAACTACACCAGAAAGTAGAGCACAGTGTGGTGTGTCAGCCCTATGAGCAGAGGAAGCAAAGTCAGTCTCCTTGCTGCCAGGTAACTGGATGGAGCAAGGCCACAAAAACTCTCTGGCTGCCCTCAAGAGACCCACCTCCGGCAGAGATCACACAAATTCAGCCTGTCATCGAGCAGGCAGCCGCCAGGCCAACGGCTGATCTAGGGTTGGTGATTACTCCCCACTGACATTAAACAGCTGCTTCCATCATATCACCTCCATGCCACAGTCAAGCCCCCACTTCCAGCTCCTCCCATCACCAATGCAACTCTCGCACACTCGCAGGATGACCGTTGACAGGCTCTTCCAGTTTCCCGAGGTACAACGCGCCCCGTTCACCGACAGCAAGGGGGGCGGTTCCCCTTTCCAGCCCCGCCCGTTACCCCGCCGTGTGGACGTCATTTCCGTCAACGGCACTTCACGCGCGCCTGCGGTGTTGGGCGGAGCTAGCGTGGTGCAGGCGCACAGGCAGACCGGTTGTTAGGGCGGAGGGTGTGAGGGAAGGCAGTAGGCGGAGAGAGGATTAACCTGCGAACTCTATTAGCAGCTCTTGAGTAATCCAGCACACAGGGAAACGATTAGAACAAGCAGTCAAGTAAGTGATGTGATTGGGACACAATGTTGCCCGATTACTTTTATTTGCTTTTGGTCAGCTCCGCGACTGATCGCATTGGAACCCGAGGCCTCCTGAGGCAGCACGAACGGGGGGACGGGAGAGGGGATCTAATACTCCACGGCTGCTGGAGCTTTTTGATCCCTCCGCAAATCCCCGCCCTCCCGACTTTCCTTTTTCTCCAATGTACCTTCCCCTCTTCATCATCCTCTCCCCCACTTCACCCAGCTGCGCGCGCACTGCTCTTTCCACTCTTCCCTTGCCACCCCGACCCAACCTTCCCTCACGCTTTCTCCGGCCGACACACTCTTTCCACCCCCCACCCCCTGACACTCTTTCCACCCCCCACCCGCTGACACTCTCTTCACCCCCCCCACCCCCTGACACTCTTTCCACCCCCCACCCGCTGACACTCTCTTCACCCCCCCCACCCCCTGACACTCTTTCCACCCCCCACCCGCTGACACTCTCTTCACCCCTCACCCCCTGACACTCTCTTCACCCCCCCACCCACTGACACTCTTCACCCCCCCACCCCCTGACACTCTTCACCCCCCCACCCCCTGACACTCTTCACCCCCCCACCCCCTGACACTCTTCACCCCCCCCACCCCCTGACACTCTTCACCCCCCCCACCCCCTGACACTCTTCACCCCCCCCACCCCCTGACACTCTTCACCCCCCCCACCCCCTGACACTCTTCACCCCCCCACCCCCTGACACTCTTCACCCCCCCCACCCCCTGACACTCTTCACCCCCCCCACCCCCTGACACTCTTCACCCCCCCCACCCCCTGACACTCTTCACCCCCCCACCCCCTGACACTCTTCACCCCCCCCACCCCCTGACACTCTTCACCCCCCCCACCCCCTGACACTCTTCACCCCCCCCACCCCCTGACACTCTCTTCACCCCCCCCACCCCCTGACACTCTTCACCCCCCCACCCCCTGACACTCTTCACCCCCCCACCCCCTGACACTCTTCACCCCCCCCACCCCCTGACACTCTTCACCCCCCCACCACTCTTCACCCCCCGACACTCTTCACCCCCCCCACCCCCTGACACTCTTCACCCCCCCACCCCCTGACACTCTTCACCCCCCCCACCCCCTGACACTCTTCACCCCCCCACCCCCTGACACTCTCTTCACCCCCCCCACCCCCTGACACTCTTCACCCCCCCACCCCCTGACACTCTTCACCCCCCCCACCACTCTTCACCCCCCCGACACTCTTCACCCCCCCGACACTCTTCACCCCCCCGACACTCTTCACCCCCCGACACTCTTCACCCCCCGACACTCTTCACCCCCCGACACTGTTCACCCCCCGACGCTGTTCACCCCCCCCCGACGCTGTTCACCCCCCCCCGACGCTGTTCACCCCCCCCGACGCTGTTCACCCCCCCCGACGCTGTTCACCCCCCCCGACGCTGTTCACCCCCCCCGACGCTGTTCACCCCCCCGACGCTGTTCACCCCCCCCGACGCTGTTCACCCCCCCCGACGCTGTTCACCCCCCCCGACGCTGTTCACCCCCCCCGACGCTGTTCACCCCCCCCGACGCTGTTCACCCCCCCCGACGCTGTTCACCCCCCCCGACGCTGTTCACCCCCCCCGACGCTGTTCACCCCCCCCCGACGCTGTTCACCCCCCCCGACGCTGTTCACCCCCCCCGACGCTGTTCACCCCCCCCGACGCTGTTCACCCCCCCCGACGCTGTTCACCCCCCCCGACGCTGTTCACCCCCCCCGACGCTCTTCACCCCCCCCCCGGCGCTCTTCACCCCCCCCCCCCGGCGCTCTTCACCCCCCCCCCGGCGCTCTTCACCCCCCCCCCCCGGCGCTCTTCACCCCCCCCCCCCGGCGCTCTTCACCCCCCCCCCCCCGGCGCTCTTCACCCCCCCCCCCCCGGCGCTCTTCACCCCCCCCCCCCGGCGCTCTTCACCCCCCCCCCCCGGCGCTCTCCGCCACCCCCCCGGCGCGCGCGCCCTCTCTCCGCCACCCCCCCGGCGCGCGCGCCCTCTCTCCGCCACCCCCCCGGCGCGCGCGCCCTCTCTCCGCCACCCCCCCGGCGCGCGCGCCCTCTCTCCGCCACCCCCCCGGCGCGCGCGCCCTCTCTCCGCCACCCCCCCGGCGCGCGCGCCCTCTCTCCGCCACCCCCCCGGCGCGCGCGCCCTCTCTCCGCCACCCCCCCGGCGCGCGCGCCCTCTCTCCGCCACCCCCCCGGCGCGCGCGCCCTCTCTCCGCCACCCCCCCGGCGCGCGCGCCCTCTCTCCGCCACCCCCCCGGCGCGCGCGCCCTCTCTCCGCCACCCCCCCGGCGCGCGCGCCCTCTCTCCGCCACCCCCCCGGCGCGCGCGCCCTCTCTCCGCCACCCCCCCGGCGCGCGCGCCCTCTCTCCGCCACCCCCCCTGGCGCGCGCGCCCTCTCTCCACCACCCTCTCGCTCTCGCTCTCGCTCTCTCCCGCTCTCTCTTCTCCCGCCCCCCCCCCCCCGACTCATCCGCGCTGTCTTTCCGCGCTCCCCCCACCCCCCCGTCGGCGCTCCCTTTCCACTCTTCCACCCTCCACGCACATTTTCCACCCCCTGACACACACTTCTCCCCCAACACGCTTTTTCCATCCCCAAAGCCACCCCCCTGACGCGCTCTTTCCAACCCCCGAGCCACCATTCCTTATCTTCAAACTACAATTTCTGACTACCTTGTGCACTACTAACTCAATGCTCAACCTACTCTTCCCCCTCCATGCTGCCTGATCTGTGATCTCACCGTCTGCCCACCCTGCACTGCTCCCATCCCACTACCCAGCCTCCCCTTCTGATGCACTTTTCACCCACCCCAAGTTCTGTACCGCCACTTCCACCTTCATCCACTCCTGCTTCTTCAGTCTTAGTTCTGACCTTCTCATCCCCATCACCCCACCTTTTCTGCAGGCCCAGATCTGTGAGGGACGCTGAAGACAACAGCGCAAGAGAAGGCATTGCAAGTGTTACTGTGGTTACAACTGACGAGATGAGAATTGTACCACGTTAGAGGAATTTGACCTAGATGAACTGCAATGATTTTGGAAGAGGAGCCACATTTAAAAAAAACTGCAAATGAACGTGAGGCACCAAGAAGGAATAGTTTACTTGTCACAGTCATATTGGATATAATTTGTGACAATAAGAGATGTTTCAGTATTGGTGAACTGTATCATACTCTGCAAATGTAGTCTGGATCATAACTAACTGCATTGAAAAGAAGGAATTTTCTTCATCTTGCCTAGTCCTTCATCAAATGCCCTAAATTGATATCCTTTGGTTGTCAGGCTTTCGGCCAACTTAATTGGCTGTGTCTAGATCTGTCATTAGTTTGAACTTCTCTGAATTCTCCTCTTGACATACTGCAAAAAACATAAAACAGTTGCAATTGATATTGCTTCTTATGAGCTACTGAAAGACAATGTGTCTATGATGGTTTGTATGCATGTGCGAAAACAATATGCTGTTTTGATTTGTGCGTCGGGTAGTGAGCTAGATTGCAAATAAATGTTTGGATGTACAGAGCCTGTCTATTGTTGGAAAAAAAGACACACTTTGTCAGAGCTTTTCATCTTGTACTCATCAGAACAGTTTGCAAGAATGCCAATTCAAAGGGGAAGACCAATTTTTATGCTGTATAGTTGAAGAGTGCTGCTTGATGACAATTGTATTCTGGTATAGGAACTACTTCAGAGAATGCAGCTGTTGATTCCTTTCCAAAAAGGTTCAGGCCAAACCAGGAACCCTGCACATCTCTTATAAATGTGGCGATCGACAAATAATGCTGCATATTAATGAATATCCTCTGTAAAGAATAAGTGCCTTGAACTCAGCAACTGAGGAAACAATCACTTGACCCTAGGGGTTTGAAATTGCTAAATAATGGAGTAGAACAAAGGTTTGCAATCTTTTAATAGCAATCAGCCATCCTATTGAAGAACAACAAAAATTTTGAATTAATTGAACTGAAACATTAGAATTAGGCAGTGGAACTCAACATTACAACATGAGAAATAAACTAAAAATAATCCTACAACCATTCATGTATTGGTATCTTTTCTAGTTTTCATTGAAATCCATAGGATATCCATTGGCACCTTCCACAATCTCAATGTCCTAGTGTGCTAAAGTAATTTATTACTTTTGAAGGGTCGGTATTTGTATTATCTGAATATTGTATTGCATTCTGTTGAGAATGGGAAATTAAAATAGTAATTTATAAAAGTCATTGTTAATTTGCTCTTTATATACTGTGATGTTTTGTTTGTACTGTTTTGAATCTTTGCTTTAATCCGCATTGGTGCTGACTGTATGCCTGTGGTTTGAGAGTTTTTCAGTTGTGGTCTTGGAAATGAATAGTGAGAGGGAGCTATTTATGACATGATTATAAATGAGACTTAGATGTTTGAAGACCGTATTTTCAATCTTGTGTAAAATGAAGAGGAGGCCATGAGATTTGTTCTGATTAGCCTGACAACTATTGTTGACTTTTTAAAGGTTAAAGGGAGGCTGGGAGACCTGAAAATTGTTTTACTGGAGGAAAAAAGTATAGGATATTCACCTATTTAACAAAATATGCCTAGGGCAGTTGTGCTAATGGCAGACTGTCACAGCTCACTGACAGTATCCTAGAAATTAAGCCCCATATTCCCAGGGTATCAGAATTTCTTTTTTATTTACCTGTGGGATTTAGGCATTGCTGCAGGCCAGAATTTATTGGCTGTCCCTAGTTGCCCTTAAGGAGGTGATGAGCTGTCACCTTGAACTGCTGCAGTTCACATGCTGTAGGTTGACCCACAATGCCCTTAATGCAGGGAATTCCAGTTAAAATGAAGGAAAAATGATGTATATTCAAGTCAGGATGGTGAGTGGCTTGGAGGGGAATTTGCTGGTGATAGTGTTCCCATGTATCTGCTGCTCTTGTCTTTGTAGGTAGAAGCGCTCGTGGGTATGAAAGGAGCTGTGTAAGGATGTTTGATGAATTTCTGCAGTGCATTTTGTAGATTGTATGCACTGCTGCTGCTGAGCATTGGAGGAGGGAGTGGATGCTTGTGGTGCCAATCATCCAGCTGCTTTGTCCTAGATGGTGTTAAGATTTTTGTGTTGTTGGAGTTGCACCCAACCCGCAATTGGGAGCATTTCATCACACCCCTGACGTATGCCTTGCAGATGGCAGACTGGTTTTGGTGAGTCAGCAGGTAAGTTACTCACCACAGTATTCCTAACCTCTGACCAATCGTGTAGCCACTGCTTTTATGGAGCAAATCCAGAGTTTCTGGTCAGTGGTAACCCCTGGGTGTTGATAGTGAGGATTCAGTGATGATAACGCCATTGAATGTCAAGGGACTGTGGTTAGGTTGTCCGTCTCTTAATGGAGATGGTCATTGCCTGGCATTTGTATGGCAAAAATGTCACTCGTCAGCCCAAGCCAGAATATTGTCCAAATTTTGTTGTATTTAAACATAACTGCCTCAGTATCTGAGGAGAAAATGAGCACTGCGCATATGCTCAAAATGTCAACTCTCCTGCTCCTCGAATGCTGCCTGACCGGCTGTGCTTTACCAGCACCACACTTTTTTGACTCCGTATCTGGCGAGTCATGAATGATGCCGACCATGGTACAATCATCAAATATCTCCTTTTCTGACATTATGATGGAGGGAAAGTCATTGATGAAGTAGCTGAAAATGATTAGACCAAGGACACTACTTTGTGGAACTCCTGCAGACATGTCCTGGAGCTGTGTTGACTAACCTCCAATAACCATGCCCATCTACCTGTGTGCCAGGTATGAATCCAGCTCGAGAGAGTGTTTGCCCCCAATACCCATTGTTTCCAGTTTTGCTAGGGCACCTTGATGCCACACTCAGTCAAATGAGGCCTTCATTGTGTGAGATGTTACTCCCACCTCACCTCTGAAATTTAGCTCTTGTCCATATTTGATCCAAGGTCAGCGGCAGAGCCCAATGTAGACATCATAAGGCCATAAATGTGCAGCACGGAAACAGATCCTTCGGTACAACTCATCCATGCTGACCAGAACTCCTAAATCAATCTAGTCCCGTTTGCTAGTACTTGTCCCATATCCCCCTCAAACCTTATTTGTATACCTGTCAAGATGCCTTTTAAATGTTGTAACTGTGCCATTGAGCAGATACTACTTGATAACACTGACACCTTTCATCACTTTACTAATGTTCATGAGTAGACTAATAAGGCGGGAATTGGCTGGATTGGATTTGCCCTGCTTATATGCAGGACATAATCAGGCAACGTTCCCCAGCTTAGTTAGGGGAATGACACGTTCTGATGCATGAGTTTTCTGTATTCTTGCCAGAATGTTGTCAGGGCCCATAGCCTTTGCTATACTTGGTCCGTTTAATCATTTCTTGATATTATGTGGAATGAATCCAATTTGCTGAAGACTGGTATCTGTAATGCTAGGGACCACTAAAGGATGCTGAGATGGACCATGGGTGAAGATTGCTTCAGCCTTATCTCTTACATATGAGAGAGGATTTACTATCGAACCAAATCAATCCAAAATTCCCAATTTATCTAACTGATGAACCTAGCTTAAAAAAAACACACTCAGCATATTTCTGTAATTTAACAAGAAAATAGTGGCTCATTGCAAACAGATTGTATTTCATTTCTATCAGTTTAAAACAAACTTTTGTGCCTGAGCTACTTCTACAAAGGTGAAGAGTGAACAAATTGCTAGTCTGCCTGTTCTTAACTTGTGGGTTTTAGACACTGGGTTGACAATTGCATAAATGTCACTGAGCTAGCAACCCAAGTTGATGCACTGGGATTATGGGTTCAAACCATTGGTGAAATGTAAATTCAGTTAATTTTAAATAAAAGTTATTACTTAAGACTAATTTCATAGTACCATTACTATCATCAGCTGTTTTGAAAATCCATCTAATTTACATCTGTTCTTTAGGGAAGGAATCTTCTTACCTGGTCTGGCTATCTGAGAGGGTGAACCTACAGCAATGTGGCTGACTCTGTGGTACCCTGTGAAATGGCCCAGCATGCCACTCAGTATCAAACCTACTACACAGACATCAAAAGGAGTAAAACTGGACTAGCTATCAAGTTGAGTAAAGGAAGCAACAATAGCACACTTTGCCTTGTTGACCCTGCAAATTCCTCCTTCAATCATCTGATGGCTTTCACCAAAATTGGAAGAAAACCTTACCTTATTACCAATTTCCTGTATATCATCATCCATGGCTGTGATCTGTCCAAACAATCAAACAATTGCAGCAGACAAGATATAGTTTGAAGGGAGTTGCCCTGGGAGTCCTCAACATTGACTGTGGACCCCCATGATGTCTAATGGCTAATCTATAAAAATATTCCAAGACTCCACTTCACAGTCTTATCAGGAAGTGTTCCAAAGATTAACAAATCTCTCAGAAAAATGTTCTGACTAGCTTTGTTTTGAAATAAAATGACTCCCCCCTCTGCCCCCATCAAAGTTCCAGAATTTCCTACAAAAGGAAATGTCTTTTTCCCATGAGCCCTATCAAGATCCTCTGGATTTTTTATATTTAATCAGATCACCTCTTTCGCTACTAAACTGTCAGGTATAAGCTTAGCCTTTCCAACAACTATCGGGTCCAGATTATTGCTTTTCCTCAGTTCAGTGTTCCCGTTTTAACTGTAATTATCATTTGGAGAAAGACAACAGCTGACAAAAACAGTGAACTGATGTCACCACGTCGTTTGGTAGCACCAAGCTGTGGAAAAGCTAGTTGAGACCTAAGGATGCATCCAGCAGACTGGGCCTGAATAAATGCTGCAGGAACCAAAAAGGAAAAATCTTCTTGACCTTTGTATTAAGGAACAACTATCAAACTGTCCTTGTAAATGCCAAGTATGTTTTAGTTAGCATGACCACCTAACTAAATAGGGTAGAGTTTCAAACTTTGATGGAATTTCTGGGCCAGTGTTTGCCATGCTGTAATAGATTAGATTCCCTACAGTGTAGAAACAGGCCCTTCAGCCCAAACCGACCCTTCGCAGAATAACCCACCCCCCTCTGACTAAGGCACCTAGTGGTATGGGCAATTTTCACCTGACCTGCACATCTTCGGATTGTGGGAGGAAACCCACGCACACACTGGGAGAATGTGCAAACTCCACACACCGTTGCCCATGGCTGGAATCGAACCTGGGACCCTGGTGCTGTGAAGCAGTAGTACCAACCACTGAGCCACCGTTCTGCCCTAACAATCCTGCTTGTTTTGAGTGATCATCTTTTGGTGCCCTTCTGTCCCTAAAACACATTAACTTTGTTTTAAAAATGTATTTAACTGCTGATATTATGGGCTATGTTATTTGATTTAAGTCAAATATGAATCTTTGAACTTGAATTGAGGAAAGCCACATTTCCACTGGGATTTGGGAGATTCATTTCCACTGTGCCCGCGTGGTGCACTTTGAAACAGTCTGTACCAATGTCTGTCTACACCAAATCCCTTCCGCAGAAACCACACCACAATGGTGAAGTCGGTATAAATACATCTCTTGCCATTGTAAAGCCATCAAAGAGGGAGCAATATTTAGCTCTAGTCCCCCACTTCTAAACCACTCATTCAACGGTAGCCCAGTTTCAGTGAACTGCAACTCTTTGTGGCAACTATACAAAAAATTGATATGTATGACATACTAACAATGGAGCAAAAAAATCTGAATCTGGAGTGCAGCTGAACATCTTGGCATTCAGACAGATGTTCCAGCAGTGGAGCTTTCTAATCAGAACACAGCGAAAGTACTGTGCGATCAGATGTTGGCTCCTCAAACGCATCTTCTGATTGCTCAAATTCATTCTGCACATGAAAATGATAGCTGATTGCTTCAGTATATGAATTTTCTTGGACGTTCTCAAGCAAACTCATTGTACAGTTTTTCTTGGTTCTCTTGAACTCTGCACAATATTATAAAGCGTTTTGATCAATCAAAATAATAGTTAACACAATACAGCTGTGTTCCCTTCATTCAGCAAAGTTAATCATGAACCACTGAAGAAAGGTTGTCTTTGGAACATGGCCAGAAAAGATGGTTTAAGTTTTGCTCTTTGGCGATAGAAACAGCAAAGCCTACTTTATAAGAAAGTAAGTATGATGACTATTAAGAAAATAGCATGTATAAAGTATAAAATCATAAAAACTCTAACATATCTCACCAAAAGGAGCAAATGTACACCATTTAGCCCCTTGAGCCTATTCTGCAATTCAACTAGATCCTGGCTGACCTGTGACCTAACACTTGTCTTATATCCTGTAATAGATTTTTGTTTAAAAAGGTTCAATGTTTTAGAATTAACAAATGATCAGCTGCAGTTCACCAAATTGCACTCCAAACTCCCACCACCACTGTGTTTCAGTCTTTTCTGATTGCACTCTCCAAAAATCTAGCTCTAATTTTTAATGGATTGCTTCCTAGTCCTAGACTCCTCAACCAATGGAAACAGTTTCTCTATTTATCCCTTCCTGAAGCTGTGTTCAAATTGCTCCTTTACCTGCTAAATTCAAGGAATCTGACGCCAGTTTGTGTTATCTCTCCTCCACTATCATTTCTAAGGTGTGGTCTCCAGAGCTGCCCACACTGTTCCAGATATAATTTAGATCTTTGCGTTGCTGAAACATAATTTCTATTCCTTAGTGCTATATTCCAGTTCTCTAGATAGCCCAGCAATCCATTAATCTTTTTGATTATTTTCTGCACCAATCCTCGTGCTCTAAAAAGTATATTCCAAAACGCCATTTAAATTCAACTTTCTATCATGTATTTCTGAATCTCTCACTGCAGTTAGCAAGCCTGATGTATGCACTACCCAGTGCATCTAATAGTTAATTGTAAACTTCAGCTTTGCCTTTCCTGTTCATAGCTGTGTCCTTTTCTGGAGTCTGTGACTTTTTAAACATAGTGGGTGTTTATCCTGATTGTATATCATTTTTACAGCTTTGGAAATTTCAAATGATGTTTCCCCAATCCTCCCATGTGAATATTCCTAGTTCTGCAGATTTGTTAAAATTAACTCCAGTGCCTAATACTAGCTATCAATTTATTTGCCCTTTACTGAACCCTCTCTAGTGCCGAGATGTCTGTCATAATAAAATTGCTGCAATTGTACACAGTATGCCGGACTGAGCTGGATCAGTGTTCTGTATAAACTCAGAAACACTTCCCGAGATTTGTACTCTTTTCCTCTGGCAATAACCCAATATCCTCTATTCTGTTTTTACTGCTGACGCATGCTGTGCTGTTGGTCAGCAATTCCCCAAATCCCATTCATTGTCGTATTGAATAATATCGTTTATGGAACCCAAGCAGCACAGCATAGAAAGAGGCCATTGACCCCATTGAGTCTGTACCAACCCTTTTAAATAACAATCCAAGCTATCCCATGCCTGCATTATTTCTCCAAATCCCTGCAATTTTTTTTTTCTCCAAGGATTTATCCATTTCACTGCCATTGAATTTGAATCCACATCCCAACAAGTAGTGTATTCCAAATCCTTCAAGTAGTATGTTTGTTGGTACTTGCTGTAATAAAAACCTTTAGCAAAGAACGTTCCAACACAAGCTCACACTTTGTAATTTCACCAAATGTTCAAACGTTTCCTTATCTGAATCCCAGCTTGTCGACTGAGGATGCAGTGTACTCGGTGGTTGTCACATCCTGCCAAACTTACTTGCTGCTGACTGACTACCTCCTATGAGCAGGGCATGATAGAATCAGTAGGAGTGACCACTGCACAGTCCTTGTGACAAAGGCCCTCTTCACATTCAGAATACCCTCCCCATAGTTTTATGTGGTACTGCTCCTGTGATAAATGGGATAGATTTCAAAGAGATTGTCCAATCTTGAATCGATCTATCTAAAATTCCATCAGCTGCAGGACAATTACACTTTTAACAGGTCTGCAGTCTCATGGCCAAGTCTATCTCCTATTGTACCATTACGATTAAGCCACCCTGTCAACAATCAGATGAAGACAGAGACAGCACCAGGCCATACTTAGAAATGAAGTATCAACCTGGTGAAGCTACGATATAAGACTACAGCAGCAAGTCATAGAGAAAGCTAAGCAATTCACAACCAAAAATCTGATGGAAGATCTGACATCCTGCCACATAAAGTCGTGAACAGTGTGGATAATTAACTCAAAGGAGGAGGTATCTCCACAAATATCCCCACCTTCAAATGATGGAGTGCAATACATAAGAACTAACGGTAAGGCTGAAGCGTTCGCAACAATCTTCAGCCAGAGGTGCGGAATGGATGAATCATCTTGGCTTCCTCCAGAAGTCCCCAGTTCTATCCATCTTCAGTCAATTTAATTCTCTTCATGTTAAATCAGGGAACAGCTGGGGGCACTGAATACTGCAAAGGCTATGGCCACAAACAACATTCCAGCAATATTACTAAAGACTTGTGCTCTGGAATTTGCTACACTCTAATCAAGCTGTTTCAATACAGCTACAACACTGGCATCTTCCCAACAATGTGTAAAATTGCCCATGAATGGTTTATCCATAAAAGCAGGACAAATCCAACCCAGTCAATTACTGCCCCATCAGTCTAGTTTCGATCATCAGTAAAGTGATGGAAGATGTCATCGACAGTGCTGTCAGCAGCATTTACTTATCAATAATCTGCTGCTTTGACATTTTGCTTGTATATCACTTCTCAGCTCCTGGCCTCATTACAGCCTTGGTTCAAACATAGACAAAACAGCTGGATTCCTAAGGAGAGATGAGATTGACTGCCTTGAATCATGGCTCCATTTGGCATCAAGGAGCCCTAACAAAGCAAAGAGGCAACATCTCCTCTATGCTCCCTAATTCATACCTTTTCAGATGCCTTAATGTTTGGGCAGCATTTGGTAGAATTTCAAACTTGTCTGTGCTCCAATTCCCATGCAACAGACTGAACCACAGCAAACAGTTAAGGAATTTTAAGAGCAAGTGAGTTATGTCTAAAACAGTTTGCACTGACATTTTCCATGGTCTTTTACCCTGGTTTAAGATTCAATTTGCTTGGATCAGGCCCCATTCACAAAAATATCCAGTTGAAATTGAGAGAATCCTCCAGTAGCAGAGCTTTGAAAAGATTTTTCAAACTGTCTTCACTTTCTTAAGTCCACAAGCATCAGCTAAAAGCATCCTTTTCAACAACTGATAAATTACATGCTAACAAATCAATTAAATGATTAATGAAGCTTTTTAAGTCAGTTTCAGTAATTTTTAATGAGGTTATGGGGGATTAAATACCTTTGTTAAAACTCCTATTTTTGCTGATGAGCTATATTAAAACTGCCTAAACTGTATTAAACCAACTTACTGCTCTGAAGTGCATTAAATAACTTCTTTTTGTGGGAAGATGAAACGCATTACAATATTGCGTTGCTTGATTGAGCTGGTTCGTGTGTTTTTACCCAACAGTATTATTGAAACCTTTCATCCTAAATTCACCAGAATAAATGCAAAAAGGATCCCCTTCCTTAAAAATGGAGACCAAAACTGAAACAGTATTCTAATTGTGGTCTCAACATGCATTTGTGTTCCTAAGTTCTTGCTGTTACCTGCATGTTA
This sequence comes from Chiloscyllium plagiosum, assembly GCF_037043375.1. Lineage (NCBI taxonomy): Eukaryota > Metazoa > Chordata > Chondrichthyes > Orectolobiformes > Hemiscylliidae > Chiloscyllium > Chiloscyllium plagiosum. The sequence goes on from NW_028270142.1 coordinate 139,626,528, forward strand.
ACGTTAATACACTCCTAAAACGTAATGAAAAATGTTTAGTGAAGACTTAGACACGTTTTCATAATTGCATCCAAAATGGGAACGCTAGCCTGACGTATTCAAGTAGATACAACAATCAATGCATCTGTAATTGTACTTCACAGAGTTTTACATTAGTTTTTGAAATAGAGACATTGTTTAGGCTTTAAAGTAATCAAAATTTTCTAATCATAAAGAAATAAAGAAATTACTTATCTAAAGATATTACAATCCATATTATTGTTGATTCTAAACTTCCCCAAAAATATATTTAAGGTCAAGTACTTGCAGTATATTATGTTACAAAAAATTACATATAGATATGCTCCTTTTGATGCGTATGGACTATTTTTCCAGCTGTTAAAGCACATCTGGCACTGATAGAATTGAACAGTTCTCTTTGTTTCCCACGTGTAATTGAGCTTTCAAACTACAAGATTCCTTTTAAGGAATATCAATATAATTGGTATATATGAGCCAGAAAGGGGCATGCTTAAATCTTTACTTTGATATTTTAAACCTATTTCCACTTCTAATAAGGTCAGACTAAACTGGCATTTGGTTGATTAAAGACTGATACACACACTTCATTATAATGATCTATTTTTGTTTCTTCTTACTACAACTATTCCCCACCTAAACAGCTAGTCAAGCAAGGTATTCTTCACATCTGGCCATAGGCAATTGCTGAAAGCATCACACATTGATCTGATGTCCAATTTTATGCTTTTTATTTCTCCTCCATGCCTTTAACTGATGGTACAATCAATCGGTCTCAGCCTTGGAGCTGCCAAATGATGGAGCAACAACAGTCATTTGGAATAGGAAATTACAAAGGTCAACAACCCTCTGAGTGAAATAAAATCTCCTCATCTAAGTCCTAAATGATCAACTGTCGTCCTGAGTCTGTAACTCAATGTTCTAGATTTCCCAGCTAGAGGAAACAGTCACCCTCTGTTGCGCCTGTTCAGTTGATTAAGAATAATGTTGCTGAAACGTTTCATTTTGCACACATCAGGACAAATGCAAAGAGCTTACCCTTCCTTAAAAATGGAGAACAAAACTGTAAACAATATTCAGTAATGACCCAGATTTGCTTTGTGCTTGCTGTTATCTTCATGTTTATGTTTTTGTTAGAGTACATCCAGGTACTTCTGAACATTAGCATTGAAAGCATTCATACTTTTTTTAAAAATATTGAGCTGTGCTATTCTATTCTGGCTGCTAATCCTATTACTTGCTCATAGAATCATAGAGTAATAAGAGTGTACAGCATGGAAACAGACGGTTCAGTCCAACATGTCCATGCCAACCAGTTATCCTAACACTATTTGCCAACACTTGGCCTATTTCCCTCTAAACCTTTCCTATTCATATACCCATCCAGATGCCTTTTAAATATTGCAATTGTACCAGCCTTCACCACTTCCTCTAGCAGCTCATTCCACACACGCACTACCCTCTGCATGAAAAAGTTGCCCTTTAGGTCCCTTTTAAATATTTCCCCTCTCACCCTCAACCTGTGCCCTCTAGTTCTGGGCTCCCCCAGCTGAGGGAAAATACCTTGTCTATATATCCTATCCATACCCCTTATGATTTTATAAACATCTATAAGGTCACCCCTCTGTAGCTCAAATCTTCCAACCCTGGCAACATCCTTCTAAATCTTTTCTGAACCTTTTCAAGTTTCGCAACATCTTTCTGATAGGAAGGAGACCAGAATTGCATGCAATATTCCAAAAGTAGCCTAACCAACGTCCTGTACAGCTGCAACATGACCTCCCAAATCCTATACTCAATGCTCTGACCAATAAAGGAAAGCATACCAAACACCGCCTTCACTATCCTATCTACCTGCAACTCTAGTTTTAGGGAACTATGAACCTGCACTCCAAGGTCTCTTTGTTCATCAACACTCCCTAGGACCTTACCATTGAGTGTATAAGTCCTGCTCTGATTTGCCTTACCAAAATGCAACATTTATTTAAATTAAACTCCATCTGCCACTCCTCAGCCCTTTGGCCCATCTGATCAAGATCCTGTTGTACTCTGAGCTAACCCTCTTCTTTGCTCTTACACCTCCAATTTTGGTGTCACCTGCAAACTTACTAACCGTACCCACTATGTTCATATAAATGACAAAAACTAGTGGACCCAGCACCAATTCTTGTGGCACACCACTGGTCATGACCTCCAGTCTGAAAAGCAACCCTCCACCACAACCCTCTGTCTTCTACTTTCCAGCCAGTTTTGTATCCAAATGGCTAGTTCTCCCTGTATTCCATGAGATCTAACCTTGCTAACCAGTCTCTCATGGGGAACCTCGTGGAACGTCTTACTGAAGTACATATAGATCAAATCCACCGCTCTGCCTTCATCAATCCTCTTTGTTACTTCTTCGAAAAACTCAATGTTTTGTGTAAGATATGATTTCCCATGCACAAAGCCATGCTGATTATCCCTAATCAGTCCTAGCCTTTCCATATACATGTAAATCCTGCCCTTCAGGATTCCTTCCAACAACTTGCCCACCACCGATGTCAGGCTCACCACTCTATAATTCCCTGGCTTGTGCTCACCACCTTTCTTAAATAATGGCACCACGCTAGCCAACTTCCAGTCTTCTGGCATCTCACCTGTGACTATCGATGATACAAATATCTCAGCAAGGGGCCCAGCAATCACTGCCCTAGCTTCCCACAGAGTTCTAGGGTACACCTGATCAGGTCCTGGGAATGTGTCTGCTTTTACCCTTTTGAAGACATCCAGCACCTCCTCCTCTGTAATATGGTCATTTTTCAAGATGTCACCATCTATTTCCCCACATTCTATATCTTCCATGTCCTACTCCACAGTAAACACTAATGCAAAATACTTATTTAGTATCTCCCCCATCTCCTGTGGCTCTGCACAAAGGCTGCCTTGCTGATCTTTGAGGGGCCTTATTCTCTCCTTAGTTACCTTTTTGTCTTTAATGTATTTATAAAATTCCTTTGGCTTCTCCTTAACCCTATTTACCAAAGCTATCTCATGTTTCCTTTTTGCACTCCGATTTCCCTCTTAAATATACTCCTACTACCTTTATATTTTTCTAAGGATTCACTCGATTCTCCTGTCAAGACCTGAAACATCCTTCCTTCTTTTTCTTAACCAAAGCTTCAATTTCTCTAGTTATCCAGCATTCGCTATACCTACCAGCCTTTCCTTTCACCCTACATGTTATCTGCTACTTTGCTGCTTTCTCAAGTAACTGTCTGTCTTTGTTCATCGTCTTTGGGCTGCACTTGTCAAATGAGAGGAAGCTACAACCTTGGAATCAAATGTGGGTTAAGTGGACGAATAGCTGGCAGAACCTCCTCAATGATATTCCCATTTCCATTCAGTAGGCAAGAGAGCTGGCCGTTGGTAGATGGGAGAAAATTCTAGCATATCAAAGTTGTCATATTTATAGGTCAGTGTATAGACGTCATAGACTGTGCAAAATAGAGCATTGAAAAGAGTCATGGAGTCATACGTCAAAGCAACTGGCCCTTTGCTCCCCCTGCCATGTCTGTGTCAATCAAGATGTGGAAGTGCCAGTGTTGGACTGGGGTGGACAAAGTCAAAGACCACACAACACCAGATTATAGTCCAAGAGGTTTATTTGGAAGAACTAGCTTTTCAGAGCGCTGCTCCTTCATCAGATAACTAGTGGGGCAGGAGCAAAAGACACAGAATTTATAGCAAAAAATTACAGTGTCATGCAATTGAAACAATATATAGAATAAACCTAGATTGCTGTTAAGTCTTTCGTCTTTTCAAACGAGTTGCAGGTTTCGGTTCATTAATCCCAGAACTTCTCTTAAGTCACATTCTTGAGATAACTTAAGATTTTATTTTAAAAAGTGACATTTCAGCTCAGACAATGTATTAAACATACACCCGCTCTCTCAGACACACACATACATGCCCTACACTCACACCCATGCACACACCCTCTCACAGGCTTATACTGCATCACACTCACACACACTCTACCAAGCATGCGCACACACAAACACACACTGTCTCAAATGCACCCACATGCACACACTCACGCCCTCTCTCTTTCTCCCCCCTCACATGCACACACACACAAGTCTTTGGGGTGAATTTGCACTTGCAGAATTATATTCACAGATATATTCTATTTTTGCTCAAAAAGCACACAACCTGCAGGCAGTCAATCCATATAACATTTTATAAATTCCTACTTTGGAAATAGAACCAGTCTGACTCAAGGTTAGGATGCAGACAGACTCTGACCCCATACCTTTAATACATTGTCTGAGCTGAGATGTCATCTTTTTTTTATAAGAATTTAAATTATCTCAAGAATGTGACTTAAAAGGAGTTCTGGGATTTACATATTAATGAACCGAAAACTGCAACCCCATTCTAAAAGATGAAAGACTTAACAGCAATCTGGGTTTGTTCAATATATTGTTTTAGTTGCATGACACTGTGATCTTTTGCTATAAATTCTGTGTCTTATGACCCTGTCCCATTAGTTACCTGATGAAGGAGCAGCACTGTGAAAGCTAGTGATTCCAAATAAACCTGGTGAATATAAGATGAGTGGCAGAGCAAAGTGTGCAGAGGACTGTGAAACCTTGCAGAGGAGTATAGATACTTTAAGTGGGTGGGCAAAGTTCTGGCAGATGGAATACAATGTTCATAAATGTGAAGTCATCCATTTTGGTAAGAGTAACAGTAAAAAGCATTTTTACGTGAATGGTAAAAATAGTTGCATCATGCTGCTCTGCAGGGGGATCCAGGTGTCCTTGTGCATGAATCCAGGTGTCCTTGTGCATCATTTGCTGATTCAACAGGTAATTAGGAAGGCAAATGCAATTTTGTCTTTCATTGCTAAAGGGATTGAGTTTAAAAGCAGGGAGGTTATGTTGCAGCTGTATAGGGTGCCAATGAGGCCACACCTGGAACACTGCGTGCTGTTTTGGTCTCCTTACTTGAGAAAGGATGGATTGGCACTAGAGTGGCTGCAGAGGGGGTTCACTAGGTTGATTCTGGAGTTGAGGGGGCTGGCTTATGAGGAGAGACTGAGTAGAGTGGGATTATATTCATTGCAATTTAGAAGACTGAAGAGGATCTTAAATTATTAAGGGAATAGCTAAGATAGTTGTACAGAGGTTGTTTCCACTGGCAGGTGAAACTAGGACAAGAGGGCATAGCCTCAAGATTAGAGGGAGCAGATTTAAGACTGAATTGAGAAGGAACTTCTTCACCCAGAGGGTTGTGAATCTATTTAACTCACTGCCCAGTGAAGTAGTTGACGCTACTTCAGTAAATGCCTTTAAAGCTAAGATAGATTTTTTAAAACTATAAAGGAATTAAGGGTCACAGTGAGAGAGTGGGTAAGTGGAGCTGAGTTCACAAAAAGATCAACCATGATTTTATTGAATGGCGGAGCAGGCTCGAAGGGCCACTTGGCCTTCTCCTGTTCCTCGTTATTATGTTCTATGTTCTAACCTGGTGTTGTGTGATTTTTAACTATGCCAATCATAAACACCAAACTGTATTAATCTCCCATTTTCCTGCCCTTGGTGCCTAGTATGCCCTGGCATTTTAAGTTTTCATCCAGATGTTTCTTAAATTATGCAAAAGTGCCTGCCTCCACCACCCTCTCAGAAAGTGCATTCTACATTTCTACCACTCTCTAAATGAAAAAACTTTCCTCGGATCCCTCATGGACCACTTGCTCCTCACTTTAAAATTATGCCATCTGGTCTTAGACATGTCTCCCATGGGGAAAAGACTCTAACAACCTATCCTATCTATGCCTCTCATAATTTTGCATATCTCAATCAGATTCCACTTCATCTGCAAACTTTTAAATTATACCTTCTACATTCACATCCAATTCATTAATGTACATAAGCAACAAGTGCAGAGCTTATTTGTCCTATTTGGCTATGGAGGAATGGCTGCAATGGAGGAAGAGTGATTCTATGATTTAATCAGCCTGCAGACAATGATGGAACAGAGAAAGGTTCCATTCCATGTGGACAGGATGAGGAGGCCAGCGACCTCATGAAGAATGAGAGGTGGTTTATGCGTGAGCCACTGGCTAGGTCAGCATTTATTGCCCATCCCTAATTACCTTCTTGATGCCCTACCATTTTTGGGATGTAGGGGTACCCATGGTATTGTTGGGAAGGCAGTTCCACAATTTTGACCTGGTGACAGGGAGGGAAGGCAATAAAGTTCCAATCTGGATGGTGTGCAGTTTGGATGGAAACCTTCAGATGGTGGTTTTTCAGTGTACCCAAGGTCTTGTCTTTTTAGATGCTGGAGGTTGCAGGTTTGAGAAGTGCTGTTGGAAAGTGAATTTAATTTAACTTCATTTAATTTATTGTCACGTGTATCGAGGCACAGTGAAAAGCTTTGTCTTGTGAGCAATACACGCAGATCACATAGTTAAGTAGCATAGGAAGTACTGTTTGGTTGAGTTACTGCAGTGCATCTTGTAGATAGTACACCCTGCTGCACTGAGCATCAGTAGTAAAGGAAATGAATGTTGATGGTGTTTGGGGTGCAAATGAAACAACATGCTTGTCCCGGATGGTGTTGAATTTCTTTAGTGCTGTTGGAAATACACCAATTCAAGCATGTGTAACATATTCCATTACTGCTGACTTGTGCCTTGAAGATGGTGGGCAGGCACTGAGGAGACAGGAGGCGAGTTTGTTGTTCAAGAGTTCCTAGCCTCTGACCTGCTTTTGTAGCCATTGTATTTATATGGCTCATCCAATTCAATTTCTACTCAATAATAACCCTGAAGATGTTGATAATGGGGGATTCAGTGTTGGCAATGCCACTGAATGTCATGGGATGATAATTAGATTCTCATTGGAGGTGACCATTAGTTAGACAAGGACACTACCCTGAGGAGCTCCTGCAGTGATGCCCGTGGACTGAGAATGATTGACCTGCAACAACCACAAACACATTCTTTTGTGTTAGGTATGCTCCCATAGAGAATTCCTCTGCTACATGATGCCCAAACATGACAGTATTATGACTGTATTTAAACTTTCAATTACCTTATTTGCAGTAATGAGACTATTTGAGCAGTTTTTCCTCAGATCTATTTCAAAATATTATCAGCAGCACAATACACCCAGTGTGATATTTCAAAAATTTCACACATGGGATGTGACCATAAGATATAGGAACAGAATTAGGCCATTCAGCCCATCACATTTGCTATGCCATTTGATTATGCTTGATGTCTTTCTCAGCCCCTTTCTCCCACTTTCTCCCCATAAACCTTGATCCCCTTACCAATTAAGAACCTATCTATCTGTCTTAAATACACTCAGTAACTTGACTTCCACAGCCCTCTATGGCAATGAGTTCCACAGACTAACTACTCTCTTGCTGAAGAAATTCCTCCTCATCACAGTGCTGAAAGGTCATCCATTTTGAAACAGTGTTCTGGGTCCTGGTCTCTCCTACAGGTGGAAACAACTTGTCCAAATCCACCCAATCCAGGCCTCTCAGTAACCTGTAAATTTCAATTAGATCATACTCATCCTCTAATTTTCATTGAAAACCTACCCAGAGTCCTCAAACACTCCTCAAAAGACAAGCCCTTCATCACCGGGATTGTTTTTGTAAACCTCCTCTGAACCCCCTCCACCAGCAGTTAAATACAGGGCCCAAAACTACTCACCTTATTTCAAATGCAGTCTGACCAGAGCCTTTTACAAGCTCAGTAGTATATTTCTGCTCTTGTATTCCAGCTCTCTGGAAATTGTTGCTAACATTGCATTTACCTCCTAATTGCCAGCTGAGCCTGCATATTAATCCTAAGAGAATCCTAATCTAGGACTCCTGAGATCCTTTGTACTTCAGATTTGCAAAACATTTCCCCATTTAGAAAATAGTTACATTTCTTTTCTTCCTATTAATGTCATAACCTCACACTATCCCACCTTGTATTCCATCTGCCACTTTTTTGCCCACACTCCTAACCTCACCTGTCCCTCCACATATCCTCGTGCCATCTGCAAACTTAGCAAGAATACCCTCAGTTCCTTCATTTCGATCATTAATATATAATGTGAATTGTTTTGGTTCCAATATTGACCTCTTCAGAGCAACATTAGTCATCACCTGCCATCCTGGAAAAGACCCCTTTACCCACACTCTTTGCTTTCTGCCAGTCAGCTAATCCTCCATCCATGCCAGTAACTTGCCCCTAACACCATGGGTTCTTATCTTATTTGTGGCACCTTGTTAAAGGCCTTCTGGAAATGCAAATAGATCACATCCACTGGCTGTGACAAAGTCGACAAAGTCCACTTTGTCGAACTTGCTCATTATCTCTTCAAAGAATTCTAAAAGACTTGTCAGGCATGACCTGTCCTTGATGAAGTCATGTTGATTCAGCTATATTTTACATGCACTTCCAAGAACTCTGCAATTCCATCCTTAATAATGAACTCTAAAATCCTACCAATGACCAAGGTCAGGCTAACTGGGCTATAGTTTTCTGTCTTCTGCCCTCCTTCTCTTCATAAACAGGAATGTCACATGTGCCATTTTTCAGTTCTCTGCTATTTTAGTGATGGCCACTACACCTCTGACCCCTGACTCTCTTGAAGTTCTGGTATGCTGCTCGCGTCTTCCACAGTGAAAAGTAATGCAAAATACCTCGTCAGTTCCTTCACCATTTCTTTGTTCATCGTTAATACTTCCCCAGCCTTATTTTCCAGTGGTCCAATGTCCACACTCTCCTCTTACAATCTTTTATATTACTAGCTAGCTAACTCTCATATTTCATCCTTCCCCCCACCCACAAATTGCTTTCTTGGTTATCTTCTTTTAAGAAGTTTTTAAAGACTTCCCAGTCCTCTTGCTTCCCACTTATCTTCACCACATTATATGCTTTTCCTTTTGCTTTAATGCTGTTCCTGACTTCCCTTGTCAGCCATGATTGCTTCATCCTAACAGAATTATTCCCAGAAACCCTTGCCATTGCTTCTCCACCATCTCCCCAGTTAGGGTCTTCCAATCAACTCTGGTTAGCTCCTCCCTCATGTATTTGTCATTATCTTTACTCAATTGTAATACTGTTGCATCTGATTCCAGCTTCTTCCTCTCTAATTGCAAAATTAATTCTATCATATTCTGGTCACTACCCCCCTAGGGGGTCCTTGACTTTAAGCTCCCTAATCAGCTCCGCCTCATTAAATATCACCAAGTCCAGAATTGCCTGTTCTCTCATGAATTCTACCTCAAGCTGCTCCAAACAAAACATCTTGTAGACATTCCACAAATTCCTTTTCTTCAACTCCACTACCAATCTGATTTTCCTAGTCCACCTGCATATTGAAATCCCCCATGATTATTGCAATAGTGCCTTTTTAGCATGCATTTTCTATCTTCTGATTTATTTGATTTCCCACGGCCTGACTAATGCTAGAAAGCCGATACACAACACTTATCAGGGGGAATTTTTGTCTGTCCCTAGTTGCCCTTGTACAGTGGTGACCTCCCAGCTTGAACCAAGGCAGTCCATGTGCTGTACATAGATCAACAATGCCATTAGGGAATTCCAGAATTTTAACTCAGTGGCATTGAAAGAATGGCAGCATATTTCCAGATTAGGATGTTGAGTGGCTTGGAAAGGAACTTACAGGTGGTGATGTTGCCATGGTTTTGCTGCCCTTGTCCTTCTAGGTGGAAGTGATTGTGCGTTTGGAGGGTGCTGTCTGAGGAACTTTGGTGAAGTGCATATTGTCAATGGTACACATTGCTGTGATTGAGCCTGATAGTGTACAGAGTGAATGCAGTGCCAATAAAGTGGGCTGCTTTGTCCTGGATGGTGTCAAGCTCCTCATCCAGGCAAGTGGGGAGATTCAATCACACTCCTGACTTGTGACTTTGTAGATGGTGGTTTTGGGGAGTTATTGGCTGCAGGAGTCCAAGCCTCACACCTCCTGTTTGAACGTAAGAAACAGGAGCGAGAAGGCTGTTTGGCCCCTTTAGCCTGGTCTGCCATTCAATAAGATGATGGCTGATCCAATCCGGGGTAGCCATTGTATTTATTTGGTTAATCCTTTTCAGTTTCTGGTCTATGATAAGCCTCAGGCTATTGCTAGTGGGGGATTCTGTGATGATAATGCTATTCAATGTCAAAGGGCAGTGGTTAGAATATCTGTAATTGGAGATTAACAATATTGGCATTTGTTTACCTCAAATGTTACTTGCCACTTTTCAGTCCAAACCCAGATATTGTCTCAGTCTTGCCGCAATTGGAGATGTCCTATTTCAGTATCTGAGGAGTCACGAATGGTACTGAACATTATGCAATCATCAACGAGCATCCCTATTTCTCACCTTATGATGTAGGGAAGGCCATTTGATAAAATAGCTGAAGATGTTTGGGCCTTGGACACTCAGTAATACATAGAACCTGAGATGACTGACCTCCAACAACCACAGCCATCTTCCTTGGTGCCAGGTATGACTCCACCAGCAGAGAGTTTTGCCCCTGATTCCCATTGACTCCAGTTTTGATAAAGCTCCTTGATGCCATGTTTAGTCAAATGTAACATGATGCCAAGGGCAGTCACTCTCACATCACCTCTGCAATTCATATTGTAATACATCTCAGTCTAAAAGAACTAATTATAGAATATAATGTGACCCAGAACCATGCCAGTCTGCTAGCATTTAATTAATTATCTTGAAAGTTTGCATTTTACATATTTTTTATGTTACGTTGTATGGAATGATATGCTGTATTTTTATTTCATGCAACAAAGCATTTTTGTATATATCTTATATTTCAAATCACAGTTTGAATTTTCCATTGAGCCTTGATTTCCCCTTGAGTCACAGCTGTTATCTGGGAGAGTTAGCGGGAAGGGAGAGAGAGGAGTGTTCTTCTCTGCACTGACACCATCGATGAGGGTTTCTGGAGTTAGTCATTCATTCTCCCAACCAGAGGAGTCCCATGAGCGCTAGCAGATAACTTGGAGGCAGGGAGGAAACAGCATAAGTTTAAAAAGATGTGTCTCTACTGACATCTCCTATATCAGTTACCATATCATACCATATCAGACAAATCAAATGATTTCACTAATTGACAACAGGTATGACCTACCATAAATATATTTTTTGGAAATGAAATATCACCAGCCTCAGGCTAAAAGTTGGCTGAAGGTTGTTTATTTAAAGCAAACTAAAAGGAAGAATGAATCAAAATTAGAAAAATATGTTCAAAGAAAGTGTTGATCAGGTATGGTGCCTATTGATAAACTCCTTTACTATTCTTAGATTATGTACAGTATTCTCCAAACTGCTAATCACAACTTGGTGTATATTCTTTTGAAGAATGGATTGTTCTTAAAGTGCAATGAGCTATCCTTTTTCTTCAAGGATTGAGATCAAACCTGATATAAATCTAATTTCTCTAATGGCTGATACATGAAAGGGTAAAACAATTATATACAATGGCTGTAAGTTTGCTGTATAAATACATTGGAATTGGCACGAACATGAGGCATACTCCTAAACTGGATCTGGTTTATTTCAATGACAATTAGAAATTAAATATTTGACAGCTTATAATGCCAAACAAGTCAAATTTCAAAACAAATCTAGGCTTTATTTGTTGTTCTAAACAGTGATGCCAGGATAGTTTCATTATAACGTAAATGATTGTGTTCGCTTGATATTTTGTATGGAATTCCATCAGATTACATCAAGAAGTCAATGGATGCAGGTTCACTCAGTTTCCCACAGGGTGAGTTTTTAGCTGTGATATTGTAGATGGCAATGAAAGGAAGTTAGGAGACTTTCCAATTATAGAGAAATGGGGTAATGGAAGTAATCCCAGCTGCTGTTTTGCAGCTCCTATTCAATAAACATTGGCAGAGGTTGAGGAACAGGTGTCCAATCCAACTCCACCACAGAACTCTCCTTACAGTAGAGGGGAGTGGTTAAAGGGAAAATTAACAGAGGTCTTCAAAATCATGTGGGATTTTGTCTGAGTAAAAATGGAGAAATTGTTTCCACTGACTGGAGGGTTGTTTTGATAAGTTTCTCAACCCCATTCTCCCACTTTCTCCCCATAACCCTTGATCCTCAAGAACCTATCTATCTCAGTCTTAAATATACTCAATGTCCTGGTCCCATAGCCTTCTGTGGTAATGAATTCAATAGATTCACCACTCTCTGGCTGAAGAAGTTTCTCCTTATCTCCGTTCTAAAAGGTGTTCCCTTTACTCCAAGGTTGTGCCCTCGGGTCCTAGTCTCTCCTACCAATGGAAACATCTTCCCAACATCCACATTGTCCAGGCCTTTCAGTACTCTATGTTTCAATTCGTTCACCCCTCATCCTTCCTGAGATATGGGGGCCAAAACTGCACACAATACTCCAAATGTGGTCTGACAAAAGCCTTATAGAGCCTCAGAAGTACATCCCTGCCTTTATATTCAAGTCCTCTCAAAGTAAATGCTATCATTGCATTTGCCTTCCTAACAACAAACTCAACCTGCAAGTTTACTTTGAGAGAATCCTGGACTAGAACTCCCAAGTCTCTTTGCACTTCAGACTTCTGAATTTTCTCCCTATTTAGAAAATAGTCCATTCCTCTATTCTTCCTACCAAAGCACATGACCTCTTACTTTCCCACGTTGTACACCATCTGCCACTTTCTGCCCTCCCTCCTAACCTATCCAAATCCTTCTGCAGCCTCCCCATATCCTCAACGCTACCTGTCCCTGTATCTATCTTTGTATTGTCTGCAAACTTCGCCAGAATGCTCTGAGTTCCTTCATCTGGATTGTTAATGTATAAAGTGAAAAGTTGTGGTCCCAACACTGAGCCTTGTGGAACATCACTTGTCACTGGCTGCCATCCTGAGAAGGACCTTTTTATCCACACTCTGCTTTCTGCCAGACAGCCAAACTTATATCCATGGTAGCACCTTACCTCTAACACCACGGGCCCTTATCGTACTCAGTAGCCTCCTGTGTTGCACCTTGTCAAAGGCCTTCTTGAAGTCCAAGTAAATAACATCCATTGGCTCTCCTTGGTCTAACATTCTCGTTACTTCCTCAAAGAATTCATCAATCTCCTCTTGATGAAACCATGCTGGCTTTACCCTATTTTACCATATACTTCCAAGTATTTATAAATCTCATCCTTCACAATGGAAATTGGTACTTTCAAAGAACCCACACAGAAACAATGGCTTGAATGGCCACCTTCTTACCATATCGTTCTTAAATTTTAAAAACAAGTATTGAAATGTTAACCCTACTTGTATCTCTACAAGTACTGCCTGACCAATTAATTGTTCCAGATTTCCTTGTCTATATATATATTCCATAATAAAGTTGTCTCTCAAGTAGCATAAGCTTTTTGAATCACTCAAAAGAAAGCCAAATATTGCATTATAATGCAGCTTTTATTAACTCCATTGTTGATATTAATATTTAGTTAAATATTGCAATCACTTTTTTTTGGTTTCACACGACTACTTTTTGAGTGTACTGAATCTGAGAATGTTTGCAGAAAGGTGATGTGATCCAGAAAACTATCCTGCAATTTTCTAACTTTAAAATACATTATTTCCACTTTCCTGCTCTCCTCTGACCGAAGTTGTTGGAATTGAGTCCAAATCACTGGTGCTATTAGCTTCCTGACCATGTGTCAGGAGAAGACAAGGTTTGAGGTGTGAGAAATTATTAAGGATCAAGATAGTGAGATTAAGAAGAAGTGATTCCCCTTAGCAGAAAGGTCAATATCCAAGGGGCATAGATTTAAAGTAATTGGTGGAGGATTAGAGGAGAGTTAAGGACTTATTTCTGTCCTGAGGGTGCTGGGAGTCTGGAACTCTGTCTGACAGGTGGAAGAGGCAGAAGTCCTCAGTGCATTTAAAACATGCTTGGAAACACATTTAACGTGCTGTAATACACAAGAATACAAGACAAACCAAGAGCTGGGAAGAGCGATAAGACTGAATAATTCCTTTTTTTTGTCAGCAAAGATGCAATGAACTGACTGTCCTCCGTCCGTGCCACAGTTTTGCTGTGCATCCATGAAACTGGCCAGGACTTAGACTTGCCCCTTTTTCCCATGATTACTGTGAGAATGATGTTTAGACAGGGATATTGAAAATGGGCAGTATTGTAGAGCTTCAGATATAAATTTGAATGACTATAAAGGACAGACAGGTAATGCAAACAATGAATTCACAAGACAAGGAAATTTAAAGTGGAGTTTGACAATTAAGGAACAAAAACTCTGAAAAAGCCTTTGCACAGCATCAGAAAGTGTGACAACAGCAATACTTTCCATTGGGCCATTTCTGACCACTGGTATCATTCTCTTTATCCATTTTGTTCCCTTTCTAAATCCTCAATGTGCTTCCTATTTTGTTTTAATTTTGAAATTATTCATTAAAAATCTTAAATATATAGTCACAAATGCAGTTCATCTCTGTGCAGTACCATATAAAGGAAACAAACATTGGCAAATAACTCTATCCAAACAAACCAAAGGGGCCTCTTACTTGAACCAGACTATAATAACATGTATTTCAGGCACCAGAAGGCTTCAATATCTGAACGAAGCCATTTAACATCAGCAGGAAAACCTCAGTCAGTGGTCTTTCCCCAATGTGCCTAGGTGGCAGCTGCCCCAAGCTTCAGCGCATCTCTCAACGCATAGTCCTGAACAGAATGTGCTTCCTATCATACAAAGCCCAATGCTGCACTCAGTATAACAATAACATGCTTATATAGCAAATTTAACATAATCGAATCATTCAAAAACAAAATATGCACTGAGCCATAAAGGAAGATTCAGGGACATGACCAAAAGCTTCATGAAAGAGACAGGTTTTAACAAGTGTCTTGAAAGAAGGCAAGGTCAGGAGAGAATTCTGGAGCCTGATCAACTGAAAATGCAGCAACCAATGATGGAGCAAATACAATTGGGGATGTACCCAAGGCCAGAATGAATGGAGTGCACAGATCTTGGAGGGGTTAATAGTGTTTTAAATCGTGTAGCCAGATGGATGGCTAAACTAGTTGTTTGCCATATTCTTGCATATCTATATCCTTAAGCCTAAGGAAGAAAAGATGAGGGCCATACTGGGGAAACAACGGGGTGGGGGGGAAAGAATAATGGATTTACTGTGTGTTAAGACATCAAAGTTGGGGATTATTATTTGGCTGAATAAATTAGTTGCTTTCAAAATGTGATGAATGGAGGACTACAAGCTAGATAGAGTTGGTAATTTGAAAGTGGAGTTATAAATGAATTGAGGGATAACAGAAGAAGGTAAGGGTGGGACATGGGAAAAGAATATAGATGTTGAGCAATAGAAGGAAATGATCAGAAATTATCATCTGCTTATTGAAGTTATTAGAAACGCCTGAGCATGTGAGATGGCAAAGTCAAGAGGATGCCTTTGAATGTAGGTTGAGCAGTTTACATAGAGGGAGACATTTTGGGAGGATAAGAGGCCAGTGAACTCAGAAAAATAAAATATAGTGAGCTGAGATGGAAGTTGAAATCACAGAGGATGAGAATCTATTTAGTACATAACCTGAGGGAGATAAACAACAAATAAATTCCATATATCTTTTGGAACAAAAAGACCTTGGAGTGCAGATTTGTGAAAGTGGAATCCCAGGTAGACACGATGGTGAAGAGGGCATTTGGTATGCTTGCCTTTATTGGTCAGTGTATTGAGTACAGGATTGGGAAGTCATGTTATATTTTCACTGGAGCATTGGAGGCTGAGAAGTGAACTTATTGAGGTTTATAAAATCATGAGGGGCATGGATATGGTAAATAGACAAGATCTTTTCTCTGGGGTGGGGGAATCCAAAACTAGAGGGCATAGGTACAGGGTGAAAGGGGAAAGATTTAAAAGGGACCTAAAAGGCAACTTTTTCACGCGAGGGTGGTGCATGTATGGAATGAGGTGCCAGAGGAAATGGTGGAGGCTGGTACAATATCAACATTTAAAAGGTATCTGAATGTGTATATGATTAGGAAGGGTTTAGGAGATTATGGGCCAAATGCTGGCAAATGGGACAAGATTAATTTCAGATATCTGCATGGCTTTGAGCATGGGAAATTATGTCTCATGAACTTAATTGAGATTTTTGAAGAAGTAACAAAGAGGATTGATGAGGGCAGAATGGTAGACATGATCTATATGGACTTCAGTAAGGCATTCGACAAGGTTCCCCATGGGAGACTGGTTAACAATGTTAGATCTCATGGAATACAGGGAGAACTAGCCATTTGGATACAGAAAGGGCTTGAAGGTAGAAGACAGAGGGTGGTGGTGAAGAGTTGCTTTTCAGACTGGAGGCCTGTGACCAGTGGAGTGCCACAAGGATCAGTGCTGGGTCTACTAATTTTTGCCATTTATATAAATTATTTGGATGTGAACTAAGGAGGTATAGTTAATAAGTTTGCAGATGACACCAAAATTGGAGGTGTAGTGGACAATGAAGAAGGTTGCCTCAGATTACAGCGGGATCTTGATCAGTTGGGCCCATGGGCTGAGGAGTGGCAGATGGAGTTTAATTTAGATAAATGCAAGGTGCTACATTTTGGAAAAGCAAATCAGAGCAGGACCTATTCCCTTAATGGTAAGGTCCTAGGGAGTGCTGCTGAACAAAGAGACCTTGGAGTGCAAGTTCATAGCTCCTTGAAAGCAGAGTCACAAGTAGATAGGATAGTGAAGAAGGCATTTTGTATGCTTTCCTTTATTGGTCAGAGTATTGAGTATTGGAGTTGAGAAGTCATGTTACAGCTGTACAGGACATTGGTTAGGCCACTTTTGGAATATTGTGTGCAATTCTGGTCTCCCTCCTATTGGAAGGATGTTGTGAAACTTGAAAGGGTGTTCAGAAAAGATTTACAGGGACATTGCCAGGGTTGGAGGATTTGAGTTTTAAGAAGAGGCCAGATAGGCTGGGGCTGTTTTCCCTGGCGCATCAGAGGCTGAGGGGTGACCTTATAGAGGTTTATAAAATCATGAGGGGCATGGATAAGGTAAATAGACCAAGTTTTCTTCCCCTGGGGTGGGGGAGTCCAGAATTAGAGGGCATAGGTTTAGAGTGAGAGGGGAAAGGTATAAAAGGGACCTGAGGGTCAATTTTTTCATGCAGAGGGTGATGCGTGTATGGAATGAGCTGTCAGATGAAATGGTGAAAGCTGGTACAATTGCAACATTTAAAAGGCATCTGGATGGGTATATGAATAGGAAGGTTTTAGAGGGATAAAGGTCAAGCGCTGGCAAATGAGACTGGGTAGGCTTGAATAACTTGTTGGCATGGACAAGTTGGACTGAAGGGTCTGTTTCCGTGCTGTACATCTCTATGATTCAATGACTCTATGATTGGCATGGACAAATTAGACCCAACAGTCTGTTTCCATGCTGTACACCTCTATGACTCTCAGGAAGGTACAGAATAAGCTTTTTGAAAATGATATATCGTAAAGTGAGATGCTCTAAAGGGGTGGATGTACCAAGGGAGTAGGAGGTTAGGTCAAGGTGTGATCATGTGAGAAATGTCACACAGCCTTCAAATTTTTCACAGTGAGTGATGAGCATACCCATATGATTAATTAAACGGGTAAGTCCCTCAGCCGTGTTTCTATTAAGATGTTCACAATAGCTTCAAAGATGGCAGGTCTTTGTTTGCAAGTGAAAAAAATTCAGGCGAGAGATGAATAGAGGGGTTTTGAGAGCTGAGAACTGGCAGTTTTCAGAACAATAATGGGAAGTTTGAATTGGATCCAATGGGTATACTAAGTGGAAAGATCAGCAATAATGTTGGATTGGACAATTGGGATTCCTGCTGAAATATAATAGCAGAAGCTGCCTCAATTAGCCTCTTGGAGGTTGCCACGAAAGGCAGAGATTAAAGCTGTATGGCATCAAGCCTTGAATGGCAGCAAAAGGACGGGAGGGTGAAGAAGAACTGAAGGGACTCTTTCAACAGAGAATGAGAAAATCAAATTGCAACAAAAGGAAAGATGAAAGTATAGTTGTGATATGGACTTTTCAGTCATTTCAAAGAAGGAAAAATGTATATTCTGTCATTTTAAGCTATTGGTGGCCTACAAAAACAGTTTAGTCAATAATGCTTTTAGTCTATTTGATATTGTAGAAGTCTTAAAATAGGAAAGCTTATGTGTCATCCTTTCAGCCATGACCTGGAACTTAACTTCAAAAACTAAATGTCGACAGCATCTATGGAAGTCATAATAATATTACATCTTAAATGTAAGGCATTCCACAGAATATTATACAGTATATCAAAACATTACACTGAGCCACATAAGAAGGCAACATGTCATGTGACCAAACATTTGGTTGAACAGATAAGCTTGAAGGAGTTTTTTGAAGAAAATAAGCTAAAGAGGTGAAGTTGTTTCAGGGTGAGTATTACAGAACTTTGTGTCTAGGCTGAAGGACAGTCAAGAAGGATGACCTGATTAAAATCAGGGCTACACAATATGTCAGAATCAAAACATTGCAGCTATCTCATTGGATTACTAGGCTGGAGGAGATCACAGGGAGGAAATGAGGACATGCTAGGATTTAAAAGGTAAGAATTTTAAAATCAAGGTGTTGCTTGACCAGAAGCTTAACAAGCAGAGGACAATAGGTGAATGGAACTTGATGCAAGTTAAGACTCAGGCAGCAGAGTTTTGGATTAGTCTTGTTCACAAAGATTGCACTGTGGAAGACCAGCCACTATTCGAATAGTGAAGGTGAGAGATAATGCATAAATAGAGTTTCACAACAGGTGAGCTGAAATGGGGCAAAACCTGATGATATTATAGCAGTTGAAAAAGGTTATCTTAGTGATGGTGCAAACATGAGGTTTAAAATAATATTCACCAAGGGTCAGTTCACAGCCATCAGCAATTCAAGCCATTTGCAGCATTGACTGCTGGTTCTGGAAGTTGCTGCCATGCACAGACTTTGGAGACCTGTGCAGAAGGAAATATTGGCAGAAACAAATTAACTAATCAGAAGATCAACTTTGGGTCAAATGTGACACCAGATTGTGAACAGACTGATTTAATCTCAGACTGTTGCCAAGGGGAGGGTGGAGCCCATAGCTATGGAATGGAATTTTGAATAGGGATTGAATGTAATGGCTTCAGTCATGTCGATATTTAATTGGAAGCAATCGCTGTTTATCTCAAACCTACTCACTACCTACACAAATCGCAGATGTGATGGAATTCTCCCCACTGGGTATATTTCCAATAACTCTAAAAGCTTGGTTACTTTAGTGAAGGGTTTCAAAATATAACTAGGTCAGTCAGGCCTTCCAGAACCATGTCCTAATCTAGATTGTGTCTGAGAGCCAGGAAATCCTGGAGGGCTCATGGAATGTACTTAATACTGTAACGAACACAAAGAATACTGGGGAAGCTTAGCAGGTCTGGCAGCATCTGTGGGGAAAGTAATTGTGTTAATGCTTTGAATTTGATATGACTTTGAGTCATTGAGTCATAGAGATGTACAGCACAGAAATAGACTCTTCAGTCCAACTCATCCATTCCAACCAGATATCCTAAATAAATCTAATCCCATTGCCAGCATTTGGTGCATATCCCCTAAACCCTTCCTATTCGTATACCCATCCAGATACCTGGTAATTGTATCAGTCTCTACCACTTCCTTTGGCAGCTCATTCCATTCACACACCACCCTCTGCATAAAAAAGCTGCCTGTTAGGTTCTTTTAAATCTTTCCCCTCTCACCTTAAGCCTATGCCCCCTAGCTTTGGAGTCCCCCACCCTGGGGAAAAGACCTTGTCTATTTATCCTATCCATGCCCCTCATGCTTTTGTAAACCTCAATAGGATCACCCCTCAGCCTCCGATACTCCAGGTCAAACAGCCGCAGCCTATTCAGCTTCTCCCTGTAGCTCAAACGTCTTCACTACTGAGCTGCATCTTTTGCTGAGGACTACTTACTTTCTTGTTGTTCAGGATAATCAAGAATTGATTTTAGTTTAAGAAACCCAGAGATTAGAAGTTTGTGATTGGAGTCACAAGCACAGTCTAATTTCTCTTCTAGAAGAATATGTAGAATAGTTCAGTGAATGTTACCTTAATAGAAAGTTATCTTGAGTAACTTCCAGACCATAAGTCGTTAGCTAGAAACCTGCAAATTATTAAAATATTCAAATAAAATTCTGTTTTGTAGGTATTCATGCAAAAATACTTCACAGTTTACATAAAAAATCTGGGAAGAATCAGTTCAAGTGAACTAAAAGAGGGATAATCTGTTTGGATTTGGCTCTGTAAAGTGATATTTAAGAGTCAGCCACATTGCTGTGTCTGGAGTCATGTCCAGGCCAGACCAGGTAAGGATAGCAGTTTCCTTCACTAAAGAACATTGGTGAACCAGACGGGTTTTTCCAACAATTGACAATAGATTCATGATCATTATTAGACTCTTACTTCCAGATATTACTGAGTTCAAATTGTACCATTTGCCACGGTGGGATTTGAACCCTGGTCCCCAGAACATTACCCAGTCTCAGCATTAACAGTTGTACGATAACAGAAGATTTATAGAGTGGAAGCCATTACCAACATCAACTAAACATAGGGACCGGAAGGAAAAGATTGGTGGCCATCAGTTTAGAGGGATAGAGACTGAGGAAACAGGGGATGGGTCATCTGGACAAGATTAATTCATAGAAGATGGAAGGGGAGAAGCTGCACAAAGATACGCATTCAAAACTTGTGGATGTGTACGCTTGAAAAGATGTTTGACCAGGTAAGCTAGTGGAAAGTTGAGACGTGGCAGAAATAGCTGATCAAATAGTTTTCATCGTAATTACAAAGAAGTCTTTGCTGGAGGTAAAGATTGATAGACAGGAAGAGGGAATTAGGAGGAGTAGAAAAGAAGCTATGTGTCATTTTTGCATTCCAAAATGATCCTGGAATAGTTGTAGAAGACAATATCATGACTGGTAGTATTTTATGTGGTCCAGCCAGGCCTGGTGACATGTGCCAAGATTGACTCAGAAAGCACCACATCATTTGGTGGCATTTAATTTATTTGTCATTAATCATTACTAGTCAAATAGTATGTGTGAATTTTGTTTTACAGTTAGAATTGAACAATGACAAATATTGGGCAGGTGTCAGCTTAGGTTAATTGTTAGCTAAACGGTGAATGCTTGCCACACATGTATCATTCAGATCAGCCACTGTGAAAGGGTTTTTTGGGAACGTTAAAAGTATTTAGATTGGTTTGCTTAACACATGAAAGAGAGAATGAAATATAAGAAGGTTATTTCAGACAATCTAAGATCAACTGCAAGTGCCTGGGGAACAGGACACTGACACTTTGGAATTTAGCTGAAGAAGGTTCGTATGTCCAGTCAGATTAGAACAAAATGTTTACACCTGATAATTGTACTCGGTGGTGGGGGGGGGGGAATTGCTCAGTATAATGGAAGGGAGTCTTCAATAGGATCCAGTCCAAATATAAACTATCAATGTGCAAGTTAAATCAATTCAAGAATTAGATACCAGGTCTACAAACAAACATATTACTATTTGAGTTAGAAACATGAGTGGGTCATGGAGTACCTCAAGCTTATTCATCATTTGATAAATTATGACTGAACTGATTGTGATCTCTACTTTCTTCTCTACCCCATGTATCATTTGGCTCTCTAATTGCCAGTCAAGCATCTATCCAATTCAGTTATAAAATATTTCATAGCCCTTACAGACAATTGTTCACCATTCTGACCTGCAAGAGGCCAATATAAGTGTCCAATGGGAGTTGCAATAAGTATTTTACACCAATTCAGAAGAATAGGGTCATGTAAGACTTTTGATTATTCGATATTTGTCAGCATATGCTGAATGAGACTTTAGCACCACTGCTCAACTTGCAGGTTCAGAGCTGTTAACTTGCCAATTCGACTGAGGAATTTAACAGTAAGGCAATTGTGTCAACTCAGTGCCAATGTTAAGTATGGAATCATGTTATCTTGTTCTAAGTATTGTTCAGCTGATACTGAATTAGCTTTGCAACCTAATTCTTAAACTTATTAGTAGGTTTCAACTACTTCCGTACCTGCAAGAATGTTTAGTATATTATTAGTCAAGTGCTGCTGACTATTATGCAATGTATCAATAAAGAACTGTTACTTAATTGCTTAAGTTAAAAATCACAACACCAGGTTATATTACAACAGAGTGCTTTCTATGATACAGCTATAAAAGTTGATAAGAGTAGTGGTTTTGTGGAGAAGTGTTATGGTTCTTTACTAATTCAGTAGGTTCTATAAGATTTATAGGCTTCCAGACCACAATATCTTAAAATTATTAAATTCTCTGATAGGATAGCAATCCTTACCCGTTCACAGCATGACCTAGATGGTGTTCAGGCGTAGGTGACAGATTTAGTTTGTGTGTCATAAATAACAAGTGAAAACCATATCCACAAGGATAAACAGAATCCTCTCCCTCTGACCTTCATTGGTAAAGCCACTTCAAAGTCTCCTGCCATCAACCTGTGAGCCATTATTTGCCAGAAGCTGAGCTGTACCAATCATTTTGTAAACTGTAAGGGTAGGGCAAAGGCACTGTATTCCATGAATGACTCCTTTTTACCATTAGACGAAAGTGAGGACTACAGAGGCTGGAGATCAAAGTCAAGATTACAGTGGTGCTGGAAAGCACAGCAGGTCAGGAAGCATCCGAGGTGCAGAAAAATCAATGTTTGCCCTAAACGTCGATTTTCCTGCTCCTCGGATGCTGCCTGACTTGCTGTGCTTTTCCAGCACCACACTAATCCTGACTCCTTTTTACCAATCAAAGGTCTGAGTGTGATAGGAATACTTACCAGTCATCTGGGGTTGATACAGCTACAGCCATTCAAGAAGCTTGAAGTCAGCCAAGAATGAAACTCATTCCATTGGCATCCCTTCCACTAGACTATATCCAGCTCGCCCACAGCTGGAATTCTGTGGTTGTAGGGTACTTAACTTACAGGATGCTCTGCAGCATGCCACCATAGATTTGACAGCAACACCCAGACCACAACCACTGCAAGTGAAAGAACAAGTGCAAATATTTTAGTGGAGTACCATCACCTTTCCAGTAGACTCTTGCCATTATTTATTTATTCTCACAAGACAATCATCATCTTAAGGCATGCAAAAGTTCAAAAATAAAGCTTTTCACCAACTTCCAGTGGCAACTAAGAGTGGGCAATCAAGGCAAAGTTGCCAGCAACAATAATCTCTTCAAGCAAGCATATAAATAGAGAACTCTTGTGCCATTAGTGGTAGCATCCCTAACTCTGAGCCAGGGTTCAAGTGCCACCTGCTCTAAGTGTCTAGCAATATCTCTGTACAATTTGATTGAAAATCAATATAAAAACCTCTGCATATTCCCAGAGAAACTTCATAAAACAAAGAGTCTGTACTTTGAAGAGATCATGAAGAAATCTTGATTGAGGGTGGGGGAGAAAAACATTGCATTTCTCTACAGGATTTATTTATTCATGCATCATTCAGTGGGAACTGGGCTCCCTGTTCCTTTGCAGAGATTTGTTTTCAAGGTTGTGAGCCCATCTCCTGCCAGACCAGCAACATTTCTGAGCTTGTTTGACACTTTGGGGTGACGTGTGCAGTCAAATGACTATGGCCACCTGCGAAAGGATTCTTCCAACAGGTTCAGCTACATGCTACTTTCAGAAGGACCCAATAATGTTATGTCATAGAGCCATAGAGTCATAGAGATGTACAGTATGGAAACAGACCCTTCAATCCAACCTGTCCATGCCAACCAGATATCCCAACCCAATCTAATCCCACCTGCCAGCATCCGACCCATATCCCTCCAAACCCTTCCAATTCATATGCCCATCCAAATGCCTTTTAAATGTTGCAATTGTACCAGCCTCCACCACTTCCTCTGGCAGCTCATTCCATACACAAAACACCCTCTATATGAAAACGTTGCCCCGAGGTCTCTTTTTTATCTTTTCCCTCTCACCCTAAACCTATGCCCTCTAGTTCTGGACTCCCCCACCCCAGGGAAAAGACTTTGTCTATTTATTCTATCCATGCCCCTCATAAGTTTGTAAACCTCTATAAGGTCACCCCTCAACCTGCAATGCTTCAGGGAAAACAGCCCCAGCCTGTTCAGCCTCTCCCTATAGCTCAAATCCTCCAATCCTGGCAACATCCTTGTAAATCTTTTCTGAACCTTTTCAAGTTTCACAACATCTTTCCGGTAGGAAGGAGACCAGAATTGCATGCAATATTCCAACAGTGGCCTAACCAATGTCCTGTACAGCTGCAACATGACCTTCCAACTCCTGTACTCAATATTCTGACCAATAAAAGAAAGCATACCAAACGCCTTCTTCATTATCCTATCTACCTGTGACTCCACTTTCAAGGAGTTATGAACCTGCACTCCAAGGTCTCTTTGTTCAGCTATACTCCCAAGGATCTTACCATTAAGTGTATAAGTCCTGCTAAGATTTGCTTTCCCACCTCGCATTTATCTGAATTAAATTCCATCTGCCACTTCTCAGTCCATTGCCCCATCTGGTCAAGATCCTGTTGTAATCTGAGGTAACCTTCCTCACTGTCCATACATCTTCAATTTTGGTGACATCTGAAAACTGTACCTCTTATGCTCACATCCAAATCATTTATGTAAATGACAAAAAGTATTGGACCCAGCACTGATTCTTGTGGCACTCCACTGGTCACAGGCCTCCAGTCTGAACAACAACCTTCCACAACCACCCTCTGTCTTCTACCTTTGAGCCAGTTCTGTATCCAAATGGCTAATTCTCCCTGTATTCCGTGAGATCTAAACTTACTAATCAGTATCCCATGGGGTACCTTGTCGAGCACCTTACTGAAGACCATATAGATCACATTTACTGCTCTGCCCTCATCAATCCTCTTTGTTACTTCTTCAAAAAACCTCAATCAAGTTTGTCAGACATGCTTTCCCACCCACAAAGCCATGTTGACTATCCCTAATCAGTCCTTGCCTTTCCCAATACATGTACATCCTGTCCCTCAGGATTCCCTCCAACAACTTGACCACCACTGAGGTCAGGCTCACTGGTCTATAGTTCCCTGGCTTGTCCTTACCACCCTTCTTAAGTAGTGGCACCACGTTTGCCAACCTCCAGTCTTCCAGAACCTCACCTGTGACTATCGATGATACAAGTATCTCAGCAAGGGGCTCAGCAATCACTTCCCTAGATTCCCACAGAGTTCTAGGGTACACCTGATTAGGTCCTGGGGATTTATCCACCTTTATGTGTTTCAAGACATCCAGCACTTCCTCCTCTGTAATAGGGCCATTTTGCAAGGTGTCACCATCTATTTCCCTACAGTCTATATCTTCCATTTCCTTTTCCACAGTAAATACTGATGCAAAATACTCGTTTAGTAACTCCCCCAATTTCTGCGGCTCCACACAAAGGCCTCCTTGCTGATCTTTGAGGGGCCCTATTCTCTCCCTAGTTACCCTTTTGTCCTTAACGTATTTGCAAAAACCCTTTGGATTCTCCTTAATTTTATTTGCCAAAGCTATCTCCTGTCCCCTTTTTGCCCTCCTGATTTCCCTCTTAAGTATACTCCGACTGCCATTATAGTCTTCTCAGGATTCACTCAATCTACCCTGTCTATACCTTCCTTCTTTTTCTTAACCAAACCCTCAATTTCTCTTGTCATCCAGTTTTCCCTATACCTACCAGCCTTTCCTTTCACCTCAACAGGAATATACTTTCTCTGAATTCTCGTTATCTCATTCCTGAAGGCTTCCCATTTTTCAGCCGTCCGTTTACCTGTGAACATCTGCCCCCAATCAGCTTTTGAACGTTCTTGCCTAATACTGTCAAAATTAGCCTTTCTCCAATTTAGAGCTTCAACTTTTAGATCTGGTCTATCCTTTTCCATCACTATTTTAAATCTAATAGAATTATGGTTACTGGCCCCAAAGTGTTCCCCCAATGACACCTCAGTCACCTGTCCTGCCTTATTTCCCAAGACTAGGTCAAGTTTTGCACCTTCTCGAGTAGGTACATTAACATACTGAATCAGAAAATTGTCTTATACACACTTAACAAATTCCTCTCCATCTAAACCCTTATGTATTCTTGTTCAACAGTGTTCTGTAGGGAATTCAGGACTTTGATGCATTCCAACTAAAGGAGTCTAAACTGCGACCACCTATGACCTGGAGAGGAGCCTGGAGGTTATGATATTCCTGTAAGATTGTTGTTAGGCTGCCTGGTGGATTTAGAGAATAGGTTTACACTGAGGTTTGGAAACCTGTTTCAATTTTCCTTATTTTCACCACATTTTCAAACCATCTGATGTTCAGGCCCCATACACAGCTGACCAGTCTCTAATTCTCCCAAATACCTGAATGTCACATTCTCACTACGTTCAGAGTTCCAAGTCGATTTGCCGTGAAACATAACTGCCAACACGCACCAAAGTAAATTTAACATCGCAAGTCATGTTCTAGCACAGTGGGAAGTGGACTTGTTTTGTGTTGAAATATTCTTAAATCCAATATTCATATGCTAACACCACATGCTGTAGATTAAAACAAAGTGAATAATTTCACACAAAGACAACCCCGTCGAGTCCTGGTGTCCAGTCTGGAATTGCTTGATTACTCAGCGTTGTCAAGAAGATGGGCAGAAGGAGCTATGAAACAGTTTCAGAATCACAGATTGAGTGCCAACTTCAATTGGCTATCAATTTACAGTTAAAAACCTGACAGCAATTCGCTTTCAGTTCACGATTTCTTGATGAAATAGGGCAGTTTTGATGTGGTTATACTGAGCTGCTGAACGTGTGAGAGAGAACGTTTCCAAGTCAACATACTTTTTCACCCGACTTCCAGCAGCCTGTGACATCCGGACACCCCACTGGACATTTAATAACTCATTGTCTTAGAATGTTGTAGTTTATTCGGAATAGTGAATGTTGGCCCAGCCAGTGACGCCCACAATAAAAT
This sequence comes from Chiloscyllium plagiosum, assembly GCF_037043375.1. Taxonomy (NCBI): domain Eukaryota; kingdom Metazoa; phylum Chordata; class Chondrichthyes; order Orectolobiformes; family Hemiscylliidae; genus Chiloscyllium; species Chiloscyllium plagiosum. Next base: position 139,653,636 of record NW_028270142.1, read on the forward strand.
AAATACATTTGTTACCAAAACTTAATATATGTTGTTTGTCATAAACCTCCAGTCAAAGGCGAATATTATTTTTCAGGAATAAATAAGCAATGTTTCCGCAGTAGCTAATTGGTAAAGTGAAGCGGTCTAGAACCCGTCCAAACGTATATATTTGATTCTTTTGATGATAGTCGCTGAGATTTGTGTCTCTCTTGTGACAGGAACTGTTTGATGGACATGGCCTTCAATTTCTATTTGACCTTTACTAATCTTTAATCTCGCAATAATTTTCATGGGCATTGTTCATTGTTGCACAAGGAATTTCCCTAAGGCCTGGGCTCAATAATACACCTTGAATGTTACTTGGAAAGTATCGCTCTTCAACGTCAGTGCTAACTGCTTATCGGATCAAATACTTCTTCCAGTTGTCTAAATATGCCCTTTCCTAATATTTGATGGACCTGGTGTAAAACTAAATCTCCCTGGTGATGTTTGGAGCAGGTTAGGCTCTGGAGGACACTTACTTCGAATTTGTATGAATTCTGTTCAGAATTCTGCCACCACACAGAGGAAGACTTGAAGCCACAAACTGAGATACAAACAAGAGGGCCCCTGTCTTTTTCTCAGTTTTGTCGCTTCGGGTTTGAAGGACAAGTCCCACATTGGAGGGTCGAAGTCGCTGCTCGACTCTTCACCTGCCGCAGCACACAACGAGTCCCCTTTTGTGTCGCCGTACGTTCTCTGAAGGATGTGCCAATTTGTCCCACTCCGCACAGCTTTTACCTCGAGCCCCGCATTCCGCCTCCGTCCTGCAGAACCTTCTGAAAAAGGGTGACTGAACTCCCAATGTTAGCTCTGTTTCTCTCACTCCATGGATTCTGCCGGGGCCGCCGAGACTCTCCTGCAAATTCTGTTTCCGTTTATTTCAGATCTCCAGCATCCGCAGTACTTGGTTTTATTTAGTTAAAAACTACACAACACCAGGTTATAGTCCAACAGGTTTAATTGGAAGCACTAGCTTTCGGAGCGACGCTCCTTCATCAGGTGATTGTGGAGGGCTCGATCGTAACACAGAATTTATAGCAAAAATTTTATTTAAGTAGAGATGCAATTCTCTTTTGAAAAAATATATTTGCACCCGCCTCTGTTTTTCGGGCAGTGCTTTCTACATAATACGCTGGTTTTTTTTAAAGAGTTACCTCATTTTTTTCGCGAATGATTTTAAAACTGCATATCCCCCAGAGTGAGAAGTTATCTCTTTGAATTGAGTGAAATTCTTCAGGGAGATTGATAAGGTAGATACTGAGAATCTGCTTCCCTCGAATTAAACCAATTGTGGATAAGGACCGGGCGGTTTGGAGTCCTGGAGTCATACAACATGGAAACAGACCTTTCGGTCAGACCAGTCCAGGCCGAACATAATCCCAAACTAAACTAGTCCCACCTGCCTGCTCCTGGCCTATATCCTTCCAAACCTTTCCAAACTCATGCACTTATCCAAATGTTTTCTAAATATTGTAATTGTTCCAACGTCCACCACTTGCTCAGGAAGTTCACGCGAACTTGATTGGGATGAGAGCAGATTTTTTTTTCACCTGGAAGGTTGTGAATCTTTGAAATCCCTAACGCCAGGGTGCTCGGTGCTGACATTGATTCAAAACTGAAATTAAGGGATTTTTGATAATACTCAAACCAGAGGATATGGCAATCAGTTTGAAAGTCGGTTTGAGGTAAGAGATCAGTCATTGCCCTATTGAATGCTGAAGCAATCTTTGGGTACTATCTGGCTTACTCGTACTTTCTTTTATGTGTCCTTTCCTAATGCCTGCTATCAAAGAAAAAAAACATTTCTCCCTGTATCCTCCATCTAAATTCTCACCGTCTTAAACGATTAAACCATTAAATTTAACCTTTCCTCAGAGGAACAAAACTTCTCAGGTCTTCCATCTCCTTCTAATTGAAACCCCATTTGGTACCATTCCTGTCAATTCCTCATTCCTGAAGAAGGGCTTATGCCCGAAATGTCGATTCTCCTGCTCCTCGGATGCTGCCTGGCCTGCTGTGTTTTTCCAGCATCACAGTTTTCAACACCATTCCTGTCAAATCAAATGTTCATAACTGATAACAATGGGTGTGAAACAGTTCAGTATTTCACTTTATGGTGTCAATACTACTGGACAACCATCTGTTGAAAAAGTTAATTATTCTTCCACCTTCCCCTGAAACCATGGAGGCTGAACTGAACAGTTCACCATATTAGCAACATGTCTGCTCTCTGAGCAGAGGATGTACAAAAGCCATGGCCTCAGTATATGCCAAATCCCATTCTCCAACCACCTCTTCAATTGCTCACCAAATGTGGCACCCACTGAAACAACATTCAGGTTTTCAAATTCTCAGTTCTTGTTCGCAACATTTTTGTTTTTACTATTGCCTGAACACTGTACCTATCTCTGTAATCTCAGCATGGTCAGACCCCTCCCTATCTCTGTACCCTCAGCCCTTCACTATGTCTGTCATCTCCTCTAGCCCCCGACAATGCTCCTTTAATTCTGGTTCCTGAACACTATCCCATACATTTCAAAGACTCTACCAAAGGTTGTGGCTGTGATGTTTTGCTGTCTATATCTGAGAATGTTGTTCTCTAGTCTTTCATGGTTTGTGCCTGTTGGTGGCAATTAGAGTCATAGAGTCATAGAGATGTACAGCATGGAAACAGACCCTTCTGTCCAACTCATCCATGCCAACCAAATATCCCAACCCAATCTAGTCGCATTTACGAGCACTTGACCCATATCCCTCCAAACCCTTCCTATTCATATATCCATCCAAATGCCTTTTAAATGTTGCAATTGTACCAGCCTCCACCACTTCCTCTGGTAGCTCATTCCATACACGCACCACCCTCTGTGTGAAAAAGTTGCCCCTTAGCTCTCTTTTTTATCTTTCTCCTTTTCACCCTAAACCAATGCCCTCTAGTTCTGAACTCCCCACCCCTGGGAAAAGACCTTGTCCTCATGATTTTATAAACCTCTATAAAGTCACCCCTCAGCCTCCAACACTCCATGGAAAACAGCCCTAGCTTAGTCAACCTTTCCCTATAGCACAAATCCTCCAACCCTGGCAACATCAGAGATCAGTCCATTCCTCAGCCCATTGGCCCATCTGATCAAGATCCCATTGTAATCCGAGGTAACCTTTTTCACTGTCCATTATACTTCCACTTTTGGTGTCATCTGCAAACTTACTAACTATACCGCTTATGCTCGCATCCAGATCATTTATATAAAGGATGAAAAGTAATGGACCCATCACTGATCCTTGTGGCATTCCATTGGTCACAAGCCTCACAGTCTGAAAAACAACCCTCCACCACCACCCTGTCTTCTACCTTTGAACCAGTTCTATATCCAAATGGTTAGTTCTCCCTGTATTCTCGCTAACCAGTCTCCCATGGGGAACTTTGTCAAATGCCTTACTGAAGTCCATATAGATCACCTCTACCACTTTGCCCTCATCAATCCTCTACAAAAAACTCTGCAAAAAACTCAATCAAGTTTGTGAGACATGATTTCCTATGCACACAACCATGTTGATTATCCCTAATCAGTCCTTGCCTTTCCAAATACATGTACTTCCTGTCCCTCAGGAATCCCTCCAACAACTTGCCCACCACCGACATCAGGCTCACTGGTCTGTAGTTCCCTGGCTTGACCTTACCACCCTTCTTAAACAGTGACACCATATTAGCCAACCTCCAGCCTTCTGGCATCTCACCTGTGATTATTGATGATACAAGTATCTCAATAAGGGGCCCAGCAATCACTTCCCTCGCTTCCCACAGAGTTCTAGGGTACAGTTGATTAGGTCTTGGGGATTTATCTACTTTTATGTGTTTCAAGACATCCAGCACTTTCTCCTCTGTAATATGGACATTTTTCAAGATGTCACTATCTATTTCCCTACATTCTAAATCTTCCAATTCCTTTTCCACAGTAAATACTGATGCAAAATACTCATTTAGTAACTCCCCCATCTCCTGCAGCTCCACACAAAGGCCGCCTTGCTGATCTTTGAGGGGCCCTATTCTCTCCCTAGTTACCCTTTTGTCCTTAATGTATTTGTAAAAACCTTTTGGATTCTCCTTAACTCTATTTGCCAAAGTTATTTCATGTCCCCTTTTTGCCCTCGATTTCCCTCTTCAGTATACTCCTACAGCCTTTATACTCTTCTAAGGATTCATTCGATCTATCCTGTCGATGCCTGACAAGTGCTTCCTTCTGTTTCTTAACCAAAACCTCAATATCTTTAGTCATCCAGCATTCCCTATGCCTATCAGCCTTTCCTTTCACCCTAACAGGAATATACTGTCTCTAGACTCTCATTATCTCATTTCTGAACGCTTCCCATTTTCCAGCCGTCCCTTTACTTGCGTTCACCTGCTCTCAGTCAGCTTTTGAAAGTTCTTGACTAATACCATCAAAATTGGCCTTTTGTTTACTATCCCTAATTGGCCCTTGAACTGAATGATTTGCTCAGGAAGAGTTGTGTGCCAACCACCATCTGTGTTGTTGGACTCACAAGTAGGTCAGACCAGGTAAAGATGGCAGATTTCCATCCTAAAGGCTGATTTCACTCCCTTAACTTGGAGGGCTTGCTACTAATGTCCCTATAAGTTTTCAATGGTCACAGATAATTTGTGCATGTGCTCGAGGCATTTATTGTTTTAGTTTTATTTTGCACATCTGATAACTTAAAGGAACAATTTTTGCGGTATATAGCGACGTGGGGACCTCTGCATTGCTGGGCAACCGGTCAAATGAGAGCAGGTATTGCTGCCTACGTCTCTTTAAGAGTCTAGACAGCAGACCTTTCAGCAAGTTTTGAGCTTGTCCGACCTGGGCTCGATGTCAGATTTCGCTGCAGAGCTCTCCTGCGAAACGCTTTGGGGAGACTTTATTCGGCCAGAGGCGCTACGCAAGTGCAAATTGCTAATTACAAGCTGTGGGTTTAGGAAGAGTCTGGGGATATATGAGATGGGGAGTGGGAGGCGGCGAGAAGCAGCTCATAATTGAGGGAAACAACTAAAGGTCACTGGACCCCGAAAATTAACTCTGCTTCTGTCTCCACAGACACTGCCAGACCTGCTGAGTTTCTCCAGCCTTTTCTATGTTTGAGGCTGGCGGATCAGACTCTATTCTTGGTGCTCGGTGTTTTTACTTGAGGTGTTGCACTAAATGGACAGCCGGCTGGATGATGCGATCGCAACGCTGACCAAGTTTGATCGGAATCAATTTCTACAGTGGCTTTGAGGGGAAGATGGGTGTGTTTTTTGTTTTGACAGATTTACTGTAGATAATCATCTGCCGTTCTTTGGAGACTGCGTTCCCTTCTCACTGCGGTGTTCATCCGCACAGCTTCAGGGCAGAATTCCAAAGATGTGCAGGTCAGGTGAGAGCAGGTGAGAGCAATGGCCATGCTAAATTGCCCATAGTGTTAGGTGCGTTAGTCAGAGGGAAATGGGTCTGGGTGGGTGTGGACTAGTTGGGCCGAAGGGCCTGTTTCTACACTTTAGGGAATCTAATCTAATCTAATCTAATTAATGAATGTACAAAACGAATTCCAAGGAAAAAATGGTTAAATTAGATCATCATTTTGCTGATGATATCACCGAATACTTGAATGATTTGTGTACAGATTGGATGGATCACCTTAACTTTTTTTAAATTTTCACCTGAAAGAAGACGATTCGGCTCTGTTGCAGACTTTTTTTAAAAACTGGCCACTTAGCAAACATGCCAACATATAACAGAGACCAGAATCCCTGGGGATTGGTCGCACCGGATGGTGTGGGTTGTAGAGTGGTCAGGGAGACTGGGAGACAACACCGCCAAAAACTCTCATGGTAACCATGCGATGCATGGAATGTAGTTTGGCCATACTCCAGCAGAATCACAGAATCATACTGCATGGAAATAGACCCTTAGGTCGACGAGTCTCACCCGCCTGCGCTCGGCCCATATCCCTTCAAGGAGACAGTGAGGTCTGCAGATGTTGGAGATTAGAGTTGAGAGTGTGTTGCTGGAAAAGCACAGCAGGTCAGGCAACATCCGAGGAGCAGGAAATTCCTGCTCCTCGGATGCTGCCTGATCTGTGCTCTTCCAATTACGCACTCAACACATATCCCTCCCAACCTTTCCTATTTATGTACTTATCCAAATAGCTATTAAATGTTGCGAATGTACCTGCATCCACCACTTCCTCTGGCAATTCATTCCACACGCTAACACTCACTCTCTGTGTAAAAACAATTACCCCTCCCGTTCTTTTTAAAATCTTTTGCCTTTCACCTTAAAAATATGCCCCCTATTTTGAACTCTCCAGCCCCAGGGAAAAGACCTTTGTCATTCTCCTTATTTATGTCACTCATGATCACCCCTCAACCTCCTTTGCTACAGTGAAAAAGGTCCTAAGCTTTCTAATCAATTTTAATTTTCACACGTCCCTCCATTGGGTCAACATTCTGGTAAATCTTTACTGATTGCTGTCCAGTTTAATCATATCCTTCCTATAGCAGGGCGACCACACAGTATTTCAGGAGAGGCCTCCCCAACATCATGCACAACCTCAAAGTGATGTCAAAGGTCTGAGTAATGAAGGCAAGCGCTAAACACCCCTGTCTACCTGTGAGGCACCTTTCAAAGAATGGTCTACCTGAACCCCTAGATTTCTGTGTGTTACACTGTGCAAGACCCTTCCATTGATTGGCTAAGCCCTGCCCTTGTTTGTTTTACCAAAATGCAGCCCCTCGCATTTATCCAAATTAAACTTCATCTGCCACTGCTCAGCCCATTGACCCAACTGACCAGGAGCCCTTTGTAATCTTAGATAACCTTCTTCATTGTCCACTATCCCACCAATTTAGGTGTCATCTGCAAACTTATTAACGTGCCTCCTAGATTCTCATCCAAATCATTTATCGAAATAGCCAACAAAAGTGGACCCAGCGCTGATCCCTGTGGAACACCGCTGGTCACAGTCCCCTGGTATAGCAGCGAACCTTGTTATTAAACATAAAACCAGCTGGAGCCTCGGGTGACCACATCCTAAATGTGCCACTGTCAGTCAGACACGTCCCACCCACCCAGCAATGTTCAACCGCTGCATTAGCTTTAACATCCCGGGTCCCAGTGTCAGGGACCACTCACAGATGTCACATGATACAACTTTTTTTTAAAATGAGATATTCTGGCTACTTGTGTTGCTGGAGTTGGGGGGTTAGGTAGCAAAATTTGTGAAAAGTGTAGAATGATGTTGGAAACGAGTCTGCTTCTCACCCGTGTGTGAATACACTCCGGGATTGCCCCGAGCTCAGCGTTCTCATCTTCCGTGTCATTTTGCAGCCGCTTAAACTGTTACACGCGTCCGTTTTTATAAAGCAGCCTTTTCTGATGACCTTCGATGCTGTGCTCCCCTCGAGTGGGCAGTTTTAATGTGGCTGTTTGCGAGAATTATGGTCCGCCTTTCAAGGTTCCTACGCGGTTAAATTCCATTTAAATCGTCACTGCACACAGTCAGTCCCAAAGGAATGAAATTCCGCTGGAATTTAGCCCCCAGTTGTAATGAGTAACAGGAGCGACGTTTGATTGCGGTGGGCAAACTGAGGTGAAATTTGCAAACGTTTCAATCACCGATGGTTACAGCATCAGAAAAACTGCGGGAGCGCCAGTCAAAGGCATAGCAGTGGCAGCTAAGCATGTCGTTTCAACTCTCTTAAAATTCTTTTCCACGTGTAAATCCGGCGAAGAACTGGCGGGGGAGTGGCGAACGGAGGGCGTGGGGGGCATGGGGGAGGGTGCCAGGCGAAGGGGGCGGGGGCGGTAGGAGTTACTGCTGGAAACCATCGTTGGGAGCAAGGCCAGAACTTGCAGTGACCCCGAACAACGACCCGGCAGACTTTGCCAAAATATTTTCCAACAAGGGCAGTCGATCTGGTGATGCGGAAACCAGCGCACAGCAAGATCCCACAAAGCAGCAGGTGGGCAAAAGGCCGCAAACATAAGTAATTGCTGGAGAAACTTAGCAAAGGACTGAATATTTCGTGTCCGGTAAGACCGAACCTGTTCCTTCTGAAGCCGCCTGGCCAGCTGAGTTTCTCCAACTCTTGACTTTGCAACAGATTTTCAGCATCCGCAGTGTTTTGCTTTGATTCGACCATGTAATCTGTTCTTTAGTTCATGGTCAACATTGGTTAGCACATCTGCCCCATCCCTCCAAATAGGATAACAATGTCTCAGCCTCAGAATACCCGCAGTACTCCGCCTGGAGTGGTGTTTGCAGTTTTTCTGGCTCTATATGGAGGGAATGCGAGGAAGGTACAAATCAGACTGATCCCTGGGATGGCAGGACGGAGATACAAAGAGAGACTGGATGGGTTAGATTATATTCAGAGGAATTTAGAAGAATTGGGGGACTGGCGAGGGAGGGGAGGGGAGAGAAGGTGTAAGGATCTCACAGAAACCAATAAAGTTCTAACTGGGCTAGACAGATTAAACACAGGGAAGATATTCCCAATGACCAGGGAGTCCAGAACCCAGGGTTCACAGTCTAAGGATCTAGGGTAGGCCATTTAGGACTGAGGTGATAGAAGGTTACAAAATAATAAGGGTGTATAGATAGAGTTAATGGTGGTTATCTGTTCCCTAGGATGGAGGATTTCAAGACTAGGGGGTATTTTTTAAAGTGAGAGGAGAGAGATTTTAAAAAGACATGAGAGGTTTTTTTGAAAATGAGGGCAGTTTGTGTGTGGAATGAACTTCCTGAGGAAGTGATGGATGTGGGTACAATTGCAACATTTAAAAGACATTTCGATGGATACATGAATAGGAAAGGTTTGGAGGGATATAGGCCACGAACAGGCAGGTGGGACCAGTTTAGTTTGGGATTGTGGTTAGCATGGACTGATTGGACTGAAGGGTCTGTTTCCATGCTGTATGATCTGTGAGAAATTTCTTCACCCAGAGAATGGTGAGCTTGTGGAATTTCCTGCTGGAAAGAGAAGGTGAGGCCAAAATAGTGGGTATTTCCAATAAGGAGATAGATACAAACCTTAGGATTCAAAGAATCTAAGGGAATGAGATGAAAGCAGGAACAGGATACTGAGTTAGATAATCAGCCATGATCATATAGAATGGTGGAGCAGGCTCCAAGAGCTGAATGGCCTATTTCAGTTCCTTTTTTTCATATTTCTGCAGAAGAGATTACCTGAGACAGTGCAGCACTCGCATGGCTCTGCACTGGCATATCACTCAATCACTGGAAGAGGGAGGTTTTGGACATTAAGAGGTGAAAGTGCTATACATTGACCCTCTGAAGTCACGGGTGGGTCTCTTGCAAGAAATTGAATCTTGGTGTTACACTGGGACAGAGAACCTTTGTGCACATAATTTTCAGCACATGGCCTCAGCCTCATGTGAAGAGGATTTCGAGACAAAGATGAATCTAATTTTTTGAACTCTGATCTGGTGAACCTGGTCTGGGTGATAAAGACAGGGAATCACCTGGGTGTGGATTTTCATGAAGGATTTCAGCATCCAGCAAGTGATTGGGGTGGGAGTTATTCAGGTCTCCCCAGTGAATTTGATTCTTAAAATTCCTGAAAAGAGTGATTGGATGTTGCCTGGGTCCTAAAGCTTGCAAGGATTAAGAGGACAGCAAATTTAACACTGACCTACAATGAATCTGAAAGGCCCTTCTTTAGATATAAAATGGACTAAAGTTGGGAGTGGAGGGAGGGTTTGGGTAAGACATTGGTCAAATGTATCCTTTACCTTTATGTTTAGACTAACTTTCCTGTTTAGGCTAGAATGAAACTTCAGGGTGCTTGGATGCAGAGGGATCTGGATGTCCTTGTGCATGAATTGCAGAAAACTAATATGTAGGTAATAAGGAAGTCTAATGGAATTTTAGACTTCCTTATTGGGTTGGCAGACTGGATTGGGTCACATGGGCTGATACTGCTCCTGTATCTCATGGTCTTCACGGTTTTGAGTCGATATTGGACTCAATGTTAGGGGTTCTAGGGGAAGGGGTTGTACCTGCCCCGGGAGGTGAGTCTGAACAAACTGCTTCAACATACTTCAGCCTGTCCCCACCCCACACTGGCAGAATGTTCCAGATCTGAACAATTAAACAATACAGAGCCTGGTTCACGTGACCATTGGGGAGAAAGTGAGGTCTGCAGATGCTGGAGATCAAAGTTGAAACTTTATTGCTGGAACAGCACAGCAGGTCAGGCAGCATCCAGGGAACAGGAGATTCGACGTTATTCCTGAAGAAGGGCCTGTGCCCGAAACGTCGAATCTCCTGTTCCCTGGATGCTGCCTGACCTGCTGTGCTGTTCCAGCAATAAAGTTTCACGTGACCATTGACCAATTTCGGGGTTAACACAGCAAATTTACTCAGTAAGAGGGGCAGCGGCGGAAGCGCATTACTTACATTGTGCCCAGTCATAACTTTGCAGAGAGACGGGTAAAAGTGAGCAGGAATCTGATCGATTCTGCTTCTATTTTCTTGGAATGTTGCATTTTAGACCCGCTACATTCTTTGGTCCAATCCAGTATTCTGACCAGTGCGAATTCATTTCAAAACACTCAGGGAGAGAAGCAATAACCGAATGGTGTTAGCAGCGGATTTCCATCCCTCTTCTGCCATCATGCATAAAAGTACAAGAGTTTTGGTGATTTATTTTAAAACAGGACCGGAAGTAGCTCTAAAATTATTCCCGAATTTCTTTCTTTGAACCTGTCTAGTCGGTAACACTACCTGCCGATCACATTGAGTTCCCATTCAGAATGATGGGACTGTGCTAGTTGATGTCACTTTGCTGTGTTTCTCCTGTGTCTGTAGAGTAATGCTAACTAAGCAATAGCACTGATCGTTCGTTTATGATAAAGCCAAAGTTTCTTTGCCAGTACATCTCATAGTTAGTTTCGAAGTTAGGCAGCAAACGGAGTAAACTGATTTGTTTTCATCGGGTTTCTGATTGAATGAAAGATTTTCCTTTCTCTTAACTGCAAAGAAGCATAAATGGGAGTTGAAGGGAAACAATTATTGGAATGGAAAATAGAAGGAGAATGTAGGAGGTTACATTGAATTGATTTCTGATGTATATAAAAATTACTGTGTAAGCATTAGCATTGTGGATAAGATATGCCAGAGGAAGTGGTGGAGGCTGGTACAATTACAACATTTAAAAGGCATCTGCATGTGTATATGAATAGGAAGGATTTAGAGGGATATGGGCCAAATGCTGGCAAATGGGACTAGATTAATTTAGGAATTTGGTCGGCGTGGACGATTGGACGCAAGGGTCTCTTTCCATGCTGTACACTCTATGATTCCGTCTCAAAACAGCGATAATACCTCAGAAAGCATATCTGGACACTTTCGGGGAAAGGGTAATAAATCCACTGCAGTTTAAGGTGTGCAATTAGCCAACAGATTGTTCAAACATTTTTTCAACGAACTCACCTGAATTTCGCAAACGCCTCTACCTCGCCAGTTGATTTGAATAAAGTAAAAATAAGACATTTCCCTCCTGCTTACCTACCCTATCTCCAATTTGGTCGCTTTATTTAAATGTCAACTTGAAAATTTCCTCTTGTCGATATTTCCAAGGCAATCGGAACTCCGGTGTAACAAAATAATCAATATCGTCACAGCGTAGCCGGGGAGTCATTAGTTCATTCCGATTAGATTTTAGCCTGGGTTCATAGTGTGGAGATTATAGTTACAACTCCAACCTGGTAACTTCCTATCAAAGGTAGCCAGAACAATACTGAATAAAGACCACAGTTCGCCCCATTTCACGGGAGAAGGATCTGTCTGTTATTTCTAATGAGGCACTGACCCTCGTTATACAGCATGCGTATCTGATGTTAGCACACACAGGTCAGGGAGGCTATTTTCCCCCTGAAGATTCCGGGAGATGGGGTTGAATTAAAATCACACAGGGCACTAGATGTTGGACACGTGATAATGCCCATATTTTTCTTGTTTCGGCTATAATGTGTTTAATTGCTCACGAACGTGTCCCTTTAAAGTGTCGGCTGACATACTGAATGTTGTTAGACTCCACGGCCATGTATTCCCTTGGGGGTCCTCCTTAAGGGAAATTGCATAGTGTAGAAAGTGCAGCGTCTCTAGTTAATGCTTATGGGACGGTCAATATTATCAAGGGAGAAGGCAAAGCAGTCTTGAGGAAACATTTTCTCTGCTTAGTATAAGTGGGGAAATCGGAAGGATATTCTTTCCGACCAGATTTACAGTGTCGATTCAGTTGGCGGACAGATAAACTCTAACCCAAGAAGAAGGTAGAAAGTGGAGAGTGAGGAATGTAATCCATATGTATTTCCCTATCATGTTCCTGTTCCCAACAGCAAAGTCAGTTTTCCTTAACATTAAGTTGACATCCCTTACTGATTACCCATAATGTTACTTCAGCGTTCTAAGCGTTGAGAAAACTTTGATAGCGAACATGCTGTTGATCCGGAAAGGTCATGTTATTGTTTGAAATGGACTGTGGCAGTTTAGCAGCGCAATCTCCAAATCTCAGATTAACATTCGGACCGCTGAGGTGACGTTATCCGGTCCCGTACATTCTAACATTCCGGTGGGGGTTCCTTTGCAAAACCAAGTCCCCGTTCACGCAGACTGAGTTGTTACGCCTCGCTCTATCACATTCCCTGTTCTTTAAACTAATCTCAAAGCTCATGCAGGTAGGAGTTTCTGCTGTGTGAAATTCGCATGGTATACGGGACGTAAATTCTATTGAAGATTTTTGCAGGTTTGGGATGTAACAATTTGGGGGTCTTCGTGACAAACACTCCCTGGGAGAGTAGACACGGAAACGCTTTACAGTTTCTCTGTGTCTGAGATATATCTGATACATTTCTGGTACTATCAGTATATATGTAACGCGATTACTAGCTTCAGTGCCTCTGTGCACAGCAGCCTCTGCTTGTCTGTACGACAACCTCATGACAACGTTGATCTGATCTCTATTCAATTAAAGAGGTCGCGTTTGCATTAAGACAATGCAGCCATCAAAATCTCATCAACGTAAGACCACCTCAGTTCAGAAATACCAACTCTGTTCCTCACTCCTTCCACGAATTCGCTCAAGCCGTTTCAAGAATCAACCTATTGAATGAACCAATTACCAACGAAATGTTGGAAGTTATATTTTCACGGCCATTGCATTGAAAACGCCGATCTGTTGAGAATTGAATTATTTGTTTGTAATTAAGAGTGGTAGCTCAACCAGAAATGTTCGCCTATTTAAGCGGTGTCGTCACTTTTTTTCATTTAAGTTGCATTTTAATTTGACTAATCGAGATTTTAACTGCACATCCCATTTACTACAGGCATTTTTTATCCAATTCATTGAAAATGTAACATTTTCGGCTCAGTTATTCCTTTTCCTTTTGACCTCTAGCCGGAAAACGAATTAGGATGCATATAATACAGGAAAACGAGAGGAAGCCGGGAGATGTGGATTCCACCCCCCCCCCCCCACCCCTTTCTCTCTCCAGAGATCGGTCATCGTGGCATTACTGGGGTTTCTCCCGCTGGAGAGAAAGTCAAAACCTAACTGTTACAAATCTGTGGCGCATAAGTGGTCATTCAGCCGCGGGCAGATACATGCATTTCATCTGTTGTTTCAAACCTGTGTAATATCCTGTATTTAATTCTTTAACCTCAGCAAACAGTATTCTAAATCAACAGCTGGATGTAATTCAGAACACCATAACTACTTTAAACATGTTTTTTTCCTTGGCCGCTTAAATTGTATGTTTCTGTTAAATTCTTTGTGTCACTATCCTTTATGTCTCTATACACTTATAAAAGTACATATGAATGTGTCGATATGAATGTATGTGCATACGCATATAATTTAGACGTACTTGTTGGTGTACATTATTTGTGCACAGATGTGGATATACTTTTATATGTATATATGCACCTACACTTGCACATTAGAGTGTGCGTTGTGTATATTACCTACACATATCATCTGTATATATTATTTGTGTACTCGATAACGGTGTATTTGTTAACTTGCACACGCACGAGAGTTCCTGTGAAACTGGTCATTCTTTTGTTGAAAAATTTAGATATGCCCAAAATACGTACGCTGCCTGCGACAGGTTCTAATATTGATTTCACTCCGTGGAGTTCCATTAAATGAGGGTATCCCTGAACGGTTCTAGAAACAGTTTACCAGCACCTTCTCCAGGGCAATTCCGGATGGGCACGAAATGCTGGGCCAGTGCTACCCACGAATAAGAGAGGGGTGGGTCGGGTGATGGGGGAACAAAGCGTTGTTAACAAAGCCCTAGAAAATGCTTAAAAATGACCACTATTCAAAATGTTAATAAAATTCACTGACGACAAACAGTATGATTATTTTTAGAAATACTAATGTTGTGGTCCGAACAACATCCATGATATTCCATTATGGAGAATTTATTTACAAAGCGCTTGTCTAAATGTTTCACATCACTCTTACTAACAGATCATACATTTAAGTCAAGCAAATATAAATAGATACGTGGGTTTTATTATCTGCATCTTGAAAGTACACACGTTCGTGTATAACCAATAGTGAGGATGGAAAGACAGGCACTGTACGACTAAGCAGTTCTTCTGTAAGTAAATGCGATTTAATCAAGGCGTTTTAGATTAAGTATTTACGAATAATTGCGCACCAATTGAGTCAATGATGTTTGTCTGTTGGTGTAAAAACACCGGAGTAAAAATTAATCAAAAGCGATCATAATTCAAAAATCGGCGTGAAACGATCAAGTTAACCCAGTCAACTGAGTTTTCATGCTGTCTCAAGGCTCTTGACATGAATGAAACCTCCCTTATTCAGCCTAAAGTAATGTCCTATGTTCAAGGGTGGATGGTCATGGAAGGAAAGTTTGACGAGCTTCGGGCGGGGCCGAGGGGAGGGAGGGGATGGGTGTAGAATGTTAATACGAGTCAGAGCAAGGCGTTGAGGATATTCAGTGGAAACGAAGAACGTGCTTTTCAAACAATACGCCCACCCACGAACGAGTCCGGACCGCAGTTCAATGCAAGGCAGGCCGCTTTTCATTGGCTCTACAAAAGTAACTCAGAGGTCAACACATTTTGAACAGTGCGTCTTTTTCCCGTCGGAAGCCTCATTCCCTCCACCTCCTCCCAGCTTCACCCCACCCCACCCCACCCCGCCCCACAACATCTCCTCCCACCTCCCGCCTCGCTCTGCGCAAGACTGATTCTTCAAGACAACCCCTGTATTTATAGCTATCTGTAAATTTCAGAAAAGCTGGAACTAAAACTGAAAAGCAGGTTCGAGATGTGGATCAGAGCGGGACATCCACTCTATATGTCACTCCCTGACAGGTTAAATAAAAACAAAAATAAGGAATAAAACCGAAAGAACTGCGGATGCTGTAAATCAGAAACAAAACCAGAAATTTCGGGAAAAGCTCTGTGGGTCTGGCAGCATCTGTGGAGAGAAAGCAGAGTTAGATCCTTTCTGAGGAAGGGTCACTGGACCTGAAACGCTAACTGTGATTTCTCTCCACAGATGCTGCCAGACTTGCTGAGCTTTTCCAGCAACTTCTGTTTTTGTGTAATTATGTTGCATGTTTGAATTGGGTAGCATCAGTCAACAAATGGTTAACGAAATTGCGGCCCTTGTAGAACATTGTAGGCTGTGTAAATTAAACAACTTGCACCATTGTTTTGGCTCTATATATCAGGTGATTTATAGAGAGCTCGGACACTCTGGTAGATGAAGAACCTCTTTGCTACACTTTGCTGTAGTTTTTAATCTTCAAACCAATTATGGTATCAATTCACCAAAGGCGAATGGATTTACGTTACAGCCTTAGCAAGAGGTTGCTCCTTGAAGGAAAAAAGTCGATTATTCCGCACCCGCCCCCCCCCCATTCAATCCTTTCAAGTTCAGTCTTCTCACTGTAATTACTGGCAACACTCGGGACCCTACTATTTATTAATTGTGGAAAAGTTGTTGAATGTTACCGGGCTGACGAAGTGTAAAAGCACAAACCCAGATGAGAAGTAAATATCTGGAGGTAGGGGACAGGAAATAGCAGTGGGATGAGTGGACTTGTGTAAAGCGGGAAGGACGCGAACAGGCGCTTCTGTGATATATGGCAGCTAAAAGCGAATGCAGAGCTAGTGCACGTTGGTCTTTTCCGTTAATTTTTTAATCCTATCTTCACTTTTATTTCAAAATGTGTTTACTCTCGACTAATAGATCTCTTGTTGTCAGTGAAATTATGTCACACTGTCAGAGCTATTCCCATTTTAGGTTGTGTCAGGGTCGGCTATGGAAGATGTTTTGTAAAGTTAACGGTACAACTAGACATCAGTCCCAGGGAAGATTAAATCACAAGCGGGTGGGGGTGGTGGGGCGGCGATGGCATCAGCAGCTGAGCGATGAACAACATGAAGTTGGTTGTAGGTGGAGGATACGGTGAGTGCTGTTTACATTGGAATAGTCCAATTGAAATTGGGAACTGTTTGTTCAGGTGTTCATCCTACGGTTTTCCAACCATCTTCTATCAGTAGCAAAACCTCCTCTACATTAACCCGTACCAGTGGAACAGAAAATTACAGTCGCCCACATTTTTTTTTAGTTGTGTTAATCCTTTCACAATGTTAGGAGATGCCCATCGTGAAGTTTCAGTACATTTTCACCCCCCCAGTTAATGTTCCGGAGCTCCGCAGAATTAGTCCGAGAGCTGATCGAGGGGGCGTTTAATAAGAACGCTTTGCAGTTTTCCCTCAAAAGACGTCGCGACTTCAGATACAAGTTCTTTACCAATAAGCGAATGCAGCCCGTTTCGGTAACATTAATTCTCTGTGCAAAATAGGATGAAATTCATGAATGGCCTTGAGAAACTCGGTGGCGAAGAAAGAAAGCGGGATAAGTTTCTCGGTCTCGTTAAACGTTTTCCTTGAGATTGTTGAAAGAATTATTGTTAGTGAATTTTATTGATTTGATTATGTATTTATCTTTCCCGGTGGGCGCTATTTAATTTTAAAAACATTTGTCAGTGTCCATTAAGCCTAATTGGAACACAAAGTACAAATGATGACATGATAAAAAGCATTTTTATTATCATTATTCACATGCTTTCAATTTATCCCATTTGAGGATTGGACGTAGAGCAGTATAAAAACATTTTATATACACGAAGATTCTGATTGAATTGGGATATGTATAAAACAATTGAATTACATGGATTTGGCTATCGTCCGTTTTTTTAACCCATTTTTGGGGGGAGGATATTTATTTATTTTATACAAGTATTCACAGCAAATTCAAGTAACGCGGAGTGGCTTGGCTGTAGGTTCGCTCAATAATCCGCCCGGGGAGTGTGAGTTAGGCTGTGCCGTCGCAGATCGCAGTTACGTCGGAATACTTTGCCACACTGTTCGCAATTGTAGGGCTTGATGTCTGTATGGGTAAGAAGGTGAGTTTTCAGATTACTTCTTTGATTAAACGTTCTTCCGCATGTGGGACATTTGTGAGGAGATTCCTGTTCAGATTTGAAGCAAGCAAAGGATTAATTCCTTTCTTTCGTTTTGAAACGAAAATAAAATACTGTGATCTCCTTTCAGTATTTACAACGATCGTCCAAAAACCGTGGAACGATCGTATGTTTTGTATACATGGTTTAATTTGTCATCTTAAAAGTCACTGATAGTTATATAGCTGACTGTTCATTAGAAGGTTCCTCATAGAAAGACGGAGAGTGAAGTCCCGGTCCGCAGGACATGAGTGACAGACTTAATGCATATTGCAAGCCCTAGGTTTCCTTATCTTTATAAATGTGTTGCTGAGGGAATAAAACTGCTAGCTTTTCTCTCCCCTCGCCATAAAACTATGCAAGACACCTCCCGCAGGACTTGTCAAACTCAATTCACGCCGAATTTGAACTCTCCGGAAACGTGCTGTGGACCTTACCTGCATGTGTAGTGTTTTGTGAACGGCTAAAGTCCTGGATTGGCAGAATCCTTTCCCACACTCCTGACACTTGAAAGGTTTCTCTTTGGAATGGATATACCTGGAAATGAACGCAGTGGCAAACTCTCAGTAAAACGCCCTGGGTTCATGTATCTTTGCTGTTGCTGCTGCAGCCACTGAATGCAGCGGTTGTTGTTGTATTTGCTGATAACCGGGAGCGAGCGGCTGCCGATGCTCCTCACCGCCCCCCTCTGGCCGGGGAGAGACGCTGCCGCAAGGCGCGGACACAGCGCCCTCCAGAGGCGGAGAGGCTCCATGCCGACAGCACTGCAGTCACCAAATACCCAACCTCACCCCAAGGTCGCCAGGGACCACAAGAAGGTTCATACCTTTCCTCCCAAATCACAGCTTCACTGCAATGGGCAGTAACTACTGTTGTACGGCAGGGGGAGTGGGAGGAGATACAATAATCTCACCCCTCTGAACAGATGCCTGAAAGTGAATTTGTGACACCATTAGTGAATTCAGACATTTCTGGTATTTCTAACCATGTCCCAGTACCTGAGTTCTTCATTGAATTATATTTCACATTAGTTTAATATCTAAACACCTGGGAGGGCGGTGCAGTGATCAATCAGATCTGTACAATTACATTGTGATTGGAGATTCGCATTTGTGGGGAAAAATCCCTCCTCGCGGCATACTGGGGTGTATTCTTCCCTAGAAAGTCCTATGTAGAAACCCTGATATCAACTTGGGGACATAATAATCACACACTAAATCGTATACCATCATTTATTCCCCCACTCCGTGAGAAAAGCAATACCAGAAACATACCGAGAAAGGATTGTTTCAGGACTCACTGGAGTTCACGTTTATTAGGGCAGTGTGAGTGTGTGTATGTGTTTGTGTGTGTCTATGTGTGCCTGTGTGTATGGCTGTGTGTGTCTGTGTGAGTGAGAGTGTGGCTGTGTGTCTGTGCGAGTGAGAGTGTGGCTGTGTGTGTGTGGATTTTGAGTGTCTGCACTAACCTGTGATCTCTCAAATGATCCTGCCGTCTGAACGCCTTGTGGCAGATGTCACACGTGTACGGCCTCTCGTCCGTGTGGGTCCTCTCGTGTATGAGGAGGTTGTAGGATTTTGTGAAATGCCTGCCGCAGAACTTGCAGATGAATTCTTTTTTGGTCTTGGAGGGTAGTCTGCCCCTGGAAGGTTTCCTGTCCAGGGTGAGTTTACCAACCTCCCCGTGAGAGCCTCCGACCCCGGCGCTGAGCTTGGGAAAGTCTCCAGGCTTTGGCGGGTCCTCCTGGGTGGCTGCCAGCGCCAGGTTGGCAAAGTCAAAGCGGGGGCGCTCCTTCTGCAGCGAGGGCAGGACGTGGGTGAGGCTGCCTTGCTTGGGGTGGAAGACGTGTGCGCTGAAGGGCAGCGCTGGGAACGGGAACCTGCTGTCCATGAAGCCTTGAGCGGCAGCCATCTCAGTAAAAGTCGACCTGGCGATCCCGTGGAGGTGAGGATAGCCCAGGGTAGTCCACTGGTTCATGTGCATGGTCTGGACGGTGCTGAGGCCATACAAACCCTGCAGCTGGTCCACTGCCGATGGGAAAGTGTTTACCGCCCTCAGGAACGAATAGTTCGTCAACTGCAGCGGTGGGTGTAGGGGGATTGGAGCGGGCAAAGTCTTACTTCCCATTTCAGTCGAATAGGCAACACTTCTTCTGTACAATTCCTGGGCCAAAACTAGAAAGAACCATGAGAGAGAGAGGGAGAGAGAGAGACAGACACACCATTTAATTATTGCACATTCATGAAACTTTTGGGGTGCTTTTCTCGACCATCATTAATGTTAGGTAAAAACAAAGGTTGCTGGAAAAGCTCAGCAGGCCCGGCAACATACGTGGAGAGAAATCAGAGTGAACGTTTCGGGTCCCTGATTTACAGCACCCGCAGATCTTTCAGTTTTTAATCATTGCTGTTACTTTTGCACAACATTTTCATGAAATCTGGGCGTAGCTGTACAGCAAGTCAATCTCTAAAAGCCCTGGAGAAAGTCGATTTGGGAGTCCGTGGGAGTAAAATTCAAATTGATGTTGGAAATGGTTTAAGTCCGGGGAGTCGCCAATATTTTGTTTTGGTTATGTTCGATTCAGCTGACAACCCTTCTCAGAAACAAAACATCAGAACGGCTCTACCTTGGGATGGAAAAAAGTTGCATCCCTAAAACCAATTTTTTTGAAAATCTAACACCTACTACACAGTCAACGACTTCGAGATTATTTTCTTCTCTCTAAAGGGACGCAGAAAACGTTTCAAAGTGAAACAGCGCTCCGATTAACAAGACCCCCCTGTTCTATTTCTCCCTCCACAGAGGCTGCCAGATCCGCTGAGTCTTCTCAGCCATTTCCATCTCGAGTTCGGCTTCCCAGCATCCGCAGTGAAATGATTCGGTTGCTTTATTTTTAAGCCAAGAAGGAATGGAAACGACAGCAGAGCGAGGAAAGAGAGCAAAGTATTTGCACAGGATTCTGCGAGGGACCAGAGCCCGTGTAAAAAAAACTGCCTGCCGTGGGGGAGAAATCTGAGCCCTGATCACTTTAACTTTACGAGCTGCTCTGAGCAGTTCATAAACACGCTCCCAACACAAATAAAGTCGGGACACCTCCAAAAGCAGGGAGGCAAATGTAAGTTTCTTTCCGACCACCGCCTTAGGCGAATGGTGGGGGCGGGAGGTGTTTCCTTTACTGACACCTTCCACCGTTACATAGAGAAAATATTCACCGCAAAAGTTATCTTTCACACACACACACACACACACACACAGGCTTTCCACTTTCCCCAGCATGCAGTCGTCTCCTGGTTTATTTTTGTTGATGGGGTCTGTGAGAATCTGCGAGGGCAGTGTCGCGGTACCCCACCCCCGGGGAGGGAGACTCAGCTGGATTCGGGATCACGGGCTCTGCGCTGAGTTGGTTATTTTTCTTTATTCAAGGAGTAACTCATTCATCAAGATAATTGAAAGGTAAAAGGGCAGCACTTCACTGGCACCTCACACTCTTAACAACTTCACTTGTCGGCTGAAAGCCGAGTGAAACATGTTTGTTTTACTGTAGAGGGAGCGAGGGAATTTTAGCTCCAGTGTGACTTTGGAAAAAAAAGATCACAAATATTTTATACATTGTTAAAAGACGTGTTCATATCTCAGCATTTAAAGATTTTAATTGAATAGAATAGTCTGTAATCTCTGCATTTGCAGGAGAATTTAAAATCTTCATATCCCGTCAAAGTGCTGACCGTCACGGTATTTTACCTGACAACATTAGCTCTTGCGACAAATAATTCAGGTGAAGGCTGGAGCATTGTTTAGAGGATTAACTCAAAGCTGAAGAGGAATCAGCGTCTGAATTGGACGCGAGTTTCTAAACACGACACACTGATTTATTAAAATAGTGAATGTCTCTCTTTGTTTTATAGTAATTAGAAGTCGGGAGTGTTGGTCACAGAGATTTCAACCTCCCGGCAAAGCGCTGGATTAAAACAGGGGTCTGTGCTCAATAGAAAGGCCGAGCAAGTTTCTTCAGAGCACGGAAAATGCTGGCAAGATTTTGGCGAACATTATCAGGACGAATGTAGCACATCGTCACGAGTATCAATGCCTTCGGGGGGTTAGTTAACTTTTTTTCAAATCAGATTTTGTCTGATGGTCCAGATTTAGATCTACACACCTCCCTCCCCCCTCACCTTCTCAAACACAAACTCTTCATTTCAGTTTAGACTGAATTCCTTTGCACTGACCTGGAAGAAACCAGCCGATTAACTCGGGCCCTGTCAAATTGCCATTCGCAAATTTATTCCGACTTTTTTGGGGGGGAGGAGCTGTAGTGGGGAGTTTGGAATCTGCTATCAGTCCAGAGCCGTCTCTTCACCAATGGTCACGCTTATCGATTGCAAACTTCTAGCAATTTTATCGACCGTTTTAAAACATCCTATTGCCAATTGATTCCTTCAAGCTGATACAATCGGTTTGGGGAATGCTAATCCCATTGTATTTACAGAGGCCTCTCTAAATTGCGATCATCTACCGACTCAGAGACTCACCGGGCACGTCAAGTGAAATCATGTTTTTCCTTTGTGTATTCGGGGTAATTCGTCACAAAGATTCTTCATTTACAAATCAGGCAGTTTAACTGAAGTAGGTTAAATGAAGGAGGAGACTTTGGTTAAATGTTAAATTCGAAAATAGACTCCAAAATACTGGGCTTGATGAATTAAAAATAAAACACCGCCTTTGCACCTCTTTAACAACTAGCTGGTCCTGACAAATCATACCGTGTGCCCTACTTTTCCATAACACGTTACACAACAAACAGTTGCTAGTGCAATATGAGTTCTCAGGAAAGACCCTCATGTGTTCCTATCAGAAATCAGTCCTTGCTTCTTCTGTGTACGCAGCACCAAGTGGGGACAGAGCCCTGTTTTAGTTTAGCTCTCTCGGCGAAATCAGAGAAATCGCTCGTTGCCCTGTGACTTACTGAGGTGTGTGTGACGGTCAACGGGTTTGGTTCTGAGCAGTGGAGCGAAACTACAGTTTGTTCTTTTTTCAAAATAAACATTAAAAAAAACAACTGCTTCAGCCTATTCCTAGAGGAGGAATCTCTCCAACCCACACCCCAGAATTCTTAATCCGAATTGCCTGGAGCTAACAGTATCGCTCATTCCCTTAAACCTCCACAACGCGAAGCTCCTCACCCTCTGCAGTTTGAACTGACTATCAAGAGCGTTTCAAATTTCATAAGACACTGTCTGAACGCCAGCAAACCCCATCCCCGCCACTCCCAATAACAAAAAAATGGCAATTTGGGTCAGGCATGATTTTACACATTGCACATGGCAACCCCATGGTGGGGGTGGGGTGGGGTGGGGGTTCGGTGGTGGAGGAGACTAAGTGGGTGAGAAGTTTGGTGCAACTACAGAGTCACTTTATTCATAGGCCTGAACAAACGTGCTCCAAAGTTATCTAAAGTTACGCAGCCTGTGACCGAGTTAGGTGTGACACACTGAATAAGTTCCCCATGTTACCAGCAAGGTGATGCGAATTGTTTTCTCACTTTCTGGTGTGTGTGGGTGTGTGGGTGTTTGTTACTTTCCCTTGGGTTGGTGAAGTGGTGGCCCAGAAACCCACTTGTGTCGGGCTCCTATCGCCAGTCTCAGCAGTCTGGTCACTAACCAGAAACCACGCTCGGCGCTGCCTTAGTTTGTTGTCTGTAGTAAATCCAGGTCGGGCTGTTCAACACAACCTCTAACGTTAGCCTCGTAATTATACGGGCTAGGCAAATTGCTTCGCAGTTTAATCCCCATAATTTTGACAAATCGCCCATCATCACCGATTCCCCGAACTGTGCGCTTGCACCAACTAAATCGGGAAATGACACCGAGCCGTACTTCCCGGTTACAAGATTAAATGTTTTCAGTTTCTGAAAGAGAGTTCAGACGAGAATACATTGCAAGACAACTTCAGTCAACTTTTTTTTTTCGCTCTCCCTTTTCTGTGGGAAATATTGCAATGTAATGCAATCCTGAAACCAGCTGGGAAACAGCGAGGCAGATGCATTGAAGAGTTCCAGGGAAGTCCCGGTTGCTACTCTCCACTCCTCGGAGGTTAGTGTGGGACTTCTGAGTCCCCTTTTATACTCGAGAGCAGTCCCAAAATGTGATTTAGCTTCTTCCTGCATATCCTACAGTGAATAACCCGGATACGTCAATGCAGCCCTTGGAGACACTCCATCAAATCTATTAATTTTATTTTTAAATCTGTAAAATCATTTCAAATCTTAAACCTAACTAGGCGCGACTGACGTACAATTTACTCTGTCAGTAGCCATCCAGGCAATACACACTCATATAGACCAGGTGCCTCTTTTAATGTCACACAGTCACTTTGTATCTGTATTTACAAGGGAACCGGGAGTTCAATTGCACAGTAGACCAGAAGGACAGTTTTAAAAAAAAGCTAATGGGTTAAGAATTTGAAGAATACTTTCTCCAGTCAGCTTACGGTCATAATTAGTTAATTATCTTTAAACAAGCTACAATTAATGTCACAATTTTAGAACTGCAAGATTAAAGAAGCTAACGTATATGCGCGTCCCCTTGGACATTTGAACATACAATGGTCTCCACATTGAGGAGCGTTCACTGGGATAAGAAGGAATCCCTAAATAAATTATTAAAGATGCAAAATATTTGGTATTTCGAATTACGATGGCTCGCATCGGTTCGAAAATCATTCTGGCGGAAAAGGGATGATTTTTTCTTAGAGAGCGGCTTTTCTCAACTCTATTGGAAAATGAGCACAAACTGCTCACTTAATTATTCTTCTAATTGTGCTACTCTTGCCAGATTGCCTGAGTGAATCAAGTTGAGGCGGGGAGGGGGTGGGGAGCTACAAGAGAAGGAAAGAGGTTGAGGTTGAGGACGGATGGGGCAAGGGGATGGTGATTTGCCCAGTTCCTGGCCTTTTGCAGTGTCAACGTGTGAGGTCACAACTGTGTAACTTCACCAAATAGCCCTCCCTATCCCTGCAATCCCAGCACCCGAAGGGAGAGACTCAGCAGCCCCCGGGCAAAGTCACTGGGGAATTTAACTCCATCCTATTGACAGGGGACAGGGGCTGTGGGGTACGGAGTGTGTGTGCGTGTTTATGTGTGTGTGTGTGTGGGGGTGGGGGGTGGGGGGGAAGGTGGAAGTGTTGGAAGAGTTAACCATGTCCTTTTTTAAAACAAAAAAAAATTGGAACTAGACAGTGAAAGTCAATAATTGTGACGAGGCTTTTTTTTCGCTAGTTCCCGTGTTCTAATTAAGGTTCTTGGAGTTGGTACCGTTCACATAGTGTAAGGGGCAACCAGTACTGTAAATTGTACAGAGCACTGAACACTTTCAGCTCATGGTCAGTGGTGATTTCTGAGAGTCCAGCTATTGTTGAGTTGTCAAATGAATTGCTTTGGGAATATTTCAAGAATATTTCAAGAGGTAGAAGAGCTCTCCAAACTTGAGGGAGATGTGTGTGTGTGTGGGGGGGGGGGGGGGGGGGCATGCCATTAATGATAATCGTGGCCTAGATTGGTCAGCACAAGGTGTCTGCCCCACTCTGAAGTGTGTTTGAAATTGGGTTCGTTCTCATACCGCAACACACATTTGTAAAGATCCCATTAACTTCGAACTGGGAACCGCAATTCAATGTCTCTGTATTAAGGACTATGCAACAAAATACTACTTTCGCGGTCCCTGTTGTTCGTAGCAACATTTTTCTCCCTTTGAGACACCGACTGTCTCTCTCTGTCTTCACCTCCCCCCACCCCCCAAAACACACACACACAGGCACACTACGCTATCCACAGCTTGAGCCGCTCTGGGATGATCTCGGCGTTAACTTCATGTTTGGGTTCCGGTCCTTAACCACACTCCTTGGCTTCAATGAAAAGAGGCAAAGGCCGAAGCGTCAACACCAATCTCGGATTTCAATATGCACGGTGCTTACACACAGACACACACACACACGGACACGCACACATACACACATATACACACACACACACACACATAGACACACAGACAGACACACACACATACAGTGACGCACACATAGACATACACAGTGACACACAAACAACCAAACACACACATAACCAAACACGCACACACACACACACAAAGAGAATAGAGATCGAACACAAATTATTAGCTGCTGGAATTGTGCAAATAAATATAGATGTTCAATTTCGGTTAAAAATACTCCCTGAAAACGCCATTGCAAACACTAGAGAATCTGATTTGTCGCAAAAGGAGTTTGCCTTGAGATTCCTAATCCCCATCAGAATTGCAAATTCCTGCTTATTTGCACTGATGCGATATTTCAGGCACACTCACCCACCCACCCACACTCACCCACCCACCCACACACACACACACCCACACACACACCCACACACACACACAAATCCTTACCCGGTGTTTCACAGCTGATCCCCAAAGTTTCCAACGGTCTCGGCGCCGGGTGAATACCAGGAGAGGTCGTGTTTATGTATGTGCAGGAGTTTCTTTTTTAACCTGTATGGTAGTTAATCCACAGAGTCAAGGGCGCGACATCCAAAGCCGGGCTGGTTAGAAGTTCTGCAGTTTGTCCCTGCGAGGCGACTGCATGCTCCCGCCTTGTCCAGCAGCAGCTGCGGGAGGGTGTGTGCGTGTGTAAAAAAAAAATCCCGGTCTTTGCGGGAAATCTGTTCGGGACTGACTGCTGCTGCTCTGTGCTCCGAATTCCCTCTGAACTCACTCTCCAACTTCCATCAAATTTCACTGCAGCGCAGCGCCTGCGCACAGCCAGGGAGGCTGATTAACTCCAGCAGTGGTTCCTGCCATTGCCTCAGTCTCAGTAATGTGTTTACTTTCTGTTTGGATGACAACACGTCCTTAAAGGCGCGGCTTTCTTTAAAAAAAAACATGATTTGTCCAGGGGTCAATACTGGGGAGAGGGGGAGGGAGAGTGTTGGGGGCGATGGGTAAATGTGGACACTCCGTGCCCAAATTAAAAGTAACCTCTTATTAATAAAAGGAAAGGGGGAGGAGGCAGAGTGTGAAAGAGGGGATTGGTGACTCTGACGGGATTAAATCTGGATTGGGCATCGCAATTTCTGTATGGATAAAGTCAGGATTTGGAACTAATGGATAAAATAAAATCCTAATCACCTCACCGTCTGAAGAACCCACACCTCACGCCGAAGACAGGGACATGATCGTATCCTTGTACCCCCGTCCCGTGGGACCCATGAACGCACAAGTTACCAACAGAGAGGGGGCAGTACAAGGAGGAGAGACTACCTGCCAAAACCGACTGTGCAAAAAAAATCTTCACCCCTCCCCTTTCCCTCCGCTCCCTGCTTCCTTCACTACCCTCTGCTAACCCTACCTCAACTTCCCAAAGTAAAGGTTTGGTTAATTACTCTTTAGCTCTTTATACATTTTCGCTTTCTTTATCTGTTTACCAACAATAACATTCATTTTGATGTCTTTCACACAGCCCGGTGTTTGTGTGCATAGATGGCTTTTTATTGCTTGGTGATTTTGTTAAGCATTCTAAATTTCACTTGAAACTTCAGATGGAGCGTTTTATATAGTATTAAGACAAGAACTCCTACACTTGCTCGAAATTTCAAACGATTTCTCTTACAATTAGGTTAGTTTCAAGTACTCCGAAAGTTTGG
This sequence comes from Chiloscyllium plagiosum, assembly GCF_037043375.1. NCBI lineage: Eukaryota > Metazoa > Chordata > Chondrichthyes > Orectolobiformes > Hemiscylliidae > Chiloscyllium > Chiloscyllium plagiosum. The sequence goes on from NW_028270142.1 coordinate 139,680,918, forward strand.
TTGGATATTTATTGTATTATAAAATGTTGCAAGGTATTGGATGTATCTGAGCAGATCTCCAAGCACTCTCCAAATGAATCTCGAGAGAAGCGGATCTCTTCCCACTGCCTCTCTCTCTCTGTCTCTGGTTACAGAATGGCATTTTGTATCCCACGCACTTACCTGAACGCACCGTCTGCATTTTCCCCATATCCACAGAACTGACACATTGCCCTTGCAGGGAAAATCCTACATTTTATTTTTAGTTGTTGTGAAAATTTGGAACTATCGCAGAATTGCTTAATTTTAAACGTGCATTTAAATATTGTGAAGCGCCTGAACGTCAGTTTCAAGGAAAGTATTAACTAGTGGTTTTAAAACCATCTATTTCATATAGAGCTGGAGGGAATGCATTGCCGGTGTAGTCTACTCTTTCAGAACAAAATCTCAAATCATTCCAAAGCGTTCTATTCCCCCTTGGCAGATGATCCACGAAACATTTACTTTCCAAAGGGCCGGTTAGTTCAATGAAAGTTACACAGTGAACAATCGAATAACCATTTTTTAAAATCGATCCGACCCTTTATTTAACGTCGCACTCCCGGTGAATTTTACACACTTGGCAGCGGCGGTTTCACTCACCAACTGGAGAGAACTTGTTTTGCGTTCGCATAGCGCGCAAGCTATACCATCTTACTTTTAAAACACAAGTCTGCCACTAAGACTCACTCAATATGTTTTTTTTTCCCCCCAGGAATTTCACACCACTTTAGAGCAAAGGCGGAACGACGTGATGTTTAAGCAGGCGAACTTGCCGGGCTTGAGAAAACGCGAGGCAATGAAACCTTACCAAGCTAAACATCTGGTAAAACGTGGGCGAAGCCTTTGAGATTAATCTGTCACATAGTGTATTACGGATCTACTACTACATTGTGATTTTTTTGACACCAGGAGTTAGGGATGACCGGGAGACTGGTAAAAACTGACAACAAGAAACAAGGCGCTGTCAATCCGGCTTGCAAGATGTTACTGTGGGGTGTGTGTGTGTTTGTATTTGGACGCGGCTGCTATTACGTAGACTCACATGTCCTTGATGTGTCCTTGTAACCTCAGAAAGAGGGAGTTGTCATAGTCCCCAGCACCTTCACCCTGCCTCCCTCGAAGTGATGTCCAGATATCTGCGATTTTCAGGTCGATTTCCTTTGTGATATTTCCCAGTGATCAGGGTGCAGTTCCCACTGATTTATCAACAATATGCGAACGATTTTGTTGGCAATATTTACCTGAGTTACAGGCTTATCAAATAAGTTCTGATTGAGCTCAATCAAACCGTCTTTTTAGTTCTGTATACACCTTATATCAGATGACAGCACACACGCGTTACTTTTACAGCGTAGCGTTTTGCTCCGAAATATAAACGCTCGTCAGTTAAACCAACATAAATATTTTCAGAAATGTGAATATTTATTGGAGTTCTTTTACCAGTGATCCCCTCGCATTTCGTATTGAGTCCCCGAACCTGCCATCAAGACCGTTAAATATAGCCAACTTCATTGGGTTTAATTTTAATTAAATTTTAACTACAGGCTTTAATACAAGCATTGACGGAGGTTAGTTAAAAACAATGCATTCGTTAGATTGTCTCGATTTTTTTGCTTAAGCTTCTGTAGGTGGTAACATAATTTTATGTGCTTGTTAACTTAGTACTAAGGGGATAAGAAGCAAATTTAATAAGTGATTAAAATGTCTTCAATTGATTTTCGTAAAAGTTTCATAAAATTATAAAAAAATTAAAAACAATTAATTAGTAAAGATTTGGGGCTGATGTTAATGTGAAGTCATTTAGAATTCACTTAAATATTTTCAGTTGCTATCTGCTGTGTGGAATGGTGCACAGATTAAGAATTAAGTCAAACAGATCCCAATCAGTCAGCACATGAAGGGTACCGCAGAGTGGTTTACAAGGCGCGAGGAAAGACGCCTCTGTTTCCCTGAAATGCAGACCGCAAGTTTTGTTAATTCGAACAATTGATTTCCATTCAAGCAAAAACATTGGGCGTTGTTCGTGAACCTTTGGTATACCGCATCTATCCCAATGCAAATCTCAACAGACTGAGGATGGTCAGGCTTTCTCTCTAAAGCCTAAATATCATAATAGGCAACTCTCCGTCTTCTCACATCCAATCTGAAAGAACTAGGGGCGGAATTCAGTCTGAAAAACATTTCGTTTAACAGCCAAACTCATACCTTAAATAACCTGTCGTTTGCGCACAGTAGGAGCTAGAGCAGATTGTGGAAGAGTGTGTTAAAATAATCTCTAATAGTTTGGATTTCCAACAAATTCCTAAATTGACGAACGCATTGCTAGTTTTAAGGCGCCCTGTGAAATAATTCCCGGCCAAAATAATCCGCAAACCAGGCAAGTCGATACTATTTCTGCATGTGTTCAAATGTACAAGCTGTGTTTCTGAGAGGGAGGATGATAGAGTTAAATGAGATTGGTACCTCTGTCAATCACTCGGTTCATGTATAACTCCTGAGATCAATGCAGTTTATCACGGACGGCGTGTTTAAAGTATTGATTTGTGCCTCAGAGATCACATCCAGCTTGCCTTTTCTTATCTTCAACCTGTTTTTAACTGGTTGCCCATCCTCTAATGGGGTGAGCGATTATTCAATTATTAGCAATTTGCAAACACAGAAGCGGAACCAATAGAACATGAATGTGCTGATATCGATTATCGATGAAATGATGTGCGAGCAGATTCGATGCTGAGACATGTTAATTGCCCAGGAAGTGACCTAAAAACAATGATCAGTGCTATTGCAAAACACGGTAGTGTTTCAGGATGAGGTTGATCGGATAAGTTGACGCTAGGACTCACTGATACAAGAATACAGCGTCCTGCCGTGAACAGGTTGACACGGCCACTACCGGTTACCGGACTGGAGCGCCGCCCAGCGGCCAGTATTGGGCACTGACGACAATAAGGGCTGGAGCGAAGGGAACGATTAAGCCCCTTCGCCCCAAAAAACATTGTTAGCTTTAATATTTTCCACCAACTAATGCATGCCAGATTATGAATATCAATGATCTAGAAGGAAAAATATGCGCCACAAATTTAAACCAGAGCCAAATGTAACATGTGACTTTCCAATTAAGCCTTCATACATCTTCATATTTTACCTATAACTTCTGTTGGGTGGAATAACATCTTGCGGCGCACTGGTAATAAGGTCACTTTCTGACTTTTCGTTTTAAATTTTAAACTACAAAGAGACTTCAAAGAGATCGCAGTTATCTAGTAGAAATGATGAAAAAGACAGATCATATTGCTTTAGATTCTCGTTCTGAATATATTTTCTAATGATGAATGAATGTTTAAAAAGCAAAACATTAAATTGCAATATAGTTTAAGTGACCGCAGTGTTATAAAAGCAAAATACTGCGGATGCTGGAAATCTGAAACGCAGAGAATGCTGGAGAAACTCAGCAGGTCTGCCAGCGTCTTAGAGAGAGAGTGAGTTTCGGGTTCAGTATGACTTCTTCAGAACCCACAGTGTTCGTTTCTTAACTTCCATTATTAAATCACTTTTTGTGTGTGCGAAGCAGAGCTTAACCCAATTGTAAAGAATGTGAGTTTCCTCGGACACTTGGTGTTAACGAAGTGTTAAACCGGAGTTGATCGAAGACTGAGGAATAATTCGATTGAGAGATGCTGCCTGAACTATTCTCATTTATTAAATCAGTGTGGGAATTTAAAGATGCAACAGTCCCTTTTCACACGTTATTTCGTTTCTGAATGTTGTCCTCCCCCTCTCTTGTGTCGAGGAGAGGGACATCATCACCAAATCACTGTCTGCATTAGGGGCGATAGGGGGAACCTTCCGCCGTGACGGAACTAACCTCTAAAGCCTAAATTCTATTGTCACAAGAAACAATTTGTGAGATTCCTCCCGCGTCAAAAGGAAAACGACACATCAGCAACCTAAACCCAGCTGTGGTTCTGTTTCTGAGCGGTTTTCGTTTGAGAATGAAATGTACATCCCAGAGCCATTTCTGCAGAACCAACTTCTGTAAATTGACTAAACATTCGGACAGTCTAAGATTTTTCCGCCGAAGTTAAATGGGGGTCCGTTCATTATCGGACCCTCGAATGTTTGTTAATATAGTCTTGGGTTTGTTGGATAGAGTCAAACCCCAATATTTGTTGGTTTCTTCATATGCCACTGTACAGAACCGAACTGCCTTAGTAACTATATGTATATAAAGATATTTTAATGAATATATATTTGAAATAACAAAAAAGGCGGGCCATAATATATTTCCAATATTTTTAACCTACTACCCTGATATCCCTTTTGCGGCTCGATGGCAATTTTTGTTCCCGTGAAATGCCTTTGGGACGTCTTTTACTACGGCGCTATGTTAAACAACTTGCTGTTGCTTTGTTTTAAACCTCTCTCCGCTGCCGCTCAATACTGGTTGCATTGGGATCCCAGCGAGAAACTGAGTCCGGTGTAACCGAGAGAGAAACTGGTTAATGGGGAGGGTGAAAACAGGCAGAAAAGCAACCTGTGATTTGTATGTGAGGTTCTCCCTCTGCAGGCAAACGTTTCGACTTCATTCCGGCGCAGCCTCATTTTTAAACAAGATAGCATCCTTTCTTTGTGCTGATCAGAGGCCGCCCAGATGTTAAGTTTAAACAACAACGTGAATATTTCTTTCTCCCCAGAAGTCTGAATTGCACGTTTTGGTTTGTAAAACAGTTAGAAACTGATGGCAGGGAAATTAAAACAAAATTGCTTGATATGTTGCTTTTGCAATGTTTGACATATACAAAATATCCGATGTTTATTACTGGAACGTAAAGAGAGCATTAAGAAAGTGATTAAACTCTTAAAGGGTGTATCAGCACCAGCGGAGATAAAGGTAATATTAGTTTCCTTACAAATCAGTTCTGTTGAAGGATTACGGCTACAATTTTGATAATCGGTCCCGTCTATCGCTTTGGGATAAATGTAGAAACTGCTGGAGAAACTCAGCAGATCTGAAAGCATCTGTGGAGTGAAAGAGACAGGGTTAACGTTAGAGTGACTCTGCTTCAGCATCGTGTTTATTTCACATTTTCAGCATCCGCAGTATTTTGCTGCAAATCGGTTTGGGATGTTGCGCTGCCTAAAGGTGGTAATTAGTGTAACACAAGTTATCGTGGAAACCTTAGCTTGTATCCTCCTCACCCTTCCACATACACACGCACACACACACACACAGATGCCAGTTGATACATCCAGTATATTTTTCTTATCATTTCCATCTCCCGGCCCCGTGTGATTTCAAGCAGTTGCGATTTAGTGGTTTTTGTTGCTTAAATTGTAAGTTTGTCTAAAGAACGGGATAGACCTATGCGTGTTTTAGTGACGACCGCGTTACATGTATAGCGAGAATTTCCATCCACATCAATATTAAACCAAAACGACCAAACTGACTTTTCCAAGTTTGCCTTTCAGAGCACAAGGAATTTTAGAATATTTGAAAAGAAACGAAGCCGTTTGAATCAATCTTTATACCTGACAGCATTTCCTTCAATCACTGCCTACTTGATTGAAACTTAAGGCTAACGATTACATAAATCTAATAGTTCAACTTTCGAATTGCTTACGGAAGTTCCGACAGTCCCTCATGTGCAATTCTCAACGCATCGTCTGTTATGGCGAAATATAGTGTCAAATATTTGTCAATTCGATGATTCCTCTGTGCGCCGACACTCTGCAAAACAATTTGTCCCGTAAAACACCACTTCCAGCTCCACTGTTATCACTAGCATTAAGCCTTTTTATTTTAAACAGCAGGGACAGGTCCACTTCCCTGATACATGCAAACACCAGTAGGCCAACCTTAGAATTTAAGACTCCTTGAGTGTTTTATATTTCTTTTCCATTTAAACCAAACAAAAAAAAAGAAGGCGTAGACACTCGAAGCTTTTTGTAAACATTAAGTCGACAGTGTGTTTAGAAAATATTAAGAATTGCTTTTCTGGAGAATTTGAAATCTGTTTTACTGTGTCTCGGTGACTTCCAGTTAGAAACAGTTCTCCTTACTATGACCATTTACAGAAAACAAAATGATTCAATAATTTCTTGTGTCCAAGCATTCTTTTCGTTGGTTGTAAGTGTACATTTTTGACTGGAAATGGGTTGATTTCGTCCAAGTGACTCAGATTTCAGGATGTTTCCAGACTTTGGAGCAAATATTATCTGCAATGGAGGAGGTGTAAAACGATCTACATTTTCCATTCTGTCTTTGTTGAAGATGAACATTGCTTTGGGCCATATCATTATACAACATCAGAGAGTTTAAGGTCAAAGGTCCAGAGCTGAACATGCTGAAAGCATTGTACCATCAATGTACATTACAGCTAATTGGAAAGAATGCCTTGTATATTTTGTTTTTCACAAATAAACTCCGAAGTTTGCATTCCGTCTCAATGGAAACTGTTCCACAACAAGGCCATGCCAACACATAATAACCAATCAAAATGCAAACTCACACTCACCTCCACACCCCGCCACACCCTAGGGAGATAAGGGTAAATAATCAAATACATGGAGAGACTAAGATGAGACAATTAATAATATTAACATCGAAAAACACCCCACACGCAAAACGGAGGGGGCGTTTAGAGTTTAGAATACAGCTGACAGCCTGGAAGATAATGGGATAACCGCAAATAGTCCAAAGACGCAAATTATACGGAGACTGTGCAATTGCTACCTAATGTTCCGGAAGGAACGAAGCAGTAAAGGACCAGAGGATATCGTGTGAGTCTGTAACAGACGAGGCAAATGGCATTCAGAATGAGGAGAGAACAAGGCCAACATGTCAGTGACGGAGAGATAAGGGGAACATCAAGAAATCAGACAGATAGACTTGAACCAATATCGCAGGACAGCAAGACAACAAAGTAAACTGTTAAAGAAGTTGCATTTCTATAGCGCCATTCATAACAACAGGAGATCCTAAAGCGTTTTACAGCTAATAAAGTACTTTTGAGAAAAAAGTTTATTGTAATATTCAACAATATTTACTAACTTCTGTTGAAAGCTGGACAGTATATGTTCAACTTACAAATAAATAGCTGAAAAATAAACATATACCTATCAGATTGGTTGGGTATGGGTTGTTCTGCACTGAGACAAAAAGGCTGAGAAGAGATATATCAGAAGCTATAAAAACCATGAGCAGGGTGGATGGAGTAGTTGGGGAGAAGTTGTTCCCACTCGTAAAAGAAAGAACAGAGAGGGAATCTATTTAATGTGATGTGCAAAAGAAGCAAGGCAAAAGTGAGGACTGCAGATGCTGGAAACCTGAGTTTAGATTAGAGTGGTGCTGAAAAAGCACAGCAGGTCAGGCAGTATCCGAGGAGCAAGAAAATCGACGTTTCGGGCAAAAGCCCTTCATCAGGAATCTTTTCATTAATTGAGTCATTCTCAACACAAAACTTTTAACTCTGTTTCACTCTCCACTAATGTTTCCAGAACTGTATTTACAGCATTTCTGTTCTTTTAGATTCTTAGTGTCCACAGTATTTTGCTTTTGTTGCAAAAAAAATGTTCATTATGTTGGAGAATTGCAAGATAGAAACAACATAACGTTACAAATCCCGTTAAAATACATTACTTAAATACATTTCTATATATGCTGATTTGAAGATACTTTTAAATCCAAACAAAAATAAAGCTCCCCAAAGACTGCATTCAACAAGACTGCATTTTAGAGCACAGTCTAATCTAAAGACTGTGTTCAAATTGTTTGGATACAATTGCTATGCTCCGTTATGATCCTACTAAATGACAATGCAGGTTTGAGTGGCTGAATGGCGTGATTCTCTTTCTGTTTGTTATGATCTTAACTAACTCATTCATTTTGAAAAGGAGATCAGATTATTGCATTTATGCTCTATTCTACTTTCATACTGAGAGAAAATAACACTTGAATACCAGTTTGCATTGATTGATTCATCTTGTCTCATAAGGACCATATAATTAGAAGCAGTAAATGCTGGAAATACTTATCAGGTCTGGCAGCATCTGTGGAGAAAGAACCTTGTCAACATCCCAGATTATAGATCTTTCATTAGAACTGGGAATTCTCACAACCCAAGAACACAAGGTGGGTACGTGGTAAGGAAAGAAATTACAAAAGGGTGGCCTGTAATAGAGAGGAAGGCATGAGAGATTAACTAACAACAAGGATGATAGTTCAAGACAAAATGACACCTAAATAGAATGAGTAAAGAAACAAAAGATGGATCTGGAGATGCAAATATAAAAGAAGAAACAGCACTATACATATGCTTTGTAATAAGTTAGTGTCATTTGCTGAAGTTTATGACATGAATCAGGTAAAACAGTACAAAGTAGCATGAGTTAACCCATTTTAATCAGCACAACATAATGCTAAGACAACCAATTCATTTCTGTACAAAAATGCTGAGACTGTTGCCAATTTTCTCTATGACTTCAAATATCTTGCCAGTGAACAATACTAAAGACAAATCTTCCAGAGTATAAATGAACTTACTTGTGCACATTGCCTAAAGCTTAGAAATAAATAAAATGATTGGTAGTACACAGGTATGGGACTATGACTTCTCCACTCGTCCCTCACCCACCACATTTTATTTAAACCTATATCTTTTGACTGAAATAAATTTCCCATTCATGTGTCAGCCAAGGCTTGGTTGGGCAAAGGTAGCAAGCAAGTTTAACGAACTTTCAGAAATCACTGTACTTCTATCAGGACACAGTGGCATTTATGAGCTGGTTATTAAAGGTGAAATTATCTATGTTGTAAAAACACATACTCTGCAATAAAAGAAACGTCACTGCAATTATGATGGGAATAGGCTTGCCATAATTACAGAGATAATGAAAGATGATATACAATCATAAAAGTTCTTCCCTTCCACAGCGGCATTCATTATTTATGTATATTTTCATACTGTAATTCACTCAATAAATGTTAACAAGAAAATGTAATAATAGGAATAGGTTGTTGCAAATAAATATGCACAATGCAGTAATTTGTAAGGTAGCTGAGAGTTCCAAAAAGAACATAAAAAAAAACCCACTCAAGTCTGCATTATCATTCCATTAGAATATTAAAAAACATCAGATAAGAACTGGCAGTTTCTTCTACAGCCTTGGTACCATTTGTTATAAAATTGCCCATATTCAACCAATTTCATCTCTGGAGAAAGCCTCTGCCAAGTTTCTCCTTATTCCTTTAAAAATGAATCAAATGAAACTTAACAGTATTTACCAAACCTGATGAAGATTGACCTCAATAATTGAAAGATTAAAGAAAATGATGCTTAAATGCAAGATCAAATGCAACTGTGCAAAACTAAGGCCAATTGATATAGAGCTACGGTTAAGTAAATTTAGCAAAGCTTCATACGATGGAATTTATTTTCAAGGTGAATGGCTGAATCTGAGACTTGAATGATCTGATTCCACATTGTAACTTTAATGTAAATCTATATATTTTCATGGCAAAATGTGTGCCTTTGTGTGATACATTCATGTTTAAAACCCTGAATGCCTCACATTGCTAGGGACCTCAGTTTGATTCAGGTTTCTATCTGTGTGGAGTTTGCACATTCTCCTTGTGATTGCATCGGTTTCCTCTCACAATCCAAAGATGTGCAGGTCAGGTGAATTGGCCATGCTAAACTGCCATAGTGATAGCTGCAGTTAGTCAGGGGTAAATATAGGGTAGGGGAATGGGTCTGGGTGGGTTACTCTTCAGAGGGTCAGTGTGGACTTGTTGAGTCAAAAGGCCTGTTTCCATACTGTAGGGAAACTAACCTAATCTAAATAAAACTAATCTAATCTATTCTGAACTGGATATTAATTCCATCATTTTCAATGGAGTTGACTACTTTGCAGTTGTTGTGGGTATGTTTGCGAAGTTGGGGAGTTGGTTTGCAGATGTTTTGTCCCCTTTTTAGGTGACATCCTCAGTGCTGTGGAGCCTCCTGTGAATCGCTGATGTACTGTGTCAGTTGGCATTTATTTGGTTATGTTCCCCGCTGCTTCTGATTGTTGGTTCTGGTTCTCATTCACTACATACCTTGATACTGTTCTATCCCTCCTGGTCCAGGAACTCCCCACATATGTTCAGGTCACCACCCATGCCCTCCACCTCTTCCAAAACTTAGTTTTCCTGGCCCCCAACGCTTCATTTTTTTTTTACATTTTTACAGAGTGACGAGGAGCGAGGGCAGAGAGAACCAAGGGCTGCTGGGAAGGGAGAACACGAGAACCTTTTTAAAGGAGCAGCAGAGGGAGAGGCCACAGCGAGGAGCAGAGGGCTGCTGGGTATATATTTGGGCAGCAGCTGACTCCCGAGACACTACCCCTGTAGTATCTCCCACCCACCTTCCTCCTCTAACCAAAACAAAAGGACTCTTGTACATTGCTAAGGTAAGGCATTTAAATCAATATTTCTTGTGCATCGTGTGATTGATTAAAAGTTTACTGTTAGTTGGTTAGTTGAATAAGACCATAGCGAATTACTAGAAATCATTTAACTCATAAATTTGTATAAATTAATTAAATAAGTAGAGATGGCTGGACAGGTGATGTGCTGATTACTGATGAAGGACTTTTGCCCGAAATGTCGATTTTCCTGCTCCTCAGATGCTGTCTGACCTACTGTGCTTTTCCAGCACCACTCTAATCTTGACTCTAATCTCCAGCATCTGCAGTACCCACTTCTGCCTAGGTGATGTGCTGTAGCTATATTATGTGAGAGCTGGCTGATCCCATTGTGAATGGTAGTGACCACATCTGCAGCAAGTGTTGGTTGCTGGAAGAACTCCGGATCAGAATTGATGATCTGGAATCTGAGCTTCAAACACTGCGGCACATCCGAGAGAGGGAGACTTACCTGGACGTTTTGATTCAGGAGGCAGTCCCGGTAGATTAAGTAATTCAAATTCAGTTAGTGACCAGGGACAACAGGGTGTAACAGTAAGTGAGGCAGGTAGGGGGATTCTGTGTTCAGGAGTGGAGGAGCTTCAGCCCTTGAACCTGTCCAACTGGTATGAGATTTTTGCTCCCTGCATGGATGAGGAAAAGCGCTGTGGACAGGATGAGCCAGCTGACCACAGCAACTTGGTGCAGAAGGCTATTCAAGAGGGGGGAGTAAAAAGACAAGTATTTGTTATCGGGCGTTCTATAATTAGGGGGACAGATAGGATCCTTTGCAAGCCGGATCTACAGTCCTGCATGGCGTGTTGTCTGCTCGGTGCCAGGGTGCAGGACATCTCTGACTGGCTTGAAAGGATATTGGAGTGGGAGAGAGAAGATCCAGTTGTGTGGTCCACATTGGCATTAACAACATAGGCAAGGCTAGGAAGGAGAACCTGTTTAGGGATTATCAAGCACTAGGAAGGAAATTGAAGAAGAGGTCCTCGAGGGTCATATCTCTGGATTACTGCCTCAGCCACGTGCTAATTGTCATAGGGATAAGAAAATTAGGGAAGTAAGCATGTGGCTCAGAGATTCATACGGGAAAGAGGGATTCTATTTCATGGGACACTGGCATCAGTTTTGGAACTGGGGGGATCTGTACTGATGGGAGGGTTTCCACTTGAACCAATCTGGAACCAGTATTCGAGCCAAAAGGATAAATAGGGTGGTCACTAGGACTTTAAACTTGTGAGTCGGGGGCGGGGGGGGGAGGGAAAGGGAAAGTGATAGGGCCTATGGAGTCAAGTAGAAAGATAAGCAGCAGGTTAGCATATGTGAAGGGTTTAAGTTCAAGGCAGATTGGAAATGATGCAAAAAGGAAGGATAACTTAGGACATATTACTAGAGATGTTGGAAATCATGAGGATAAGAAAATTAGCATTAAGGCGCTTTACCTGAATGCTCATAGTATTCGTAACAAAGTTGATGAACTAATGACACAAATCATTATGAATTATTATGATGTGGTAAACATCACAGAGATGTGATTGCAGGGGGTTCAGGACTGGCAGTTAAACATCCAAGAATTTACAACTTATTGAAAAGACAGGGAGGTGGGCGGGTGGGGAGGGGGCAAGGTTGCCTTGTTAATTAAGAATGAAATTAAATCTATGGCACTGAATGACATATGGTGAGATGATGTGGAGTTGAGGAACCACAAAGGCAAAAAAAAATAATGGGATTTATGCACAGACCTCCTAACAGTAGTCAGGACCATGGGCGCAAGATGTACCAGGAAATAGATAGGGCATGTCAGAAAGAAAAGGTCATGGTGATCATGGGGGACTTCAATATGCAGGTGGACTGGGTGAATAATGTTGCCGGTGGATCCAAAGAAAGGGAATTCAAGGAATACTTACAGGAAGGCTGTTTGGAACAGCTTGTTCCAAAACAGGGAGCAGGCTATTTTGGAGTAAGTGCTATGTAATGAGCCAAACTTTATAAAAGCTCTTAAAGTAAAGGATCACTTAGGAGATAGCTATCATAATATGGTAGAGTTCAGTCTGCAGTTTGGAAGAGAGAAGGCAAAATTGGATGTAATGATGTTACAGTTAAATAAAGGTAATTACAGGGGCTTGAAAGGGGAACTGATGAACATCGACTAGAAGCAGAGCTTAGTGGGGAAGACAGTAGAGCAACAATGGCAGGAGTTTCTGGGTGTAATTGAGGACACTGTACAGATGTTCGTCCTGAAGAAAAGAAAGATTATCAGGTGTGGGGAGGTGGTGGTGGTGGGGGAGGAAGGAGGAGCGGAGGATTAGATAGCCATGGCTGACAAAGGAAGTCAGGAAATGTATCAAAGAAAAAGAGAGAGCCTATAAAGTGGCCAAGAACACTGGGAAATCAAAAGATTGGAAAGACTACAAAAACAATCAGAGGATAACAAAGAGAAAAATAGGGAAAGAGAGGATCAAATATGAAGGTAAGCTTGCCAGTAATATTAGAAATGATAGTAAAAGCTTCTTTCAATACATAAGAAACAAATAAGATGCAAAAGTAGACATTGGGCCTTTCCAAATTGATGCAGGAAGACTAGTGCTGGGAGATAAGGGAATAACTGAAGAACTTAATAAGCACTTTGCATCAGTCTTCTCAGTAGAAGACATGAGTAATATCCCAACAGTTAAGGAGAGTTGGGGGCAAAGTTGAATATGGTTGCCATTACAAAAGAGAAAGTGCTAGAAAAGCTAAAAGGTCTAAAAATTGATAAACCTCCGGCCCCGATGGGCTACATCCTAGAGTTTTGAGGGAGGTGGCTGAGGAATTAGCAGAGGCATTGGTTGTGATCTTTCAAAAGTCACTGGAGTCAGGGAAAGTCCCAGATGATTGGAAAATCGCTGTTGTAAACCCCTTGTTCAAGAAAGGATCAAGACAAAAGATGGAAAATTATTGGCTGATTAGCCTAACCTCGGTTGTAGGTAAAGTTCTAGAATCCATCATTAATGATGAGATTTCTAAATTCTTGGAAGTGCAGGGTTGGATTAGAACAAGTCAGCATGGATTTAGTAAGGGGAGGTTGTTCCTGACAAACCTGTTAGAATTATTGAAGAGGTAACAAGTAGGTTAGACCAGCAAAACCTAGTGGATATTATCTATCTGGACTACCAAAAGGCTTTTGATAAGGTGCCTCATGGGAGGCTGCTGAGTATAGTAGGGGCTCATGGTGTTCGAGGTGAGCTATTGGCATGGATTGAGGATTGGCTCTCTGACAGAAGGCAGAGAGTTGGGATAAAAGGTTCTTTTTCAGAATGGCAGCCGGTGACAAGTGGTGTCCACAGGGTTCAGAGTTGGGGCCGCAGCTGTTCACTTTAGTATATTAATGATCTGGATGAAGGGACTGGGGACATTCTGGTGAAGTTTGCCGATGATACAAAGTTAGGTGGACAGACAGGCAGTACCAAGGAAATGGGGAGGCTGCAGAAAGATTTAGACAGTTTAGGAGAGTGGTCCAGGAAATGGCTGATGAAATTCAAAATGAGCAAATGCTGAGGTCTTGCACTTTGGAAAAAAGAATACAGGCATATTTTCTAAATGGTGAGAACATTCATAAAGCCAAAGTACACAGGAAGCTGGGAGTGCTAGTCCAGGATTCTCTCAACGTTAACTTGCAGGTTGAATCGTGATTAAGAAAACGAACGTAATGTTGTCATTTATTTCGAGGGTTGGAGTATAAAAGCAGTGATGTGCTTCTTAGACTTTATAAAGTTCTAGTTAGGCCCCATTTAGAATACTAAAGTATTCAACTAGGAGTTGAAATGCCCATCAGCCTATATTAAATGGCGGAGTGGTCTTGATGGGCCAAATGGCCTTACTTCCACTTCTATGTCTTATGGTCTTAACTTCACCATGGACATCCAGTCCCTATACACCTCTATCCACCATGATGAGGGCCCCCAAGTCCTCCATTTCTTCCGTTCCCAGTATCCCCAACAGTACCCCTCCACTGACACTCTCATTCGTTTGTCTGGGCTTGTCCTCACCCTCAATAATTTCCCCTTTGAATCCTCCCATTTCATCCAGACAAAAGGGGTAGCCATGGGCATCCGCATGGGACCCAGCTATGCCTGTGTCTTTGTCAGTTATGTGGAACAGTCCATCTTCCGCAGTTACACGTGCACCATTCCCAACCTTTTCCTTCGCTACATTGATGACTATATCGGCACCACCTCATGCTCCCAATAGGAGTTTGAACAGTTCATCAACTTCACCAACACATTCAACCCTGACCATACGTTCACCTGGACCACCTCAGACACCTCCTTCCCCTTGCTGGACCTCTCCATCTCCATCAATGGTGACCGACTCAACACAGATATCTTCTACAAACCCACTGCCTCCCACAGCTACCTGGATTACACGTCCTCCCACCCTGCCTCCTGTAAAAATGCTATTGCTTATTCCCAATTCCTCTGCCTCCACTGCATCTGCTCCTAGGAGGACCCGTTCCACCACAGAACACAGCAGATGGCCTCCTTCTCTAAAGACTGCAATTTCCACTCCCAAATGGTTGAAGATGCCCTCCAACATATCTCATCGACTTCTCACACCTCCGCTGTTGAACCCCTCCCCTCCAACTGCAACAAGGACGGAACCCCCCTGGTCCTCACCTTCCACCCCACCAACCTCCGGATACTTCACATCAATCTCCACCATTTCCACCACCATAAACAGACCCCAGTGC
The DNA here is from genome assembly GCF_037043375.1 of Chiloscyllium plagiosum. Taxonomy (NCBI): domain Eukaryota; kingdom Metazoa; phylum Chordata; class Chondrichthyes; order Orectolobiformes; family Hemiscylliidae; genus Chiloscyllium; species Chiloscyllium plagiosum. The sequence continues at coordinate 139,696,120 of NW_028270142.1, forward strand.
TAGTCGAGGATTCTCTAAAGATAAACATGCAGGTTGAGTCCGTGATTAAGAAATCGAATGCAATGTTGTCTCTTATCTCAAGAGGGTTGGAATATAAAAGCAGAGATGTACTACTAAGACTTTATAAAGCTCTGGTTAGGCCCCATTTGGAGTACTGTGTCCAGTTTTGGTCCCCACACCTCAGGAAGGACATACTAGCACTGGAACGTGTCCAGCGGAGATTCACACGGATGATCCCTGGAATGACAGGTCTAACATATGAGGAATGGCTGAGGATACTGGGATTGTATTCGTTGGAGTTTAGAAGATTAAGGGGAGACTTAATAGAGACATACAAAATAATACATGGCTTGGAAAAGGTGGATGCTAGGAAATTGTTTCAGTTAAACGAGGAGACTTGGACCCGTGGACACAGCCTTAGAATTAGAGGGGGTCATTTCAGAACAGAAATGCGGAGACATTTCTTCAGCCAGAGAGTGGTGGGCCTGTGGAATTCATTGCCACGGAGTGCAGTGGAAGCCGCTAAATGTCTTCAAGGCCGAGATTGATAGATTCTTGTTGTCTAGAGGAATTAAGGGCTACGGGGAGAACGCTGGTAAGTGGAGCTGAAATGCGCATCAGCCATGATTGAACGGCGGAGTGGACTCGATGGGTCGAATGGCCTTACTTCCACTCCTATGTCTTATGGTCTTATGGTCTTATGGTCTATCACACTCTCAGCTACCTTCCCTCCAGCTCCACCCCCCCTCCCATTTATCTCTCCAACCCCTCGGCTCACAAGCCTCATTCCTGATGAAGTACTCTTGCCCAAAAAGTTGATTCTCCTTAAATAATAAAAATAATTTATTATTTAAATGGAGAAAGACTGCAGAAAGCTGCAGAACAGAGTGATTTGGGATTCCTCACAATCACAAAAATCTAGCCTCAGGTTCAGAAAGAAGACAAATGGAATGTTGCTCTTTAATTCAAAGGGAATGGGATATAAAAGTCGGGAGGTTTCACTAAAATTATAGACAACCCTAGTCAGACTACAGTTGGAATACTCTGAACAATTTTAGTTCTCATGGTGAGGGAAGATGTGGAGGTATTAGTGTTGGACTGGGGTGGACAAAGTCAGATTTCACATAACACCAGGTTATAACCCAATTTGAAATCACGCAAGCTTTTGGAGGGCGGCCCACCCCAGCTGACTACCATCAACACCACAAACTGCTGGCTCAAAGTGGAGAGGATCTCCAAGAAGATCGCACACATCGACAACAGCTCACTGCACCTGACGAAGGGGCTGTGCTCTAAAAGCTTGTGTGATTTCAGATAAATCTGTTGGACTATAACCTGGTGTTGTGTGAGTTCTGGCTTTGTTTTGGGAAAGATATTAGACACAGTCCAGAGAAGGTTCACTAGGCTGACACCAGCTATGGAAGAATGTTTTCTGAGAGAGACCGACTAGGTTGAGGCTGTATTCATTGAAATTTAGAAAAATGAGAGACAAACTTATTATATGTAAGATTTTTATGTGGAGAGGTTGTTTTCTCTTGTGAAAGAGGCTATGAGCAGAGGGCATAATCACACAATAAGGGGTTGCTTATTTAGGACAGAGATGAGGAGGAATTTCTTCTCTCTGTGGAATTCTTTAGCACAGAGAAATTTCTAGGCTGGTTCATTAAATACGTTAAAGGGCAATATAGACAGATTATTTATCAGTAATGGAAAAAAAGTACATTGGGAAAAGGCAAGAAAGTGGAATTGAGGAACCTTAAATCAGCTCCAGTCTTACTGAAAGACAGAAAAGACTTAGTGGACTGAATAAACATAAGAACTAAGAACTAGGAGCAGGAGTAGGCCATCTGTCCCTTCGAGCCTGCTCTGCCATTCAATAAGCTCATAGCTGATCTTTTTGTGGCCTCAGCTTCACTTTCCCACCCTGTCACCGTGACCCTTAATTCCCTCATTGTTCAAATAAAAATTTAACTTAGCTTTAAAAACATTTACTGAAGGAGCATCAACTACTTCACTCGGCAGGCAATTCATAGATTCACAACCCTCTGAGTGAAAAAAGTTCCTTATCAATTCAGTTCAAAATCTGCTCCCCCTGATTTGGAGGCTATGCCCTCTTGTCCCAGTTTCATCTGCCAGTGGAAACATCCTCTCTACAACTAACCTATCTATTCCCTTTATAATTTTTTATGTTTCTTGAAGCTCCCCCTCATTCTGCTAAATTCCAATGAATATAATCCCAGCCTACTCAGTCTCTCCTCATAAGCCAACTCCTTCAACTCTGGAATCAACCTAGTGAACCTCCTCTGCAACCTCCCCCCATCTCCCACCCACAACCCCTCTCCCTACCTAGTGCCAATCCATCCTTTCTCAAGTAAGGAGACCAAAACTGCATGCAGTACTCCATGTGTGGCCTCACCAGCACCCTATACAGCTGCAACATAAACTTCCTGCTTTTAAACTTAATCCCTTTAGCAATGACGGACAAAATTCCATTTGCCTTCCTAATTACCTGTTGTACTTGCAGACCAACCTTCTGTGATTCATGCACAAGGACACCACTATTGGTGCAGGCTGCAACTTTTTACCATTCAAGTGATGGTCCAGTTTACTGTTACTCCTACCAAAATGGATGACTTCACATTTATTAACATTGTATTCCATCTGCCAGACCTTTGCTCACAACTTAAAGTATCTATGTTCCTCTGTAAGGTTTCACAGTCCTCTGCACAGTTTGCTCTGCCAGTCATCTTAGTGGCATCTGCAAACTTTAACATGCTACATGTGGTCCCCAACTCCAAACCATCTATGTAAATTGTGAATAATTGCGGTCCCAACACTGATCCCTAACGTACACCACTATTTACTGATTGCCAACCAGAATAGCACTCATCTATCCCCATTCTTTGCTTCCTGTGAGTCAACTAATCCTCTATCCATGCTAATACTTTACCTATAATGCCATGCATCTTTATCTTCTGCAGCAACCTCTTGAGCAGCATCTTGTCACAAAGCCTTTTGGAAATCTAGGTACACCATATTTACTGGGCCTCCCTTGTCCACCATGCTCATAATGTCTGCATAGAATTCCAAAAGCTTAGTTAAGCATGACTTGTCCTTCATGAAGGAGAAAGTGAGGACTGCAGATGCTGGAGATCAGAGCTGAAAATGTGTTGCTGGAAAAGCTCCTTGGATGCTGCCTGTCCTTCATGAACCCATGCTGCCTCTGCCAACAGGACAATTTCTGTCCAGATGCCTTGTTATTTCTTCCTTGATAATAGTCTCAAGCATCTTCCCCACTACAGATGTTAAGCTAACCAGTTTATAATTCTCCATTTTTTTTCCTACCACCCTTTTTAAACAGTGTTGACACATTTGCTGTTTGCCAATCTGCTAGAATTGTCCCAAAGTCCAACGAATTTTGGAAATTTACCACAAGTGCACTTCATATTTCTCCTGCCAGCTTTTTTATTACCCTTGGTTGCATTGCATCAGGGCCAGGAGACTTGTCTATCCTTAACTCCATTAGTTTGCCCAACACCACCTCTTCTGTAATAATGATTGTTTCCAGGTCCTCCCCTACCTACATCTCTTTGTCAATTACTGGCATGTTATTCATATCCTCCACTGTGAAGACCTATTCAATACCTTGGCCATTTCATCATATTCCTTGACTAAATGCCCCTTCTCATTCTCTACAGAACCCAACGTTTACTTTAACTACTTTTTTTTTAATATATTGATAGAAACTTTCGCGATCTGTCTTTATATTCTGTGCTAGTTTTTATCATGTTCTATCTTACTTCTCTTTATAGCTCTTTTTGTGGCTTTCTGTTGACCTTTAAAGTTTTCCTGATCTTCTAGTTTCCTGCTGATCTTAGTCACTTTGTATGCTTTCTGTTTCAGTTTGGTAGCTTCCCATATTTCCCTAGACACCCATGGCATATTACCTCTTTTCTTACAGTCCTTTCTTTTCAGTGGAATATACTTTTGCTGAGCACTTTGAAAAATTGCTTTGAAAGTTCTCCACTGCTCGTCAACTGTTACACCATAAAATCTTTGTTTCCAGTCTACTTTAGCCAAGTCCTCCCTCACCCTATTGTCGTCTCCCTTGTTTAAACACAGGACCCTGGTATTGGATTTTATCTTCACACGTTCCATCTGTATTCTAAATTCAACCATACTGTGATTACTCCTTCCAAAAGGATCCCTAACTATGAGGTCATTAACTATTCCTGGGAAGGTGACTGAACAAGATAGAACATAAGAACTAGATAGTGGTACATTAATATACACAGAGAACTGGCTAACTAAAAGGATACTGAGAGACAGGATAAGGCTCGGAAATATGTGTAGAACCAGCTCTAACAAACATAGAGTCATAGAAATGTGCAGCACAGAAACGGACCTTCAGTCCAACTGTCCATGCCGACCAGCTATCCTAACCTAATCTAGTCACATTTGTTAGCACTTAGCCCATAACCCTCTCAACCCTTACTACTCATATATCTATCCCGATGCCTTTTAAATGTTGTAATTATATAGCCTCCATCACTTCCTCTGACAGGTCATTCCATACATGCGCCACTCTGCATGAAAAAATTCCCCTTTAGGTCTCTTTTCAATCTCCCCCTTCTTACCCTAAACCCATGCCCTCTACTTCCGGACTCCACCAGTCCAGGGAAAAGACTGTGTCTAATTATGCCATCCACACCCCTCATGATTTTATAAACATCGATAAGGTCACCCCTCAGCCTCTGGTGCTCTAGAGAAAACAGACCCAGCCTGCTGGAGGATTTGAGCTATAGGGAGAGGCTGAACAGGCTGGGGCTGTTTTCCCTGGAGTGTCGGAGGCTGAGGGGTGACCTTATAGAGGTTTACCAAAATTATGAGGGGCATGGATAGGGTAAATAGACAAAGTCTTTTCCCTGGGGTCGGGGAATCCAGAACTAGAGGGCATGGGTTTAGGGTGAGAGGGGGAAGATATAAAAGAGACCTAAGGGGCAACGTTTTCACACGGGGGGTGGTACATGAATGGAATGAGCTGCCAGAGGAAGTGGTGGAGACTGGTACAATTGCAACATTTAAGAAGCATTTGGATGGGTATATGAATAGGAAGGGTTTGGAGGGATGTGGGGGGTTGGGATATCTGGTCGGCATGGATGGGTTGTACTGTTTCCATGCTGTACATCTCTATGACTCTATGACTCTCCCTCTCACTCAAATCTTCCAAACAGCATTATTGTAATGACTAAATACTGTGTTTCTGCAATATTGATTGAATTATGATCACTGTAAAGACGGATAACTTTAAACAAGATATTTGAATGCTCAATGACCAAGTGAAAACGATTACATAGCAAGGCTTTGAGCTTTAAGTTGGGCAGCCCAGTGGTTAGCACAGCTGCCTCACAGCACTAGGGAGCTGGGTTTAATTTCACCCTCAGACAATTGCCTGTTTGGAGTTTGCATGTTCTCCCTGTGCCTGTGTGGGTTCCTCCTACAGTCCAAAAATGCGCAGCATAGGTAGATTGGCCATGCTAAATTGCCCCTGCAACAATCCGGAATGTGTGGGTTAGCCATGGGAAATGAAGGGTTATTGGGTGGGTCTGGGAGGGCTTACTTCAGAGGATTGGTGTGAGCTGAATGGCCTGTTCCCACAGCGTAGGGATCCTATGAATGATTTTTACTATAATAAACAATTTAAAAGCAACCTTTACTAAACATTGTCTAATAAGCAATGAATACTCTAAACTACAGAAATGTTCTAAGAATTGTGGAAGCTACTCTGGATTGGGGACTTCACCATCACCTAGAATGTCTCAACCTAGTTGGTCAAGTTCAAAAGACCATTGCTGATAGATTGGGTCTGCAGCAGGTGGTGAGGGAATCAACAAGATAGATGTACATCATGGAATCCCTACAGTGTTGGAAGCAGGCCCATCGAGTCCACACTTCCCATGGCTAATCTACTTAGCCTGCACACCCTTGGTCACCATTGGCAATTTAGCATGGCCAATCCACTTAATCTGCACATTTTTGAACTGTGGGAAGAAATTGAAGGATCGGACAAAGCCGCACAGACATGGGGAGAATGTGCAAACTCCACACAGACAGTTGCCCAAAGCTGGAATTGAACACAGGTCCCTAGAACTGCGAGGCAGCAGCACTAACCACTAAGCCACTGTGCTGCCCTACTTGATCTACATGCTTGATCTCATCCTCACCAAACTACCTGGTGCAGATGAATCTGTCTATAACAATCTTGATAAAAGTGACCACTGCAGAGTCCTTCTGGAGTCAAAGTTCTACATTGCTTTGTGTGTTACTACCACTGTGTTAACTGACAGATTTTGAACATGTCTAACAACATGTGGGCGGCACGGTGGCACAGTGGTTAGCACTGCTGCCTCGCAGCGCCAGAGACCCGGGTTCAATTCCCGCCTCAGGCGACTGACTGTGTGGAGTTTGCACATTCTCCCCGTGTCTGCGTGGGTTTCCTCCGGGTGCTCCGGTTTCCTCCCACAGTCCAAAGATGTGCAGGTCAGGTGAATTGGCCATGTTAAATTGTCCGTAGTGTTGGGTAAGGGGTAAATGTAAATGTAGGGGTATGGGTGGGTTGCGCTTCGGCGGGTCGGTGTGGACTTGTTGGGCCGAAGGGCCTGTTTCCACACTGTAAAGTAATCTAATCTAAAAAAAAACCCAAAACTAGTTATCCATGAGCTGCTGTGATCTATCAAAATTATATTCAACCATAACCTGCAACCTATCTTTGCATATCCTCACTCTACCATCATTTGTATGAAATAAGATCAACCTTTGTCCAATGGAGTGTGCAGAAGGGGATACTGGATGCAGCACCATATATACCTAAAAATAAGGTGTCAAGGATGCTATCATCCTGGACTCCTTGCCAGCCAAATCATGGAAACAGCATGCAATAAACAGGGTTAAACTACTCCATAATGAACAGATCAGATCTAAGCTCAGCAGACTTGCATTTAGTTCTGAATGGTCATGCACAATTAAATTACTGACAGAAAGAGGAAGCTCCACAAATATCCACATCCTCAATGAGAGGGGAGCCCAGTACACCAGTGAAGAAGACAAGGATGAAAAGAATTAAATCCATATTTAGATCGAAATGTTGAGGTGGATGATCTATTGTGTCTCATTCAGTGGTCCCTAGCATCACATATGCCAGTCTCCATCCAATTCTATTCACTCTACATGGTAGCATGATACAGCTGAAGACACTGTATACTACAAAACCTATGGAGCCAGTCAACATTTCAGCAATAGTACTGAAGAGTTGTACTCTAGATTTACCTGTCACATTTCGAAGCCTTTCTAGGATAACATCACTGGCATCTGCTCAGTATTTTTAAACCCATGTATGTCCTGTGCATGAAAAGTGGACAAATTCCATCCAGCCAATTATTAGCGTAGTTGACTGGATGGTTGGTTTGTGATGCACAGTGATGCCAACAGCACAGATTCAATTTCCATGCCAGCTAAGGTCAACATTAAGGACTCACTGTCTCAAACTCTTCTTTCTCTTCAGGATGGTGACACTCATGTTAAGCTCACCGCCAGGTGTATGTCACTAAGGAAACAGCAGCATATCATCTTCTGGGGCAACGATGATGCTTACTTTACTGAGTACACACTTGATCATCAGCAAAGTGATGGAAGGGATCATCAATGGTGCAATTAGTCAACAGTTGCTCAGTAATAATCTGATCAATGGTGCTCAGTTGTGTTCCACCATAGCTTTTAAAATCCTGACCTCATTAAGGCCTTACTCCAAACATGGATAAAATAACTTAACTCTTATGTGAGACTGACTTCACTTGACATCAAGGATGCATATGGGAGGATCCAAGATGGCGGCGACCCAGTAAGACTGAGTCTATAGTGCTCCTCCCAAGACTTGGGCACAGTGGGTCACCTACCCCCTACCAAGCTCACCAAATCATTTATAATAGTTTTGTAATTTAATTAGTTGTGTAATATTACATTTAAACAATTTAATCCTAAGTTAAAATGACTAAAGGGAAGGGAGCCCGCAGCTCTCAGCAAGCAGGAACCCCTCCCCCATCCTCTCCACCTGCAGCAGAGGCGTCCACAGCCGCCCCGGGGGACTTACCAACAGTAACAAGCCTTGCAGAAATGCTTTCCAAGCTTGACTCGAAGATCGATGCTTTTATTGTCGAATCCAGAAATCGTTGGGAGTCGCTCTCGGCCGCGCTGCAGAAGCACGACCGAGAGATTGAAGAAATTCAACGCCGAGTCGGAGGGGCGGAGCTAAAGGCCGCGACCTCTGAGACAACCGCTCAATCGGCCGTGGATCAGGTCCGGACTCTCGAGCAGCGAGTCCGGACCTTGGAAAATCATATTGACGACCTCGATAATCGAGGTCGCCGAAAAAATATTCGTTTGCTGGGCCTTCCCGAACGGGAAGAGGAAGGCCAGCTTACAGCACTCCTGGAGCAGTGGCTGCCACAACGTTTAAATCTGCAAGCTGGATCAGGCCAGGTAAGGGTGGAATGGGCCTACCGGGTCGCAATACGTGGGCCCGGCTCGAACCAGCGCCCACGCCCGGTCCTGTTCCGGCTGCAGAGCTACAGGGAGAGGCAGATACTCCTAGAAGCCTCTAGAAATCTCGGAAAAGACCCCCAAGCTATGATCTACAAAGGATCCAAGATCATGCTATTTCAGGACTTTTCCCCGGCTCTGGTTCGAAAGAGGAAGGCATTCGACGAGGTGAAGAAGCGTTTAAGGGACTTAAATGTTCAGTACTCCTTACGCTACCCAGCGATGTTACGCTTTAACCATGAAGGATCCGTATATAACTTTGGATCACCAGAAAAGGCTAAGGAATTCTTGGACTCTCTTAGATAAACTGTAGGACATAATGGATGTTGGTCTGCCTTTCCGCCCCCCCCCGCTTTGGTTTATATCCCCTCCCCTTTTTTTTTTTTCTCTTACCTTACTGCTTAATATTATCATGGGGGGGTGGGGAGAGGGATTTGATTTTCTCCCCCCCCCCCCCCCCCCCCCACCCGGAGTTGTTTTCTGTTATTATTTTATGTATATATGAGGGATGTATGTATATGTGTGTGTATGTGTGTATATGTATATATATATGTGTGTGTATATATATATATATATATATATATATGTATATAAGCTGGGGGATTTGGTTAATGTTGGTGGGGGGAGGTGGTTACCTTATTCGATTTTACCTCTGTCTTTAGGAGCGGGGTTGTTTTCCCTTCGTTATTTTGTATTATCATATTTAATTATTATTTGTTGAAGTGGTAATTTTATAGTTATATGTTTATATATGGTATTAACATTACCAAATATACCCAGGTGTTGGTATGGGTGGGGGTGGGGTGCTCACTGTTAACTCTAGCTTTGTATTATATTTGAATTCTCCTCATTTTATTGAGGAGTGCCTGGGTCAAGGGTTGGGAGAGGATATGAGGGACTTTTGGAGAGGAAGTGACGCCCCCTGGGAACAAGGGGGAAAGTCTCCACTTAGATACGTTTTATATTTTTTTTATTTAGAAATAGTTTTTTACTGTATTGTTGTGGGTGTATTAAAGAGGCTTTATTTTTGTAAATTTTACATGTTCCACGCTCGGGATGTTCTGGATAGGGTTCCCCCTCCCGAGGGGTCTCGGATTGGCCCAGAGGATTATGGTTGATCAGTCGGTTAAGTGGTGCACCTGGAATGTCAAGGGAAGTAATTCGCCACTCAAAAGGAAGAAAATATTATCAAATCTTAAGAAGGAAAGAGTTGATATAGCTCTCCTACAGGAGACACACCTGTCAGATAAAGAACACTTGAAATTACGACAGGGCGGATTTGATCAGGCCTTTTTTTCTTCTTTTAGCTCAAAAAGCAGGGGAGTTGTTATTCTTGTTCGGAAGAATTTCCCTTTCAAAATCCTAAAGCAGATAAAAGACGAATCTGGACGATATATCTTGATTAAAGCCCTCATAAATGGAGAGGAATATGGGATTTTAAATTTGTACTGCCCCCCGGCACACCCCTTTAAATTTATAACGGAAGCCTTTTCAAAATTGATGGCTTTTGATGCCCGTCATATAATTATAGGGGGAGACTTTAATTGTATTATGGATCTGGAAATAGACAGGATTCCCAAGAGTACTGCAGGAGTATCTCCCAGATCTAGACAATTGATGGATCTGAACAAAGAATTAGGATTAGTAGATGTATGGAGATGTCTTCATCCACAGGGTAGAGATTTTTCTTTCTACTCTAATCCACATAAATGTCATACCAGAATTGATATGTTTTTTGCCCCCTCGATTTTTTTAAATTCCATATCACCCTGTAAAATAGGTAATATAGCAATTTCTGACCACGCTGCTGTATATATGGAAACTAAGGCGAGGAACAGTGGGACATCCCCTCGGCATTGGCGTATGGACCCCTTCTTAATGAAAGATAGTAAATTTGTAAAGTACTTCTCTCAAGAATTTAAAACTTTTTTAGAAATTAATTCAGGTACAGCTAGCAACCCGTCAATGATGTGGGAGACCATCAAAGCTTACACGCGAGGCTTGATCATCTCCTACTCAGCGACCCAGAAGAAATTAAAGGGAGAACAACAGCATCTGCTTGAAGCCCGCTTAAAAGCGGCTGAAACAGCATACACTGATAGACCTTCTATTATTAAATTGCAAAGGATTACAGCTCTTAGGACAGCTCTAAACACTACACTTACTCAAACAGCTAAGAGGGAAATATTATTTGCAAAGCAAAGGTTATATGAATATGGCGACAAACCGGGTAGATACTTAGCATTTCTTGCAAAGAAAAAAAAGGCCCCTCAGACTATTACGTCTATCAAGGAAAGTACGGGTATTTTGACTCATGATCATAAAAAGATTAATGCGACCTTTAGAGAATTCTATTCTGAGTTATATAAATCACAGGATTGTGAAGATAGGACGAAGAGGATGCAGTCATTTTTTAAAAATTTGACTTTTCCAGACCTAACTCCGGAACAAGTATCGGTCCTAAATGCTCCTCTTACACCCCAAGAAATAGTTGATGCAATTAGGCACCTTCAAAATGGTAAGGCGCCGGGCCCAGATGGCTTTCAAGCTGAATTCTATAAAGAATTTACAGAAATACTGGCTGGTCCACTTATGGACATGTATAACTATGCATATAGTCAGGGCTGTCTCCCGCCTTCGCTGAAAGAGGCAAATATCTCTCTTATCCTTAAAAAAGGAAAGGACCCAGAAGATTGTACATCATACAGACCAATATCCTTGCTAAATGTAGATTTTAAAATCCTCTCTAAAAAACGTTAGCACTGAGACTAGAAAGGATACTGCCACATATTATAAAGGAGGATCAGACGGGGTTTATTAAGGGCCGTAGATCATCCAATAATGTTAGAAGGGCTCTGAATATGATTCAAGCTTGTCATCAGGGAAAGATACCAGGAGTAGTGGTTTCATTAGACGCGGAAAAGGCATCTGATAGGGTCGAATGGTCATATTTGTTTTACACATTGGAGAGGTTTGGCGTTGGACAGGTGTTTACCAAATGGGTCTCAACATTGTATAGTGATCCCAAAGCAGTTGTGGTTACCAATGGATTAGGCTCGGATAGCTTCAGTGTGGGCAGGGGCTGCCGTCAGGGATGTCCCCTCTCGCCATTGTTATTCACGCTAATAATTGAACCACTTGCAGAAGCTATACGAGCTGATCCTAATATAGTGGCCCCAAGGATTGGTACAGGTAAACATAAAATTACCCTTTATGCAGATGATGTTCTTCTATTCCTCAGTAACCCTTTGATGTCCATACCTCGCTTAATCCAAGTTATCAATACATTTAGTGCATTCTCAGGCTATAAAATTAATTTTTCAAAATCGGAGGCTATGCCAATGGGTGGCCTTGCTGTGATACCCCGCTTAGCGGACGGTTCCCTTTTTCCCTTTCGCTGGTCCCTGGAGGGTTTCTTATATTTAGGCATTTTTATTACTCCAGTATTTGGTCAGTTGTATAAGGCTAATTTTGTGTATTTATTGGAAAGGATAAGGCAGGACCTCCAGCGATGGGGAGACCTGCCAATTTCCTGGTTGGGTAGAATAGCATTAATCAAAATGAATATCCTGCCCCGTCTCCTATATCCTATGAGAATGCTTCCGGTGATGCTGCCGAGGACGGCTTTATGTAAATTATACGGCTGGCTGAGTTCCTTTATCTAGAATCATAGGCGGCCCCTCATTAAGCTGAAGAAGCTACAGCTTCCACAGGCAAGGGGTGGATTGGACTTCCCAGATTTTAGGAAATATCAGTTAAGTTCCCTATTAAGTTACATAGCTGATTGGGTCTTGTCTGATCCACAATCAATCTGGTTGGACATTGAGGCTTCTCAAGTAAAATACCCACTTATTAACCTTTTATTCTCAGACAAGAGGAAAATCATTACAGATCACTGTAAAAACCCTATAATACTAAATACAATCAAGGCTTGGAATATAATGCGGCAAAATGAGGGTAATTCACATAAAACATCCCCCTATGCACCGATAGTGGGAGCATGGGGATTCCAACCGGGGTTAACAGATGCCACTTTTAAACTCTGGAGATCCAGGGATATCTCATGTCTCGGGGATTTATTTAAAGATGGGGTCCTGATGTCTTTCGGACAGCTGCGTCAGAAATTCGGATTACCCAATGGAGACCTCTTTCGATACTTCCAAATTCGAGATTATATACAGAAGAAGACTACGTTATTAGATAGTCTTTATAAATCCGATAGAGAATGTAGTGTTCTACGACCAGTGGGGGTATCTTCCGTCAGTAATATTTATCATTTACTACATGATGAAGTATCGGGAGATATGGATAATCTGCTTAAAACATGGGATCAGGATCTGGGACTAGAAATCTCCACAGAAACGTGGAATGATATCTGGGAAAATGCTAGAAGAATTACTATTTGTAACAGAACCCAGGCTATCCAGCTGAAGATACTTCATAGGGCCCATATAGCACCGGATCGATTGGCAAAATTTAAGGCAGGAGCATCTCCAATGTGTCCTAAATGCAAAATAGAGGTGGGCACTCTTGTACATTGCTTATGGACCTGTCATAAGATCCGTAGATATTGGACTAAAGTAGCAAGTACCCTGACAGAAATTTTAGGAAGGGAAATAAAAGTGGACCCCGTATCTCTCCTCTTGGGCTTTTGCGAACTTTCCCTCCCTGGACACGTACGGGAAGAGACTAGTTTCTATTCTTTCTTTCTGTGCAAGGAAAAATATTTTGGTGAACTGGGCGGCGGAGGGCCCCCCTGGACTTTCAAATTGGCACAGACTAATTATGGAATGTATTCCCCTTGACTTCCTTACAAATATGGTGCACCGAAAGACCGAATTATTTTATAAAATATGGCAGCCCTTTTTGAATTACATAAATACAGATATTTCGGCTATCCTAACAAGGGCTTTTATTTAATTGAGACTACAAACCTGGCTGGTCCGCGGCCCCTCGGGGGAGGAATCCCGCACGACTACGGGTTTTATTATATCTGATGCTAACACATCCCGAGCATGTAAGAGACTTAAATATACACCCTGGTTAGTTGTAGGTTAGATTAGTAGATAGTTGAGTTTTGTTTGTTTTTTTTTCTTTTCGGTTTTTTTTGTTGTTTTGTTTTTTTTTGTCAAATTTTGGCTATTGTATATTTGAGCTAATTGTATATCAATGTTTATATCTGAGAGTTTTGTTTATTTTTGTAAACTTGTAAAAATGTTAAATTTCTAATAAAAATATCTATTAAAAAAAAGGATGCATATGACTCAGTATGGCATCAAGGAATCCTTGATAAATAAATCAGGAGGGAAGTCTCTGCTGCTTGGAGTCATATCTAGCACAAAGGGAGATGGTTGTGGTTCTTGGACATCTCTTCAGGACTTCCTCAGAATAGTGGCCCAGCCCAATTATGTTCAACTGCTTCACCTTCCCTCCATTATAAAGTCAGAAATGGGAAAGTTGCTGATGGTTGCATAATGTTCAGCACAATTTGTGACTCCTCAGGTACTGAAGCAGTTCTTGTATATACACAGCAAGACCTGGAATAATATCCAGGCAGGGGCTGACAAGTGGAAAGTAACATTCATAGCACACCATGACCGTAAGATATAGGAAGTAAGCTATCTAGCTCCTTGAGTTTGCCCTGCCGTTCAATAAGATCATGGCTGATCTGACATTCCTCAATTTGACCTTCTCCCTGAGCCCTTAATTCCTCTACTGATGAAGAATCTCTATCTCAGCCTTAAATATGCAAAAGGACTCTGCTCTGACAAGTCTCTGTGGAAAGGAGTTCCAAAGACTCCAACTCTCTGAGAGAAATTTCTCCTCACCTCAGTCTTTAACTGGCCCATCACACAAATACCAGTCAATGACTACCTTCAACAAAGAGGGAATCCAATCATCACCCTTGATGTTCAATAGAATTACCAATGATAAATTCCAAGCTATTAATTCTGAAAGTTACCACTGACCAGAAACCGAACTGGACAAACCATGTAAGTGCTGGAAATGACCAAGGGTCTATGTGATGTATTGAGTAGGTTAGAAGAGATATTTCAAGACACCCTAAAACATATCTCCAACACCATTCTTCCCACCCACTGCCTCTCCAACCCTATCCAGCACCAACAAGCACTGCCTAAGGCTCCAAGTTTATTTTTTTTCCACAGATAACATAGATGCTCAGGTCAGAGGGGAGGCAGAAAGTTGTGATTTTTTTATGGCATGCTGGACCAGGCATTTTCAATTTATTATTTTACATGTTGCAGCTACTATATAGGAAATTTGAATAGTTTTCTATTCTGTTGATACTATTTCACATTTTGCTCCTATGAGGCATAACATACTGTGACAATTGTGGTTTAATTGGCAGACCTCTTGCCTCTGTTAACACTCTTAAAATACCACTGCAGAACATCAGCACATAGATCAAAGCTAATACTCCAATGCAATCTATGGGAGTACCACACTGCTGGATGAGCTGCTTTTTGAATGCGATATTAAACCTAGTGTCCATCTGCTCCCTGAGATGGGCATACAATGCCACAATTCATTATTTCAAACAAGAGTAGGGCCCCTGGTGTCTCAGCCACTACTTATCCCACAATTAACACCCTATAAAGGTCATTAACATAATGCGATTTGTGTCATCTTGCTATATATAGATTATTTGGCTATCCTACATTACAATAGACACCACCATACTTCAAAAGCACATAATTGATTGTAAAGTGTTATGATTAGGCTATACAAATGCAGACTTTCCTGATTCCTTTCTTTCTTCTTATTATTATCTATAACGGGTTTAGAGGAGACAAGAGGAAAATCTTTTTAACGTAGAGGTGGGTATCTGGTGGGTGCCTGTAATGGTAGTGGAAATCCTCATAACATTTGAGAAGTATGTGCACTTGTGATGCCAAAGCATACAAGGCCAAGCACGAGAAATGGAATTAGAATAATTAGGTGGTTGCTTTTGACCAACACAAATATGATGGACCAAAGGACCTTTTCCTGTGTTATAGATCTCTATTACTCTCTACGTTTGTTACAGCATCATTGTTCAATTATTAGAGGAAGCTATAGTTTAATTTAGACTGGGCCAAATTCCATTCTATAGTATAACTTTTCTCTCTGCA